>NC_053155.1:138536415-139166967 GCF_016835505.1 Polypterus senegalus | reverse complement strand
TCAGCTTTATTCAGCTTGAAACAGGAGCAGCACGGTTATTTATTGTAGCGGGATCTGCCACTCACCTATACACAGACACAGCAATCAGGCAGGGTCATAGCCAGGTTAGTGGCCGAGTAATACTGTTCCCTGCATTTGTAATGTTCCTTGCATCGCCGACTGACGACAGGCGGTTATAGCTCGACGGTAGTCGGCTCAGATTTGTTTTTTGCGGTGAGCCGTTGGAGATAAGCTGTATCCCACAGACACAGCGATCATGCTTTGGGACACTCTTTGGCATGTCGTGCCATTGGGGGGAGTCCTAAAAGAGTTTACTAACCTTACTATATATAGATATATGTATATATACATATAGTGTCACAAGCTGTGTATGCTTTTTGGTGTGCATGTATGTCTTTTGGTATTTCTCTGAGGAGACATGCAAATAAGCATTTCATTGTACTATATACATTATGAAATTAAAGTTTATTTCAATGGAAATACATGTGGAACATTAAATTCCAAAAAAAAAACTATAATGCTGTGTCTAGAACCTTACCATACTGTTTTTCTTTCAGTTGTATTCAACTGAATCATATTGTGAAACAATATCATCATTATTAGAGTTTTCTTTGTAATAAAACCTGTTGATTTTATTAAACTAGACAATTGTACCTGTCACAGTCTGAAAAATAAAACATGCCTTTATTTAAACTAATGGCATTAAAATAGACAGCATATATTTTTTCAGTTTCAGCTGCTCAGAACATTTATTTTGCACTTAGTAAGATATTTCAAGAAAGATGGCAATAAGAGTGATGATTACCCTTTTTTCTGTAATCCCTTTTTAATTTGCTGACAGAAAACATTACTTTCACTTTAATTTTTCCTCTAATGAATGCTGACAACATTTCATGTTTGTTTGTGTGCTATGTCTGCAGAAGGAAAGTTATAGAAGGAAAATATGAGGCTGTAATGAATTACAGACAATACTTGTTTAAAACATCATAAAAGCATTTCTTGTTGAAATAACCATTACACTGCAGTAAAAGGACTTGAAAGAAAAGTAATTTATTATAAATTATAATTTGTCTTGTTGATGTATATGCTGTATATTGTTTCACAGTTGAGGTATGCCTTTTGAAGGTGTAATAGCAAGGTATTCCACTTTACAACTGCAGTATTTATAAATAAAATGAGGAAAGATTAGTTTTATAGAAAGACTACCTTTAGATGGTGAGCAGCATTCTTCCTGATTAATAATGTCATGATAAAAATGATACTGTTAATAATAATCATTAGAGAAACACTGTCCACCATGAAAACAGCAAAGGCTTTTCTATGTATTACACCAGCATATAGTAACAAAATGACTAATAATTATTAAAGTATAAACAATGTGAATATATTTTAGAAAGCCTTCATTCAGTCTGCGGTGTACTAAAACACTGCTGATTTTTATTTAGTTAAAGTGGCAAAGAAACTACTTCATTTTGCCATTAGGCATCTTAGTTAGAGAATAAATTAAACTTTAATTAAACTTGGATGATTAATTTCCTAATCACTATATGTAGCCTAATAAAAGCAAAATTATGGTAGGGTTATTTAACATCTGAAAATGAAGGTTTTTAAGTATTCACGATATATGACAAATGGATTTTAAAAGTCCAGGTGTAATTAATCACAGAATTATGAAATGATGGCAAAGTAAATTGTTGGTTTCTTTCATACATTCTTCAGCTAATCATGATAGAGGTTTCCTGGCATTTACTCATATTATTCACACATACATCATAACAACCCAGTAAATACCTGTTGAATACTGTGTATGCGTGGTTGCTCCAGTTACATAGACGGTCTGTGACCTTCCATTTCTTTCTTTCTTTCTTTCTTTCTTTCTTTCTTTCTTTCTTTCTTTCTTTCTTTCTTTCTTTCTTTCTTTCTCACACACTGCAATAGCATTGTTATATTCTTGCACCACAATTGCATTAAAGAAAATAATGAAGACAATAAGGATGATAGTTTTAAGTAGTGTGAAATGTATGTAATGCAAGACAGAGCTACACAGATATATACATTAGACAGGTAAACAGTAGTGCAAAAACAGTGGAGGACAAAAGAGTGCAGATGGCAGAAGTAGCATACAACAGGACTGGACATGATGCATCAAATACAGGAAAAGTTCAATTATAATGAGAGTTCAGTAGCTCTTAAAGGCTGGGGGAAGAAACTGTCCCTAAAGCAGGTGGAGTGTTTGGTAAGGTTTCCCTGGGGGCAGGAGTGAAAATTGGATGAGCTGACTGCCTAGCATCATTAATGATGAATTATAGTGCATCCAGAAAGTATTCACAGCGCATCACTTTTTCCACGTTTTGTTATGTTACAGCCTTATTCCACAATGGATTTAATTCATTTTTCCCTCAGAATTCTACACACAACACCCCATAATGACAACGTGAAAAAAGTTTACTTGAGGCTTTTGCAAATTGTTTAAAAAATGAAGAAACTAAGAAATCACATGTACATAAGTATTCACAGCCTTTGGTCAATACTTTGTCGCTGCACCTTTGGCAGCAATTACAGCCTCAAGTCTTTTTGAATATGATGCCACAAGATTGGCACACCTATCTTTGGCCAGTTTTGCCCATTCCTCTTTGCAGCACCTCTCAAGCTTCATCAGGTTGGATGGGAAGCGTCGGTGCACAGCCATTTTAAGATTTCTCCAGAGATGTTCAATCGGATTCAAGTCTGGGCTCTGGCTGGGCGACTCAAGGGCATTCACAGAGTTGTCCTGAAGTCACTTCTTTGATATCTTGGCTGTGTGCTTAGGGTCGTTGACCTGCTGAAAGATGAACCGTCACCCCAGTCTGAGGTCAAGAGCGCTCTGGAGCAGGTTTTCATCCAGGATGTCTCTGTACATTGCTGCAGTCATCTTTCCCTTTATCCTGACTAGTTTCCCAGTTCCTGCCACTGAAAAACATCCCCACAGCATGATGCTGCCATCATCATGCTTCACTGTAGGGATGGTATTGGCCTGGTCATGAGCGGTGCCTGGCTTCCTCCAAACATGACGCCTGGCATTCCCACCAAAGAGTTCAATCTTTGTCTCATCAGACCAGAGAATTTTGTTTCTCATGGTCTGAGAGTCCTTCAGGTGCCTTTTGGCAAACTCCAGGCGGGCTGCCATGTGCCTTTTACTAAGGAGTGGCTTCCGTCTGGCCACTCTACCATACAGGTCTGATTGGTGGATTGCTGCAGAGATGGTTGTCCTTCTAGAAGGCTCTCCCCTCTCCACAGAGGACCTCTGGAGCTCTGACAGAGGGACCATCGGGTTCTATATATGATGGAGGCCACTGTGCTCACTGGGACCTTCAAAGTATCAGAAATATTTCTGCAACCTTCCCCAGATTTGTGCCTCGAGACAATCCTGTCTCGGAGGTCTACAGACAATTCCTTTGACTTCATGTTTGGTTTGTGCTTTGACATGAACTGTCAACTCTGGGACCTTATATAGACAGGTGTGTGCCTTTCCAAATCATGTCCAATCAACTGAATTTACCACAGGTGGACTCCAATTAAGCTGCAGAAACATCTCAAGGATGATCAGGGGAAACAGGATGCACCTGAGCTCAATTTTGAGCTTCATGGCAAAGGCTGTTAATACTTATGTACATGTGCTTTCTCAATTTTATTATTGTTAATAAATTTGCAAAAACCTCAAGTAAACTTTTTTCACGTTGTCATTATGGGGTGTTGTGTGTAGAATTCTGAGGAAAAAAAGAATTTAATCCATTGTGGAATAAGGTTGTAACATAACAAAATGTGGAAAAAGTGATGCGCTATGAATACTTTCCGGATGCACTGTAAGTCTTTGTCAGACAGCATTGGAATGGATTGATGTGCTGTGGAAGATCAGTTCCAATGCTTTTGGATCAAGTACAGACAGTCACTTGGAGGAGGCTGTTATCCTGGCAGGTTGGGTTATCAAAGTACACTGTGATGTATCCAGCAAGGATCCTTCCTATGGTGTAACTGCAGATATTCACCAAGATTTCAGTTCTCACTCCAAAGCTTTTTGGGTTCCTGACGTAGAACAGCCTTTTTGAGGATGCATGTGGTGTTGATGGACCACAAAAATCAGTCAGAGATCTGAACATCCTAAAACCTGAAACTAACAATTGTCTGGACAGGGAAACTGTTGATACAGAGTGAGGTGTGATTGCCAGTCAACAGTAACCTCTAAGGGAAACATGTAGCATTTAACTGTGTTAAAAACCCATTATTACTGTTTATTTGTGAGTATTGTGACATTTTTGCATCACCGTTATGAACACCACAATAATTTGCTTTGTTTTCCATGGGTACTTCTGTATTTTTCTATCAATGGCTTTGTTATGTCTCACGTGACAGGCAAGTTACATGCCATGTCATTAGCTAGCCCCTTTAAAACATGGTGGTGCCCACTAGGACGTGTCTGAATTTTTTTTTCTGTGAGCATTTGTAGTGGACTGAGAGTTAAAATTTGTTTCTGAAAATAACTTATGTTCTAGCCTTTCTAGTTATATTATGGTTGTATTATGAAAGTCACAAAGCTGCTACTACTAAATGGAACATAAAGTCAATGAGAAAGTTGGTGATAGGAAGAGAGTGTATCAGTAGAAGG
Organism: Polypterus senegalus; assembly: GCF_016835505.1. Taxonomy (NCBI): domain Eukaryota; kingdom Metazoa; phylum Chordata; class Cladistia; order Polypteriformes; family Polypteridae; genus Polypterus; species Polypterus senegalus. The sequence goes on along the minus strand of NC_053155.1, from coordinate 139,162,325 downwards.
GCTGATGTCTATGTCTTCTAAATCCTTAGTCATTTTCTTTAGTTAGCCCTTGTGAAAACATTTCTTGTTCACTGCATACATGATGATAATGACCATATAAAGCTATATGTTAAATACTTTTTATTTATGTAGTTTATATTTAGTAAAATGGTATATTTGTAACCATATTAAGTTTTCTGCTGCTGAGCAATATATATTTATATTTATAAGTTGTTTTTATGTATTTACAATTTCAATTTCACACATTATATATAAGAAAACACTCTCAATATCACATTGTGGTCCCATAAGTTGATAAATGGATGTAGGGTTCTTTGGTTTTGATTATCATAATTTGGTTTGATGTTTGATTTTGCTGAGCCATCTGTTTTTCCCATGTTTGCAATTCCTGTCTAAACTTTTAATTACCCTTTCTCTTTATTCTATTAAGTAACCTAATGGTTAATTTCTCTTATTGCATAATGATTTTCTTTTTATGCCTCTACTATTTTGTAGATTTCAAACTGAGCAAATCAGTTTAGGATAAAAATTATTTAAAAATGTTTGTTATTACATTTTCCTAAAAATGTCACACAAAACTCATTTTATATTGCCTAAGCAAGTTGTGTAGTTTATTTAATCTCCTCTTTAATGTGCAGTACTGCACAACTCCATTTGCTGTTGGGAAACAACAGCTGTGAAAAAAACATGTGGTAGCTACTGTACTTAACAGAATATTCAAAAGTTGTATTCACAATTCTTTCAGAAAAGTAGTGAGGTAGTTGGAGACTGACAAACATCATTGCTCATCATTTTGATCTCACACTTCGATGTCAGTATGTCTTCTGTGAGGCCATTGTGACATTTCACCCGCTTGACCTAGCAAAACCTAGCAACTGTACAGGAAAATTGCTGGATTGACTTTTCAGGGATACTCAAATTCAGTTTATTCAGTTAATTCTCAATTTGTCACATTATCAATGCATTTATAAATTTGTCTGAATGTGTGACGCCAATTATTAATATGATTATTTGTACTAAATGATGTTCAACAAATATTTAGAAACTTGTAATAATTCTTCTAAATCAGATATTAAAAGAATGATCTTATATACTTCCAAGATTTTTAAGGTATACCCAGCCATAATGTCATATTTTTTGCAGAATATTACACATGCACTGATTACCTGTAGTAATAAGAGTAAAAATATATGGGACCTAACAGTAGTTGAGTTAATGAGATCATTTTTGAAACTAATTTGTTTTGTCTTTGTTTGTGGAATAAATATAAATAAATAATTATATTTTATCAAAAGTCATTATGTCCATATACTAATCCTGACTTTAACTTACTAGAATTCACAGTTTTATTTCTCTGGAATGAATTATTTTTGAAAAAGTAACTATTTAATTTGCCAGTCGTAATTTTAGGATTACCACAGTGCCCTATTTTAATTTTTTGTTTTTTAATATTTGTTATTGCCTGCCTTGCTGTGTCTTTCAAGACTTTTCCATTTTGAATTTCTGAGTTTATAAGCTTTAAAATTATTACTGTGGCTTAATTAATTTTTAAATATATCTTTACATTTTTTACCTTCTTGATAACAATTAATTATGAGACATAGTAGCAACATACAAAAGACAGCTAAGAAAGGAAAAAAAATATTTCCTTCCACTATTGTCATGCATTCTTTCTGATGGTGTCAATATCTGTAGGAATCAACTAATGTTCAGCAATTAAAGACCCATAAGCTGTTTCCCTGCCATATTATAATCAGTGCTTTGAGGCCTCATATTGTCCTCGCCAGGCCACCAAACAAGTTGTTCTGCTAGAACTGATGGTCCCACAACAAAATTGTATGGATGAGGCTTTTGACAGAAAACTCACCCAATATGAGGGGCTGGTCAGTAATTGTAGGTAAAGCAGTTGGAGAGCAAGGTGCCTTCAAGTAGAGGTAGAATACAGGAGTTTCACAGGCCTATCCTTGACAAGAGCTGTCAGGTTGTTGGGCATCAAAGGAGAGGGGAGGAAAACAGCTATCTGTAACATGACCAAAGTGACAGAGAGAGCAACAAGATGGCTCTGCCTCAAGAGAAGTAGTGTAGTAGCCTTTTTCTTATCTGGTTCCAAGCTGCTGAGTTAATGGTGGAGAGTGTATGATGTTGACAAACCCTATGAGCATTCATAAAAAATAGATTTTAGGTATTGGCATTTGCCATTTCTTCCTACTTTGATTTTCATTTTAATCTGTTCAACCAGTCTGTCTCATGAATGGAGCAGGAGCACTATACTGTACATCTCTAAGCTTTCAAGGTTCAATTTAAACAAAGCAGAAGCCAGCCTGGAGAGTTGTACAGAGCAGAGTTATTGGCTCCAAGAAAGCGGCCTGCCAGCCCAGGTCTTACAAATTGATCAGCATCAAATTTAACATTTTTTCATTTGTCTGTTAATCATTTTAACATATTTAATGTTTATTTTAACTAGCTGTTTATAGGTTCAACATAAAATTGATTTTTGTTTATCCGGGTTGATATGTATCCAAGGAGGGCTATAATGTAAAAATGTAGTGTGGGCGATAAGGCAATGATCTCAGGTGGCAGTTTCATAAAAGAACTTTATGAAATAATACAAAAAATGGGAGTTAAGTTTGAGCTGCAATGCAATTACATACAGATCAAGTTTAGATATATCTTACATTAAAATGGTCCAAATGTGTCAGAACTGCAATCCATACTACTTCACTTCACTATGAGTTTATGAGCATCACATTGGCAAGTACTCATTTGGAAGTGACATGTCAGTAACTGATATTAAAGTTAACTTTTCACAATTTTCATATATAATATAGTATATATTCCATTTAATTAGATTTTGTAAAGTTTTTTTTTTTTATTTTGGAATTGGTATTAAGATATCGATGACAGGTACAATGTCTGTTAAATGCTATCTGGTAAAAAGTTGAGGCCCGATCACCCTTAGTATGAAGAGTATAATGTTGACAGACCCCAGATACTTCAGGAATCCAGGAACATCACTGAAGATGTGACTGGAAATATCACAAGATATATTTACTCAGTCAAGATTTCAGATCCATTATCACGTGATCACCTACCAGCGACCGGAGCAGTCTGGTTTTATGTCTAAGAAGTCCACCATCGACCACATCCTGGCACTGAGGGTTCTCATGGAGCACAAACACAAATATCGGCAGAGTTAATTTGCAGTCTTCATTGATTTTCATAAAACGTTCAACTCAGTAGATCGACCGGCCCTTTGGGACCAGTTAATTCTGTTCATCAGGGGTGTGTTCTTCCTCCTACTCCGTTCAGTGCTTGCATGGACTGGGTTTTGGGCAAGGTTATGGGGTCCAACGGCTGTGGCATCTGTTGGTGAAGAAAGAGTCACAGATCTTGATTTTGCTGACAATGCTGTGATCTTCGTGGAGACAATGGAGGCTCATGAGGTCGCTGGAAAGGGGTGTCTGGTGCTCCCGATATCTATGCAAAAGTATTAAGGTCCAAGTCTTTACAGTCCTGGTGCTTCCTGTCTTGCTATATGGTTGCGAGACATAGATGCTATCCTGTGACCTGAGATGAAGACTGGACTCCTCTGGTACTGTGTCTGTTCGAAGAATTCTTGGGTACTGCTGGTAAGACTTTGTGTCAAATGTGTGGTTGCTCACAAAGTCCCGAATGAGGCGCATTTCCTGCATTGTGAGGAATGGCAGAACGGCTGTGTGGTGTGATTCCCCAAGAGTGATCTGGCTCGCAGGATCCTCATTGTTAAGGGCCCAAGTGGCTGGACCAGGCCAAGGGGACACCCACGTAACACATGGCTGCAGCAGATAGATGGTCATTTCCAGAGGGTGGGACTGGACAACGTGTCTGCCCAGGACCTTACCAACCAGGATCCTGAGGTGTTTCCTCGTGTGATGGGTGTGGCAACGCGCTGTACTGGTGCATGCTCCCCAACCTGAACTAAAGATTTCAGCTTAGTATCTGTCACCCCATCATTTTAATTTGTTTTTTTTCATAGCTACATTTTTTTTGTATTCCTAATTTATACTAATAAAAGGCAAAGCCCTCACTGACTGACTCACTCATTCACTCACTCACTGACTCATCACTAATTCTCCAACTTCCCGTGTAGGTAGAAGGCTAAAATTTGGCAGGCTCATTCCTTACAGCTTACTTACAAATGTTAGGCGGGTTTCATTTCGAAATTCTACGCGTAACGGTCATAACTGGAACCTACTTATGTAGATATATACCCGCCATAGCCTGCAGCTCGTTCACCATGTGAGGCGGAGTTGCATCCCTCATCGTCACGCCTCCCACATAATTGAGTGCCTGCCCATATAAGGCTGTCCATCAGCGGCAATCCAATAGAAACACTCTGCCGCTAAATATTCGCGGGTGAAGGACTGTGCTTAAGTAGACAAAGATGAGATGGTCAGGGTGGTGTTTGGCACAAACTCAGCGAAACGGCGAGAGAAACTTTTAAGTGCCGGGTCTTAGCTAACATTAAATAAAGCCCTGGACATCACATGAGATAGCACAAGCACAGCTGAGAACCTTCGATGCATGTACTCCGAGCGGCTCACGTGAACTGACTGTGAATGCAGTACGCAGACAAAAAGCAACAGCTCCAAAGAGCGCTGAACAAAAAACGCATTACACAAATGAGAAGGCAGCAAAAAAATATGAAGCAAGTGACGCATACAAGCATATTCATAAGTGCAGCTACCGCGGAAACAAAGCACAGGGTGGAAAACTCAGATAATGAGGAAGACAAGCTGTTTATTGATGCAGTAAGAGAGGAACAACCCTCTGAAGCTGAATAAGCCTTTGAGGACATATCAATAGGAAAGCAAGGTGTAAAGCTTAAGTTTAAATTACATTCATAGACACGCTGCCGCTAAATATTCGCAGGCAAATCTACAACTTAATACCGGGAATGCCTGTTAAACATCTTAGATTCACGAGTACCTATTTGGGTAGTGAACACTTCGATGAATGAAACCTGTTACCTTTACAACAGTTGACAAACACGAAACGTAACTTGAACACAACACATCCTCCAAATACGAACCTGATTGAAAGAAATGATAATCAAACCCTTGATGACAGCAACACTCATAACACTCACAAAGCAATTACATGACAAACATGTTACAATGTTTTTAAAATGTTTCCTTTACTTTTTCATAACTTCTATTTTGCTAGTCTATACTAATAAAAGGCAAAGCCCTCACTCACTGACTGACTGACTGACTCATCGCTAATTCTCCAACTTCCTGTGTAGGTGGAAGGCTGAAATTTGGCAGGTTCATTCCTTACAGGTTACTTACAAAGGTTAAGCAGGTTTCATTTCAAAATTCAATGTGTAACGGTCATAATGGTCGACAACGTCCGCCATGTTAAACTTTCTTATTTATGGCCCCATCTTCACGAAATTTGGTAGGTGGCTTCCCTGCGCTAACCGAAAACCGATGTACGTACTTATTTCGGTGGTATGACACCACTGTCGGCCGCCATATTGAACTTTCCAATGGTCTTTGTTGCCCTCACTGACTCACTCATCACTAATTCTACAACTTCCCGTGTAGGTGGAAGGCTCAAATTTGGCAGGCTCATTCCTTACAGCTTACTTACAAAAGTTAAGCAAGTTTCATTTCGAAATTCTACGCATAACGGTCATAATGGTCGACAACGTCGGCCATGTTAAACTTTCTTATTTATGGCCCCATCTTCACCAAATTTGGTAGGCGGCTTCCCTGCGCTAACCGAAACCGATGTACGTACTTATTTCGGTGGTATGACGCCAATGTCGGCCGCCATATTGAAATTTCCAAAGTTACTAATTCTCCAACTTCCCAAGTAGGTAGAAGGCTCAAATTTGGCAGGCTCATTCCTTACAGCTTACTTACAAAAGTTACACAAGTTTCATTTCAAGATTCTACGCATAACGGTCATAATGGTCAACAACGTACGCCATGTTAAACTTTCTTAGTTATGACCCCATCTTCACGAAATTTGGTAGGTGGCTTCCCTGCGCTAACCGAAACCGATGTAGGTACTTATTTCGGTGGTATGACACCACTGTCGGCCGCCATATTGAACTTTCCAACGGTCTTTGTTACCTATGGGCCCATCTTCAAGAAATTTGGTACGTGGGTTCCCAACACTAACTGAATCATACTTACGTACATATATATGTCCATACCCTGCAGCTCGGTCGCCGTGTGAGGCGGCGTTGGATCCCCCATCCCCATGCCTCCCACGTTGTTGTATGCCTGCCTATATAAGGCCGTTCGTCGCTCCGATCTCTTCATTCCCTTCCTTGCTTCGCCACCGTATTCATGTCTCCATGCTCCCTGCAGGCTTTTTATTTAATCCAAGGCTTCTCCGCTGTTTTATTGTTCATTTATTATGATTATAGTTATTGTATATGTATTTTAGACTCAGTTTACATTGTTCAGGTACCCATTGCCTTTATCGTTCCAACCATACTCCCATTAACATGTATATCGAGGTGATCACCATCGATCAAAGAACTGTTACTTACTGAGTGGTTTCCATGCCCAGAGATGGCACCTGCCTTTTCCATTCTCTGTGTTACATAATGCATGGCCATATCAGGCTCACTCTTGATATCCGGAGGAACATTGTGTCTTATGTATTGAATGACTGGGACAGGTTCAAGGTGTGGACTGATGACGGTACAGGAGATAATTATACTACACAGGAGCACTATAAGAGTGAAATGCTTAAGCCCTTCACCTATGGTTCTGCATGTAAGCTGATGGCTGCTGCTGAATTGTTGTTGCTTTTAAGTGTACCAAAATTGCCAAATATTTTACACCTTTGGACAACTGCCAATGCCTCTTAAACATCTTAGATTCACAGGTGACGATTTCAATAGTGGACACTTTGATGTTTATGAATGTTTAAACTCTCAAAAGCTGGATGCGAAGTTATCGATGAAACCGGTTGTATGCTTACAACGCTTGACGGATGCCGAATGTCACTTCAACACAACAAGTCCTGCAAATACTAACGTAATTGAAACAAACCATGAAACTCAAACCAATTATGACAGCAGCAATCCAAGCTGTAAGATATGAGGCAAGATTGCTTTTCACATGGCCAACTGTATGTTGCATGCTCAAGAGTAAGCTCAGCGCACAGCTTGGTCACATTACAACAGGAGGGCCGAACTGACAACGTGGCATACAAAGAGATCCTTATCAAATAATTATTGGTATATTTTCCCTCAATTTAAAAAGGTTTACTTTTCTTCTTAATAAAAATTTTAAGGCAGTACTTTGCCGCTGCGAAGCGCGGGTATTTTGCTAGTACACTATATAGGCATAAAATGATCACATTCTTCATGGATCTCCAATCTTTACTAATCTCTACTTTACTAATCTATTTCTTTGCTGTCTTTTCCAGTTCTTCTATGGTGGTGATCTATGCCATCACTACCTGATCAAGGCACTATGCTGCCACCAGTGATGCTTGAATGAAGGCGGGTGCCTCAGCTGTCCATAAAACCAGGCCAAATTAAGGGCATTTATTTTAGGTAGAATGGCCAGTGGGTGTTGGATGGTCTTTTGGCCTTGTAACCACTGCAGATTTGTTTTTCTCCAGTTTAACTGGAGTTTTTTTTTATGTCCTCCTAACCATCTGACCTTATCACCAGATTCATTCTCAAAGACTTATATCACGACAATGTATGTAAGGATGCTACTCTTCTACTTGATATTAAATTCTGTTTCATAGATTGTTTACTGTATATTCATTTTTTTGTTATTTATCCATTAATTTTATTTTCTTATTTGTTTTTCTTTTCTTGTAACTTTCTCACTTTCAGCTAAATTGTTTGTATGAAAATGTGGTACATAAATAACTGCTGTTGTTATCATATTTTTCATGTTAATCTTTCCAAAACATAAACTTAGTTAATAGGCAGTGATAACATAAAGAATGCATTATATGACCACTATACCACTTAATACCATTTACAGCATTACTATTCATTATTTTTTTTTTAACTCACCAACATTGCAAGTGCTGGAGCCTATCCTGATAGTTTTAGGTGCAAGGATTTCACTTTTTCACATATCCACATTCACTAATACTGGGACAATTTAGACATTGGTCTATGTTTTTGCCTTTCATCCACACCATTCCAGTTTTTAACCCCCAAAATTGGAAACATTTGAAAAGCTCTCCAAAGCATATAATTCTGAAAACATAAGCTCAGTGTTGCTGTGGGGTGGGGTGAAAACACAGAGTTGCTTGTTGTGTTACATAACTGTAATCATCTACACTGTGTTTTGTATAGTCTGAATGCTGATACACCCACAAACAGCAAAAAATGTATCGATCATTACAGTTTTGCGATAATTCCCATGGTCTGCAGCGTTACCATCCTTTCAAGGATTCTTCTGCCAATGTGTGCATGCCCAGTGTAGGTGAACTTTTATGTCATATGCATTTTAGGTTGTTTTTCTGTGTGCAGAGATGCTTTTGTAAATAATGTATAAATGCTGTTGCATTGTCTACCCATTCCAAGTCTCAAATATTATAGATACCAGGTATCAGGTATAAGCATAATTTTTAACTTCTTTCTTTTTTTTTGTTTTAATTTTATTGATTTTATTGAAATCACACAACATTCCATACAAACGGATCAATTTTCCAAGAATAGGATTGAAAGCAAATCAACCCCCCACCCCTGAGGAAGAGAGCATGAGCAGCAGAATTAAACTTAAACCTAGTAAAAATAAGTAAATAGATAAATTAATAAGTGAATATGGATGAATTGAGAAGGAAAAGAAAGAAAAAAAAAGGAATAGGGAGAGAATCTACTTCCTCAGTGCTTTAAAAGCTTATTCTAAAATGTTATTGATTAGATATTGCTAGGTTTTAAAAAATTTCTGCACAGATCCTGTAAGTGAGAATTTGATTTTTTCCAACTTCAAATAGTATATAACATCAGTTACCCACTGACTTAAAAGGGGAGAGTTAGGATTCTTCCAGTCTGCGTGCCAATAGTGTAGTAAAGGCAATCACAATTTGTTTGTCCTTCTCCACTTTAAGCCCATCTGGAAGTACATCAAACACAGCTGTTAATGGGTTAGGAGGGATTGTGAGACCAAGGCTGTCTGAAAGGCATTTAAAAATTTTGGTCCAGAATAATGTTAATTTTGTGCAGGGCATAAACATATGACCCAGTGATGTCATCTATATATTTATCTATCTATAAAGAGGAACTGCAGGACTTTATTTCTATTGCAGACCAAGCCTGTATATGTTCATTTATTTGTGTCAATGTCCAGGTTTTTATATGTTGTATGTTTACTGCCCTGTAGTAAAACTGAAAGTTAGGTAGGGCCATGCCACCTTTTGGCTTTGGCCTTTGTAGGGTTGCTTTTTGGATACGTGGATATTTTGAATTCCAAATAAATGTGGTTATGGTTGAATCTAATTTCTTAAAGAACAATTTATTGATGTATATTGGAATATTTTGAAATAAAAAGAGAAGCTTAGGGAGGATATTCATCTTAACAATGTTAATTCTTCCAGCTAAAGTGAGATGAAGGGTTGACCATCTATGCAAGTCTTGCTTGATTTTTTCCATAGAGACAGTGAAATTCTGTTCATAAAGAGCTTTATGTTTACTTGTGATGTTTACCCCTAATTATTTAAACTGATCTGCGATGATAAAAGGGAAGGTGTCCAATCTAATATTGTGTGCTTGAGAATTCACTGGAAAGAGCGCACTTTTAGTCAAATTAATTCTGAGGCCAGAAATTTTTTGAAATTCTGTTAGTGCTTTTAGGACAACAGGCACGGTATTTTGTGGGTCTGATATATACAATACCATATCATCTGCATATAGAGAAATTTTCTTATGGGCGGCACGGTGGCGCAGTGGTAGTGCTGCTGCCTCGCAGTTAGGAGACCCAGGTTCACTTCCCAGGTCTTCCCTGCGTGGAGTTTGCATGTTCTCACCGTGTCTGCGTGGGTTTCCTCCCACAATCCAAAGGCATGCAGGTTAGGTGGATTGGCGATTCTAAATTGGCCCTAGTGTGTGCTTGGTGTGTTTGTGTGTGTGTCCTGCGGTGGGTTGGCAACCTACCTGGGATTGGTTCCTGTGTTGGCTGGGATTGGCTCCAGCAGATCCCTGTGTTCGGATTCAGCGGTTTGGAAAATGGATGGATGGATGGGTATTTCTTATTAAGTAACTGGTTGTCAGTAGTCTTATAGGACCCCCAAACATGCGTTATGGTTAAATACATAATTTTTAAACAGTTTATTTAGGAAGCACCATTTTGTGTAATTATTCTAAAACGTTGAATCTATTTGGCGTCCAGAGATAAAATTAATATTGAATAAAGGCTGCCCAAGATTAAGAGCATATACTAAATTAAACTCTACAGTCTACAGGCCTCCAGTACACTCCAGCAATAATAAATGAAACATATCAAAAGCCTGCTTCAAAAGTATACTTCATGTGAAACTATTTACTTGTACTGTACAACTGTAGCTATATCAATAATATAAACATGTCATGTAGATTTAAATAACAGTTTATTTGTTTACAGTCATATGGTTTAAACACATTTATCAAAATTAACTTACCAAGTGCTGTTCTGGCTGGTGTGGCATCTTTTTTAATCCAAAATGACACCCATGATAAGACAACAGTCAGTATGCATGGAATGTAGGTCTGAATTGTAAAGTAACCCATTCTTCTACTTAGATCAAAGTAGACTGTCATTACAATATAGTCACCTGAAAGGAAAAAAAACAGAAAAAGGGTGTGTGTGTGTGATTTTAAAGAGCTAATCATAGTTTTGCTGTAATTAATATCCATTAAATATATGTTTTTATTTGATCAAATTAAGGTGCAATAAAACAGATTTTAATTAGCAAAACATAAAATTTACTGCTCTTGAAAAATATGTAATTCAATTAAAATAACATTGTTTAATAGCATTGTCTCAGCTATTGACAAGATGGGCTTTTACTGCGATGAGATTTAAACAGTTTTAACTCCTTTTCATTTTTTCTCATTTTAAGATTCAAGTCTCTTAATTGTATCTTTGTCTTTTGCTTTAGCACAATGTTGCCTAGGATTCTGTTTATAGACCACTTGCCTGTTTTAAGTGCCTTGAGCATGGGAAAGGCACTATATATAAAAAATAATTTTTTTTTTTGAAATTTTATTAATTGTGTTGCAATCCATACAAATCAATCAATTTTTTACAAAAATAAAAATTGAGTTAAGGACAAATCGATCCCCACCCCTGAGAGAGAGAGCAAGGCAAACAGCATGAAATTTAAGGCTTGTAAACATACCTAAATTAATAAATCTGCCAATAGAGATGAATGCAGAAGACGAAGAAATACGGAAATCCTGCCATGTTTTGAAAAAAGTCTGTACAGATCCTTTAACTGAGTATTTGATTTTTTCCAATTTCAAATAGTATAACACATCGATTTCCCAGTGACTTAAAAGAGGAGAGTTTGGGTTCTTCCAGTTTATCAGAATAAGTCTGCGTGCCAACAGTGTAGTGACTGCAATCACAATTTGTTTGTCTTTTTCCACCTTAAACCCATCTGGAAGAACCCCAAACACAGCTGTTAATGGGTTAGGAGGGATTGTGAGTCCAAGGCTGTCTGAGAGGTAATTACAAATGTTTGTCCAGAATGATGTTAATTTGGTGCAGGCCCAGAACATGAGGCTGGGACTTGGTTGCAACGTTTGCAGATTGGATCATGCCCTTGAAACGTTTAGGAGAGTTTTAGACGAGACAGATGTGCTCAATATATAATTTTGAGTTGTATAATTGTATGCTTTGCGCATATGGAGCTCGAGTGATTTATTTGCATTGCTACTTACCACTCCTTTTCTGATATATTAATTGCAAGATCTTTTTCCCAGTGTCCTCTTGGATCTTTGAAACGGAGGGACTGTAATATGATTTTATCTATAGCAGAGATGGTGTCTGAGTCTCTTAATTTCCTATTTCCCCTATTATTACATTGGTACTTATAATTATAAAGATTAAAAGGATAAATTAGGTATAGATCAAGCCTGCTCTCTTTCTCTCCCCCCCTTAACCCCCCACCCTCCCCTTTTGCCTCCCCACGTGAGGCTAGAACCCACTTCACACAGTCCAAGTCCTCTGACATACCCAGAGTCAGAGCACGTCCAAAGCAAAACAAGCCCCCACGTAGCAGCGTTTTAAGATTAAAAGATAGAGATATCTATTACCAATATAGTCTAAAAAACTGTGCACTTAGAATATATATAATCTTCAGCAATCTTAGTGTATCAAGATAAAAAATATTTATTTTTGACCATAGCTTTGTATTAGAAGCATTAATAAAAATAGATTCTAGGTGTATACATTTGCTATGTCTTCCTCTTCTGACTTTCTTCTTTAAATCCTGGTCAGTGTGAAAAGTAAAGCTTGTGCACGTGCCTGCAGCCCCACTCCGACTCCTCCCGGAATAACACCTCTTTGAATATGCAAATCAATATAAATAGCCCCTTATGTTTTACATTCTGTGAAAAGACAATGGCAAAAGCACAGGGAAAATGAAGAATTTCAGAGAATACCAAGTAAAGGCAAGGAAAAGCGTACTATTTGTTGGTTTAAGCAGTGATATAAACAACAAAAGCAAGTTGATCAAGTGACAGAGTGGGAGAGAAACTTGAAAGTTCAAGTTCAGAAAGTCGCACATTGCCCAAAATAAATATGAAGTGGTCAGACATCAAAGTTGCAGTCAAAAGGCGAATCATGGCCCACCATCTGAGTGTCATATGGAAGTGCATTAGGGTACAGAGAAAATAAAAAAACTTTTCTGGGGAAAAAATGGTTGAAATTTCCACTTTAATCACATAGTTTATTTTGTAATTAAAGTAGAACATCATAAACTTCATCTTAAAATCGATTATTTTAATAGTTTCTCAAAATCCCATCATAACTAAAGTAGCACGTTAAATGCTCCGTATTCTATGTACTCTTACGTGTGTGAATCAGTACATGCTTCTCAAAGGGGCTTTCTCTTATGCCGAAAATTTAAATACTAAGATGTATATTTGATATCATTTTCATGATGATAGAAATTAAAGCATGTATAAAACATTGAGACATGTTGGTGCAGTGGTAGCGAGGAGCTGGCACCCCTTCCAGAGATTGTTCCTGCCTCCCGTAAGATGCTTGCTGCCCTGCGCATGAACCTCAATAAAATAATTTATTGCAGCAGTACTGACTCTTTCAAATTTACTAACACCCAATTCCTGTCCTTCCTTTTCTTTCTCCAAATAACCAATCGCCCAACAATCAGCTCTTTAATAAATGTCAAGCCATTTGTAAGCTTAGAATGGCGATTCTTCAAAAGGAACATTGAAATATCTTCGTAGTTTAAGTTTTATTATTCCATCCATCCAAGGTCACGCCTGTCCCAGCAAGCATATAGCGCGAGGCAGGAACAATCCCTGAATGGAGCACCAGCTTATCACTGACGCTGCGCCACCGAGTCCTCACATACTTAATCATTATGTGGTATAGCGGGTCCACAGATCACTGAGCAAAGGCCATTCATTTTTAAATAAATAATCCCCGCTCTTGCGGCGGCTTAGCTCGGGGGCGTTGGGCCATGGCGAGCCGCGGGACGCTCGGGGGTGTGGGCGTTTCTCACCAAGTGCACAGGTGAGGAACTGCCCACATCCGTGATTGCTCCCGTGGCTAAAACGTTACAGCTGTCATGGCTCCTCGTCATTTAAAAAGAAGCGCGAGTCGGTAGGGAGGAAAAGAAAGAGAAGGAAACAGAGGTTGGAAGCAGGAAGGAGAAAGAAGAGAGAGTGCGAGCAAATCGGTGCAGCAGGAAGGAGGTGAGCAAATGCTCGCAGGCAGCTGAAGGCCGCCTGGGTGTTTGGCCAACACCTGGGAGAAGGGGTTGTGGTCACGCTCGCAGAAGTTTGTTTTTGCAGGGCGGGAGTGACCGGGAAGATGTGGGACTCTCTGCAGACGGTAGTGGGAGTCGGGACTTTGGACGTAGTGTTCCCTGTGTGAGAGCCTTGGTCACAGTGGAATTCCCAAGTCACTGTCAGGGGGGAGCCAACCGGAGCCAAGGATCGGGAAGGCGACTGGCAGTGGTAGTAGCAGCAGGAGTAGGCAGAAGGTCAGCTGCATTGAGAGCGTCTCGCCTGTTGCAGGGCCCATATGGGAGAAGCAGGTGAGACGCTAACGCTAACAGAAGAAGCACCGGGCTTTTTGTTGTTGTTTTAAAGACTGCTTCCCGTAGGAATATTTTAACCTCTGGTTTTAAGGATTGTTTTTTTCTATTTGTGTGTTTTAACCTCCACGTTCTTTTATTGGATTATTTATTGAACTTTTTGGGAATCACTGCATTTTATTGGAACACTGTTTGTTTTGTTGACTGTTTTTAAATAAAAGCACTATGCACTTTTTTCAACCATCCCCTTGCTCAGTTTTTGCCTTCACTGACTAGCTCACTCGGTTTCATTATCGACGGTGTTGGGTTTAAGTCTTCCAAATAGCAATGGGAGTGTGGAGCCAGAACCCACATCGTCACACATTAACAATATACATTATTTAAGTGAAGTTTAAAATGTATCTGTATAATGTAATATATATATACTTTCATGCATTTCATCTTTAAAATATCAAGAGCTCCACGAAGATAGTGCCTGGAAATCTAAATCGACTTAGAAGCCAGTCGTCATCATCTGTAAATATGCGCTCTCAACTGAATTGAATTCCTTTATTGTTATTGTAGGATACAATGAGATTAAATATGCAAATCCTCCATAAACTTATTTTCCTATAAAATGGTAAAATAACAACAACAACAATAATAATAGGATAAAAACAGTGAAAAATATACACTATGAAAGCATAAGTGGCTCAAGTTGTGCAATATTATAACTGTAAGGCAATTGTACTTATAAATACAAACAGTTCTACTGGGAGCACTTTATGGAATGATTGAGTGCATTTATAGCTTTTGGGATGAAACTGTTTCTGAACCGCGATGAGAAGTTCAAATATACTGTGCGTATCGCTGAGGCAGCATGTGCTGAAAGCTCTATCCCGATATTTCTCCCCACTCTTGACACAATCTGTGGTAGAGCTTTCTGATCAGCCGCTGTAGAGCTGTGATTCTACACTCAAATACAGTGGGTTAAATATTCTGAGTGGAGCACTGAGAGTGGCAACGCTAAAGCTGGTATAGTATTTGGAATAGTTTGTCCATTTCATGGACCATTATTTGGTTACAGGTTGATTACAATCAGTTGCCTTAAACTAATAAACAATATGTAGTTAATTTCAGTGTAGTTGATAAAGCTGCATCAGGGATGTGAATCTAAAAAATAAAGGGAAACCACACAGGTACAGTAGCCACGCTTTGACACTGGGTGCTGCCAGTTTGCAAAACCGAACAGAGAACTTGAGTACACAAGGCATTGACCTGACGTGAAAATGTGCATGGCTTTACTCCAAGTTTAGTTTTTATACATCGTGATGTGAGCGTGGAAATGGAAGAACAAACCGTTTATGCATGAGGCCCCTGGAGTACTACACAGGTCTAAGCCTTCAAAGTTCAATTTAAACAAAGCTGAAGGTTCCTTGGAGTGTTGTATGGAGCAGAGTTATTGGCTTCAAGAAAGTGGTCTGCCGGGCCAGGCATTGAAAACAGTATGAACTATAATGCATTTACATACATATCAAGTGCCTAATTTATATACTGCCTTTAAAAGTTGTTATAAATATTTGTATCTTAAAAGTTTCAGATGTCCCAGAACTGCAATTCACACTGCTTCATAGGACTATGAGCTTACAAGCATCATGGTGGCAACTGTGTATTTCACAGCAACATGTCAGTAACTGATATTAGCATTAATTTTCCTGATTTTCACATAACATATTGTGCGCTTAGAATGTTTGTCAGTTTTGTTAATTTCTGGAGCGTTATGAAGGTATCAGTCATAGGTACAATATCTGTTAAATGTCTCTGAAGTTTGCAGCGTCCATGTTTAATTTGAAAGGACAAGCATCTTTTTAGCTTGCCCAACTGACTTTTGAAACTATAAAGGTACTTAAAGAAGTGTACGGGACATGTGAAACAGGTGAGCTTCATTTTACGCATTTAATTTTGACAAAATTCCATATTAAAAATATTTAATAACAATATTACCTGTTCTTGCTTGGGAACTTTTGTCAGATGATGAATGTCCATTATGGTGCCATCGGTTAATCAGGTGTATCAGAAGTACTATGTAACTAAGTGCTTTTCTACACATAACATTTGTAGGTTTTTTTTTCTCTAAGGGCTAATATTATTTGCAGTTGGTATGGTGTAGTGGTTAAGGGCTTCAAACCCTAAGGCTGTGAGTTCAAATCCTGCCACTGACACTGTGTGACGATGGGCAGGTCACATCACCTGTTTGAGTTTCAGTATTATTCAAAGGACTTAGAGGAGTTTGGTCCATGCCCACACTTTCAAGTGTAGTAATTCGAATTGGGCTAGGTGCCCCTTGGTGTTACGCATGTGTCCGTTCCCTCTCTCTTTGTGCAGACTTTCTTATAGCACTGTTTGTACAGGGGAAATTGAAATGCACCTTCTTATGCATGCAGTCTGTTTCATTTTTTATAACCTATAAATTTGTTGGTTTATTTATATTATTATATTAAAAAGCTAGACTAATCTAATTGGAAATATTGAATTTTAAAAGAAGTTTTGCAGCCCTGCTCTTCCCCTCTCTAATAAACAGTATCTTGCTCAATACTTTTTGAAAGAAAAGGCTTTAATGAGATATTGTCCAATTAGTTCAATGTTTTCAAGCATTACAAATGATATTCACAAAATCTTTATTTAAATGTTGTCACAAAAATTAATGGCATTAATTATTTATTCCCCAGTCAATCTACTGTCAAAAGCTGGTTGTCATATTTTTTTTGTTCATATTTTATTCTCTTTCAATAGATGTATATTTAGAGGCAAGGCAGATGCACTAAGTACCGTTAGATATTGTTCAGTTGCTGAAATGTTTCTGCACTTGCTGCTTCTGCACTTTTAACTGCAAAGCAATCCCAGTGCTATTCATTATTTTAACAGTAGAGGTGTTTTTTTTTATTAAGGGTCATACCTAAAATGGTCTTGGGGCAATTAATTAAGCTATGAAATATGATTTCTTTATTCATTGAGGACACTGACTTTGACTGTACTAAATATAAATGTACATAAGTATATTCAAGTAATGATGTAATTCTGCCATTATTTTTGCATATATTATTTATTCTCTTTTCCATAATTGGGAAAAACCTAAATTGTACAAGACTGAATTGATAAATATTTTAAACTCCCTCCTGTCTATTATAACAATGCTGAATGATGGTCTTATAAGGATTGTCACATCTGACCATTGATACTTATAATTTAGTGTTGCTGCTTTTTACTCAATGAGGAACAGAAAAGAAAACTTTTAATTTGGGATTGCATCACATATTTGCCTGAAGCATATTTTACTACTCTTAACTTATTAATTATTAAATTATGAATTATAGTAATACCAAGAAAGCAAAAAAAGAAGCTGACTTGTAATTCACCCATCCATCCATTATCCAACCCGCTATATCCTAACTACAGAGTCACAGTGGTCTGCTGGAGCCAATTCCAGCCAACACAGGGCGCCTGGCAGGAAACAAACCCCAGGCGGAGCGCCAGCCCACCACAGGGCACACACACACCCACACACCAAGCACAATTTAGAATTGCCAATCCAGAGGAAAGAGGAAACCGGAGTACCCGGAGGAAACCCACGCAGACACAGAGAGAACATGCAAATTTCATGCAGGGAGGACCCGGGAAGTGAAACTGGGTCTCCTAACTGCGAGGCAGCAGCACTACCACTGTGCCACCATGCTGCCCTGGTTTGTAGTTGCTCTTTAGAATAATATTTTTAACAGTTCCTTTTTTTTCAAATATATTGAAAGAAAATTGCACCTTCTCACACCATTGTAATCTACCAAACAGTGTGATACTTGGAAAGCCTACTCATTTGTCTAACAAGTACAGTATCATTTTTCAAAAACCATAGTATAACCCCTATTAACCTGTGGCTTATGCAGTATTACTGTGAAGATTTAATTTGTAAACTCATTTACCCCACAATAAAAAGGCCCTTACAAAAATGCAAACATGCATGAACCTGGTCTCATTTTGCAAAATATTATATTCAGAATGAAGGTGACCTAAAGATGATCCATAATATTGAAAAGTCAAATATCTCTGCAAATAGCAATTTACAGCATTTTGTTATGCCTGAGTTTCTGTATGTTCAGCTTGAAGCAAGAGAGAAGAGGGAATTCTTTAAAAACATAATATGAAAAACTAACACTGACAAAATGCTAGCATAATACAGAAGTAGGGAAAAGGAAACTACAAATGTGTTGTTGCCATAATTAGATATTTAATATGCATTTTTTCATCACGGTACATAAACAGGGTGGTGGTTAACTCATAGGTCAGGATCAATGAATGTTAAGTAGGAAGCTCCATTATTAACATAACAAAATTAAAATTAGGTATATGGGAGCGGTGCCTTTGCCAAAAAACTAACTGATAAGTAGAAGATGGGGAAAATAATGCTATTATGTGCTTGAATGCTGGCATAAAAAAACTGAGTGTGAAACAAAATGGGTCTGTTATTTATAAGACAGTGCTTCTGTTTGTACTGGGTCACCACATGATTGTGTAATAAAATTAGCTGAGATTCATCCATTTACAAATTCACTGATGAGTAATATTTTACCCTCTGTTCGTCATACTATTTATTGAGCTAGTATGCGAAGTAACACTGTTGATGCATCACAAGGATCTTTGACTACTGTTGCCTAAAGATACAATAAATATTCTCCACAATGCCACCACCCCTCTCACAACCAGTGAAACAATCAAACTATGATGACTGACAAGGAAAGTGTTGTGGCAGGGTTGCATACTAAAATTAGTTTTAGTGGCAATGGACAATAGGTCGGTGATTCAACTTGTGTTTGGTATTGCAGCGTACATTGAACCTACTGTAAGTCTGTAACATAGGGGCAAAGAAGATACTGTGTTAAGTTTAACACAATTCAATGAGTCTTCCTCATAACACTATTTCAAAGTGATTTGATAAATTTCAACCTACTTGCAGGCGTGAAGGACATGTTCATTGGACCAATGTAAGAGCATCAAAAACTATCAAAAGGGTGACACAAGCTGTAGAAATGTATGATGTCAGTCCATAGCATTACACATTTCAAAGTAGACTGTTCATAGAATTATTTATCATGTCACCCCATATAAAATACAAATAGTGAATACATTATTTAGAAATAATTGAGCTACTTTTTTTACCACGTTTATTGAATTGTTAAATGAAAACTGGGATATGTTGTAGTATTTGCAAATGCATTTGGAAAAAATGTTTTGCAGTGCTTTCTCTTTCCATCACTCTTTTAGGTAGCTGTCTATCCTTAAAAACATGTCTCTGTTACTGCACTAGTTAGAACTCTTATGCAGCTTTGGCAGGCTTTCTGTTTTTATAGCTTCCCCTGGAACTTGCACTGAACTGGCTGATTCACATAATGCAATGGCTGCTTATACTGTACTGATGGTGACTCATTACCAAGCTGATGCAACTTTTCAGAGCTGTTACAGCGTTGTTAATGGCAGCACTCATTTGAAAATCTATTTAAGACAAGGTAAATAAGCTATCAATTCATTATTTTTGATTATTGTATTCCATATCTGGCACCACAAGTCAAGTGAGTAAATCAAATGATCATTTGTACTATTCTTTTAAAAATCATTATATTAGATAGATAGATAGATAGATAGATAGATAGATAGATAGATAGATACTTTATTAATCCCAAGGGGAAATTCACATAATTCTAGTGTTGAACAACAAATATAGATTTCTATCTGCTTTACTAAAGCTTACACTAATCAATTACACTGGCGGTGATTTACCTCTGTAATATTTTCCTTCCCTAAACAATAATTATTGTTTTATTAACAATATGTTTGCTTTCAGTGATTCTCTTTTAGTTATATTCATATGAGAAATATGCTTGGATGGAAACAAAAATATTGACTGCTTTTTATTATATAACTGTTATTATTTGTTTATGGCTTTTCTGCCATTATGGTAATAATCTTCTTCTTCAGTTCCAGAATGGTACTGATTTTCTTATTTGGGCCCTTACGACATTTTCTTAAAAAATACGCACTATTTTTTCTTCCATGAATGCAAGCCATCTTGTCTGCAATACAATAATCTTGTGGTGAATATTCTTGATATAGGTCTCCAAGCATTCATAACGCATAAACGTTTATCTGGTAAATACATAGAAACAGAACAGACCAAAAATGGGCGCTGCAACAATGAAAAGATGCCAGTTGAAATTAAATTGGCAGGGTACATTAATTTTACAGAGTAGAAAGGAAAGGCTGTGTCTCATAATTGAAAATAATGCACGCCGGTCTTCAAAAAAATACCACATTCTGAGGCACTTTGAAACAAAACACATTCACAGCATGTAGGTGCTATTGGGTGAAGGGATGAAGATTAAAGCTGTATGAATATCCAGGGGCAGTCCCAAATATCATCTTCAGTGTAGGTCTTGTGATATGTTGGAATATTTTTTTGAATTCATAAAGTTTTCTTCACTTGGAACTTAATTATGTTTCAATTTCTTCTGTAAAATTCTGATGCCGGCACATCTACACAGACAGAAATGCTGAACTGACAATACTGGAATTACTTAACTTTAGTTCTAACAACTGGAGTTTGTTTTAGCTTTTTCATTTGATTTGGATAAGCTTCAACAAATGTTTTTATTTTACAAAAGGTTTTATGTAAAATGCATTTGAATGGTGTATTTATTCTTTTAATTCACGTGTATATATATTATTTACTGAGTGTTTACAGTTTTATTTAGAATAAGGATGACAAGGATGCATGGATTGGCACTCACAGGATAGACATATTGTTGCCTAATAGACAGAAGTCCAGTCACATCAGCTCTATTCAAATCACACTAGATCTGACTAATCCAATGTCTTGTGATTACAAAGACATGCTCACCAGATATCTTGCTTTAGCTTTGCATGCATCCTCTGAAAAATCACTTCAGACGAAAGACAGAGGATTAACAGCCAAGAAACTCCAGGTAAGAAAGAATATTTGAAAATTGTGTCTTTGAAAATTATACTTCAGCCATCAGGGACACTCATTAGCTGTGCTGACTAGTGTTCTGTGAGATATATTTTCATTTTTGTGATTATTATTGGTCTGACAATCATAACACATTGTGTAAACAACACTAATAACATTGTATGGTCTGATTGCCCGACTGTAGGGTGTCTTTCTAGATTGTAAATAGTGTTAATGTTGGTGTAAGTTGAAGAATAGCTTGTCTAGAAGGACTGATATTTTAAACAAAGGTTTGGAACTGAAGGTAGTGAAAGAAGCAAAAATAAGAGTATTGTCATTAAAAAGGCAAAGGTCTGAAACATTCACAACAAAAGACCAATGTTTAAAAGCACAAATGCAAAAGATGAAAAATTATGCAAAACAACAAAACAGACTAGCATACCTGTCAATCTCAAAGTGGCATCACTGACAATGCGATAAAAAAAAAAACTAACAATGTAAATAATTTCTTTAAAATGAAAAATAATCCACAAAAAATCATTACTAAGGACAAAAAACAGCTCCATAACAAAAGTATGAGAAAGATTTGGCTTTGGTTTTTACTCTGTCATTAACACAGATTTAAAAAATATGAAAAAAATAATTTAAAAAAAATTAAGAATTATAAGCCACATCTTGTAATTAAACAGTTAGCTATGAAAAGTATTAAAATACATAACAGTTCACAGAGTAACAGAGTTTGTTAAAGAATTTTCTTTAGTGTCTGTTGAACATATGATCCATGATATGGTTAACACGTTCAGCCAAATTTTACTATCACAATATATAAATTGACTGCTTTGAATATGTGTCACAAGGATTTGCTGAGCAGTAAAGGCAGACCACTTTCATGGCTGTGCAGAGACTGGAGTGAAATGTGCCCATGTTTTGATACTTTTACCATTTTGAATTAATTGTTCATTATTAAGCTTGCCTAAAAGCATAAATCATGGCAGTATTATTTGGTGAGTACCCAAGTATTTGGATAAATTCCAAAATGCAACCTTGAGATTAATTTGCTTCTTTTAAATTATAGTTTTGATGCCTTGATTTTTTACTTAATCTTCTCGTTTCTCTCTTGGCAATATGATCATATGACCTCTGTAAATTACTGTGGTATATTTGGTTGACTGCTCTTTTAGTACTGTCCCCAGGGTCATCTCTTGATCCATTTTTTCAATGCTTCAATTAATTTAATCACTAAGTAAGATACTAATTCAACTTAATCTTGTACTTTGCACACTATGTACCTGTGTCAAGACTCAGTTTGTGAATGCACATGTGTCATTGGGTCAAACATTTTGGCAATAACACATTCTTAGGCCTTAATTTGAATGAGAGTTTCCTTATTTTAGATAGTTTCAGAATTAGAGTAATCCCTAAACCTTGCTGGAGTAATCAATAGTCAATAACCAATAAGGCTGCATGATTAATGATTGTGAAATTAAGTAATGCTTATAATGTGATGCGTGGTAAAATATATACATTTTATGAACTTCACATAGACACTGAGCTAACAGTGAAAGATGAGACCTGAATTTAGAATTAACATAATATTTAAATAATCTAAATATTAGGGAAGATCTTAACGCAAATTATTCTAACATATTACATTGGCTATTAGCGAAGATCTTAACACAAATTATTCTAACATATTACATTGAAAGTAATCCTGCCAAGTGTTTCTTGTGAGAATGCTTTTCTATTGCCAAATTTATTTTTGTGTTTCTGAAACCGTAAAAGAGATGTCACAAGAACAAACCTGACTAGCACTGGTCTCTTTGTTTCCAAGCAGAAATAGATACCCGGTTGAGGGGTATTCCATGAAGTGTGTGTAACAAGTAAGCCTCAATTAAATCAACAAGCAGAATTTACTCAAGCCAGATTCAGTTCCACAAAGAGGGTTAGATAATGTCAGCATGATAAATGAGGCAACTAAATGTCATCTCTTAGCCTGCTTTATACCAGGCTAAAGATCAGTGGTGGAGTTTAAGGGTGGCTGCAAGGGTCTGGCCCTCCCAACAGATGCACTATGTTATTATTAAAATAAGTCTCGAATAAAGGGTATTTTTTTCCTCATTTTTTTAAGACCACAACTAATGTAAATATGTTAGTTATTAACAGATACATGGCACAGTGAAGCCTACCTCTGCTGCCTCACAGTCTGGTGCTCCCTCCTATAAGTTTACATGTGGGTCCGCATAGGTTTACTCTGGTTTCCTCCCCTAATTCAAAGAAAAGCAGGTTGGGTAATTTAGTGTTTCTAAACTGGCCTACGTGTGTGTGTGTTTACCCTTTGATGGGCAGGCATCAAGTAGTCAGTATCAGTGTCAGAGTCAGTGTGTATGCCTGGCACTTGTGAATAACCACCCCACTACACATTCAATATTAGGCATTTGACCATCCTTGTGTCATCTTTGTGAGTAGATTAGATTAATTATTTACAGTTTCAAGATATTGATTAGCATTATTCAGTGTTCAAAGAGTGCCTTCAGAAATGCCTTGTGTGTTTTTTCTATAAAATTCAAAAGTGTTCTTTACAACTGGTAAAGTTTCTAAACTAATATACAAGTTTACCAAATGCATGTTATTACAGCCTACTGTAGTTTGTGCTGAACACAAAAATCACTGCAAGCAAATTTGAAATTTACATTGTGACAGATAGGGGGTGCTATTGCTCCCTTGAACGCTTGTCCAATACGCCAGACACCAGATAAAAGTCCAAAAGTTGACTTTATTTATTATCCACAGTGCACAAAGCACCCTCTCCACCACTATACTCATTAAATAAACCACAATAACTACAATAATCAGTCCTCCACTCCCAGACGCGTTGCCCTCCTACCACCCAGCTCAGCTCGCCGTCTGGGAGCTGTCACAGTCCTTTAATAGTTCCTGACCCAGAAGTGTTCCAATCCCCAGTTCATGTGATCCTTATCACTTCCTTTTCTTCATCCCAGAAGTACGTCACTTCTGCTGTCGCTCTGCCTATGACGCACTTCCAGGTTATAGGGCACATATGACTCTCTATGCCTCCCTGCACCGTCCTCTGTTGGCCCTTGGGGTATCCAGCAGGTTTGTAAGGGAAAACTCCATAGTCCATGATTCCCTGCTGGCATCCGGGGCACCTCCATGCTGCAGGGAGAGCTCCATCTGGCGGCCTGGGGGTATTGGCCGTGATGACAAGCCAGCCATAGACCACAACATAAATGTCAGATCATAGCACAGTTTTAAAAGTTACTTAGTTTACTCTCTGTCTCCCAAAGAGATAAAGATTGGCTGTTTGAACTACTCTAGTCTCTGATGGCTGTTTCTGTTTTCCACTAGGATCATCTGAAATGGTGTACCTGTTGGGAAGCTGAGCATATAACCTCAGCATCTAAATACCAGCACCCTCTGGTAGATCTGTTATAATATTTTATTGTGGTAACTGCACTAAATTGCTTACAAGTCATTTTATTTTACTCATCTGGAGAAATCCTAATTCACCAACCGTTACAAAATGGGAAAAGGATGTCCGATTTTACTTAAAATTAGAAAAACATTTTTTATGAAGAACTGTCCACAGCTTCTCTACAGTTTAGCTGGCATTTATTGATAATGCCTTTATTTAATTAGGAATGCTGAACCTCAGCTGAGTTTTAAGATGCTGTAATACCTCTGAGTGGTTACCTCATGCTGAATCTTCTAGTTTCTTGGTTTTTAGATGGGAAAAGAAGGATATGTCAGATTTGATTTGAATAAGGGATAAGATTGTAGGACTGACTTATTTGTAATTCATTTATTGTAATTTAATTTATAAAACCAATTTAAAAAATCAATAGCTAAGAAACCATAGTCATGGAACATCCCCTATGGCACTGCATGATTCATCAAGCTGCACTTCATTTTGACCCTGACTGCCTCTCTGATGAGGTGGAGAAAAGACAACAGCAAACAAGGGAATTTAAGGTTCTGTTCATAAAAAGTTCAACTTGCTCCTCTGCAGTAGCTTATTTCACTTCTCAGGGGAGGCTGGGACAGGAACTCTGTTCATGAATTTAGAAACAAAGGCAGGTCTAAGTAGCTGTGGTTGGAAGTTGGTTTCTGTGTTAAATTAAGAAATTTACTTTAAAGTGGACATTCCTTAAGCCCAATGCTCTGCTGAGGTCAAGGCCTCCATTCCTGGAAAATGAAGGTCACCTTTTGAAGTGCACCCTAGTAACACCTTGATGTTGAGTTAGCGAACTGTGTTAAACACTGGGCACCGTGACAAAATGTCCAAAAGATAATGTCAACTGCAAAGTTTCAACTATTCTCTACACAGTCAGAATCATCCTGATGGCACTTTTTTGTTCTGCAAGCACAAACAAAACAGATTTTCCTGAACAAATTTAATCTATTACAGGATAAAAGGGGTGCAGGCCATTCAATAGCACTGGACAAAGACAGAAAGCAATTCTGAAAGAGCCAGTCCAACTTAGGACACAGCCATGCACATACCCACACTTGCACATACTACAATAATTTACCTTTACCATGTACAGTAAATTAAGATCCACATCATTCATAAACTTAACTGGAAGCCAATGTAGACATTTAAGAGCCAATGTTATGTGGCTGTACATTCAACTTCTGGTAATGATTTATGTGATGGCATGTTAGATTTACTGCAGGCTAGAATATAAACTATTTGAACATCCTGTGTATTTCAGTAGTCAAATTCACTTTTCCATATCCAAAACAGTAATAAAATGTGTGAGGTTTCATAGCAGTAACTAACAGATGCAGTGCAGTAATGCGAAAACTAAAGGATGTCAAAGAACTGTGAAAGTTAGTGTCAAACAGTGAAAGGTTAATGTCAAATGTAACATCTACTGTAAGCTGCCTGCTCACTCAAGAAAACTGATATTTAGGGCCTGTAAGTAAATAATTGACAGCTGGAATCAGTTATTCAATGTTTTACCACTATGAATTAAGTAATTAAAGACATATTCAGAGAAATATTAGATATGATTAATAAATAGAGTTGAGATGAACATGTATGCTGTCCAGATCTAAGTAATTTTGTCTCATTTCTTTTTATGCTGATTATGCATACTGTCCAGATTTAAATATTTTTTTGTCTTATTTCTTCCTGGTGATGTTTTCTCAGTGCAGTTTTGTAAAACCTGATCTTGTTGTCCTATACGTTTCCGAGACACCATGGCAGCCATTCTATTTATGTGCATTCACAGGTTGATTTGACAGCATCTTGTTCTGTCAAAGTCAATATTTGTTCTATACTATAGTTGCGCTTTGTATCCTTAAAGGAACACCATATCTAACTGCAGTACATAATGTATTATCATCACAATTCTTCATATACTGAGATCTATTTTATAAAATATAAATCAAGCCAAGTAAAAAAAAGTGCCTGACAATGTAACATAATTTTCAACCTTGTGTAAATTAACAGTGGTCAACAGTTTTAAATGCTGCAGTAAATATTGTAGCATTTTCTCTGTTGGAAGATACAGAAATACAGTATCTTTGAAAACAGAAGTCATTAATGTTTCTGTGCTCTGACCAAGTATCTTAATCCGCATATATCTATCTATCTATCTATCTATCTATCTATCTATCTATCTATCTATCTATCTATCTATCTATCTATCTATCTATCTATCTATCACCAGTCATATGAAAAAGTTTGGGAACCCCTCTTAATTCTTTGAATTTTTGTTTATCATTGGCTGAGCTTTCAAAGTACCAACTTCCTTTTAATATATGACATGCCTTATGGAAACAGTAGTATTTCAGCAGTGACATTAAGTTTATTGGATTGGCAGAAAATATGTAATATTCATCATAACAAAATTAGACAGGTGCATAAATTTGTGCACCCCAACAGAGATATCACATCAATACTTAGTTGAGCCTACTTTTGCAAATATAACAGCCTCTAGACGTCTCTTATAGCCCTTGATAAGTGTCTGGATTCTGGATGGAGGTATTTTTGACCATTATTTCATACAAAATCTCTCCAGTTCAATTAAATTAGATAGGAGCATGGATGGCCTGCTTCAAATCATCCCATAGATTTTCAATGATATTCAAGTCAGGGGACTGTGACGGCCATTCCCGAACATTGTACTTTTCCCTCTGCATGAATGCCTTTGTAGATTTTGAACTGTATTTTGGGTCATTGTCTTGTTGGGATTTCCAACCCCTGCGTAACTTCAACTTCGTGACTGATGCTTGAACATTATCCTGAAGAATTTGTTGATATTGGGTCGAATTCATCCGACTGTCGAATTTAACAAGGGCCCCAGTCCCTGAACTAGCCAAACAGCCCCACAGCATGATGGAACCTCCACCAAATTTGACAGTAGGTAGCAGGTGTTTTTCTTGGAATGTGGTTTTCTTCTTCTGCCTTGCAAACCACTTTTTGTTATGACCAAATAATTCAATTTTTGTCTCATTCTAAAGCACTTTGTTCCAGAATGAATCTGGCTTGTCTAAATGAGCATTTGCATACAACAAGCTATTCTGTTTGTGGCGTGAGTGCAGAAAGGGCTTCTTTCTCATCACCCTGCCATACAGATGTTCTTTGTGCAAATTGTGCTGAATTGTAGAACGATGTACAGATACACCATCTGCAGCAAGATGTTCTTGCAGGTCTTTGGAGGTGATCTGTAGGTTGTATGTAACCATTCTCACGATCCTGTGCATATGCTGCTCCTGTATTTTTCTTGGCCTGCCAGACCTGGGCTTAACAGCAACTGTGCCCGTGGCCTTCCATTTCCTGATTACATTCCTTACAGTTGAAACAGACAGTTTAAATCTCTGAGATAGCTTTTTGTAGCCTTCCCCTTAATCATGATACTGAACAATCTTTGTTTTCAGTTTTTTTGAGAGTTGCTTTGAGTATCTCATGCTGTCACTCTTCAAAGGGGAGTCAAAGGGAAGCTCAACTTGCAATTAACCACCTTAAATACCTTTTCTCATGATTGGACACATCTGTCTATGAAGTTCAAACCTAATCCAACCAATTTGGTGTTGCAAGTAATCAGTAGTGAGTAGTTACATGCATTCAAATCAGCAAAATTACAAGGGTACCCAAACTTTTGCACAGCCAGTTTTTCACATTTGATTTAATTTCATGCAACAAAATATTGCTTCACTAAAAATTTTGCTTGGAAAACACCCCAGTACTCAAATGTTCCTAGGAAATGAAAGACATACCACTGTTATCTTTTTTGTTGAAAGTAAATTATTATGCAGGCTGAGAGGGGTTCCCAAACTTTTTCATATGACTGATATGCAGATGACAACCTGTATAGTATCTTACTGCAAGCTTCATTAAGAAGTTCCCCAAACACCCTGTAGCATAACCTACTCCAAACTCTTGCAATTCTGCATCAGCCTCACAAGATTCATCCCAAAAACGTGAACCAAACAGGAATGTTTAAAGAACATACAAACTACGGTTCTTAAGTATAGACTTACTTTTACCATGTTGCTCGGCTAACAACAGCCACTGTGCAGTGTGGTACTATGAAATTAAAGGAGAAAGCCATCCACACTATAGAGACATTTAGTAACAAAGTATGATACTTCGAGAAGAAAAAATCATTTAACTTTTTTAAAAGAAAAAATGAAAAATCAGAGACTTCACAAAACCATTCTAGCGTGTTTGTACAATAAGCCAGCACTACATCTATATAAGCTGAATTGCCTAATATAACAAAGCTCTGTCTGGGTTTATATTGAATTGGCAAATATAAAAATCTTAAACAATTGGAGAACAGCTTGTCTTGCCTAGTGCAATAGATATTCTAGATGAGTTGGCTACCTGCAAACTAAAACATATTCCTCTCATCTTTCTCTTCAGTTTCCCCTGAATTCAACAAACAATGTGAAAAATAAGACAAGACCAAATTACTAATTAAAAAGACAAATGGACCTTAAGTTTCGATTCAATATTAAATACCTGTGTGTTTAATTATTATTGGATGGCTGCTGTGCATATTTCATCTATTATGTACACTGTATATTGTGTTGTTAGTCAATGTGTGCCACTTAGAAGAAAATGTTGGATAGTTTACATTAAAATTACTGTTAATAAAGGGTCATCAGTGAACATAAATATGCTGCTCAAAAACTTAAGGGAACACTTAATCGTCACAGTCTAACATCAAGTCAGTTAAGCTTCAGGGGTATCAATCAGTTAATATCAGTCAGGAAGCATAAGTGATAACTTCACCTGGTTTGGTGAAAGTGAAAGTGACAACAGGTGCACTGGAGAGGCAACAGCAAGTCATCCCCCAAAAAGGGAATGGTTTTGCAGGTCGTGGCCACAGACAATTACTCCCTCCATATCCTTCCTGACTGATTATTCTCACTTGTTACTACTGGTAGCCTGTTCAGGTTACACAGGTAGTCCAGCTCCAGGAAGGCACATCCATATGTGCTGTCACAAGAAGGTTTGCTATGTTTCCCAGCACAATCTTATGAACATGGATGAGATACAAGGTGATGGGCCGTTAAGAGGGGTGAGCTGGACAGGGCCATGGAAGGGTTATCAGTCAAGAAGAAGGACTAGCATCTGGTCATTTATGTGAGGAGGAACAATAGGAGCACTGCAAGAGCCCTTCAAAATGACCTCCAGATGGCTACTGTTGTGCATGTTTCTGACCAAACTGTCAGAAACAGTCTTGATGAGGGTGGCATGAGGGCCCGCCAGAGAATACACAATTGTCACCTTCACCATTGGCATGCTGTTCTCTTCACAGATGAGAGCAGGTTCACACTGAGAACATGTGACAGATGTGAAAGAGTCTTGAGATTCTGTGGTGAACGTTATGCAACCAGCAGCATCATAAAGCATAACCAGTTTGGTGGTGGATCAGTTATGGTCTGGGGAGGCATATCCTTGGAGGACAATACCCAACCTCATGTGACCAGAGTGTGTAGGCATTTCCTAAATGATGGAGGCGCTGATGCCATTGATGGGCCCGAATGTTCCTCAGACCTGAATTCAATTAAGAACCTCTGGAACATTATGTATAAGTACATCCAGTTTCACCAAGTACTGCCACAGACTGTCCAGGAGCTCACAGGTCTGAGAGAAGAACCCCAAGGATGCCATCCGCCCTCTCATCAGGATCATGCCCAGATGTTGTCGGGAGTGAACACATGGGGGCTATACACTCTATTGAGTCGCATTATGAGTTGCCATGCTGAAATGGAGTTGGATTAGACTGTGATTTCAGTTTTTGACTTTGATTTTCTGTGTGATATTGAGTCTAGCTTTCAATAGTTTGGTTATTTTGGTCTCCACTGACTGCTGTTACATTTCGTTCATCGAGATCCAATGCATAATTTAAGTGATCCCTTAGTTTTTTTGAGCAATGTAGTAATCAATTATTATTAATCTAAAATTGTTTTTGTATGTAGTGAATCTTTTTTTTATATTTACAGTATAAGCTGTTGATAAATGGTCTCAGGTAGTGTCAAAATGTGAAGGCTAAATGGCAGATCAGTATGAAATGTTAACACTCATTTACAGCAAGGATAAAACTCTACTCTTTCAATTTAAAGCTACCAATATTATCTCCTGAAGAGCTGTTCACAAGTATTAGCAGTTTTTTTGAGCATAAATGCAAGCAAATTTCATTCATTTTCAGCTTTACCTTACTGAAATAAATAATAGCGCACTGGGAGAACCATTAATAAAAAAAGTATTATGAGCTTACAAATATACTGTAAATAAATATGATGTTACTGAATAATATCTGTTAATGTGAAACTATACAGAAAAAGTAAAATTAGAGATGAGCCCCAGCAATCAGCATACCCGATCTGGTGACAAGAACAAATAAGCTACAACATCAACAAACATGCAACAAATTACTTAATGACAACCAGTTCAACTTTGCATGCTATCCAATTTTTAAAGGTTCTATTAACATTATCAACACATGCGGAGGGAGTGCCAATTCAGACATCATATACTGAGGGTGGTTATACAATGTCTCCCCATTCCAACTATCTGCTAACTATTCCTTCAGCTCATTCACAAAACTTTGTTCTATTTACTTATAGTAAGTTACAATGACTTTCCAGAGGTCCTTAAAGCTACTACTCCCATCAGTCTGCCTTTTGCTTTAAGGGGGAGGAACCTACATCAGCTTTTTAGCTGCATGGCCTCATCTGATGTTTTTTATTTTCCTGAAATAATGCACACTCCTTGCGTCTTTAAAATATGTCATAACGATCTCTGTTGCACAGCTTCTGGAGAATTATCTTGTATACACCTCCTTATAAAAAGTATTCATCCTTTGGAAGTTTTCACTTTTTATTGTTATACAGTAATGCATCACAATGGGTTTAGTTGGGCTTTTTTTTACCTTGATCAGCAGAAAAATAACTTTAATAAAAAAAAATCTCTGCAAATATGAAACATAAAATAATTGATCACAAACCTAAATCATCAGTGATGCAGCTGATTGGATTTAGAAGTCAAATAATTGTTAAATGAAGATCACCTTTCTGTAGTCAAGGGATTTCAATTGGTTATACTATTAAAACACCTGTATCTGGATGGTCCAACTCTGTCAAAAGGTGAATGAATAGCACAAGTTGGGATAAAATACCCAAATCACTGAATATTCCTTGCAGGATAATTAAGTCAGTAATTAAGCAATGGGACGAGTACAGGACAGCTGTAAATCAGTAGCCCATCCGCAAAAACAGTGATCATGCAAGAGATATCTAGTGAAGGAGGCAAAAGAGTAACATCCTACAGTGGGTGAGACTGCAGAGACTGTGCATACGACAACTGTTACCCATGCACTTTACAAGTTGCAGCATTATGGGAGAGCAGCAAAGATAAAGCCACTTTTTAAAAAACACGCACACACACACACACACACAATATCTCAGCTAGAATTTGCCAGAAGACTCTAAAGTCACTTGGAACACACTTCAATTTGCCTGATGACACCCAAATTAAATTTTTAGGCCATCAGACTAGATAGCATGCTCAGCATAAGCCAAACATTGCACATTATTAAAAATGTATCACCTTTATTTTGAAAGGCGGCACCCAGCGTCAAAGCAGTGCTACTATTTCTGTGTGGTTTCCCTTTCTTTTTTAGATCCACATTCCTGACATGGCTTTATCAAATAGACTGAAATTAACCGCATATCATTTATTAGTTTAAGGCATCAAATTGTAATTAACCTGTAACAATGTAATGCTCCATGAAATGGCTATACTATTCCAAACACCATAGCTGCTTTAGCATTGTTCTGAGTGTGGAATCACAGCTCTACAGCAGCTGATTGGAAAGAGAATTATCGGTATACAGCATCAAGCACAAGCTGCCTCAGCCATGCTGCCTATTTAAACTGCTCCCATACAGCAAACGCCTTTCCTGTATGGACCTCACGGTTCAGAAACAGTTTCATCCCAAGAACTATAAACTCACTCAATCAGTCCATCAAGTGCTACTGGTAGAATTGTTTGTACTTATAAGTACAATTACCTCACTGTAAACTTGTGATACAGTTATAATATTGCACAACCTGAGCCACTTTTTAAAGCATGTATTTACATATAATGACAATATCATTTTTAAGATGAAATTCAGCAAAATATGTTTATTACATTATACATATACAATTTTAACATCATTTAAATAATCTATATTGTTAATAATTTAATATGTGAGGACACGGTGGACAGCAGTAGCGATACGCTGGCGCCCATTCAGGAATTGTTCCTGCCTTGCGCTGTATGCTTGCTGGGGCTGGCACGACACAGGATGGACAAATGGATAGAATAATTAAATATGCACTACAAAGATACTTCAATGTTCCTTAAAAGTTTTGAAGAATCGGCATTCTAAGCTTACAGATGACTTGACGTCTCTTACAGAGCTGATCGATTGGGTACTTGGAGAAAGAAAGGAAGGACAGGAATTGGGGGTTTGTACGTTTAAAAGAGACAGTACAATAAATTATTACATCGAAGGTCACATACAGCACAGCAAGCTGCATCTTGTGGGAGGCAAGAACAATATCTGGATGGGGTGCCAGTTCATAACTATTACTGTGCCATTGTGTTCCCATGTTTAATAACATGTTTTAATTCCTATCATCATGAAAATTATATCAAGTATCTCAGTATTTAAATAATTCAGAGAGTTGTAATATCACAAATGTAATGGATTCTGTGTCCTTTCGGATAAAGAGAAAGCCCGGAAGCATGTAGTGATTCACACACACAGAGCACATAGAAGAATACATAATATACAAAGCATTTAACGTGATACTTTAGTTATGATGGTATTTTAGAAACTAGTAAATTAAACGATTTTAAGATGATGTTTATAGATAGATAGATACTTTATTAATCCCAAGGTTCTACTTATAAGGTTCTACTTTAATAACAAAATAAACTACATGATTAAAGTGGACATTTCGAGATTAAAGCTTAACATTTAAAGCATTTTTTTCCCACTGTGTGCCTATTTTTTCTTTTCTCTGTACCCTAATAAGCTCCCATATGACACTCAGATGGTGGGCTATGACTCATAAAGACTTTGATATCTGACAACTTCTTTTTTAATTCTGGCACTGTGCGACTTTGTGAACATGAACTTTTGAGTTTCTCCAACACTCTATGTCACTCGATCAACT
Source organism: Polypterus senegalus (assembly GCF_016835505.1). Taxonomy (NCBI): domain Eukaryota; kingdom Metazoa; phylum Chordata; class Cladistia; order Polypteriformes; family Polypteridae; genus Polypterus; species Polypterus senegalus. Next base: position 139,128,385 of record NC_053155.1, on the reverse strand, counting down.
TGCTTTTGTTATTTATATCACTGTTTAAACCAACAAATAGTGCATTTTTCCTTGCCTCCATTTGGTATTCACTGAAATTCTTCTATTTTCCCCAGTGCTTTTGCCATTGCCTTTTAACAGAACGTTGAGCTTAAGGGCTATTTATATTGATTTGCAAATTCAAAGAGGCATAATTCTGGAAGGAGACGGGGGTAGGACAGCAGGCGCGTGCACGTACGTTATTTTTCACGCTAACCGGGATTTATGTAACGTGAAAGTTGGCATGCATACAGATTTATGCATCTGGATTTTTTTCTGTGTACGCAAATTTCTGCTTTTGTCCATATGCCATGTTTTAGTGTGAATTCTACGCACAAAGTTATACATGAGGTCCCAGATCTCAACAAAATTGCAAACGTGTGGCTGAACTTTAAAAAGATGATAATGATCCCCTTGCAACTGCTTGGAGCTTGATGAGTTTTATAAAGAATAAAGGTGAAAAATTCTAGTGTTCAGATGTGCAAAGCTAATAGAGAGCTGCTGTAATGGCTACTAAAAGATGACTCATTACCTATGCAATCAAATAATTTTTTTTGCAGAGATCTGTTTTCACTTTGACATTAAAGAGTTGTTTTTTGTTAATCAGTGTCAATAAAGCTAAATGAAATATACAACATTGAATCACAGTGTAGTAATAAAATGTGAAAACTTCCAGAGAGGTAAATACTTTTTCTAGGGGCTGTAAACACAAGGTTTACCACTTCCAAGATGTTCTAAGTCCACATAGTGAAGGAGTGAGGGGATTCTCTCAAACTTTTCTTTGTCCTGTACAAGGCTTATGGCCCTTCAGTTCCTGAAAACTCAACACCATCTGGATTATCCATTAACAGTAAGCAAAGTAACTAATTATACAATTATAATAACTTTAATATCCTGAAGTACAATTAAGAATCCTCATTTCTAAATACCCTTTAGTATAATTCTTCCCATTACTTAACATTCTTAACAGTATTAAACTTTTATTATACTTTAATTGGACTGTCTGTTGTTATATAATTTCATTTATTTTCAGTCACATTTTCCTTATCATACACTAAACACCTGCTTAAAGACATCCCTATGAAGCAGTAACGTTGTCTGAAACACTCTAGAAACTTGCTAAGCAATTTATTTTGGGAAAAGAGATTAACTTCTACAACCACCAGCTGCTATACCCTGCTGTTCTAAGCCAGCAATAGTTACAGGTATGATGATCTTTTTACTGTGAATCTGCATAACATACACATGTGTTGTGCTCTATATTCATAAATTTACAGCTAATGTTATTTTTCATTATGCTAAGCAAATACTATACTTCTTTTTTTAATTGAAGTCACAGAGAAAAGAAGAACCCATCAAATCTATCACATAAAGAAGCGATACATAAAAAATGTTTTTTAACTGTTGTCATGCATGCACATCATCAACCCTCTTAATTTTTCTGAGGTATAATAGAGGTAAAGACTCCTCAAGAAACTACACCAGCCAAATTTCATTTTGATTTTTACCAGAAACCTTGTTCTAAGATAGTGTTACTTTTATCTTAACTCTATGATGTTCTTTATAAAAAAAACACACGAAAGAGCAAAAAGATTTAAACCTAATCAGCAAAGTAAATCTTCTTTTAATGTTTTTTTTCCTTACTTTCTTCAAAGAAATAGATCAAAGAGGGGGCCAGTGTCCTGTCACCAGCCACGAGAGAACAGTTGTAACATCGGAGTCCCTCTGTTGCTCATCAGCAATGTACCAATCCCCTTGAATGTGCACAAGACTAGTGGTTGAAACAGGCTGTGATGTATGACTTTGAGAAGCAGTGAACTGAAGTTGATTGAGTGCTCTGGCAACATCTGTCTGGGTTGAAGCTGTGACAGTGTCGAGTTCCTGAAATGACAGGTAATGGTGATGGAGGAACCTGGGAAGGGTCAGGTGGGCACCGAGACAGGGCATCAATATTAAGATGCTTAACTCCACAGTTCTAACTCAACAAACAATTGTGCCCTTCCTGTGGGGTTCTGGTCTAAAGAAAGCTTTTAAGACCAACCAGGGGTTTAGGGTCTGTGACGATGGTGAAAGGATGGAAAGCCAAATAATAGTGGAAGTGACGAACTGGCCAAGCAATAGCAAAGGGTTCACGCTCCAATGCTGACCATTTTCTTTCTGAAGCTGAGAGTAAATTACTAGAATATGCAGTTACATGCTGCTTACAGTATCAAATACTTGTGTGTCTAATTTCAATGTGTGGCTTGAAAAATAAACAAACGTGTACATAAAGAATAAACAACTGGAGATTGTACTGTATAGATGAGTATAAAGAAGAGCCTTCGCTGAAGTTGTTTTTATCATTAACTAGCAAAATACCCATGCTTCGCAGCGTAGAAGTAGTGTGTTAAAGAAGTTATGAAAAAGAAAAGGAAACATTTTAAAAATAACATAACATGATTGTCAATGTAATTGTTTTGTCACTGTTATGAGTGTTGCTGTCATATATATATACATATATATATATATATATATATATATACACACACATATAAACATATCTACATATACACATATCTATCTACACACACACATATATATATATACATATATATATATACACAGACACATATATACATATATATACAAATCTACATATATATACATATCTACATATATACACACATATATATACTCAGCAAAAAAAGAAACGTCCCTTTTTCAGGACTGTGTATTTCAACAATAATGTTTTTAAAATCCAAATAACTTTACAGATCTTCATTGTAAAGGGTTTAAACAATGTTTTCCATGCATGTTCAATTAACCATAATCAATTAATTAACATGCACCTGTGGAAAAGTAGGCATTTAAGGTCACAGTTCTAAAAACGCAGGACAATAAAGAGACTTGTCTACCGACTGTGAAAAACACCCAAAGAAAGATGCCCAGTGTCCCAGCTCATCTGCGTGAACGTGCATTAGGCATGCTGCAGGGAGGCATGAGGACTGCTGATGTGGCTAGGGCAATAAATTGCCATGTCCGCACTGTGAGACGCCTAAGACAGCACTAGAGGGAGACAGGAAGGACAGCTGATCATCCTCGCAGTGGAAGACCACGTGTAACACCACCTGCACAGGATCGGTACATCTGAATATCACACCTGCGTGACAGGTACAGGATGGCCACAACAACTGCCCGAGTCACACCAGGAACACACAATCCCTCCATCAGTGCTCAGACTGTCCGCAATAGGCTGAGAGAGGCTGGACTGAGGGCTTGTAGGCCTGTTGTAAGGCAGGTCCTTACCTGACATCACCAGCAACAACGCCGCCTATGGGCACAAACCCACCTTCGCTGGACCAGACAGGAGTGGCAAAAAGTGCTCTTCACTGATGAGTCATGGTTTTGTCTCACCAGGGGTGATGGACGGATTCGTGTTTATCGTCGAAGGAATTGAGCATGTCTGGGATCTGTTGGATCGCAGGGTGAGGGCTAGGGCCATTCCCCCCAGAAATGTCCAGGAACTTGCAGGTGCCTTGGTGGAAGAGTGGGGTAACATCTCACAGCAAGAACTGAAAAATCTGGTCCAGTCCATGAGGAGGAGATGCACTGCACTACTTCAAGCAGCTGGTGCCCACACCAGATACTGACTGGTACTTTTGATTTTGAGCCTCCCTTCATTCAGGGACACACTGTGAAACATTTTTAGTTTATGTCTTATGGTGTTGACTCTTTTAGTGTTCATACAAATATTTACACATTAAGTTTACTGAAAGTAAAAACAGTTGAAAGTCAGAGGACGTTTCTTTTTTTGCTGAGTATATATATACATATCTACATATATATATATACACATACATACATATATATCTACATATATATATACTGTATATAGCAAAATCCCTGCTCTTTGCAGCGACAAAGAAATGCGTTTTTTGAACAGGTTTGATGCATGGAAGCGATCACTCATACTGCGTTCAGTCAGTTCACGTGAGCTGCTCTCTTGTGTGATGTTGCGATGTCCACGGCTTTATTTAATGTTAGCTAAGACCCGGCACTTAAAAGATTCTGGCTGCACTCCGGTTATAATATGACGAAGCTGCGCGAGCTCACTCTTGAGAATGCAACATATAGTTATCCAGGAGAAAAGCAATCTTGCCTGAAATCAATGGCATCTTTTTGTAGGGACTGTCCCTGAGACTTATTACTTGTCATCGCGCAGCAGAGCCTTACTGGAAATTGGAGGCATCTGAATTGAAATGGGAGATCAGAGGGTATAACGGTGATGCAAGGAATACATTCAGAGTGTGACGCTCTGCTGTTTTTTTGTGTAGCTGCCTTCAGACAGCTTCTCCGCTGCTTCATAAACGAATGCCATATAAGGCCGTCGTTTCTCCTTGCTTCGCGGTTCTGTACTGTTTTATTGTTCGTTTGTTATAGTTATTGTGTAGCTATTCGAGACTTACTTTACTGTTCAGGTACCCATTTCCTTTATTTATGTATATGTGTATATGTATATATATGTTTATGTGTGTGTATGTATATATATATATATACTGTATATATATATATGACAGCAACACTCATAACAGTGACAAAACAATTACATTGACAATCATGTTACGTTATTTTCAAAATTTTTCGTTTTCTTTTTCATTACTTCTTTATCACACTACTTCTCCACTGCGGAGTGCGGGTATTTTGCTAGTTATATTATATACATAAAACTTCATTTAAATAATCTATGTTGTTAATAATTAAACATGTGAGGACACGGTGCCGCAGCGCTAAAAAGATTGTTCCTGCCTTGCGCTGTATTCTTGCTGGTGCTGACACAACACTGGAAGGATAGATGGATAGAAAAATTAAACACATGCTACGAAGATATTTCAATGTTCCTTAAAAGTTTTGAAGAATCTGCATTCTAAGCTTACAGATGGCTTAAAGTCTATTACAGAGATGATTGTATGGGGATTGGGTATTTGTAGAAAGAAAAGTAAGGACAGGAATTGGAGGTTAGTACGTTTGAGAGACAGTACTGCTACAAAAAAGTATTTCATTGAAGATCGCGCATGGCGAGAGCATCTTGCGTGAGACATGAACAACCACTGCACCATCGTGTTCCCATGTTTAATAACATACTTTAACTCCTATCATCATGAAAATGATATCACGTTTACATCTCAGTATTTTAATTATTCAGACAGCTGTAATATCACGAATGTAATGGATTATGTGTCCTGTCAGAGGAAGAGAAAGCCTGGAAGCACGTAGTGATTCATACACATAGAGCATATAGAAAATCAAATACAAAACAAAGCATTTAACATGTTCCTTTAGTTACGATGGGATTTGAGAAACTAGTAAATTACACAATTTTAAGATTAAATTTATGATGTTCTACTTTAATGACAAAATAAACTATGTGATTAAAGTGGAAATTTCGAGAATAAAGTTGACATTTCATGCTTTTTTCACACTGTGTGCCTTTTTTTTCTCTCTGTACCCTAATAAGGTTTCATATGACACTAGACGGTGGGCTGCAACTCGCCTTTTCACGGTGACTTTGATATCTGACAACTTCTTTTTTAATTAGGGTACTGTGCAACTTTGTGAACACAAACTTTTGAGTTTCTCCGATACTCTATGTCACTCGATCAACTTGCTTTTGTTGTTTATATCACTGTTTAAACCAATAAATAGTAAGTTTTTCCTTGCCTCCACTTGGTATTCATGAAAATTCTATTTTCCCTCGTGCTTTTGCCATTGCCTTTTCACAGAACACTCAGCTTAAGGGTTATTTATACTAATTTGCATATTCAACGAGGCATAATTCTGGGAGGGGTTGAGGCGGGGCAACACGTACGTGAACATGCTTTATTTTTCACACTGACTGTGATTTATGTAGCAGAAGAACGTGGAAGCTGGCATTCGCACAAATTTATGCATCTGGATTTTTTTGTGTGTAAACACATTTACGCTTTTGTGTTTACATCATGTTATAGTGCAAATTCTATGCACGGCATTATGCATGAGGCCCTTGATGTTTTATTTCAGCGAGATTGTATACAGAACCATTTGAACAAATAAAATAAAAGTCTAACATGAGTGGATTGATATTTAATTAGCTATTAAAAATATTTACAATAAACAGTATTAGCATCTTTGGGCTGTCACAAATGCATATCAGAGGCTCACCTTCCTAACTAATCAGAGGTAGCCACTACCATTCCAAAACACAAAGGGGCACTGTTGCTGATTTCCACCACAGAAAATTTGACCAGTGAGGGCAACTAACCCTGGCCCTCCAGTCCAGTGTCTATAAAGCTTAAACACTCCCAGCTGATTCTCTCATTTTGGTAAGAGCTGACCGCCAGAAGTAGCTCAAACGTAAACCCTGTGACAATTCTACAAAGACTTGAATTGATATTAAGCCATAATAGGTGATACTGCCTTCTATTTATTTTGCGTTATTTTCATCACCATGCACTTGTTTATTTTGTTGGACTTTTTATTATTAACATTTCTTTGATGAATGAGTATATTCCTTAATACTAGAATAACCAAAGACTATGAAAAAACTCGTAAATCCGGCCCACCTTAAATCCCTTCACACCTCTCCGTCAGCGTCTTTTGTCCTGTAAATGTGCCAATAAAGACAAGCAGAAAGTTATTCCATCCCCCCACCGCCTCAAAACGTGCACAAAGTTCTCCCAGCTCATGCCTTGATTATCTGGGAGTGAAATGCTGAAGTTTTAGAGTGAAAATAATAGATCATTATTTGGAACACATGCATTTCATGTGTGTTACATTTCTACAATAATCTGTGTAAACACATTGTTAAAACAGAAATGTTTTTCATATTTTAGTAATAAATGACAAAATGTAGGCTAACTATATATATAAACTATATAATGTGTGAAGCCTGAAGTCCAAAGATCAAATAAACACTTTCACAAAAGGTTCGTGTGATATAACAGCATCTGTGGCATAGTGGTAAGAATTGCTGACTTGTAATCAAGGGTCCCCGATTCTATCCTCGCTGCCTCCTACATTTAACGGTTTGAGTAATGAGCTGATATTATTGTTAATATTATACAGTAAACACATACATTTGGTTTGCGTCTGTAACAGCAGCTGTACATTTATAGTGCTTGTAAAATTTACTGTTTTTTTTTTCACTTTTATTCTCTCAGTCACGATCATGATACATACTGCCGTCCTAGGGATCTGATGCTGTTAGTTTTTATTTGAAACTGGGAATAACTGTAGTGAGTGGTGTTTTGAGACAATGGAACTGGATATTCTCTGATCTGGATGGATAAAAGCTGACACACAAACACTGGTGAATCTGCTTTATTCGTATCTCATTGTCACTTGAATTTTTTTAAATTCAGTTTTACTGAATGTTCCTGCTCACTCTGAATTAGTAAGCACCTTATTGCCCATGATGTCAAAGCCGCACTGACAAAAAAAAAAAACACAGAGACATAGGTATATACTGTATGATATTTGGAATTATTCATTTTATGACCTGTATAGTACATTTCGGAGAACATTGTGGCACAGATGCAGCATTATTCATATTCATTCGCATAACAACTTGCGGTTGTAATAAGTGATTGTGTTTTTTTTTTCCCTCTATTGCCAGTTCCCACATGTTACTGTATGGTGATGTTTCTTTTGTACTCCAGGACATGCAGAGGAAAAAATAGTATAGAGAGGTCAGTTCAGCGCTATATGCAATCATCAAATTCAAATGTTAACAGTTCACACACAAGCAAGGACCGTCCTTCCTACATTTAAGACATGTGTACCTGTTGCAATGTACACACCTCTCTATGTTGTGGTTTCTTTTACGCACCTGAAAGAGACAATATATGTGACATTTTGAAGAAATAATTTTATGACCTGAGTAGTACCAATCAGAAAACATCATCGCACTAATGCAATATTATTTGAAAGAGAAAAGCATCAGATCGGGTGTGAATTTATGCTGTCACTGTTAGTTAGAATCAGATCATGAGGGCCTTTTGGGTGGGGCATTGGGAAGACCATGATTGTAATTCAGAGAATAAAATTAAAAAAAGCTAACTTTTACAAGTGCCATAAATTTATACCCAATGTACCATATATTTGCCACTTTCTTTTTTGCCCCGTGCTGCGTTGACATCATGCACCAGAAGATGTGAGCTAATTCAGTGTGAACTGGAACACACAGAAGGCCGGTTGCTGTCTGCTATAAAAAGCTCGACCTGGCGGCGATCAATGCTCATGTACTGTGCAAGACCACTGAGGAAAGAAGAGTATTCACGGCTCACGTTGCAGATGAACTTCATTGTTGCATCTTACTAGAAAAGGAGATTGAAAAAGAAAAGGAGGATGCAACATCGACAAGCTTCTGTTCCAAGACAGCTGCTTTCCTTAGGAAAGTCAGTGGCAGTTGCCCTTTTAATGTAATAGGAACCAAAGCATAGAGAGAAGTGTGTACGTTGCAACAGGTACACATGTCGTAAATGTAGGAAGGACAGTATTTGCGTGTGTCTGAACTGTTAACATTTGAATCTGATGATTGCATATAGAGCTGAACTGACTTCTCTGTACTATTCTTTCCTCTGCATTTCCTGGAGTACAAAAGAAACAGCACCATACAGCAACATGTGGGGACTGGAAAGATTGGGGGAAAAAAAAAGCGGTCATTGATTACAACCCCAAGATGTATTGCGAATGAATATGAATAATATGAATAATGTTGCATCCGTGCCTCAATGTTTTCCGAAATGTACTATACAGGTCATAAAATGAGTTATTCCAAATATCATTTATACCTATTTCTCTGTTTTTTTGTCAGTGCGGCTTTCCCATCACGGACCATAAGGTGCATACTAATTCAGCATGAGAAGGAACACTCAATAAAACTGAATAAAAAAAAATCAAGTGACAGTGAGATACGAATAAAGCAGATTCACCAACGTTTGTGCATCAGCTTTTATTCATCCAGATCAGAGAATGTCCCTTTCCATTGTCACAAAACACCACTCACATCTACAGTTATTCCCAGTTTCAAATAAAAACTTTTAGCATCAGATCCCTGGGTTGGGGGGGCGGTAATAGGTATCGTGATCGTGACCGAGAGAATAAAAGTGAAAAAAAACCCGCTAACTTTTACAAGTACTATAAATGTACACCGGCTGTTACAGATGCAAACCAAATGTATGTGTTTATTATATAATATTAACAATAAGAGCAGCTCACTACTCAAAACGGTAAATATAGGAGGCAGTCAGGATCGAACCAGGGACTCTTGATTACAAGTCAGCAATTATACTGCTACATTAACAATGTGTTTACACAGATTATTGTGGAAGTTGAACATACATGAAATGCATGTGTTCCAAATGACAATCTATAATTTACACTCTAAAACTCCAGCACTTCACTCCGAGATAATGAAGGCTGAAACAGGCAGAACTTTGTGCATGTTCTGTGGCGGTTGGTGGATGGAATAGTAGGCTGTCTTGCTGCTTGTCCTTATCGGCATATTCACAGGGCAAAACACGCTGATGGAGAGGTGTGAAGGAATTTAAGGTGGGCCGGATTTACAAGTTTTTTCGTAGCCTTTGGTAATTCTAGTGTTAAGTAGACGACACGGCATTAAGGTTTCATTCCTTTTCAGATACAGATGTTTTATTTTAAAAGTATACTTTCTCTAAATCATCTCAAACTTGACAAGTGATTTTTGTATTACTGTACAATGAGCACTGGAAAATCTTTGGCTTAACTGACATCTAAATAGGCTATGAATAAACATAAACCCCCTGATGGTATGGTGCCCTGTCAGGGACAGGTTCCTGCCTTATGTCCATTGCTGCCACAACTGGCAACTCTGAATTATGTTAAGGACAACAGAAAATGGATTAGCTGTACAGCATGTATTTTTGTGCATACAATGATTGCAACTTTAGCATCACTTAAAGGAAGATTCCCCTGTTTAAAAGAAAAGATGAAAAAAGGTGTAGAAAATAGCAGCAAGGATATCAATAAATGATAAAAAAAAGTTTAGCCAGTTATTGAAAGAAAAAGATATTATGTTAGATGCTATAAATGTCATTTGGTAAATCTTCACTTTTACTTTTTATAATTATACTTTAGCACCAGCCCATTAAAATGGTGGCCTAGAAGAACCTCTGAGTGGCCCAGCCTGTGGTCTCACCAGAAACACTGAGAAAATCCAAGAAACACCAAGAAAAACACATTTTGTGAGACTTCAGAAATTCCTATGTAAATTCCCATAGTAGCACAGACCATGAGTGTAACACTCTATGTAGCCTAACAACATTCATCCCACAAGAAAAAGATGCGTTGTGGTGCGTCTAAAGGTGTTGGTAGTAGTCTATGATATAGTGATTTTTCTTTATTTTTTGACAGTATGCACCTTGTACCTCGGCTGCGAGACAATGCCATCAACTACATGTTAAATGATTCTGTAATGAATTGTGTGCTGAGTTATATTCCAGTTTTATCAAGTGAGTGCAAACATGGATTTTCGCAAATGTATTTAATTGTTGATCCAGTGAGAGCCTTGTTATTGACAAGCACTGTCTCCACACTTCTCTTCTTATGATTGATTGGCCCACTACTCACACGATTCAGTCCTGGGAATTCATGGCTGTTATGAGGACGACAATGAGCCATTAACACTCAAAGCAATGAATGAATTAGGAAGACTGCATTTGATAAAAATATGCAAAAGGTTTGTCATTTTCTTTAAAACTAAAATAATAAAATTAAGCACTGATTGCTTTGCCGGACTACATGACAACTTTTTTGTAGAATATAGAGCTTGTTATTAACCTGCAGTGATATTTTTTGATTTTGGAAATTCTGTGTAATCTTTAACTATCAAGCAGAATATTATGCAGTATGGTACATCTATACGGGTGGCGCAATAGTAGAACAGCCTCACAGTATGGCCATCGGACCTTACTCTTATTCTATGTTAATTAATGTTGACTTATATTTATTTTTTATTGTGTCTTCTATTTTTCTATTCATTTTATAAAGCACTTTGAGCTACATTTTTTTGTATGAATATGTGCTATATAAATAAATGTTGATTGATTGATTGATTTCGTGTCCTGGGTTATTCCTCTGCGGAGTTTGCAAAGTGTTCTTTGTAATAAGTAAAGCTCTATATAAATTGTGAATCCCAGGTGTGCGTACAGCCACCCTAAACCAACACAGACAGACAGGACTCATCTTTTCCACACAGCACACATTTTATTTACTGTCGGGGAGCACTTTTCTTTCACTACCCTGAGCACAATACACTCCAAACCGATAATCAACACAGTCCTTTTCTTTTCCTTCTTCCTCCACCTCCACCTCCTCTCCTCTCCTCTCCTCTCCTCTCCCAGCAAGCTTCATCCACCTCCTCCTGACTCTGGCTCTCTGAATGGAGTGGTGGTTCCTTTTATTCAGCACCTGGGACTGCTCCAGGTGATTCATCAGGATTACCTGGAATCACTCCCAGGTGTGGTGGAAATCCAGTGAATGGCTCTGCAGCTCCCCATGGTACCAAACAGGTTTGCACCAAACTCCAGCTATCAGCATGCCCTGCAGGAACCCATGGTGCCACAGTCGCCCAGGAGGGCTGCTCTCTAGCACCCCAGGGTAGTTATTGCCGCATCGATCCTCTCTCCCCCAGTTCTTCCATTCTACTGGTATCCTGGCTGGGTAATGGCTGAGGCCGCCCATCACAAAATGTAAAGAATTTTATTATTATTATACTTGATGATTTGTCAATTTCAGATTTTAAACTTTTCACCAAATAAATAAAACAAGCAGCACTAGGACTCCTGGCCTCTATATATATTCACAGTACCTCAGATATGATCCAAACACAACGTATGCATACCATCACCTTTTTGTTTAGAAAAAAGGAACTGTTAATCACACTTGTTGCGATTTAAAATAAATGTACAGTATGTTCCCTCAGTGTATAGTAGATATATTCATGTGGGTTAGTTACTTTTATCACTTGCTATGGGTTTATACACAGATAGCTTTGATAGCATTGATAGTTCTTTCTAATGCACTTTGTGATGTGCCTGGGTTGTATATGACCAAAATAATTATTTAGTTTCAAAAGGGAAACAAATGTTATTGCTAATACTGTGCACTATTTTGTTTTTATGCAAAAATGGGAAAAAAGTATAGCTACTACCTCCGATTCTGTTCAGTTATAGCATTTTTATTGTTTTTGCACCTTTCCTACCATAACTTGTCATCTATGGGGGAGAAGCAAAAGCTTTAGATTCGTCAAAAATTTCGATATCTGGTTTTGAATAGTTCTCGATGTTTTAGTATCCCGATACCAAAAACATTGATATCTTGATGATGGGTGTGTGTCTGTGTGTGCCTATGTGTCACAGATTTTTGAGGATTTTCTAAAGCTAAAATGGACGGTCGGAAAAATACCAAACTCAAAACTTAAGCTTGTTATGAGATGACGATGTGCTGATTAGTTTTTGAGCCAAATCGTGCAAGAGAAAGAGACATTCTAGAGGAACCCTCAAATACTGTAATCCTGAAATTAATTATGAATTCTTCTCGTACATTTCTATCATAATGATCTATTTTATGATCAGAAAGATCAGCATCAGAGCTATAAATAATTACTGATCTTTTTATTTATTTTTTTATTTTTATAATATATAAAGCATAGGGCTCCTTTGCGACCAGGAGGAGGTCATGGGGTATGTTTGGTTGGGAAAAATGTTCGGGGTGAAGCGCCGGTCACCTTTTCACCAACAGGTTTGCACACGTCCCTGTACTGCCAACAGGAGAAGGGCTGCTGATGCAAGACCGGATGAATCATCTGAAGAAAGGGAAACCGGGATGAATAAGCAGTCGATATATCTTTGTTTGTCCACCTTACAAATCTGCACCGGGCGTCCAATCGCCACCAAACTGGGCATGGGGCTCCTTTGTGACCAGGAGGAGGTCATGGGGTATGATTGGTTGGGAAAAATGTTCAGGATGAAGCGCAGGGCACCTTTTCACCGACAGTTCCACACATGTCCCTGTACTGCCAACAGGAGGATTGCTGATGCAAGACTGGATGAATCATTTAAGAAAGGGAAACCAGGCTGTCTGCCAAAAGAGAAAGGCTGCTGATGCAACAGTGGATGAAACATCTGAATAGAGGAAAGGTAGGCTGTCTGCCAAAACAGTACAATTTCAGTGTTGGTCTTTCTGACTGACTGGTGCTATTTGTTCACTTTCTGACATATTGTAAATAAGGTAAACTCATCTCACTGTGGTGCTTATTCTGTTTGTTATACCATGTAACACATTATAATTGTCCTGCTTTTCGCTAATATACCCATACCACCGAAAAAAAGAAATAGAATTGGAAGACCCACTACCGATGCCAGAAAAAAGTCTATTTCAAGGGCGTCTGAAATGCCACAGCAGACAGAATCCAGACTGGAGGAACAAAGGAGTAGAACTGCTCCAATCTCCACATTCCTTTTTCTTCTCCATTGATCTCTATTGCCCTATTAAACTCATCAGTTTAGGTATGTTTACAAACCTTAAGTTTTACTCCGTTGGCCAAACTCTCTCTCTCAGGGGTTGTTGGGGTTGGGGGTTGGCTACTTGTTTTCAATCCTATTTTTTGTAAAAATTGATCTATTTGTATGGAATGATTACAATAAAATAAAAAAAAAAAAGAACTGCTACGTCATGAGCCAATGAAACTCCCGAACAAACGCAATCCCATCTGGCATACCAAAGAAAAGGAAAACCAAGCTGTCTGCCAACAGGAGAAGGGCTGCTGATGCAAGAGCGGATGAAAAATCTCAAGAAAGGGAAATCAGGCTGTCTGCCAACAGGCAAAGGGCAGCTGATGCAACACGTAGACAAATGTAGCACAATTTAAAAAATATGGCTTTCACATAAAACCAACAGGTTGCATACCATGAACATCCTGTCACTGTTATTGGCCCAATGAACCATATCTGTGTTCATTGTAGAGCTCTAAAATGGAAAGGAGAGTCACCGGGATTGTGTTGCTCAAATGGGAAGGTGGAACTGCCATCTCTACTTCGTCCACCTGAACCTCTACATTCTTTGATGTCAGGATCAACACCAATTTCAAAGTATTTCTTGAACAACATCAGGAAGTACAATTCCTGTTTTCAAATGACTTCCTTTGGTGCAACTAAACAAATACGAGAGGATGTGTTCATGCCCACATTCAAAGTGAAAGGTCAAGTTTACCATACAATAGGATCATAACTTCCATTAACTGATGGGACAATTGAGTTCCTTCAGATCTACTTCATGGGAGATATTTCCACAACAGTGCATCATAGACACAGCACAATACCGAACGTGAGACTAGACATTGTGATGGATTTAGAACGATTCCTAAAATATAGTGTATCCATAGGCTCTGGAATAACCACTTGTATTACTTATTACAATAAAATGTGAATCAGAAAACTGTTTGTTCGATTTCTATGTTGTGTTTCTTTCATTTGGGAAATTCATTATACATTCAGGGCAACACGGGTACTCCTGCTAGTATGTTATAAAATAGTTCAGGTAAATTGATTCCTAGAGCTCAAAGCCTACTGGTGCTCAGGTCCATATTTTTTAATGCAGTTTTTGATGTGCTTGTGTCAGATGCAACCAAATTTAAAAGGGAAACAATGAATAAATATTACTTGTTTTTCAATTCATTCGTTTGTGTTGGTTTAAAATTTGTCATTGCCTGCTGCTTTCTAGACACTGAAAATGGCTGGTCCAGCTAAATTTCTTGGTTTGAAAATCTGGGCCAAATGAATTTGTAATTGAATAGCCCTGGTCTAGTAAGTAAATAAAGTATGGCATATGGCATTTTACTATCATCATTATTGTGAGTGGTTCTTCACTATAATACATTATTAGAAATACTGTAGTAGCCTCCTTCTGTTTTTATGCCTTACTTATCTTTTACATTTCTTTAAGTTACAATGAGGCAAGATTATGGATACCAAGCATAAAGATTAAGCTTCAAATCAGGCACTGTTGAGTTTGCACATTCTTACTCTGTCTAGTTTAAATGAGTTTCCCACATGTACTCCAATTTCCTACCACATGTGTTAGATTAATCGACAACTCTAAACTGGGCCCAGTGTGAGCCAATATGGGTGTTTGTGTATTTGTGTCCCTTAGAGTGGGTGGGTTTCCCATTTTCACGAGTAGCCGGGTAAAGTGCTATATTAAGAAACAACTAAGCTGAACTGAATTGAAGTAGGCTTTTAGTGCCAAATTAAATTTACAATTAATCTGCTGTTTACTCAGTAAAAATAAAAGCAAAACTATAATATGCTAGCTGCACAAGTAATTGTCATGTTTGCCTAATATCCCTTCTAAAAATGGATATGTTAAGTGGAACTTGAGTACCTCATAATGGAGCATTTTGTTTCAATTTAGTTTATTCCTGGAAAGCTGCCTATGTTTGTGCTTAACTAGTGTGCCTACATTATTGCAATTTCTAGTTATGCTTACAAATTATAAAAATGATCCTGAGTCCTCTAAATATTTGTTGCTTTGCTGAAAATAAAAAAATTCCAAACTAAATGGACTGTCAATCTGATGATTAAGTTGTACCTAGACTAATATGATAACCCACCAATCAGTATAAAAATAAAAGTTTGTTTGTTTTGGGCTTTAAAATGCATACTACTGCTAATGTAAATATTTTATTCTAATGAAGATTATTGCTAACAAATGTAATTTCTTGTCTTCTTCTTACTGTGAAAGTAGTTTTCACTAGAAACCATGCAGTTAACAAGCAGAATTAACATGTTAAACAAAAAGCCCATCCATCTTCTAACCCTGCTTATTCAACACAGGGTCAGTGAAGCTAATCTTGGCAGCACTATATACAAGAAGGAAACACCACAAGAGTTAATTAATAAAGTATCTATCTATCTATCTATCTATCTATCTATCTATCTATCTATCTATCTATCTATCTATCATATAAACAGCGTAGACACCAAAATTCCATACTGCAGTATACACATCACCAAGAAGAAACACATTTCTCACTTTCTGTGTAATTTCTCATTTCTAGGCAGTTGTTCCAAGGTTATGTTGTTCTCCTTAAGTAAATAATGTAAACAATTTTTATGTACAGTATCCTGGTCTTTTTAAGAGAATTCATTTTGGGAATGGTAGTCTCAGTGTTGACACCAGAATAAATTAAATTGGGGACATTGACTTTTAATGGTGGTGCTGATGTATGATTACAATACAAAATTAAAACAACAGGATTTTCAATTTACCTGGGAGTAAATATGCAAACCTTAATCTTATACTGCTGCAGTTTTCCACTGTTCCTCAGTAATTTCAAACATAACCTGAGGCTATATGGATCAAATATGCATTAAATGGCACTCATACGCTCATGTGATTATGCACGAAGAACTCCAAACATACAGTACTGGATATAAAGTTTAGTGCAAAATAAGGTAAAAAAAAAATACAAAAATACAAGTGTAAAATAGAAGAACAGCTCTTTAATAGCAAGTAGCAAGGATCTAAAATGGATACTAACGTAAGTTCATCTACTCTTTTACCGCAAAGTAAATCTATAATAAAGCTGATGCATGATGTTGAGCTATAACACACAAATAGAAAGGCCTCTGTTTTAAACTTGCTATGTTACTCTGGCTTTAATTAATTATTTTCTCAGCTTAACATTAGAATCCCTGAAGCCTATGAAAAAACTTGTAATCCTGGGCCACCTTAAATTCCTTCGCACATCCCCATTAGTGTGTTTTGTTTTACAAATGTGTCGATCAGCACAAGCAGCAAGCATCTCATCCCCCACCTTGACAGAGCTCAACGCAAGCAAAAAGCTGTCCCAACTCAAGCCTTTTTGTCTGGGTGTGTGGTGCCTGGAGTTGTATTGGGTAAATAATTTATTATTTGGAACACATGCATTTCATGTATGTTCCGTGTCTACAACAATCTACATGTACATGTAGAATGACAGGAAATGCAAGAAATGCAATGCATGTTGAACACATACCTAAAATGGAAACTTTTTTCATGTTATAGTACCAAAATTTTGACATGAAGTGTATAATGTGTGACGTCTGAATTCCAAATATCAAATAAACACTTTCACAAAAGATACACGTATAACAAAACAAGTGTGCTTTTATTCAAGAAAATAACCAAAGAAAAGGAAATCGGGTTAGGGTACAACGCTGACACGACTGCTTGGGTGGTCAGCAATGAAAATGATATATTATTTACCCTATACAATTCCAGACACCTCACAACCAGATGAAGAGCCTTAAGCTAGAAGAACTCAGCCCCGAGTTAAGCTGCGGTGGTGGGGGGATGGAACAGTAGACTGCTTGCTGCTTGTGCTGATCAACATATTTACAAAAGATGCTAATGGGGATGTGCAAAGGAATTTAAGGTGGCCTGGGATTACGAGTTTCTTCGTAGGCTTCAGGGATTCTAGTGTCAATCATTTTTTCTTATTGGTTTTATTATTTTGTAACTTGGTAAATTCACTTTCACTTCTGCCTTTTACTTACAGTGTGAAATATGAACTTGTTATTTTATTTATTTTTTTTATTTTGAACATCCCACCACACCATGTTGTTTTGTAATTTTGTGAGTTCATTACTAAGACACAGTTGCTGGTTGCTAGGGGGTGCTTTTCCTGAAGTTGCTCGGTGTGATGTTATAAGTTTGACAATATACAAACATGCACCATGTATGCCTCGTCATCACCCTCCTGATACTCTCTTCTACTAAAACATTTTGCATGTGCTTCTAGTTAGAGGTCCTGGTTACAAACTTTTTGTATAGGAATTTTGGATTCTCTGCATTATTTGTGACTACACCATATCTTTATTCACTGCCAAATTTACACCCTACGGTATGTCAATAAATCGCTGAACACATCATTAGAAGCATTTAATTTTATGAACCTTGGAACGCAGTCTCTGCAGTAGTCATTTGATAAAAATAGCAGTTGAATGATTACACATTTGATATTTTTCACCAAAAAATATTAAGGTTTTTTTGTAATGAAAGATAAATAGATACTTTATTAATCCCAAGGGGAAATTCACATAATCCAGCAGCAGCATACTGATACAAAAAATAATATTAAATTAAAGAGTTAATAAAAATGCAGGTAATAACAGACAATAACTTTGAATAATGTTAACCCTTTACCCCACCAGGTGGAATTGAAGAGTCGCATAGTGTGGGGGAGGAACAATCTCCTCAGTCTGTCAGGGGAGCAGGACAGTGACAACAGTCTGTCGCTGAAGCTGCTCCTCTGCCTGGAGATGGCACTGTTCAGTGGATGCAGTGGATTCTCCATGATTGACAGGAGCCTGCTCAGCGCCCATCGCTCTGCCACGGATGTCAACCTGTCCAGCTCTGTGCTTACAATAGAGCCTGCCTTCCTCACCAGTTTGTCCAAGCATGAGACGTCTTTCTTCTTTATGCTGCCTCCCCAGCACACCACCGTGAAGAAGAGGGCACTCGCCACAACTGTCTGGTAGAACATCTGCACATTTTACTGCAGATGTTGAAGGACGCCAACCTTCTAAGAAAGTATAGTCGGCTCTGACCTTTCTTATACAGAGCATCAGTATTGGCAGTCCAGTCCAATTTATCATCCAGCTGCAGTCCCAGGTATTTATAGGTCTGTACCCTCTGCACACGGCCTTCTCTGATATCATAATGATATACGTTCTTATTATTATCTAAAAAAAACATGCAATGAAATCTACATGTAAAAAATGTTTCAGAATTTGTGTTAGCTGCAAAAATGTCTGGATGGGGCATCTGGCCCCTACAAGCCCACACTGTGGTGCAGACTGTGGGTGGTATATGAGTAAAATGTAGTAATGTAAGACATGATGAAAAAATGTAATTTCAATAAAATTCCAAAATACAAAAGACAAAACATATTAACTGTGGTTTGGGTTTTTTAAATTTGCTTCTGCATGCTGATTCTATGCAGATTATACTTATATGATGTCAGCATGATTGAAAAGCCTTTTGTCTGGTAATGCATTTTATTGGCAAAAATGTAAGCTTTTCTTTCTCCACTGAAATCTTTGCTGCCTCAAATGATACTTTATTAGGATAACTACAGACTACATTGTCAGCTGATGTTTAGAGATGACTTTGACTACTTGCTTACCATGCATTCGTTGTCATGATGTAATTTTTGCATGTTTTAGTAATTGAAATATACTGACTGCTTCAATGAAGTGGACTATTAATGACTGCAATAGGCTGAGATGTGTGGGATCAACAACTTTAAATAATTTAAATAATATAGCAGTTTTTTTTTTACTGATTTCAAACTGTAATTGGAATAGGGCATAAATAATAAAATAAATAATAATAATAAAAATAAAATATCATATGTTATATTTATTACATATAAAACAAGTTATTTGTTTTAATAAGTTTAAAACTTATTTAAGGGAGGAAAAGTATGAGGAACTTTGCAGTTAACGAAAAACCCATTTTGCCAGAAGTACACAATAATAATTACAGTTTGAAACCACCATGGCTGCTGTGCAATTTATTTGGATTTTGCTTTTAAAATAAAAAAGTTTTCCTGTTGAAATCCAGTAGAAAGCCACAAACAAAAGGATGACACTGTATCCTTCTGTTATATCTGTTTTATGTTTTGAATTTGACACTTAATCAGTCAATTTTTAACATTTAATATAAAAATTGACAGTAGCTGTTTTGAATATAAGGTTTTCTACTTTGTTAATGCAAATTAAAACATTTCTTTAAATAAAACATAAATAAACAATGTTGCAGCTTAATTGAATTCATATTTTAATTGCCAGTGTTTACTTACAGCAATAAAAATGTGGTCTCATTGCAATGGAGGGCAGTACCACATGCTTTTCGACTGATGATGGGCCATTTCTGTTAAGAGTGTACAATAAGTACAGTACATTGTTTCTGTTCCAAAGTGTGTATATGTATACACACACACACCCACATACTGTATACTTATAATGTACAGTTTGCTGTTTAGAAATTACTTGTATATAATAAAATGTTTATTATTTGACTTGTCTGACTGTCAAAGAAGTAATCTGAAAAGGTAGAAAACTGCATGATTTGAAAAAAAAAAGACAAAACATTGAGATGATTTATGAAAACTAAAGAAATATCCTCCTGGCCACAATAACCACATGCTTCATAAAACAGACCTGACAGAAGGTACAAAATGACTTTTATTTTGTTTTCATGTGTGTTTAGTTCACTTAATGTATTAAACTTTGATTAGGAATTGGATTAGAAAACACCTAAGCAGATGTTGTGACCCCTGAGGACTGGGATTATATACATCCATTCAACAAGCAAACAGTGAATTAAGTAAACATTACTGTCAAGGTGTTTAGCAATGAAACTTCAATTGGTTTTATGTGCTAGAGAATGAAAAGAACATTGACCTAGTCAAAATACTAATGTCTTACAACAATAACATACTGTACTGTACTTTTAAAGTGCAACATAATATCAAGCAAATATATATTATTTTGTATAAGCAGATCCAAAGTTAAACCATACACCACATTCAGAATCTGTCCAGGGTGTCTTGTTAAGTCAGGGTCCAGATACTATTCTTACATCATTTTTAAAGGGATTATTTAAAAATGACTTGCTAATTGATACAACACTTTAAACATACAATACAAAGTTAACTAACTTTCAAAATGATCAGAAAAAAATAATGTTACTGAAAATATCAAATGTATCTATAGAATATTTAAGATGAAAAAGTAAGTATGTAACTGTATAATCAATTATCTTTGTTAGATGTGGCGATTATAGTTCAGGGATTGATGATATTGTATATGGCATACCACATGAATCTGTTTTGGGCCTGCTGTTATTTTCAATCTATATGCTTCCATTATGCCAGATTATTTCAAAACAGAAGCTTAATTACCGCAGCTATGCAGATGAAACGCAGCTTTATTTATCCATAGCACCTGATGACCCTGATGCACTGGACTCTCTGATCCAATATCTGTCTTGTATTTCTGAATGGATGAGTAGCAGTTTCCTAATAGTAATTTCCTCAGGCTAAATAAGGAAAAAACTGAAATCTTAGTAGTTAGTAAAAATGGATATAATGACGGTATTAGAAATAAACTTAAAATTAAATGTCATAGTGGAAGTAGTGAATTTAGCTGTATTCATGGACCTAAACTTTAAATCACATAGTTATCTATATTAAAAAGACTGCATTTTCCATTTAAGGAACTTTGCAAAAGACAGATCTCTTATAACATTGCAAGATACTGAGAACTGAATTCACACTTTTGTTTTTAGTTGACTAGATTAATGTAATCTACTCCTAACTGATCTACCTAAGAAAAACATAAATCAGTTGCAGTTAGCTCAGAATGCCACAGCAAGAATCTTTACCAGAAAAAGAAAAGCTGAGCACATCTTACCAGTTTTAGTGTCTTTACATTGGTTACCTGTGTCCTTAAAAATTGACTTTAAAATACTATGAATGATTTATAAAGCCTTAAATAATCCTGTTCTTTCCTATATCTTGTTCCTGTTCACCTACATTCCAAGTCGTAACCTTAGATCTTCTAATAGTGGCCTTCTTATTATTTTAAACATAAAAGTGGTGATGCTGCCTTTTCCAATTATGCATCAAACATCTGGAATATTTTACCAATAGAGATATGCCAGGCTAATACTGTGAAACATTTTAAGAAGCTCCTAAAATACCACTTTCTAAATTTTGCTTTTTTGTAGCTTCAATTTAGTTCTACTCTTAATAACCTAGGTATGCATAGAATTATCGTTCTCTTTAGTGAATCTGCAATAATTATAATGTTTACTTTTCTTTATTTTCCTTTCCTGTTCTTCCTTATTGTAGATGCCACCATCTAATCAAAGTTCTGTGTTGTGTTGTCTAATTGATAACAGATACCCAAACTTGTTACAAGACTCACTGCATCAAATCCTCTAAGATAAAACCTAAAAAGAACCAATAAAGAACTACTTAAGAACATTTATGTTAGACAGAATGCCTAGTAAGGAATGGGTGATCTTTTCGCCTTACAGCCTCTGCAGATTTTTTTTTCTGCCCACCCTGGCCATCTGACCTTATCATCTTGGCAGGGAGACCAGGGAGATGAGATGTGATCTTCTCGGAAGACAATTTGATGTCCCGCGAGAGACACTTTAACGTCACGTGAGACAAGGCAGTGAGACAGAAGAACAGCTGATGTACAGGCTTGTAAATGATCGACGCACAGAGTGACAAGCAAAACACGCACCTCGGCAGTAGGAGAACAAAGCCAGCAGCTGATCCGTCAGCATCTCCTTAGCATGCGTTCAGCTCCCCCACTTCACCATGTGAGCGGGAGAGACGTGAAGTGGCAGGAGTGTAGCGCGCCTCCGGGGGGTTGAGCGAAGCAAATGAGACATGATCATCTCAGAGAGACACTTTGACGACACACGAGACTAGACATTACAACCTTAGGAAGCAAAACCCGTGACTTTTGCATGTCACGCCCTACTTCTAACCTAGCAGTTGTTGGAATGCTTTTGGCAGACACACTTCAAACAATGACAAGCGACAAGCAGAATACACAGCTCACCAGAAGCAGCAGCAGCAACAAGCGAGCAGATGATCCAACCGCATCTCCTTAGCGTGCGTTCAGCCCACCCCCCTCACAACGCGAGAAGCGTTATACGTCCCATGAGAAAGAGATTTAACAATACCCGGGGCAGGAATAAAGGACAAATATTGTTTTTACAAAAGTAAAAGTGAAAATAATGCATATGTAACAATTGCCATAAAAATAACAATCTCTTTAAATTGTTTATCCGGTAAACCAAACCTGGGGGAGGGCAAGCGAAGCGAGCAGGGGGCAGAGCCCCCTAGTAATCTATATTTTAAGGACTCCGATATTGTATATCTTTCTTATGTAAGTGTTCATTATTTATTTATGCCTGCATATTATGTATTTATTATAATTTTTATGTAAATTTAATTTGTTTTTCTTAACGTTTAACTACTTCTTTGACATGCTGTAAAGCTACAACCTTTATATGAAAATGTGCTATAGAAATAAATGTTTTTGTCATTATTATTGTGTTTGTTTTTTTTTGGTATATTGTGATAGGAACTGCAACTATGTGAAATTCCATTAAGTAATATTTAAGAAAGGTACAAGAAGCAAGTGTTAAGTTCTCAGATCCCAAGGTAACAATATTTCTTTGTATATTTGCATTTTATTACTTATAATTACTCAGCCCTGCCTAAATTGATTTTTACAAACTAAAATGTAATAAGGAAAACAGCCCTGCCTGAAGCTGATTAATACTACTTAGCAAATCAAATACTATATCTATATACAGTAAGAAATGCTTTTATTTTGAATTGAGTCAAAGTCTGTTCACAAATGTAAAAAGACCCACATTTATATGATATTCTGAAACTCCTTCAATTCCTTATTTGTGGTTAAAATTATTTATTAATTTAATTGTAATACATTTACAACATGCATTTTTTTTAGAATTGCTTCCTTACAGCTCTAGTAAATTAGATTTAAATCCCAGCTTGGTCATTGTCTGCTTTGTTGACTCTTTCCTAATGGTTTTCTCAGTATTTAACCTCCTAAGCTTTGGATTTTATATTCCAAAAAAAATTTACAAAGCATTGAATTTTTTTGACATGAAAAATGACATTACTGTTAAATTTGAAAAGTATAATAATGATATAAATAATAATAGTAATGATGAATAAAAATAATATGAAATTAACAATAATAACAAAAATAATAACAGTGATAATAATACTACTAATGATGCCAAAACAGTATATAATCTCAAAATGAGTCCTATGTGTGGTAAATCTTAAAGCATGTTGAAAGACACAATCCGTAAACACAGTCAGGACAATAAAGTTTTTTTTTTTTATTTTCTTTCCAGATTTATCAGTTTTTGAACAGCGCACTGCATAGGTACGATTTGGATTCTGTTTTTTTTTTGCTCTTGGAGTTACAGTATATAATCAATAAAATGTCTACCAATAACATGCTCTGCATTGATTTGCAATGTGCTGGGTCGACCGCGTCTCTTTGGAAGTAGTGCGGCAATGATTTGTTCCACAACCTGGCATGTAAAGTTTGCATGCAATACAATTTCTCTAGCTTTTTGTTTGTGTAAGACAAATGCATTCCAAATGCACTGTTCTACCAGGCCATATAGGTGTTGTGAAGCTGCGGTGAAGAGAGAGCCTCAAAGCTGAGATCCAGACATGGTTTGCAGCGCCACTTCAGTAAACAAAAACAGCAAAGAAATCGGTACATCTCCATCACCCCACCAGGAGGTTCGACTGCTTGCCTACAGCTGACCAGCATTGAGCACACCTGTTGCACTGAACAACAGCACAGCACTTAACATAACATTGTGCCACCTGCTAGTGCAGCATGCAACATCCCTGCTGTCCCATCTGACAACACAGCACTCCAAAGCCCTGCTGATGTCCTCTCAACACCCACTGCATGACCAAAGCAGGAGAGAAAACCACCCAGCCGTTTTGACGAGTTTGTGCACTGTTGCAAGGAGTTGGAAGTGGCCATTGGTGACAGTGACTTTGAATATCTTCTTGTAGTACAGTCGACCCTTGACATACGACTGGCCTGACATGCAAACAACTTGATTTACGACCAAAATTTTTGTTTTGATTTACGACCTACATCTTGCGTTACAATCCGAATGCGGTCACGTGTATCCGCTTCTGCGATTGTAAACAAACAGCCGAGAGCGTTCGTAAGCGTCAGTCATGTGTTTGTGAACGTAATTTCAGTCAGTGCAGTGATTTATCTATATATATAATTCACTATGACCATGGCAAGCAAGACGCATAATTGCTAAGGAAGGAAGAGAAGGTAACGAAGGTAAAGAAAGTGATTGTTAAGGGATGTTAGCTAGCGGGCTGGCGTGGCACATGATGATGTCATCAGCTGAGTCAGCACCGGCTTGCTTTGGAGTGTATTATTACAGCAGGTCACAACACAGCCAGCTTTGAACTGAGTGCTCGACTACTGTCATTATTAACTTGAGAAACAGCGATCAAAATCGAAACAAAGAAGGAAATTGTGCGGAAATATGAGAGTGGCGTTCGTGACCGATCTCGCTAATATGTACAGCATGTCGAAATCCACCATCTCGACAATTTTACAAAGAAGAGATTTGCATAAGGGGGCTCCTTCTAAACAATAACCACCTTCCGTTTCATTCTCCTCCTCCTCCCTTCCTGCAACCCAAAAATATCAAATTAAATGGTGAGTACAGTATGAAATTGTTGTTTCTGGTAGGCTAGGCACTTTTTATTACTTTTTGGTTAGTACATTAGAAAAATTATTGGTGCTTTGGTAAATTATGCGCATTATACAACCTTTTTTTATTATGAAAAGGTTAAGTAAGTGTTGCTGTGGGAGGTTCGGAGCGCATTATGGGTATTTCCATTATTTCTTATGGGAAAAATAGTCTTGACTTACAACCAACTTGAGTTACAACCAGCCCTCGCGAATGAATTGAATTCATAAGTCAAGGGTCCACTGTATTTCTTTTGTTGCCTCCGCATAACAGGATAGAAAGTCAGTTTTTGATCTGCATGATCTATACCGCCCATGGTGCTATTGTAGTCGACCACAGCACAAGGCTTCGTAACCTGCTTGTTGCCTTTTGCCTGTACAGTTATTGTAGCTGCATTATGTACAGTGCTAGGAAGACAAACATCTTTCTTGTCTTTCCATTTCAGCACAAGGACTTTACCCTTTTGCCAAGCTACTAGCGCACCTCGCTATTATTTAGTTCTGCCAAAGTCTCCTGCATGTCACAACGGTTAGGATGCACTGTTCCTTTGTGTCAGTCTTTCTTCGCAGCAAGATATCAAATAGCTCTTGCGAAGTATAAAAATTGTTCATGGTTACACAGTAACATTAATCCAGCAAAGCATCTATCAAGGTCAGCACAGATGACGTACCAATGCCGTACTGATTGTATTTTCAAATCAAACATTGTCCCTCTCTCTGTGTACAGAACCGAATTCCAAATATATCCCATTTTAGATTCACAAAGCTCATAAAGCTTTATGCCAAATCTTGCTCTTATTTGACGCGATATACTGTATCCATGAGTCTGCCCTTATAAGCCATGAGACTTTCATCAGTGCTAATATCACTGTCCGGAATGTAAACACTCTGAAATTTTGCTACAATGGCCTGGTACAGTATATCTAATTTACTTCAGTTTGGGTGCTGGATGGGTATTCTTATCAAAGACTTCATTGTTGGTTAAGTGCAAATATTTCATAATTAGTGAAAACCTACACTCAGACATAATTTCTCCAAAGAACGGCAGTACTTACAGCACTTTTACAGCCCGAGTGATTCTCATTTCTAATGCTTATGCAAGATGTATCTGTACAGTTGCCCGAGTAACACTTGGGTCTAAAACTAAGGAAGCTACTATTGTATGCTAATAAAGAAGCTGAACGCAGTCCAAAGACATGCATCCGCTCCTCCAAAAACCATGGTTAAAAGGTAATACAATGGGATACAAATACATATTTTTTAACTCCTGTTTGTTCGATCAGCTGTTGGCTTGCTGCTGCTGTTTTGCCATGTGATCTGTACTTTGCTTGCCTAACCCTTCCCCTCCCCCCACCAGTGGTATGCGCTGTCATGTCGTGTGTTCTGAACTTCTCTCGCACGGTGATACTTTGAGAAACATGTAAGTTTTTTTTTTTTTTTACCTCCTCTTTGCTCGATCAGCTACTGGCTTGCTGATGCTTTTATTCCACGTGATCGGTATTTCGGGCAGCGCTTCGAACACTTAAAAGCCTGTATAGCACCTGTCCTTTTGTCCTCAAACAGTATTCGATCTCTTTTCGCTTTTCCATTATTTCACTGAGTAATATTTTCCGTTTGTTTGTGCTAATGTGATCTTTTCACTCTTTTTTTTGAGACTTTCGAATTTTCGTAATTCCATTATCTCTAACCTGCTCTACATGTGTATCACGGGACTTGACGTGCTTGTCTCGTGGGATGTGAAAGTGTCTGTCTTCAAAAGTGTTTCTTTGTCTTTCTTCAAAAGATCACATCTCGTCACAGGAAAAAAGTCTCCTCCCAAGATTTTTTTATATAATAGAGAGATACTTTTCACAAAAGTCTTTTCATGGTTAAATTTGTTATAATGTGTTATAATCTTTCAGCCTACCTTGGGATGTATTGGGCCCCTTTTTACTTTATGACGTGATATCTTATAGAATATGCATGATTCTATCACTTGTCAAATTCCTATCCAATTGTATGGCCAATGATACTGCTTCCTGTTTTAAACATATACTGTATTACAGAATACTTTTTAATTTGATCTTGAGCACAAGAAAAGGTTTATTTTGGCATACTATTTATGACACAGGTACAAGCATACTTTCTAAATAGTCAGTGATGGCTTTAGTTTGTACATTTTATGGTTCTTTTTACCACAGCTGCTTTCTTTCTTATAATTAAATATACTTTATGTTCTAGTAGTAAAATATAAAGTTGGCCCTTTTAAGCTATCTGTCAGCTTCAGTATGTAACTCCTACAATTCAAATTTCAACTCAGTGTGTATTTCTGCCAATTTATATAAATTTGAAAGCTGCCATCAAACCCCAACTATTGTACACAGCCGTGAAAGGATAGCTCATTTTATTTACTGTGTGATACATTTTCAGTTTCATGTGTATTATTGCAAAGACCTTTGCCATCGGTTCTGTTGATAATTAGATGCATGTGCACTGCAAGTCAATGCTAAATGTTAATTGCCATGTTAATTACTAATATAACCACAGCTGGAGGAGTATGTCATCAGTGGTGTTCTGTACAAAAACTCATGAAAAAAGAAAGATCACTGCTGCTGGTTTAACCTCTGATAAGATTAATATACTCCTGCTATTTTCTATTTTTTTACAAAAGTTGTTTACATCAAGCTTTTAAAATAACGGGCCAAATTGAATTTAAAGTGTTAAAATTAAAAGTCAGTTTAAAGCTGAAAAGTTTAGAGACAGATGTTAACATGTCATCATGGCTTTTGAGTTTTTCAATGTACTATATATATATATAGTACTATATAATGCAATGCAATAATCTGATTGTGAACATGGATAATCAATGAATGGCATTTTGAAGATAAATCAGGATAAAAAGAGCCCGCCCATACAATTAACTTTTTACTGCTTTTTTATTTGAGCATATTTTGTTCCAAACCCAGACATGGACACTGTGTAATTTATAACACACAAAATGTTTTTGAAATCCATATTTAGGGAACCCTCCCCAATTTTGATTTTGAGTCTTTCAGTGGACCCAAATGTGCAATTATTGGGTCCTTGAATAGGGCAATTTATAGAAAGGCATGATTAGTTATTTTTAATTAAATTAATTAAAAAGTTATTTTAAATTTAAAACAACACTGTAATAAAATCAAATATACGAAATGGGTAAGTTTTTAAAACTGCTAAAGCACGTACAAGAATCAAAATATTTTGACTAACATAAATATAAAATATAGTTATGAGACTCCTTGAAATGTGTGTGCTGCCATCACATAATTATCAATAACCAGTGATAATTCCCGTTTTTGTTGTGCGAAAGTGTTCACAAAACACTTTAACCTCTAAGGTTCTTTTTATACTGCTGGATTAAATACTGGATAATACCTAAACTATTACCTTGATTTACATGTACACCCCATAATACCTACCTATATGACCTTCACTCATCAGTCCTTCTCATCACAGATGGCGAGGCCTGAGGCTGGCTTCCTCAATTTCAATAATTCAGTGATGTCTGAAGTAGTCCTAACAAGGGCAAGACGTCACTGCAAAGGGCTACATATTCAAACTACAGTATCTTAGCTAAGGCCAAGAACTGTGCTCCTGTTGGGATATCCCTGTGAAACGGCTGCACAAATTAAACACATTAGCAATATGTCCGAGGTTCGCTACCTCAGCTTTAATACCTTAGCCGAGACAAGAGTCTGGCTACCTCATTTTTACCCCTAAAAAGTTTCAATTACTCTAACAGAGCCTAGAAGGTTCCCCTGCCCAGTTACTTTTATTCTTAAGTTTACATGATCGCTACCTTTGAAAGAGCTAAACAAATAACAAATCACTTGAAGAAGCAAACTGGGCCAGATAATATCAATAAACAAGGCATGTTTCAGTGAGGTAATATTCACACTTTAATCATTACATATGATTTATTTGCAGAGAAACCAAGCATTAAATACTAGAAGTCAAAAGTAGAGGCAAACAAACAAATCAATGTCCATAAAAGTAAGCTTCACTTCAATACAACTAAGTGAGAGAGAGAGAGAGAGAGATGTTTGTGTAATTTAAAGAATGCATTCTTCTTAATCCAACTGAGGTGTTCTTTAAAGTTATGTGCTACCTTGTTGGTGCAGCCTTTGCACTTAGGGCTCATTTTCATTTTGTAAGTGGTGCTGTATTTTTGTCATCTGACAGCATGGCGTTTTGCCGTGACTTCAGAACTGCCTACATCCTCTCTCTCATACTAACGTTGCATTCTCATACTAAAGGCTGTGTGTCATTCCTTTATTTTTAAAGCCATATGTCATCTGAATCTCTGAAATGAAATACAGTTATTTTATGCTAATTATGAGATACAAGTTAAACAAAAAGAATCAATATTTCACATCTTCTTACAAGGATGTAAGGGTTGAGTATCCCCAGGTTCCAAAATCTGAAATGCTCACAAATACAAAATTTTATGAGCACTGACATGATGCCACAAGTAACAAAATCCTCTTTTATAAAACTTTAATTGCTATATGTGCAGATTCAAAACAGATTTATTATTTCAGAGTTGAAAGGTGATTGGAGGGCCATCCCCCAGTTCCTCGTGAAGTTTAGAGAATCATAAAGCAACTATGCATGATGGATGATCCAGGTTGGAGAAGGGGAGCTCCTTGCGAAGCATCAAACACCACAAGGAAACGACTCATAATTGATAATGCAAGGTGGGATTGCTTGGAGAGTGGTGGGGATATCCCATAATGCATCAAGCAATAAGCAGTGAAACAGTCAACAATTCAAATACTCACCATTGGCCCTCTTAAAAGGGAACTAAAATACAGTCAATACATTGTATTTATCACCTTTGAGGCTTGATATGTTTGTCATATCAATACACATTATAATAATGGTTTGGTGATATGAATTATTATATATGCGACTTGCCATTTAACTGGGTTGGCTTAATTTCCTTGCTTGATGAAATTTGTCTTCAAGATATCTCATTATGTATATGCAAATATTCTGAAATCCAAAAATATCTGAAATACTTCTGGTCCCAGGTATTTCAGATTAGGGATATTCAACCTGTACACACCAGTTAGTTTATCCAAGCCTAAACATAAACATTTTAATAGATAACATTTCTTCCTAATGTTTGCTTTACATTTACATATCTTTCCCATAATTCTTGTCTAATTTATATATTTTGTTCTGCATCCTGGATTTCAGTCCTCTATTCAAATACAGTACATGGTTATTCCCATCAATTCATTTATCTAATGGTTCAAAAGAAGAACAGATCTAACTTACCCCCTTTTCTCAAACCTGCTCCATAATATTGTTAAAAGGTTTTAGTTTTAAACCTTTGTAAGACCATCTTTTCTGGCTCCTGTAGGGAGTGAGCCTTTGCAACTCCTGTGCTGTCAGCATGATGTCATTACCTGCCCTGTTTTATCCTGTTAAATTCCTGTTTAAATACACACAATTAAAAGTAATACCTGTAATAGTTTCCCCTTATGGGCTCTATAATATAGTTATACGTCTCGGACAGATAGTTTAGTCACTTAAAAGCCATATATAAATGCAAATAATTATTATTTTTATTATATCTTATCTACATTATCCTGAAATAAAACACTCAACTTAATTTTTACAAGACTCTTTTCAACTGAAAAACTCAAATCTTTATCTCCATTACAATGCCATGACCTATTTCTCACCAGTTTGATTTTTCACTCTACTTTATAGAAGTCCATCCATCCATTTCCTAACCCGCTGAATCCGAATACAGGGTCACGGGGGTCTGCTGGAGCCAATCCCAGCCAACACAGGGCCTAAAAGCTAAAACATAAGCACACCATTTTCCCATAAAAGTGAATGCACTTTATAAATATCTGAAAGGTACTTCTGACACATTTGATGTTGTTTGTTAGAGAATATTCATGTCCTTATATACTGTAATTTCCTACTATATTATTGAATTTATTAGTATGAAATGAGTGACCATCAGCAAACAAGAAAAAGTGAAACACAACTGAATCTGAATTAACGAACATGTTTTCATTATATTTTTAACTGATAGTGTAAATCTGATTTTTTTAAGAAGTTACTCTTATGCAAATATGCTAACTATGATTAGATGCCAGGTTTTGCGTAATACAGTATATCTTTTCCTTCTCAAAACTCATGTTGGTTAGAATCATGAGTGACACACACAAACAGTGCACAATGTGTACTTTGTTTTTACTTGTTGTCAAGGGGGCAATGCTGTATAATGGAGATGTTGACTAATGGCTTAATTTCCAGGTAATCATTCATTTTATTAGTACAGGCATCTAATAATGTGCACATATCCTGCAAAATGTGCAAATGAATATATTATTTGAATATTTTCTTTGACATTTTTGGAAAATGTTATTCTGTTAAGAAACTGACTAGTTTCATCAAATCATAATTTGATGTTTATGCATTACTTTGAAAATATAAATAAACCATGTGACATTTATTCCCTTTCTGTTTTCGCACCTGTAAAGACATAGGCTTAAGTTGTTTGGATCCAAACTGGCATTTCATGTTTTCAAAAATTTCAATAATTTTACTCTTTCCTTTCTCATTAATTTACATGCAAATACTGATTACTTCAAGTTATATGCTAATTTACTGTTTCAAACATTGTTGTCACTTCAAAGGATGACAATACCACTGTTTGCATGTACAATGCATTCATTATGAAATACTGAAAGCCCAAAAAGGTAAAGGTTCAATGCTACCCTGTGTATTTATGGCTGTCATGTTCCAGTGGCTGCATGTTAGCATCCATGAATATGTCAATTTTGAACAAATAAGAAAATGTATTCATGGTGTAACATTTAGGTGTATTCAGTTACGTAGTTAACTAATTTGAAAGATGGAGTATTTTACATTTTTTTAGATATTTTAATATTAAGTCAATTATTTTATTTTTATTAAACATTTTTATAAAAGTGATTCATAATAGAAGGCAGACTAGAAAAAGTGTGTGTGTTTTTAACAGCACTTTACAATCTCTTCTAGTTAAAAATGTAGCCCTATGTGGTGGCTCAAAAGCTTTCACAGGCCAGAGATTACAATTTAAATGATGTACAAATTGTTAGAGGCTGGTTGTGGAAGGTCAACAATGATTGTAGTTCCAATTTCTTAAAACATAACAGTTTTCCAAAAAAAAGTATGTGATGAGGAATTAGTTCTCTTTTGAAGACTCAAAGTAAAATTGTTGACTGGTGTGGGCCATAGTGGACAGCAGATCTGGACCTTTGCCAATAAATTTTAATGTCAGTTGTAGGTAGTTCAGTGCTGACAGTGAGTTGATTGTCTGAGAGTCAATAGTTAACAGCTGACCTGACTGAACAGGCACGCAGCAGAGTCTTATTCGGCAGAGCACTCGTTCCCACATGTAGAACAGGGAGCCTGAGTAGGTGATCAAAATGAAAGAAACATGGAGTTTAAAGAGATATGAAAGAGAGAAGAAAGCAGGATTGGAAGGAAAGGAAAAGCAAGACTCAATGTAGTGCCTCATGGGCGCCAAATGACTGGCAGGGAATGACTGGCAGGGAGGGCACAAGCCTATTTAAAGGGTTGGCTATGCCTATTGCAGGGACATCTCCTCGGGCTGCAGGATCCCATTTGGTGTAAGAATTAGGAGACATTGGTTTTTAGAAAGATGCACTGTGGTTCGTGTTTGATTTAATTAATGGCCAGATTCCTCCCACAGATTTTAACCCTGTGTTTATGGAGCTATTTATTTGGACTTTTAATCTCTGAAGTCACTGGTTTTTATTGAAATTATTTTTTATTGAAGAAGCACTGCACTTTGAACACTTTATTGTATGGTTTTAATAAACTCACAAAGCACTTGCCCATACCTCTTGTTGCCTGTGTGTATGATCTTATTTGTCTGGCTCATCCTTAGTTTATGACAATCAACAGTTCCAGATTCCAGCTACCAAGAACAATGGAGCTAACCTGGACCATCACAGTAATGTCAATACAGAACACATATTTGTTCACTCCCTGCTTACGGAGCAATGCTTATGTAATTATTACCCTGTTACATTCATTTCTACAGCTTAAAACAGAGAAACATTCCGTGCGACCTTAATTGTGGATGTGTTTACTCTTTCAAATTTACATTAAGAAAGGTCTCTTAATTTGTATACTTTGCATATTTTCCTCTTTTACTCGACTGAGAGCCACTCCTAATGGCAAAAAGGCTCCCTGATACAAGTTACTCAAACATCAGGAGTTCTTCGAGGAAGAAGAAGAAGAAGGGGCCTGAGTTGCCTCGAAAGCTTGCATATTGTAATCTTTTAGTTAGCCAACAAAAGGTGTCATTTTGCTTGGTATTTCTCTACATTCATAATGGTTAACATGGTACAACACCCTAGTACTACATTCATTTCTAGATAAGTGTTTTTCTTTACTTTTATGGTTAAGTTAACTGAAGTAGTAGAAGCACTGAAATAATGTAGTAGAGGTGTAGCTTATCCACCACTCCTGATGTTTGAGTAACTTGTATCAGGGAGCCTTTTTGCCATTAGGAGTGGCTCTCAGTCGAGTAAAAGAGGAAAATATGCAAAGTATACAAATTAAGAGACCTTTCTTAATGTAAATTTGAAAGAGTAAACACATCCACAATTAAGGTCGCACGGAATGTTTCTCTGTTTTAAGCTTGTAAACTGTGCTATAATTTTCAATTGTAAATTATGTAATTTCATAAATGTGTACAGCATGTTATATTGAAGATATTTCAATGAAAATGTAACTATCTTGACAAATTTCGTTAAAGAATGTGTTCCACATTTCAACAAAATTGATCTACTGAGAGCTGAGTTGTTTCATCAGTATTGACAGACAGACAGATGTAGTAATCACAGTAAGAGCATTATTTATTATATACAAATGAACCACAAAAAGAGCAACCTGATATAAGAGTTTTATTTCAAAAAGTGTACAAACTACCTCAAATTGTTTAGCCACTCATAATAAAGAAATCAATTTATAATACAACTAGCTGTGTAAGCCTGTAAAAAGCACAGGGTCCTAGAAATTATTGAAATCGTCAGAAAAAAATTGAAATGTATAGATGTCAGGTAATTAAAAGGAACTACTTTGGGCATCTCCCTCCTAGGAGGTTTCGTGTTGCCGACATGCTCACATCGGTTTGTGCATTAGCGGCTAAGCAACTATCCTTCTCCTGAGGTTTCCCTTTACCAGTGTACTCGCCTTGCTTCTGTTTTAGACACTAAGCGAGTAACTCTTTCTTCAGAGGTTTAGCTTTGCTGAAGTACTGGCCTCACTTGTGTATCCTCGAAGGTGGAGCCCTTACCCTGACTCCACCTCTCACTTCCAGGCTGGACAAACACACACACTTTCATACGTAAATGTTTACATATAAGATAAGCCAGCATGCTCATAGTTTTTTGCTTAGATGATGGGACCTTTATCATTAATATCTTATAATAAACTCTTGCTCTCCACAATTCTGTATTAGCAACAACATAAATTGTTTAGTGGATTATCTCCCTAGTGGGCTTGGCAGAGTCCTCTCTCGGCATGTTAATAGCCTACTGGTCAACATTAAGCTACATGCATCAGGACAAAGACACAGGTAATTATAGGTTTGAAATTATACACAAAAAGTTTAATGACCCAGTGAAAATGATAAAGGATAAACATGCCTCAAGTCTGGGTGTTGTAAAGAATGTCTTATATAGGGTTGCCAGAATAGAAAATTAGAAATACGGGACACTCTTACAATCTCTCTCTATATTACTATATATATAAATTTATACATGCCCCCTACACACCCAGACCAATATGTTATATAAAAGTAGAGACATAAGTTAAAAACATAAACCAAGGATTTTAATGGGTTATGAGGAAAACAAAAGTAAAATCATTCGAAAATTATTTAATACAAGCTAAACAAAATTCTGTAAAAGTGAAAAAAGTGAAATCATTTGAAAATATTTATTTAATAAAGACAACAGAGAATTATTATTATTATTTAATACAGGCAGTTAGAAAAAAAGTGGGCCGTGGCAAGTAGTAACAACACACTTTGTTGACACTGTATGTTACAATGACACTGTATGTTACAATGCTGATACAGAACTGCACAGTAGTATGCCTGGAGAGCAAAATGGTTACAGTGTCGCTCTCCTCAGCCAACCATAGCAACTGAACAAGTTGCAAACAGGCAGCAAACACCAGTTTCCTCATTACATTTGAGTTATTTTCATCGGGAGAATCTGAGAAAAGAAAGTATAATTACTTATAAAGTTACAACTAAGTACCGTAAGAAGGTAGTACAAATATATTTTTATCATGGAATTTGAAAATAAACTAAATACGGGACATTTGGGTGTCCCTGAAAGGTCAGTATAGGACAGGGGACAAAATTACCAAATATGGGACATGTCCCGTATATAAGGGACGTCTGGCAACCCTAGGCTTATACAGTGTTCTTGAACATTGCATGATTTTTTAGAACAGCCTATAACTGCCTTGCTCAAATAGTTCTTTTCAAATGTAAGAGAACTTGTAATAGGGCTACATAAAATGTCAAATGTGTTTGTTCAATGTTTATAACTGTTGTGTTTGTCTGACCTTTTTCCTGTATATTTGAAGAAAAAAAACTGAAAAAGAGCTTCCCTCTGCAAACTGCAAGGATGTCCCCAATTACAACCCCCAAACTTTTTGGGGGGGTGGGGGTCCTGTTAGATTCAGGTTGTATACAGGACTGTACATTAAAAAAAGGAGTAAAGGAAGCATTAGAAAAAATGTGATTTATCATAAAAAATTCAGCTATCATTTCGCTGAAAGAAAAAGCAGATCATCTCATTGCATCCAGTTACCCATAGCAGTAAGGTGATCTGGGCTTTTCATCATCCATTACCCATGGCTGTCAGACTGCTGTCTGGAGTGACCAGTGAGACTGTTTTGGTTCATGTTTCAGAATAGCCTTGTTTGATCTATGTTTCTGCAGTCATTTCACCATTTGGGACTTCCATCCATTTTTCAATCTCTGCATTGTGTGTATGTGAGTGTTTGCTCTTTGTTTTGTAACTATTTTTGTTTCATGGTGAAGACAAGGGAGGTCCAGGTCTGTTTCATGTTTTTCTTTTCTATCACTGTACAAATTTCCATCTACATGGAAATCAGGAAATGTGGTGTGTGTGTAATATTTAATAATTTTCTAATATATTAATTTTATGTTTACTTAACTTTTATCTTTGATTCGTTTATCTAGAAAGAAATTGAAGAGTAAGTATGGTTTGTTATGGCTGAGTATGGACTTCACTCCAGCACATCTGAGCATAAGTACAGTAGTTACAAACTGATGCATAAGAAATGCATACAGCAAAAGTTAACTGTTACGAGTAAAGCTGAGATGATATCATTTTAAATCCATTGTAAGTAGAATGAACACTTACACATTTTACAATCTATTATTTTTATTTCAAATTTAAACATGCATTCAAGCCATTTTAAAATTACAATAAAACTACCCTTCATTTACTCAAGATGAGCTACTTCATTTCATTTTACCCTAAAGGATACTACAGTAAATTAATCAGAATTTTGAAGTGAAGTCATGTATACACAGGTTTATTGAAACTGTACAGTAATTAAATGCAAGTATAAATGCAAATATAACACTGTACATAACTGCTTCAGAGACAGGATGTCCCCAGCAAGATTACCAATCTCATTTTGGATTATTGCAATAGCCTCCAGTTGACAGTGACTTCCAGAGCCATAACAACACATTGGCCTGAGAAAGAAATCATAATGGGCTGCACCATCTCAGTCATCCTATTTGCCCTTGTCATTATGGATGGTCTGACTGTTAACTACAATATCAGTCCCTGCAGGTAGATTCTCCAAGGCTTTGAGACACTCATTACATAGGCAAAGATGAGCTTCAAACCATCTAAGTCAAGGTCTCTTGTACTGAAGAAAGAAAAAGTAGTCGATAAATTATGCTTCACACTGTCCAAAACAACCATGTCAACAGTTATAGAACAGCAGGTG
Organism: Polypterus senegalus; assembly: GCF_016835505.1. Classification (NCBI taxonomy): domain Eukaryota; kingdom Metazoa; phylum Chordata; class Cladistia; order Polypteriformes; family Polypteridae; genus Polypterus; species Polypterus senegalus. Next base: position 139,090,892 of record NC_053155.1, on the reverse strand, counting down.
AAGAGCTTGGGGAAATTCTTTGACTGTGGCCTGCAACATGCAGCAGCCATACATAAAAATAGTAAAGATCTTGAGGCTTGGCTTACTATGTTCGACAAGTATTAGTTGCCAGGTTGATTTAAGGTGTGTATATACCGGCACACCATTTTACCTAGAGTTTTGAGGCTATTGCTACTAATCAAAGCTTCCATTTAAACTGAAATGAGTAGCTGCCTGGAAGGTGGTTTGGTCTGTGAAGGAGTTTGAGTAGCACAGCTCTGTACGGGTCCACCAATATCCTACAACTTCCCTTCAGTGGCATTGTGGAAGAATTCTTGGTGACAAAAATAAGAGAAGTCATATAGTACAGAGACTCTAGGGTTCCTAAAGAAGCAGCAGGTGGTATAGAGGTCTGGACAGTTAGATAGTGGAGAGTGGCTATGGAGTTAGAAGTGGCTGAATCAGGGCAAAGATTCAAGATTCTGTAGTTTTATTTGTCACTCACACAGTTATACAGGAATAATGTGCAGTAAAATGAAAAACTGGCTTACTCTAAGATTGTGCAAAACAAAAAAAACACATAAAATAATAATAAAATTAAGGTAAAGATAATAAAATTAACAATTAAACAAAATTAACTAAATAAAATCAGATTAAATTAAATTAAGTTAAACTACATTAAAGTTAAAATTTAAAATCTGTAATAGCAGTAAGTATAAAGTGACTGTACAGTAAATTAAAATAAAATATATGAGTTTTAGGTTTGAATGTTTGTTGGCATGTCAGACATTAGGGGAGGTAAGCTTGGCTTTAAACTAAACTTCCAGGTCAACAAGGCCAAAAGAAAAGAGTAACAATATCTGCTTCAGGAAGAAGTGTACACAGGCATAGAGGAAGTATGGACCAGCAAGATGGTGGAACTTGGTCAGCAAGGAGGCTGGACAAGGTGAGAACACATGCATTAGCGAAAGATCACTTACTCAGATTTCTGGTGAGGCGACTTCCACTGGCAAGCCCTACAAATCTACACATATCACGTAAGGCAAAACTTCCTCCTGTTCTGTTTGTGCCAGGAGAGGGTCTCTTCAACATATTCTCAGCAGTTGCACACTATCCTTGGCAGTAGGGCATTAACACTGGCTAAATAACCAGATTGTCAGGGTAGTTACATAAGTGGTTCGAAAACCATCTCTTTCCTGATCACAAGAGAGAGGCCTCATCAACAACCACAGACAAATCAAAATCTACTTAACACAGTAGTGCCAGACTAGCAGTTGAGAGGGGACCTGAAGTAAATCCTGATCATCTTAGGAACATCACTGATGATGCGTCCCAGTGCACCCATGAGGTTTATCTAGCAGCATTTAAGACTCGCTTTTCATAGCCTAAACTGATTTTTACTAAACACAATTAAACATACTTGAGCAGAACTGTCCCATAGTAACAAAAGTTGAGAAAATTTGAATCAAAAATAAATCAATAAGGGAACTCTACAATGCTTTAAATATGAAATATTTCTACTCAAAAGTTGATTGGATTTTATTTTATTCCTTTAGTTATTTGCTTGGGCATCTTTCTTTAATTTAGAGTTAATCAGTGTAGTGTTGGGTGTTTATTAAAAAATAATAACTTTGGGAACTTCATTTTATTGAATTGATTTGTTGATTCAAATCACTGAAATACTATGTGTATCTCAATTTAATTGCATTCACTGTTGCAGAATAAAACCAGCTTTAATTTCGATTATATGTAATTTCACATCTTTTTTAGAATGTAACTATGTGGTCACACTAATTAGAAGCAGTAACCTTGTAGGTTAAGTTTCAGACTTTGATGTACAAAAGATGTCTAAAATTCCATCTATTCAAAACCTATGTCCTACATGTGTTAATCAGTCCAAAATTTTGGATAGTTACCTTCTGGTAAATAAAATGAACTAATGAAATTATCTCAAAAAACAGTAAATGCTCTGACACTAAAAATACTACTATACCACTAGACACCAATTAATGTAGAAAGTCTGATGCTTCTTTGGTTTTTGAGTGAACTACAAACAATTTCTGTTGTGTTACTGCTCCATAAGAATAAAAACCAACAATTAAAGAATCTAAAAATCATATTCTTCCTATCCTTTATATAACAGAACTTCTAAGCACTTATCAAAAAACAATTTTAAATGACAACAATGGCTGAAGCCATGCAAAGCTACTTCTTTTAAAGCTTATCTGCCATTCAAGCAGTATATTTTTGACCTGAAATAATGATTGTGCCAATACTTTACAAACATTCTATCATAATAATGGTATTCTCCTATTCAACTACTTTCTCATCCTCTTGTTTTATTACAATGCATTCATCAGAGACTGACATTTACTTCAGCATAATGGAATATATTTTTCACATCACTTGGCACCTTTTCAGATGCACATTTCTAAACCAACAAAGTGCATACTGTTGAATAAGTGACACCTTCCACATTATATAAAAAATGATTTGCTGTTATTTTCTAAAATTAATAATTATGAGAATATTGTGTATTGTATTGTTTAAGACTAAATATATAACATCAATCTCCATTAAATGTGTTTACATATATTATAAAGATCACCAATGATGTACAGTAAAAGCTATTTAAATATAACGCTTCTGAAAGCATACATAGTAAGTCCTTCAATTTTCATTATGCCAGTTATGTGAAAATATTGAAATATTATAATATATTAGGGCTAAACAAAAAATGCAGAAGACTTTAATTGTAATTTATATTACTTTTCTGCTCTCTGACACTTTAAAAAATGATGGCCCAGCTTTTAAAGAATAGTTTACTAATGTTGATTTTCCTCTGAAAGAAAATTTAATTTCTGAAGTCAATTGTCCTTGCATGACACTGTAGCATAGTCATTAGTGCTGCTGCCTCACAGATAAAGCAACCTGGGTAACAATTCCAAAGCCAGTATCTGTTTTTGTGAAGTTACTCCCAGTATACACATGGGCTTTTTCACTGACTGTCTTACCGCATCTCTAACACATGCATGTAGGGTTAAACGGAAAATAGTGGCTAGATTTTTTACGTGGATGTATAACTTATTTTAAAGGGAATATTGCAGTTCGGACATATGTGTTTTTTAAAAAGATGATTTATCTAAAGAAAGAAATGTAAAGGTTCAAAAAAATCTCAACACCATTTATGCCTCTTATGTAAATGTTCTTATGTCTGGATAGGAGGGTTTAGAAAATGGATGGATAGATTATATTAGCTCATTGAACCCTGTGGAATATGCATGAATTGTTTGTTTACAAAGCTATTTTGGAAAGTACAAAATTTAAGTACAACATTCACGTCTCACCTGTGGTAAGCATGTTTATGGGCCAGTAGTAGTGTGTGAGTTTTTAAATAAAAGCATTGTGTGCAGTCTTGGGGGTGTTGGCGTGGGTGGTAGAATAACTGAGCTGCACAATGGTGTTCATGAGGAGATTGGCTACACTTGCATTCAGGGACTCATAATTAATGCACCTATACCCACTATGGTATAAGAGGAGCCACAGCAAGATAAACAGAGTAGGAGATCCAGAAAGAGCTCAAACAGAAAGAAAAGAAAGAACAGCTGGAGGTTAAAGAGAAAGAAGAAATAAGGGGAAAAAAGTGACAGAATCACGGCAGCACCAGTGTAGTAGAATGGAGCCAAGTTGTCAGGAAGAGGTCCCAGAAGGAGTGTGCAGTTGGCACTAACAGGGAAGGGTCACTTCTGCTGAGCACCGCTCCAAGAAACTACCACTGAATATGAAGGGATGGTGACGGGAAAATGAAGCAAGGCCCACGGGGTCCACCACTGAATGTTGTGAGATGGTGTTGGGAACACAAGCCAGATTGAACGATGACTGAGCTTGATAGTGAATGTATCCCCTAGTTTAGGATACCTTAAAGGGAGAGCAGAGAAGATGTCTGTTTTGGAGGGATGCAACAAGGCTCATGATAGTTTTTATGGACTGATCCTGACTATGGGATAAATGTTCAGTTTTAAACTATTTATGGATTGTTTATTTACAGCATTTTAACCTCCACCATACACTGTTTTTATGGATTATTGATTTGGATTATTCATTGGAAGATCCTGCACTGTAGTTTGGCTTTACCACTTTGATTTTTTTAAAATTGTTTTATCATAAAAAGAAAAAGTCACTTTGCACCATCTTTTGCTATATGTGTGTCCTCATTGCCCGATTGTTTTACAATAATTGAAGTCCAGAGTTCAAGAAAAGTATGCCAGCTGGGTGAAACTTGTATCATATCATCCCAAAGGATAGCCAGAACTGTGAAGACTGGAAGAAAAAATTTAGCTCTAAACCTGAAAACAGTTACCATCAAACCAGAGATAATATTCACAGTAGTTGACAAGAAATAACAATGAAAACTAAAGAATTATTATTATATTTTTCTTCCTAAATTGTTTTATTTTATTTTGAGTGGCCAAGGATAAATGCATATTAGCTTGATTAAACTTCATTTTACTTTCCTTATTTTTGATTTTCCTACTTATTTTTAGACTCTTCTTCCTCTTTCTAATTCCAATATAAAACAATCGTTCTGATTATCACCATCTCCCTCTGCAAGTGGTAATGCAGCAAAATTGTGTGGTGCTTTGTCCATTAAAAAGTATTTTACTTAAAAGTAGATTGTTAGTGTGGTTTTAACCTTAATGGCTATTTATTTTTTCATTCATATTCTTGAACAACTACCGGCATCCCAGCAGCACTGAATTTCAGTAATCTGGGTGCATGTGAAAGGCACTATATAAATAAAACGTATTATTATTATTATTTTAGTCCATCACACAGCACCATCCCAGACACATCCACACTCATACACAGCCAATTTACGAGTAGTTCTAAGTCAAGATGCATTCCTTTGGGATTTGCAAAGAAACATGAGAACCCAAAAAAAAACACGCAGATATGTGAAAAAGTGAAAACTTCATACAGAATATGCAGAGGGCAAGATCTGAACCATTGACTCTGGTGTTATGGAGTAGTACTGTTAAAAAGAGTGTCATGGTGCCTAGCAATAGCCACTGAATTTTATCGATTTTATATTTATTTTAATTGGATGTGAAGAAATAAAAAATAATTCATTCAGCCAGAGTATTTCCACAGTCTAAATGGGTAAATACAAAAAGAAACAAAACCAACATCCATCCATCCATTTTCTAACCCACTGAATCCGAATACAGGGTCACAGGGGTCTGCTGGAGCCAATCCCAGCCAACACAGGGCACAAGGCAGGAACCAATCCTGGGCAGGGTGCCAACCCACCACAGGACACACACAAACACACCCACACCAAGCACACACTAGGACCAATTAGGAATCGCCAATCCACCTAACCTGCATGTCTTTGGATTGTGGGAGGAAACCGGAGCGCCCGGAGGAAACCCACGCAGACACGGGGAGAACATGCAAACTCCACGCAGGGAGGACCTGGGAAGCGAACCCGGGTCTCCTAACTGCGAGGCAGCAGCGCTACCACTGCGCCACCGTGCCGCCCAAAACCAACATGAATTTCTGTATTATTTTTAGTGTAGAAGAGATTTGATGTGTAGACACTAAACAATTTATAGTCAGGAAAAAAAATTAAGTTTTATAACTAGGCAATCCTATACAAAAAATTATAAAGGGACAGGCAAGCTCAGGTTGAAACTAGGAGTACGCATACAAAAGCAGGGTAATTCACACTAGAGGGAAATGTAACTCAATAGAAAAGGAAGTGTCAGAGTGAAAATCTGATAAACCTTAGGTAGGTGACAGCCACCTTTAGGCTACACATGGAAAGTACCACTTCCTGAAAGTAAAAGGAAAAAGCTAAAAGACACAAGTACACAAGCCTTTGGGAAACCCTAGGACACATTATTAGGTAAAAAGACATAAAATGAACAGCAATTATATAAGTAACTAGGCTGACCCGCCTTTTAAGGCGACCGACTTTTAAGTTGACCACTTCTTAAGGCAATTCAATATGTAGATCAATTTGATATTTTATACAAACTCATTAATTTGGTTATATTGCATTTGAGCGGTATTACTTTAATACTCGTAGTTTCTGTTATTTTTGTGATGAAATTTAAACTTTTTTTCTATATTGAGGTCGCCCTTTTGAACCCCCCTAGTATTTACTACGCGGTGAGGCATTTGTACTCCATCAACATTCATTATTTCCAGAGACATAATTTTGTCTATTTTTCCAGCTCATCGCACACAAAAGCAAGGGAATGATGGGAGCACCAGAACTCTGCTCACATCATGTCGCTTCATACCGCAAGTTGCAAGTAGTAAGTCTGTGATAAGCAGAATACCGCTACGCTTTCCACTCACGGGACGGAAGGACAATCCTGACCGCTTTTATATAGTAAGAAAGAAGAAGATATCGCACAGTCTGGAGTAGAAAATCATCTTTTACCTGGAAAAACGAAACTACAAATCCCATCGTTCATTGCAAAATGGACGGGCGTGTGTGAAACTCCGCGCCTGCGTAGCACTCACAGGACGGAAGGACAATCCCAACCGCTTTTATATAGAAGGATTACTATTAGTTTAGAAAATGCCAGTGGCAATGGTAAGTGGAATGGAGCTGCATAAGTTTCAAATGTTACCAAGCATCGTGGGACTGTATAAGTCCCATAAGAAAAGTAGGACAGTTGACATCACTTCAGCCTGCTAAGTCCTACTGGTCTAAACACCAGTGGGGATGTGGAAGTCAGTGGAAGAATACAAGATATATCCATTGTTCTAGGTATTACCATTGTGCCACCTATTTGGTAGCACTTTCTGCCATCTATAGCCTAATATTGGGGTTTCAGTGTGTTTCAAGCTGTTATTGCTCAAACATGACATGTTCATTGCAGTACCACATATGTCTTACAATTTATTTTATTTGTATATAACATTTTAAAAAAGATATTTTAGAGCAACGTACACAGCTATATGTGTGAGCCTCACAGTAGAAAACTAAGGATGTGCTTTAACTCTGTTTGACACTGCTATCCGTGCTTTATTTAAACCAAATGACAAGAAAATAGAAAGACTAGAAACAAATCACAGAAGTTCAATATGGATTGAGCTGCAGCCACAGCTTCTGTAGCCAAATACAATCAGGAAAATTTTTCTCCTGAATATACTTCTGCAAAGTTGAGAGGTACTGGCAATCATGTTTGTGTATCGCTCACTATGCTATTTTAGAAGGAATAACAAAAAAAAACAGTGCATTCTGAAGTGGATAATGATTTTTATTATGCCTCAAGAGGAACTGCTAAGAGTTTTTTTACCTTAAGTTGTTTTCTTAGTTTCTCTACATTTATATGTACTTATTTTGGGGTTATTATCTTGTTATATAAGACTTTACATCAACTACTTACATTCAGACTAATGCTAATATGGTTGTTTATATAATACATTCCACAGGTTAATTTTAGTCACCTAGTCATTTCCTATTATTTACTTTAATGTCCTTCCTTCTAATTGCAAACATTAATTATTCTATTTAGTTTGAAGGATAACTGTGTTTAAGTAATGTCTCACCCTAATATCATTAAGAAGGAAGGTTCATTAAAATGTTAACATTATAAATACACAGTAAATGGATAGACAACACACAACAGATTATTGATAAATACTAGAGGAAATCCTGCAAGGTTTCTGGCAGAAGATCAGTATACAACAGAAAGAATACTTGGAAATTATAGAAAAGCTAAAGAACTACTGGAGACACTGAAAGGAACGACACTGGAGTAGGAATGTTCATCCATCCATTATCCAACCCGTTATATCCTAACTACAGGGTCACGGGGGTCTACTGGAGCCAATCCCAGCCAACACAGGGCGCTAGGCAGGAAACAAACCCCAGGTAGGGTGCCAGCCCACCACAGGGCATGCACACACACACCAAGCATACACTAGGGACCATTTAGGATCGCCAATGCACCTAACCTGCATGTCTTTGGACTGTGGGAGGAAGCTAACCTGGGTCTCCTAACTGCAAGGCAGCAGCGCTACCCACTACGCTACCATGCCGCCCAGGAATTTTCAATGAAGGAAAAATGTTTTTGTTTGAATATTTAAAAGAAAGGGAAGAAAATCTATTATGTTGTTTTCTTTTTGAGAAGTTTCATGTTGTCATCTTTCATTTAGCAAAAAAGGTCAAACAAATTCTGTTTTATATACCTAAGCCTATGTCTTTTTATCTTTTTTTTTTTGTTTTTCCTTTCCTTGCCTCCCCTTGTGGAGGTGTTTTTCTTAAGCCCTCCAGATTCTCCCCAGTGGGCCCATACAAAGTCCTAAAATTTAGGTCTTATAAAATTAAAAAGTTCTATCTATCTAAATCGGTTATTCATGTTACAAACAAATTCCTTGTTTCACTATGCAGTTGAGTGAGTATTATATTATTTTCTTACTGCCTAATGAGTAATTGATGCTGTCAGTCAAAAAAGAGTGCTAAAGAAAACCCGGTCAAGAGCACGTAGTAGGTCACAATCAGGAAAATCTTTCACAAATATTTTCATAAAGAAAAAGTCAAGGGTCAAGCAAGAGTACAAGTACATGTAATCCATATTAACCTGCATTGAGTTAGGGTAAGCAGAAAATTCACTATAACACCTTGCAATACTTGCAGAATTCAATAGAGGGAGCTCTGAACAATTTTTTTTGTAGTGGAAGGGAATCATTTACTACAGTAGGAAGCGTCACGTTAAGTACAGAGTTACGTTTGTTAAAGAAAAAAGAAAAAAGGAAAAGGAGGCAGTTACAAGATACAGTAGACTGTTAAGCATTTAAAAGACAACTTCATATTGATATTGAGAAATGCTGTCTGTTTGAGGACGCGAGTAGCAGCCTAAACAAGTAGCTCCATCTGTGTTACAACATTTTTCTTTCTTTTCTTTACTTATAGCGTCGAGTTTCTTCTCAATTGTTTGTCTACTACGTGTGCAGTGCATTTATTTAAGTATACTATGGATACTGATTTTTTTTTTAATGGATCTTTCAATGCAAGTGAGTGGCAGGAAGTTTGTTTACATGAAGGTTCGTACTCACACTCTGAGCTAAGAGATGCCCTGGCAGAGTGCAGCTCATTCTGGAAGAACTGAGGAGCATGTGTTGGGGATCTAGGGCTGGTGCTAAGGTAAAGGCAAAGCTTGCAAACATACACAGAAACTATAAACCATCTATTTCATCAATGGTATTGGGAATGTAAACCTGCTGGTCAACAAGATGGATGAGCTAGCAGCACTAGTTAAAAACCATTAGGTCTATTGGGAGTGCAGTTTGTTGTGTCTGACAGAGACATGGCTAACTGATAACATTCTTGATGGGGTTCACAACAGGAAGAGCTGACAGGGATGCTAAACACTGGCAAAAACAAAGGTGGGGGACTTGCACTGTTTCTTTCAATGAAACATGCTTCCATTAGGTCAGATTTTCTCAAAACACAAAGTGAGCTATCACAGCTATGCAAATGATTAGCTTTATTTATAGATAGTGCCTGATGACCCTGATACTCTTGGCTCTCTGATGCAATGTCTTAGCAGTATTTCTAATTGGATGAGTAGTAAATTTCTCAAACTAAATAAGGAAAAAACAAAAAACTTAGTAATTGGCAAACATGGATATAGTGAAGGCATTAGAAATAAAATTGATCCCTTAGGTTTAAAAATCAATGTGGGGGTAAAGAATTTAGGGGTAATCATTGCCTGTGACCATTTTTTCACTTAAGGAATCTAGCAAAAGATAGACCTCTTATAACTTTTCAAGATGCAGAAAAATTAATTCATGCTTTTGTTTTTAGTCAACTAGATTACTGTAATACACTCCCAACAGGACTACCTAAGAAAGACATCAATCAGTTGCAATTAGTGCAGAATGCAGCAGCCAGAATCTTAACTAGAAAAAGAAATTTGAGCTACAACTTAGGGACATGCCACATACAGAGGTTCTCAGATGACACTACCATTGTACAGTGTGTCAGTGGTGGACAGGTGGAGGAGTACAGGGGTCTGGTGAATGAGCTTGTGGGATGATAACGGTCAAACCAACTGCTGTGAAATACTTCCAAAATGAAGGAAATGGTTGTGGAGTACTGTCGTTCTAGACCATCACTGAGACCTGTCACTATTGAAGGGGTTAGTGTGGAGAGGGTCAAGACCTTGGAGTGCAGTTGGATGAAAGGCTGGACTGGTCAGAGAAGACAAAGGCTCTGTTCAGGAAGGGGCAAAGCTGGGTGTATTTTCTGAGGAGGGCTGGGTTCCTTTAACATATGCAAGAAACTCCTGCAGATGTTCTCCCTGCCAGTGGTCACCAGTACTCTTTTCTATGCTGTGGTGTGCTGGGGGATAGACTGAAGAACAGAGATGCTGATTGTATTGAGAAGTTTATCAGGTGAGCAGGATTTGTGGTTGGCATGGAAATGTTGTGTCTGGTGGCTGTGGCAGCTGCTATCTATATATTATGGACAATAAACATCACCCACTATACACCACCATAATTAAGCAGAGGAGTTTGTTTAGTGGTAGGTTTCTATCACAGAACAGCAATACAGATAGATACAAAAGATGTTTTTATCCCAGGAGCCATTAGACTCTTTAACTCTTTTGACTTCTGGTCCTGATGCTTCTACTCTGCTCATAAGCTAGGCACTACATTTGATCTCGCACTACTTGATTACTACTGTAATAAGTCACCTTTTTTCATAATATGTCACTTTAAACATTTTACCATACCAGCATAAGCCAAGTAATTTTATTTTACTTTAATGTTATGTCATTTTAGCATCTGTTACTTTATCATTATTTTCCACCTGTCGCTTTGGTAGGAGTATTAACTGCACAATTCTCATTGCACTGGCATTATTGTATGCACCATCTATATTACTTGCACCGGTCTGTAAGAATCCAACCCCAGAGTACTGCGATTGCATTTGATAGCCCGTACTAACATAAAGTTATTTGTATAGTGTGTACTTAAATCTAACTTGGTATAATTCTTGGCAACTGGTACTTACATTTGCCTTAGGATCAATAAAGGATCTATCTATCTATCTATCTATCTATCTATCTATCTATCTATCTATCTATCTATCTATCTATCTATCTATCTACACGCACTTTTAAGAAGTAACTTCAGTTAGTTCTTTTTCATGGTTAACATAATGGCAATTTGTTTAACTTCAAAAATTATTTTCAGTACACTGATGTGATGAGACTTTTGTGAGGTAAAATAATCAAATAAAAACGAAACAATTGGAGGTACATAAGTACACCTTTAATGTTAGTGATTTGTAAATGAGCTGAACATAGAAATGGTAGTTAGCAAGAAAATGAAATAAGTTCAGGCTCAGAATTATACTTAATTTACTCCTTTATTTGTAGTATTTGCTTGTATAGTGTGGAAATGTTGGACCCGGACACCGACAGGCAGACACAGAAAGTCTTTAATCACACGTCTTTATTTACAGCCGTTAGCCCCCAAGACAACACACAGTGCATAATCACCCAACAGTCTCTTATGACTCCTCTCTGTTTCTTCGGCCGCCTCCAACTCCTCACTGGCAAGCTTCGTCCTTCTCCTCGCCCGACTCCAGCTCTCTGATGGGGAGTGAGGCTGACCCTTTTATTCAGTCCTGGATGTGTTGCAGGTAACCCCTGGGTGTGTCAGAAGTGCTGTAGGGAATTTAGTCCTCTTTTCAGCAGCACTCACAAATGTGGCGGAGGAGTGCTGCATATTCCAATCCTGGGGCTATTCCGGTGCCCCTTGGCGGTGGCCATGGTGGAGCATAGGGTTGGATTCCCCATCTCAGTGGCCCCCGTACAATCCAGGGGCGCTGCCCCCTTATGGCCCAGGGAAAACACTGCCTTCCTTCTGGTATATCTGTATGTCCGGCATCCCGGTGGGGCAAAGTCCCTGAACATTCGTCACAATAGTTTATTCACATATGTTGTATTAAGTATCCAATTGTGTATACTGCTATACAAATTAGTAGCCAGTTTAAAGTAGAAATCAGCTAAAGTTTCTGCACTGCACAGATTTTTTTTAGAAGCTGGACTTTTTCCAGCGCTCCTGGAATTGAAACAAAGATGATGAGCCAGTGACTTTATAGAGGGAAAGTGAAGGTAAAACACAAAGAGTAAAGTGTTTACAAACAACAAGGACAAGGAAAAAAAATTTGCACAAGTGGAACCAATGATATTTTTGTTTCTTTTTCAGATCTCAATTTAGTAGCTAATTTACCTGGGTTGTATAGTATTGTTTTGTCTTAAGCATTTTCTTAAGATTTTAAAGTATCATCCATTCAGGAAATTCTTTTTGTTAACAGGTTAACTGTATATATGATGATGACTGACATTTTTGAGTTTTGCATTTCTTAAAAGGAAAATTTAAATTTTAGTTCAAATCTTCAAATATGTTGATACTGTATAGCATAATGTGATTTTCCTTCATATAAATTTTCTAATAACTTTTTTTAATAAATATATTGTATGTGCGTTATCACTTTTTAGTTCCTCCTTATGAACTTAAATGTCAGATGGTGTTACATACACAATTAATAAGGCATCTTAAACAATTAATTTTTAGCGGAACAGGCATCACGTGTGGTAATTCAAAATAGTTTTTAGAGCTGACACCTGAAACATTTTGCGTTCTGCTCAAATAAAAAACTGCTGCTTGTCAGATTAGTCTATGCAGAGAACACACAAAAGGCAGATGATGCTCAGGAGAGTTGCCACATACAGTATGTATACAAGCAAGACTGAGGCAGCCATCCAGACTGGACACTGACGATCTTTAGAGGCGATCAGGCACAAAACATTTGTCATCATCTGGCTATGGTAAAAAGCATTGCATTCAAACAGAACAGTTGACTCCAAGTTGGGAATGAACAAGAACCCGCCTGCCATTGCCCCACTGCACAGAGATCAATAATACGGCAGTTAGAAAAAAAAAATAGACAATCCAAATTGCTACTAATCTGTGAGACTGATAGTCAAGATAACATGACAGGCTCATCTAGACAGAAAACAATGAGTTGCCATTTGACGTGGAATAGCCAGCTTCATAGGAATAAAAATATAATAAAAAGCCCTAGACGACTAATTTTTTTTCTGCAGTTTATGTTCAGTTCATTGTGCAACTTCTTAATCAAAAACAAAAAAGGCTTTCTTTTTAAACAAAACAAATGATGCTAAAACTCCAATTGTCTTTTTTCATTGATTTTTGTTTTTTCAAAGCAAAACACTTTGTCTTCTTTCATTAATATTTTCCTTTTTTTTAAAATCACAGGTGTTTCTGTTGCTTGAAACTTAAGTTTACTTTTCTTAATTTTGATAAGCCTAAAGGAGAAAAACAATATTTTTATTTTAAGTATGGACGAGATCATAAGAAAGAAAGTTTATATAAGATGATAAATCTTCAAGGGATTAGCATAAGAAAAAAAATAAAGTTACACCATCAAAAACAAAATGAAAGCAAATTTTAAAATAGTTTCCCAGACACTTCTTATTGTCTCTGCCTTGTTTATTACATCAGGTTTTTCTTCAGTTTTCCTCACACCTAACAAAGATGTGAAGGTGTACTGATATGGAACTCTTAATTTGGCCCAGTACGGCTCTTTGCATATGTTTGTAAGTATGGCTGGTCAAGCTTACATACTGTAATCATACTGTGATCAGTACCATCATATGTGTTTATATTTTATAAAACTGTTTTTTATAAGTTTTGTGTAACTGGCTCCACCATTACCAGCCTTTTTTTTTGGTAATACATATATTTTTATTAAAACACTTTTCATGGTTGTAATAATTACTCAATACATTAATTCAGACACTTCATTATTTGTCATTGTATTAGTGATTATTTTTTACCTGCAGATGTTTTTACTACTTCTGTGGTGTTCCTGAGTCCCATGAAATCAAACTGGTAAAGTCTCCAAGACTTTTGGTCTGCTGCTTCTACAGAGTTTTTTCTCCATTGGTAAACCATTTCATCTCTGGGATATCCATCTGCAGTTAAAGAGAAAATGTGAAACCTATATCATTTTAATGTATTATTACTGTTCTGTTGAAATGGGTTTGCATGGAAGATGTTTGTTTTTTAAAACCAAACAGACTATTTCCTTTGGGCACAAATTAGCAATGAAACAGTAGTATACAGTACTTATTATTATTTTTCAAGTTATATAGTGACTCAATCAGAAATCGTGTTTATTTTACTAATGAAGTGTATACATAAAACAGATCATAAATAAGGACCAGTCTGAAACAATAACCTTCAAATACCATAAGAAACATTATGCTACCAGAAGACACACAAGATAGTTATTGGTCGTAATAAAAATAAGGTAGTTACAAAGAATTATGAAGAAGGAAGGGTCAACAATACAATACACCATATATTATCAAGGTGATTCCTAAAAATATACTTCATGGTATTAATACATTCATAAACAAATTACGTCATTTAAATAGCACAGAAAAAGCAGATATTGTATACACATCTGATCCAGAAATGTGCTTTTATTATTTTTGTACACTGATGCAGAATTTTGCAAATTGAACTCAAAGAAAAACAGTCCATTAGCAGAGAAAAAGTCCTAGAAGGTGAATGAAGATGTCATTAAATGTTGCATGAGGAAATATAAAGCTACATACATATTGTAACAATACAAAACATATTAAAGACTCTAAATACACCCCGTTTTTCATGGAATTAAAGCCTTAAATATAGAATGCTATCACTTCTAATAGTGGGTGAATCCAGACTAGTCCTATGAAATGGCATTCTGCTTCAAGCATACTTTGTAAAATATTTCTTAGGAAGACTCTGCTAATCAGTGATAGACTGAAGTGGGATTTTTGTGGTTCAGGTGGTTGGTGGTTTTGTTTCTACGTGGTGCTTGGTGCTCCTTTCATGAATGACTAGAGCACTTTGTATGTTAAACTCATCCTGTTCCATCACACAGTACATAAAAATCTGAATTTCAGAGACATAAATGTTTCAATCTTTAATTTAAAACTTATGTTGAACAGAATGGTCTCTCCGCCATCTTTTTATATACAGTATAACAGATTATAATTCTCTTGTAACCCTGAGAAATATTTCCAAGTCAGTTTACTTTGATATTATACTTTTTACTCCTTTATATTACTGGCTGTGCATGCCTAGTGAAAAAAGGTTATACAATAAATTATATGATATAATTAATAAATGTAATAAAATATTTTTATTAAATTAATAATTTGTTGATTAATTGACAAACATGGATACTTAGTGCGTGGCATGGTGGTGCAGTGGGTAGTGCTGCTGTCTCGCAGTTAGGAGACCCAAGTTCGCTTCCCAGGTCCTCCCTGAGTGGAGTTTGCATGTTCTCCCCATGTCAGTGTGGGTTTCCTCCGGGTGCTCCGGTTTCCTCCCACAGTCCAAAGACATGCAGGTTAGGTGCATTGGTTATTCTAAATTTTCCCTAGTGTGTGTGTGTGCGCGCCCTGTGGTGGGCTGGCGCCCTGCCCGGGGTTTGTTTCCTGCCTTGCGCCCTGTGTTGGCTGGGTTTGGCTCCAACAGACCCCCGTGACCCTGTAGTTAGGATATAGCGGGTTGGATAATGGATGGATGGATATTGAGTAAAATTTAATTCATTACAAATTTAAGTGCAAATATTAAAAACATTATTTTATCAAACAATATTATTGTGCACTATGTATGAATACTTCTATAGCAGACTAA
Organism: Polypterus senegalus; assembly: GCF_016835505.1. Lineage (NCBI taxonomy): Eukaryota > Metazoa > Chordata > Cladistia > Polypteriformes > Polypteridae > Polypterus > Polypterus senegalus. Next base: position 139,075,157 of record NC_053155.1, on the reverse strand, counting down.
TCAACATGTATCTATTAGATAAATGACACCAGAATCTACTGGTACCAAATCCCCTACCCTATCGCAACCCTACCCACTTCCCTGTCTACTTGTGATTCTATAGGACCTCTTTATATACTATGTTTCTTGTATTACTTTCCTCACCAGCCATCATCACCTTCACATCTTCTCTTCTTTTGATTCTTGACAGAACCAAATAAAGCTGGCCATGTGCAAACATTAGCTGTGTGAGATATATGCCCACCTATTCTTAGGTCTGTCCTGGTCTTGTCTCAGTGTCTTCACATGCCTCAACCTCTCTTGCTTTGGAGGTACCATCAGTGTTCCTCCTATGCCTCTCCTTGGTATAATTGCATGCCTCAATTTCTCTTGCCTTATGTGTACTCTCAGCATTCCTCATTTACCGTTCTTCACAATCCTTGTTTGTCTCATCCAGTCTTGTTCGGAACTTCCTGTCTCGATCACATTTCCATAAAACCAGCTTCCTAGGCTCTGTCATTTCCAGGTTCCTTCTTATCCTCCTGACCACTTTTTGACTATCACCAATTGTTACCCGCTGTGAAAACATTGCTCATATTCTTGTGAATATTTTTCATCTTTAATGGTGACTTGGGTTCAGCCTCTTTTTTTTAATTTTTTTTTTTATTTTATTTATTAATTTTATTACAATCAATACATAGCAATCAAGTTTTTACAAAAAAAAGAATTATGTTAAGAACAGCCTCTTTAATATTTAGGGACTGAACTTTGCTTGCTAATTTATTTGCTTTGTTGTTATTGAAATGCTCCATTTTTAACTCTTTTTGTAAAAATAACAAAATTAAATAAATAAAAATGGTCACAGTCAAGAAAGAATTGAACTTTCCACAACTAAAGTATAGTGCCATCACCTCTACCACTGAGCCACCAAAACCAACAAAACCAAACTGACCAATCTGATTACCCACAGGGACTGCACATTCAGAAAAATACAAACATACAGACAGATGTACAGACAGATAGACAGTAGTATTTACAGTATTATATAAGATAATAGAACCCCCCCCACACACTATATTTAGCATTTTCCTGCATTTAAGCTGTTTTTCAACGATGTTCTTAAACAGAAAAACAGGCTGTTGTCTGAACAAGCATGAGTCTTTTAAGGCTACTTGTATACTACAAATAAAAGTGATTCTGCTCTGATTTTTCCTTGTGAGTTATCTAAATGTGATATGAATGTATGTAGCTATCCATTCTGAATATGTTAATCATATGCAACATGAATAAAAGTAATGCAACCTAAAAGACATATGCTGGATGCTGTACTACTTCACATTTTATATCTGTGAACTTGTTAGTTCATAATAGCAAGAAAGGAAAACCAGAAAACAAAAAATCGTAACTGAGCAGCTATCACTGCCATATCTGTACAAAGAAACATGTGGACATGTTCAAACTGGATCTCAACTAGAAAACACAACAATAACTGCTGTGAAACTATTAAAAAAACCAAAAAATAAATTAAATACAGAGCTATAATAATGGGACCATGACAAACCAACTTCCTTCATTTAACACATTCCCAGCATTAACATTTATTTTAGTCAGTGCATAGAAAAAAAGATAAATGGGCTTCTACCATATATATGTGTAAAAGTACAGCATTATGAAATTTGAATCAATAATAAATATATAGGGTAGTTGTTAGTTATGAGAAATGTTGATTGATATTTTATTCTATGTAAATATTTCAATATTGAAGTAAACTTAAACCAAAATTATAACTTCTAATTACAGCATAAACAATCTGTTTTGTCCAATTACATTTAAATATGTAACTCTCCTGAACTCTCCTTATCCTTTCAAGTAACAGCAATAACGCGCTGCCTATCACCCTTAGCTTTTGGGGATGTTCAGGTGATTCTCATTGTCACTGAATGTTCCTTTTACTCAGACTTGCACAAAGATGTAATTGATATTTTCACATATATATTTAAATGATTATACCAGCATTGAGAATGGCATGCCTCCATGCCATGGGATTGATTGCTTCCATTTTATTCTGATTTAAAACAGTACAGACAAACACATATCTACCATATTTTCATTATTTGATTACAATGCTTCTTCTTCAGTAATGGTGATTTTTCTTGTCATAGCTCTTAATACTAGGTATGTGTCTTTAAATTAATGTAACTTCTTTAAGAATTATTTATTTCTGGAGCTTTCCTCTTATTTTTCAGTCTTACATTGTGGGAAAAGGCAGCAGATTTGTATATATTCTTTGTGTTAAATGGGTAGCCACCACCCCAGGTAGAAAGTGGTTTATCTTTATATGCAGGCCTAGAAAAGAGTACAACTGTGCACTGGTTTATTTCTATTTATTCTGTTATTTTACTACCCTCTGTGTTCACCGCTGACTGTTTTTATTTCTCTGATAAAATGTTTATTTTGATATTTTTTTCCCCTTGGCGCTATTCTGTGTACTTGTACTTAACAGTACAAGAATGCATCTTATCATCCACACTGTGCTTACTGCTAAAGCCAAAAGTAATACACAAATTAGTTTTATAAAATTGTATGTGATGTAGTGCTGATGTAGGTGCATTACATGGTGACCATGCTAAATGTAACTCAATATCTCCTAAAATCAAATAAGGTTTACTGTACTGTAATGTTATGGGGACATTGTTGGCTTTCTGTAAAAATCAATTAATGTGGGGCAGGATGGTGATGCAATGGATAGCACAGGTACCTTATTGAACAATGTCACTTGTTTAAAACCTGAACCCAGAAATCTACTTATGTCTGTTTTTTTTTCTCTGAGTACTCCAGTTTTACTCCCCTATCCACAAACATGTGCTAGTTATATAAGGTAATAAATGGCCTGTAACTGTTTGAACCTTTGAAAATATATTTTGATTATGTTTAATGTTACTGTAACATTATGATTTTATCATTATGTGTTGATAAACTCTTCTTGGCAACCATGCTTATTGCTTGTCAAATATGTAGATGACTATGCAGCATACTTAAAAAATTGGTAGCACATGTCTGTACAAAATGACACATGTTTATGTTTTGAACAGTTTAGTATACGTGCTGTAAACTAGTGGCTGTTCATGTGATATGCGGTAATCAAGTGCATGCCAACAGCAATCTTAGTCACATTTATTCTATTGTAAAAACAGATACAATGAAATATCACATCATTCTTCACTATGTCAGATTGCATATTTACCATATAATCTTCTCACACAATTGCGTGTCATAGGGCATCTGATCTCCTGATGTCATTAACACTAGAATTACCAGAGCCAATGAAAAAACTTGTAAATCTGGCCCACCTTAAATCCCTTTGCACCTCTCCATCAGCCTCTTTTGTCTTCTAAATGTGTCAATAAGCCCAAGCAGCAAGCAGCCTACTATACTACCCCCTCCACCGCCTAAGACCGGACAAGAAGTTCTCCCAGTTCCTGCCTTGATTGATTATCTGGGACTGAGCTACCCAGAATTGTAAGGAGAAATAATTTGATGTGTGTTTTGTGTCTACAACAATCTATGTAAACACATCGTTAAAACAGAAACGTTTTTCATGTTTTAGTAATAAATAACAAAATGTAGACATGAACTGTATAATGTGTGAAGGCTGATGGCCAAATATCAAATAAACACTTTAACAAAAGGTACAAGTACAATATTACAGCTTCTGTGTGCGTAAGATGCACTGAATTATAATCCAGATGTCTGGAGTTCGAAACCAGCACCCAGGCAAATTTACCGTTTTGAATAGTGAGCTGCTCTTACTGTTAACATTATACAATAAAAACATATATTTGATTTGTGTCTGTAACAGGTAGTGTAAATTTATAGTACTTGTAAAAGTTAGTGCTTTTTTTTTTCACTTTTATTCTCTTAGTCACGATCATGATACAACATCCCCACCCCCCACCCCCACAAATGCGGTTACTTTTTATCTAAAACTGGAAATAACTGTAGATGTGGTGTTTTGAGACAATGGAACTGGAAATTTTCTGTTCTGGAGGGATAAAAGCTGACACACAAACGCTGGTGAATCTGCTTTCTTGGTATCTCACCATCACTTACATTTTTTTTTTATTCAGTTTTATTGAGTGTTCCTGCTCACGCTGAATTAGTATGCACCTTATGATCAATGATGTCAAAGCCGCACTTACAAAAAAACAAAGAATAGGTATATATGATATTTGGAATAACTAATTTTATGACCTATATAGTACATTTCGGAAAACATTGTGGCACTGATGCAACATTATTCATATTATTCATACTCATTTGCACGCCTTCTTGCACTTGTAATCAATGGCCGCGTTTTTTTTTCCCCATCTTGCCAGTCTTCACATGTTGCTGCATGGTGGTGTTTCTTTTGTACACCAGGACATACAGAGGAAGGAATAGTACAGAGAGGTCAGGTCTGCGCTATATGCAATCATCAGATTCACAAGGACCGTCCTTCCTACATTTACGGCATGTGTACCTGTTGCAATTTACACACTTTTCTCTGTGCTGTGGTTACTATTACACTGAAGGGGCTAGGGAAGTAGCAGTCTTGGAACAGAAGCTCGTCGATGTTGCATCCTCTCTATTGGTTTATCCATCGCCCTTTCTAGTAAGAAGCGATGACAAAGATCCTCTGCAAGGTGAGCCATGAACACTGTTCTTTTCTCAGTGGCCCCCATGCATGCCTTGCACAGCACATGTGCGTTCATCCCCGTCAGGTGAACCTTGTTATAGCACAAACAACCGGCCACCTGCGTGCTTCCAATCGCACTGAATAAGCTTCTGGTGCACAATGTCAACGCAGCACCAGGCAAAAAAGAAACACAAATATATGTGGCATTTAGAAGAAATCATTTTATGACCTGAATAGTACCAATCAGAAAACATTGCCGCACTAATGGAATATTATTTGAAAACTAACAGCGTCAGCTGTAAATGTATGGTATTTCTAAAAGTTTTTTTCAGTTTTATTCTCTCAGTTACCTTCTGATCTGACTCTAACTAACAGCTCCAGTATAAATTCACACCCGATCTGACACAGACCATCAAAATGAAGCCTGGCCACTCTTCAGAACCTTATCATGTTACCTGAAAACAGATGTAATTTTTGTTCTATTTTCTGACATTGTGCACCTGTCATTTTGTTTGAACTTATTGTTTCACTGAAAGGATTAACCGGTTGGCAATCCAGCATTTCATTTGTCTTGTGTATTCCTGTCAGTCAATGACAATAGTCTGCAATATTATCTATCTTGCATTGATCATAATACAACAATTGGTTGAAAAACTGTCAGTTACTAATAAGAAGTCTTAGGAGTAAAACCACTGTCACAATAGAGCACACTAGAAAAGAAATATATTTTACTTGGTGCTGGATCACTATTTAATTTTTAGCTATTGCAGAGGTGGTGTTACTTTCTATCTAAATGCACTCAAAATTATTTTACTGCCCAGGACAAAACAATGTAAACAATGAAGGTAAAGTAAAACATTATTCAAAAATACTTTGGTTAAGTGCATCCAAATCATGATTAATATGAGATAAAATATTCAAATTGCTAGTGGTGTAATTTTTCTGAAAAATAAGTAAATAAAAACAATCAGTAAAAAACACTAGACAGACACTACATGCTAATATATTAAAGTTCAAAATCCAGAGTGATAGTTCATTAAAGTTATTTCCCAAACATGTGTTTGTCTGCTATAGAACCAAATGTCAAAAAAAAATCGACACAAAATAAAACAAGTACCCCTAAACCGTAGTTTTATATTAAACAAAACCTGTACTTTATATATACCTTTTCAGTCACACAATGCATTTTATTTCATGTATTTAGAGTTTATTCTGCAACACAGTTATGGTTCAAGCACCAAGACAGAACCACAATGTTTCCATGAACCATATACCCATTTCCATTGCCTTGTATCACCTCCATGAAAATTCTAGCTTTGGAATCTTTACTACGCACAACCAGAATTTTGTATTTGGATAGATTAAAAGATTTAAACTATTTTTAGTTTCTCCCATTACAGTTTTTCCAAGATTTTCAAAAGATAGCTAAGACCAGATGTATGTAGTTTTTACCAATGTTAGCTTCTATGCATATTTATACCCATTTTCATCCAATAAAAATATTCTTTCTAGGATTTCTCTGTTTCTAGTCTCCTTTTTTATTTTTATGCTACACTGTTGGTTGGACTATGCTGTACATGAAGTCACATTATTATTGTAAATCTGCAGGCATAATTTGGCATCCTCCATCACTTAATGTTGTTATTGCAGATCACATCAAGTGTACACAAAGAAAATGACTTACAGATGTCACCATGTTAAATGCACTGTCATCACTAATTGCCGGGTTAGTACAGATAAGAGGTGCTTCAGTGACATTGAAATTTACCATTATATAGAGTACACATTATTTAATATTTTCCAAAAAAGCCTTGTTATGATTATTAAAAATACATTTTCAGCTAAAAATGCTTAAATATTTGGTTTTCTGCTGAATTAGATAGGATACAGTTTTACATGCTCATTCTAAGCTTAAGTCTCTTTGCTTTCTTTAAATGACCGCTAAATGCAATTAGGATAAATAGCACTAGTAGTTAAATATTTAGGAATTAGTGTTTTATTTTTGTTATTTAATTATTGTTTTGTAGCTAATATTTTATTTTTATTGTTAGTCCCATGATTAGGCACTTGTTTGTTTTCTTAATGCTAGCAAGGTTGTTGATACAGTATATGTTAGAGTTCTCGGCACTAAGAAAGTAATAACTAGACAATACTATGGTTATAACAATGCAGGCCCTGAACAAAAAAGTCACACGAATAAGTGTTACTCCAAGAATACAACTTTAATACTAAGTCAGGAAAAGCCCAGGTCATGGGAGTACCAAAGGCTTCATGAAGATAAAAACTCAGCAAGGGTGGTAAATAGTATGCACAACTGTTTAATGTAGAGCTGTCTACACGGTGCAAAAGGCAGCTGCTATCCCTAATGGTGAATGGACAAATTGGAAATATATATATATATACTGTCAGGGATGCCAGGGGAAACGACCCGGCCAGGACGCTGTGAGGGACCGGATGTGGGTATGCGCCCACCCTGGATCACGTGGGGGCCGCCTTCCTGGTTGCTTTGGGGGCCACGGGTTGAGGGCATGGAAGCCCTACCCTGTAGGAGCCCGTGGTCACCGCCAGGAGGCACCCCAATGCCTTGCGGACCTGTTACCTCAGCACTTCTGCCACACCAGGAAGTGCTGGGGGGAAGAATTAAAAGGGCGCCCGGAGAGCTGCCGGGAGAACAGCCGGCACTTCCGCCACGCTGGGGCGTGGCCAACGGGGGAGTGTCAGGAACCACCTGGAGCTCATCCGGGAGCATATAAAAGGGGCCATCTCCCTTCATTCAAGGCTGGAGTCGGGTGGAAGCAGGACGAGGCAGAAGAGGTGTGGAGGCGGCCCGAGAAGAAGGCATTTGTGGCCAGGACTGTGATTATTGGGGTTTGTGCACCTTATTGAACTGGGTCTGAGTGACCAAATCATTGTAAATAGTTGTAAATAAACGTGTGGTGGTTTGATAAACAACATGTCCGCCTGTCTGTGTCCGGGTTGGCGCCACAATATATATATATATATATATATATATATATATATATATATATATAGGTGGGACTGATCATCTACTCAAATAATCAGGAACTGAGCGGTACAAATTCTGTCAGTTGCACAGAAAAACAGATCTAACTAATCACTGCAGCTGCCTAAGATGTCTCCTCAGGAAACAAAACAGAATGAGGAAGCTGCTCCAACTGTTATAACTGCTGATGGCATACCGCGAACAAATAACTAAGTCGAGGGTTGGCATAATGCATCGTATATAAAGCGGAATTACCAGCAGTCAGGCAGCCAGCAAATTTAAATACGCTCAACTATCAAGACGTCTTGCTGCAATTCTTCCTACATATGCAGGGCGTGATCTTAAGGACTATCTGCGTGCCGTGCTGATGGCATGCGCGTCTCATAATATTGACTTCTAAAATAAACATTATTATATTTGCTTTAAATTAGCAATTCACATTTAATGAAACTTTCGCGATTTTGTTGGCGCAATTTTGTCTGCGCGACTTTGACGCATGTTTTAATCGGCGCTATTTTGTCGGCGCTCATATGTCTATCATGCAAATGTCGGGTCACAGTTTTATACTGCTATTTAGACTCTATTTTGAAGCAGGCAACACATGGAGAAGCAGGTGGCAGACATCCATTTCCATCTGCTATTTATTCGCCCTTGTAAAGGCATAATCTGTAGGTATTTTGTTTCTTTATTAGTATATACATTGTTTTGAGTTTTAGTTGTTCCTTTTACTATTTTGCAAATGTTTAGTGTGTACATGGGCGGCACAGTGGCGCAGTGGGTAGCGCTGCTGCCTCGCAGTTAGGGAACCTGGGTTCGCTTCTCTGGTCCTCCCTGCGTGGAGTTTGCATGTTCTCCCTGTGTCTGTGTGGGTTTCCTCCGGGTGCTCCGGTTTCCTCCCACAGTCCAAAGACATGCAGGTTAGGTGCATTGGCGATTCTAAAATTGTCCCGAGTGTGTGCTTTGTGTGTGCGTGCCCTGAGGTGGGCTGGTGCCCTACTCGGGGTTTGTTTCCTGGCTTGCGCACTGGGATTGGCTCCAGCAGACCCCCATGACCCTGTAGTTAGGATATAGCGGGTTTGATAATGGTTGGAAGGATAGTGTGTACGTAAATATATACAGCATGTATATGATTGTACAAGCTTATTATTATGAATTTAAATATGAAGCAGCAGGATGTTTTTGCACTAAAGAATCTGTTTTGTAATATTTATGTCGTTTCATAAGGAAATAATAAATCAGTAGTTTGTATTCAATTTGAAGGCATTTTTAAAGAAAAATGTATATTAAGATAACAAATTCTGATAGGTATTGCTTTTTACTTTACAGTTTCACACCACTTTCATTAAATGCCTGAATATCATCAATGCCTTGGGTGTTTGTTGAAGGAGTGTTTAGCTCACTGTATAACTATGTACGCAAATGCGTGGTGAGGGCAGAAGACATATGCTCAGGCAAGACATTAACAAACAAATAGAAGCTGGTAAATGGAAAAGGTCTGCTGAAAACCAGAAGCCCAGCCATCAGGGCTCAAGTTTATGACAACAAATGCAGAACTGTTGCTGTTTCCCTAGATGAGGAACTGAACTGAAGCAAAATATCCGCCAGAAAGCTCTTTAGTTGGTAAAAAAAAAAAATGGACAGGAATTGTCAGTTAGGAAAGAAAAACAGCTGCAGTCCACTGGATTCAATTCTTCAGGAACTTGGTGGACACCACGTCAATGACAGAATGCAATCCTGTTAAAAGGCAGAAAAGCACAAGCAGGCTATAGCTGCCACATAAAGGGATAAGCCCAAGAGAACTAGACCAGTAAGTCATCTCTATGGGAGATGGAGGAAAACAGGAACAAAAGCTGATGCTCATTAAGGCAGCCAACTGGACAGAAGTCAACAATAAACAACAAAAAAATAAAAGCTCTAAACTCAGTCTGAACCCCCGATCCAGTATTCCAATTCTCATGATGAAAGAAACGAAACAAAAGGCTTTCCGCCTCATTCTAAGAAAAACAAAATTAAGCTGCAGCAACAGTACTGAGCTTTCACTCTGGCTTCTGTAACATGGTGCCCTTGATGTCATATATAATGTAAATTTTGTTTCTAAGTAAAGTTCATGATACACTTAAAACCTTTTTCATGGTTTAACATAGGTACAGAAGCACCAATTTTTTTCCTGCTGTTTTTTAATAACAGAAACATAGGTAATCTTTTGAAAACTGGCTTTAATCTTTTCTTGAATGTTAATTAGAGATTACATATTTCAGAAATTTGGTTTAACCTATACATAATGAAAATATTTCGAGTATTAAACAAATCTGATCAGTCGCTGCAATTCTGGAATAAGGAATGTATTAAGTTAGAACTGAACTAACAGGAGAAAAAATGAGAATTAAAATATGTTTATTTAAGTATTGTACAGAAATTAAGTTTAACATACATGGGAAGTATTATACATGATGCAACATATTGCATGAAGTATTCATTCTTATCAGTGGTACATTTTGTTTGTTTCTTACTGATTTTTTACTGTTTGCTAGCAGTCTGTAAAGTTGCTGATGATACCCTTAAATAAATGTTCATATATTTCTGCCAAGCTTTTTATATAATAGAGCCTGCAATGATGGTGTCCTATTAAAGGCTGTTTTCTGTCCTGTATCTAGTGCTGGTGGGATAGGTTGCAACACTTGCGTCTCTGAATAGGATTAAGCAGGTTTGGTTATGTTATGTGAAGCTATATGTACTCTTATAAAATGGTCCCTGTGTTTTTTACATCTGCTGTTTGTTGTTGCATATTTGGAAATCACCAGCTAATGGCATATAAAAAAAATCCTGTTTCATGAGCATAGTATTTTGAATAGGGCCTTACTATCACTTTTTTGACCATCTAAAACCTGAAACTTGGTTCTGAACTGACTTAAACAGACTTCTATAACTACCATTGCATGGGCTAAATAATACCTTCTGAAACAATTGATGAAAGAGTCACAATTGCATTTGTATTAGAAAAGTGGCTTATTGTTTTCCAGCTACATTAAAACACTACATTAAAAAAAACAGAATTCTCAAGATCCAAGAGGACACTGGGAAAAAGATCTCTCAATTAATATATCAGAAAAGGAGTGGAAAGTATCAATGTAGAGAATTCACTCGAGCTCCATATGCGCAAAGTATACAATTATACAACTCAAAATTTTATATCGAGCACATCTGTCTCGGGGCGGTACGGTGGCACAGTGGTAGCGCTGCTGCCTCGCAGTTAGGAGAACCCGGGTTTGCTTGCCAGGTCCTCCCTGCGTGGAGTTTGCATGTTCTCCCCGGTGCTCCGGTTTCCTCCCACAATCCAAAGACATGCAGGTTAGGTGGATTGGTGATTCTAAATTGGACCTAGTGTGTGTTTGTGTGTGTCCTGTGGTGGGTTGGTACCCTTCCTGGGATTAGTTCCTGCCTTGTGCCCTGTGTTGGCTGGGATTGGCTCCAGCAGACCCCCGTGACCCTGTGTTTGGATTCAGCGGGTTGGATAATGGATGGATGGATGGACATCTGTCTCGACTAAAACTCTCCAAAATGTTTCCAGGGCATGATCCAACCTGCGAACGTTGCAACCAAGTCCCAGCCTCACTGGGTCACATGTTCTGGGCCTGCACCAAACTAACATTATTCTGGACAAACATTTTTAATTACCTTTCAGATAGCCTTGGACTCACAATCCCTCCTAACCCATTAACAGCTGTGTTTGGGGTTCTTCAAGATGGGTTTAAGGAGGAGAAAGACAAACAAATTGTGATTGCATTCACTACACTTTTGGCAGGCAGACTTATTCTGATAAACTGGAAGAACCCAAACTCTCTTCTTTTAAGTCAGTGGGAAACCGATGTGTTATATTATTTGAAATTGGAAAAAATCAAATACTCAGTTAGAGGATCCGTACAGACTTTTTTCAAAACATGGCAGGATCTAATCAGTAATATTTCAAAATAAGTTCATAAAGCATAGAGAATTTATTAATTTAGGTATGTTTATAGGTCTTAAATTTCACGCCGTTCGGCTTGCTCTCTCTCTCAGGGGTGGGGATTGATTTGTTCTTAACTCAATTTTTCTTTTTGTAAAAACTTGATTGATTTTTATGGATTGTAATAAAATTAATAAAAAGGAAAAAAAAATAAAAAGAAACAATTTAAATTAAATATATGATTTTACAAAAATGTTAGAGCACTATTAATATAGGATGTTAAAAAATAAATACTGGCTAGAGTGCAGCTGAAAATCTTTTTTGTTTCAGTTTCAGGGGTGAAAATAGTAAAATTCACATTTTATATCAGGTTTCTTTATCTTGAAAATAGATGGGTCAGAACTTTCTTTTTCTACTTATATGTACACTTTCTGTTCGCTAAAATGATAACAGAGAAAGTGTAAAAAATATTTAAATTTTAATACTCTGCATATTTAAACAGAAAGTTGACACAATGATGTAAATTAAACATATTTCATTCTTGATAGATAGATAGAACTTCATTTGTCCCCAGGGGGAAATTTTGCTTTTTACAGAAGCTCTTTAAATAAATTAGACATATACAGTATAAATGAAAGACTTGTGTGTGTGTATGGTGCAGTCTGCTGTGTTCACACTCAACCACAGCCACAAGATGTACTTTTACATTTTTTCGGTGCTTGCTAAGAAAGACCTGTGTGCAGCAAATGGTGCTATGCAACAGGTAATGAGACAGATGAAGAAACACAACATCGAAAAGAAGCAATCGCCATGGCACAACAACGTGCAAGTGAAACACATCAGCAACGGAGGTCAAGGCTTGAAGTTTTCACTAAAATCATTGTCTATCTGGAGGTGTTTTCTTGAGACAAAGATGAATAGGACTCATATGGCAGCAATACAGCTAAGATATGCATCGCCAGTGTCTTCTTACAAAAGCCAGTGGGGCAGCAAACATAAGGTGGGTCCATGTCCTCTGCACTGGGTAATTCTTAAGAGTTAACTGATGCCTCTCCAAGTTCATGTGTAAAGTAAAACTGCTAGGGTATCTTTGGGTTGTTTCTTGTCCCGAAGACCACACACAGCTAGTGAATACATTAATTATGTCCTCACACATGTCCTTATTTTATATCTCTCCCTTGTGTCTTTGCCTGGAGCAACTGTCTTATCAGCTTGGTTTTCTGTCAGTCAGAAATTGCTATCTACGAGTCAGCTGACAGATGTCTTTAAAATGGGATATTACTCTAACCATGTCTTCACCTTAGATTTAAAATGTTTTATCACGGTGAAATGCAACTTATTGCAGGATATTCCAGTGCCTACAAACTTATCTGCTGTTGACTTGATCAGATATAAGGTGCTTTGTACTATAGTATTGAGCAATTTTGAAATGTGCTATTTTTCTTAATTGGTTTTTCCACTTAAGATTTTGATTTCTAAGCTTTTTTAATATTCTTCTTAGCAGTGGTTAACTTTATTCCAGGTAGTGTTGGATTGGAACTAAAATTTTTACTTTATCAATACCATCTTTCAGATCACAGTACTGTTAACTAAACAGTAGCAAAACTTTGATTGCATCTTGAACTGTAGTCACTTATGCATGAATTGTTCCAACACAGACTTCTCCCATCACAGGGAAACAAAATGTTTCCAAGTAGTGATACACCTTGTGCCAAACAGTATACCTTTACAATATTGTGGGATATGAAATCTAAAATTGGTTCAATCATAGCTGACAGATTGGGGCACAAAATAAAATTGATTCCATGGTTATGCATCAGGTGTCTTAGTTATGTACTGTAAAATATAGTATTTTAGAGAGAAATTCCTAAAATGCCTAATTCCTTTGTGTTTTATTTACTTGATGCTGGTGTGAAACAAAGGTTTTTATTCATGTAAAGACTTCCTTTTAAAAAGTTAAATGTTATGCTCATTACTCTGCATCCATTTGCAACTTCTTTTTTACATAAGTAGAATAAGACATGCGGGTTAGGTGCATTGGCGATTCTAAATTGTCCCTAGTGTGTGCTTGGTGTGTGTGTGTGTGCCCTGTGGTGGGCTGGCGCCCTGCCCGGGGTTTGTTTCCTGCCTTGTGACCTGTGTTGGCTGGGATTGGCTCCAGCAGACCCCCGTGACCCTGTAGTTAGGATATAGCAGGTTGGATAATGGATGGATGGATAGAATAATAGCTGTTCATTTTTGGGTATGTAATTTGGGAGCAGTAATGACAAATACCTCCTAGGGTATAAGAGGTTGAAGGCCAGTTACTCATTTTGGGCTAGCTTAGTTCTGAACTACAGAAAGTAGTTGAGAACTGTCTGCCTATAAGTGAAGGTACATTAAGACAAGCCTGTGAAGGTTCTGGTGTGATTTGCGGTTCAGAATGGAGGCCTAACACCCACTTTCGCCACTTTTTTGCCTTAGTCTGAGTTTAAATATAATACAGTGTGAAAGTAGACGCTGTATAGCACCCGACCCTGCACAGACTCACACAGAGGCACGTGTACAAATAACACAAAAGTTTTATTTTTCTTCTTCAGCTGGAGGGCACGTCTTCCCCGTAAATCCACCAGCCACAACACAGTCCCAAAAGCCCAACTCACAGACCACACTCTTCCTCTGGCACCACCACTCCTTCCAGGCAACCTCATCCTCTTTCTTCCGATTCTGGCCACGAGTGGTGGTTGCTGGTTTCTTTTATGACCCACCCAGAAGTGCTCCAGGCACTTGATCACCTGTTTCCAATTGCACTCCCGGGTGGGGCTGAAGATTAGTTCAGCTGGGCTCCGGGGCCCATGCCGTGCCCCCTGGCGGCCACCCCAGATCCCCACAGGATTGTGGAGAACTCCATCTCCCATGGAACCCTGCAGGAAACTGAGGCACCATCATCAACCAGGGAGGCTGAGGAGCCCATGGCTGTTTCCCCAGAACATCAGCAGAAAGGGCGTCGGCTGCCCGCCACAACAGGTAAAACCAGAATCTGGAAGCACAGGGTATTTCAGTGTTGTAGCAGACAGCAATTGTCTTCATAAATTGTGATAAAAGCACCTCCACCTCCACAGTAATCCAATAATAATAACAATAGTAATTCAAATACAATAAATCCTCCACTCCCAGATGCTTCATCACCCTTCCTTCCAACTCAGCTCAGTTTGCTGGGGTTTCCCATGGTCCTTTTATATCTCTTGACCCGGAAGTGCTCCTATCCCACAGTCCATGTGATTTCCCAGCACTTCCGGGTCAAATGAAAACTCTTTCTTTTCTTCATCCCAGAAGTACGTCATTTCTTCCGTCCTTGTGACTGGGAAGTACTTCCGGGCTATACGGAAAATATAAGTCCCTGAGCCTCCCTGCAGCGTCCCCTGGTGGCCCCCACGGTATCCAGCAGGGCTGTGAAGTAAAACTCCAAGGTCCATGATGCCCTGCTGGAATTCAGGGCACCTCCATGTTTCAGGGAGGGCTCCATCTGGTGGCTTGTGGGTATTGGCCGGGATGAACTGCCGGCCATATATCACACTAGCTTGTCTTTCAACACATTAACTTGAATGATAAGGTTGAACATCTGGGAAGTTACAAAGATGTAAGAAGCACTTGGGATGTTATGGTCATGTAACCAGTGTGAGGAAAATTGGGTACGGATGGGGGCAACCAACTATCATAATGTTAGAGAAAATGTAATTTAAATTGCTAGTTTTCACTTGTACATTGATTTTATAAATTTAAGACATTATAATAAACAACATATGAAAATTATATTAGAAGGCAAATAATTTGAGCACTTATGTCTCCTTGGTACTGCATAGCAGCAATGGTGCATGAAGGCATTACTCAAAAACATGTCACATAAAACACAGGGGAAAAGGTTAGTCATAAAATCTTGAATGAAATTCAGCTAGTAATTCTGAAAGGAATACAGTTACATTAATTCTCAGATACTCCACATGTAAGGGTAAATAAAAAAGGATACACTAAAAATTCTTTACCCTCTATTCACAACAACAGTGAGATTAAACTATTGTCATAATAAAGTATTAAACTGTATATATGAGTATCTGATGGGGTGCTTTTTGGAACATGGAACTCGGAACTTAGCTGGGCCCTTAGTTAGAGGTACACTAAAATAAACTGACCTGTATTGAATTTCCAGATATTCTTGTTTATGGCAGCTTCATCTCAGAATGCTTTTCATTTCCCTCAAAATGTGAATTTTCCTCCCTACTTTGTATAAGTGACTCTGGTTTTTATTTGTACTTCAGCTTTATATACAAGATTAATGTCTGAATGGGTCTAATTTTAGGCTGGAGCTTTGTCTTACATCTTACAACTCTTGGCAAATGCATTGTAAGCACTTTTAAGAGTTTGCCACAATTTTTTTTCTTTTGCTCAAATGATATATAGTACTGGTCAGTGTCTACTCTTGACAAATACATAAAAAATAAAAAAATTGAGTGCATGATCTTGGTCCTTTTTCAAAACACTGTATTTACATTGGCTTGTAGTTATTTTCCTTAAATTTTAATTTACATGTGTTTCTTTATGAGGACTGGACATACATTCAGACTTCATTTTCTTGAGCTATTTTTTTCTCAGGTCTGTTGAGTATATATTACATTTCCATGCAAGTATGATACATTACTACTGTGCCATCCAAAATAAAGAAATGGAATACCAACTATCTGCATTATCAAATACCAATTGTCCCAATGAGTGCTTTTAATGAGACAATATGGTGAAATGTGTCCCATGCAAATACAGATGAAGTTTCTCGAGTCCCAAGATTATGCCTAGGGCCTCCTTCTCTGGTGTGAATGACCTATTTCTGATTTCTTCTTGATCATGATTTGTACAAAATGTGTTTTTCTGTACCATCAGGAAGTACATAAGACACACATGCCACAATCCTGTATTGCAAGAGTTCTTATGTTTAGTCCAGGATGGCCGCAGTGCCTGTTTTAGTTCTGACCCGATTTCTTAATCATATGGCACTTTGTGAAGTGGTTAATGCTTAAGTCACAGTTTTGTGCTTTATTTTAGACAAGTAACAGCACACTGCACGATAACATACAGGGAATACACTTGACTTGAGAATTCATAGTTTTAATACTGTTTCTCTGTAAGCTTAGCAATCGTTTCCTCAGAGGTTGATGAACTTGCTGCTTCCTGAGCAGCTCTTCTTTTCTCTACTATAGCAGCCTGCTTCTTCTCTTTTTTTGTTGGCATAATTTTGCGTTAAAACTGATTAAGTCATTGTTTGTGTTGCAATTACTTAGTACATTTTCTTTTAATTTTCACTTAAGCTGGCACTTAAATCTTCAATCCGCCTCAAGAATGTTTTAAGATATGAAGAGGTAGGGGAAATGACGGTGAAGATGATAGGGAATGAGAATGTTGCCTGTACACATGTGCCACATGGCTGCCCTGCTGGCTGCTACTGAGAGTTGATTCTAAAATAAACTAAAATAAAATTAAAATGAGGAATACTCTTGAAGGTCAATCATCACCCCGAAAGCAGATAGTAGATGTAACGTAGCATAGGTGTATGAAATTTCAGGTCAATAGTTCAAACAGTTTGCGAGCTACAGGTGATTTAAAATCTTGAACAGACAAACAGACATGGTAGCATATTATATAAGAAGATAGTCCACTTGCAGCTTTATTGATCATTCTTGTGCTTTAGAAGTAGTTTATTTAGTGCTATTCATAAGTAGTAAATAGAGGCCAAGCACTAAAACAATTCATGCAATCGCATTTTCAGGGCAAAATTGAATTAATTTTTATTTACCATTAATTCAATTATATATTACAGTTGCTGTCAAAATTGCAGTCCCTGACCTTGCCAACATCCAAAAATATTGTAGTATAAAATATTTTGTTGCTAACATTTTTCATTAACTGATTAGTAGCTGTGTATTATTAGTGATGACATAGTTACTGGTTTTGTAGCAAACTGACAGAATATTATCTTTTGTCCTGCATCACTATACAAAGACAAGGGGCCTCATGTATAAAATGTGCATATGCACAAAAATGTTGTGAATACCCATTTCCACATTCACTTCAAGATGTATAAAAATGAAACTTGGCATAAAGCCACGCACATTTTCACAGCATTCTCAGACCATGAATTCGCAAGTTTCTGCTCAGTTTTGCAAATAGGTGGCACCCAGCATCAAAGTAGCATTACTGTTTCTGTGTGGTGTTCCTTTCTTTTTTAGATTCACATCCCTGATGCGACTTTATCAAATACATCGAAATTAATTGCACATCATTTACAAATTTAAGGTATCATTCTGTAACAATATAATGGTGCACAGAATGGCCAAACTATTCCAAATACCACAGCTACTTTAGCGTTGTTACTCTCAGTGCACCACTGATTATCAGGTTACAGCTTCCAGCCCTGGAGGACATTTATAGCCTTAGGAATGCCACCAGTATCTGCATGATTCCACTCAGCCATGTATACAGTCTATTTGAACTTTCCCCTTCTGGCAAACGCTTCAGAGCCCTTCCTGCATGGACCTCAAGGCTCAGAAACAGCTTTACCCAAGAGCTATAAACACACTCAATCAGCTCATCAAGTACTCCTGGCAGAACTGTTTATACTTAAAATTACAATTACCTTACTGTAAACTTGCACTACAACTGTAAAATTGCACAACATGAGCCACTCTGTGAACCATTTGCACTATCTGCACTATATGTACATGTATATTGGATTTATGCTTTCATATTGTATATTTTAATTGTGGTTTTTATCATATTATTATTATTATTATTATTTATCATTTTATAGGAAAATAAGTTTATGGAGGAGTTGAATATCGAATCTCATTACCATACAATGAAAACAAAGGAATTCAGTTCTGTAGAAGGGCGTATTTAAAGATGATTATGACTGGCTTCTTAGTTGATTTAGATTTCCAAGAGCTATCCTTGTACTAGGATGTATACTTGATATCATTTTTATAATGAAATGCATTAAGGTATACATTCTGTGTGGCGTTCGTTGTCAGCTTGAGAGAAAGCCTATTTTAGAAGGCTTAACAACTGGGTTGGGGAACACTTAAAATGTAAAGTATTTAACGTGCTACTTTAGTTATGATGAAATTGGAGAAATTCAAGTAAATTAAACATCAATTTTAAGATGAAGTTTAAGACATTCTATTTTAATGACAAAAAAAAAAAAAACTACGAGATTAAAGTGGAAATTTCAACATAGACCTTTTTGTCTTTACTGTGTCCCTATTTTGTTTCCTTCCCTGTGGCCCTAATACGCTTCTGTATGACACTTAGACACTAAGGTGGCTGTGCCGTGCCTACTCGTAAATTATATATAAATCATTGTATATCAACCAATATATGTATTTCAACCAATGTATATATCCAGACAAATGTATTCAAAACAATGTATACATCCTAACCAATGTATCTGAACCAATATATATATCTTAACCAATTTATATATTTACGAACCAATCTTTTTTGTCCTTAATGACCCCTCATAATAAATACAGTGGAGTGCAAAAATATTCAATCAATTTGAAAGTCATCATAATTTTCTGCATGAAAAAAGATTTTTGCATATATTTATCCATTCTTTATTTTTAATGTGAACTCTTATGCTGCAACAGTAAAAGTCAAAATAAACCATTTTCTGTAGATAATTTAACTGAAAACTCAAAAGTTAGTATTTGCATAAGTATTTAAATTAACAAAAATGAAGACATTTGACTGTAATTGAACATATACTCGATATTACTTGTCAGTCTTTTATATCTCTGGATATAAAAATCACTATTTGTAAGGACCATAGTCTTTGTTGGACAGTCACTGCAAAAATGAAGACAAAGGAGCATTCTGCTGATGTGAGAAACAAATTCATTGAAATGTACAAGGCAGGTAACTGCTACAAAAAATAGTCAATAGTTTGAATGTCCCATTAAGCACTGTTGGATCAATTATCAGAAAGTGGAAGGTTCATCACAACACCCTGATTCCTAGTAGAAAAGGACATCCCTCAAAACTAAACATTAGAGCAAGATGTCGACTGGTGAGAGAAGCTAATAAAGATCCAACCGTCACTGCAGTGCTCTTTGACTAAAACTGGAGTAAGGGGGCATGGGTCTATAATTTCAAGAGCTCTCCATTAACCATGCCTCTACAGGACGGTAGTAAGAAAGAAGCCACTCCTTATGAAGAGCCACATTAAAGTACATATGGGATTTGTTACAAAACATGAGAAAGACCCAGTTAAGATATTGGAAAAGGTTTCATGGTCAAATGAGACCAAAATAGAACTTTTTGTCCAGACTTCAAAGAGGTATTTGTGGTATAAAACTAACAATCCCCTCACCTCAAGAAATGACATACATATGGTAAAATATGGTGGTGGCAGTGTCATGCTATGGAGATGCTTTTCATGTGCTGGGACTGTGGATCTTGTCAGAGTTGAAGGAATAATAGATGTACACAAATATTGGACAATAATGCAAGAGAACTTATTCCACTCTGCTGTGAACCTGTGAAAAAGATTCATCTTTCAGCATGACAATGAGTCTAAGCATATGGCCAAGGCAACACTTGAACGGCTCATAAACAGAAAGGTGAGTGTTTTGAAATGGCCAAGTCAAAGCCCTAATCATAACCCTAATCATATTGAGAATATGTGGTACTATTTTAAAATTGCCCTGACTCTGGCTGGCCAAAAGAAAGGCAGAGGGTTTCTTTTATTTTATACCTGGTAGCACTTACAGTGTTCCAAAGCTGTAGCTTGGAATCACTTCTAGGTAAGGTGAGAGCCCAACAAAGTAGAGTTCCCCAGTCATCGTAACACCCCCTGGTGGCAAAAAAGGAACCCAGCAAGGCTGAGTTGATGAACTCCAACTCCCATGGTGCCCTGTGGAAAACTGTGGTGCTGCCCCAACCCTGGGGGGCTGCCATCTAAAAGTCCTGGGGAGACAATGCCCCATACATGCTGTCTCCCCCTCTCCTTCTAAGGTGAAGAAGTCCTGGCTGTTCCTCACAATGTGTGTATATATATATTGGTACCTTGAACCCTCAGGTACCACTCCAGACACCGGATAAAAGTCCAAGACTTCTTTATTGTCTGACAAAACGTGCACAAAGCACTCCCCACACTATTCATTTACTAAATAAACACAATAATACTCTCCTCCTCGCCCAGACACTTCGCCCCTCTACCTCCCAGCTCAGCTCAGTGTCTGGACTGGCCCGTAGTCCTTTTATAGCCCCTGACCCGGAGGTGTTCCTGCCCAATTAGTCCACAGTTCCTTATTACTTCCGGGTCAGGGTAAGCAGTCCGAGCACGTCGTTCCTTCCTGTCACGTGACCGTGACGTACTCCCGGGTTATAGGGCACACAAGAGCCGACGAGCCCCCCTACAGCGACTCCTAGTGGCCCCTAAGGTATCCAGCAGGGCTGTGTAAAAACACTACATAGTCTATGAGGCCCTGCTGGAACTCGGGGCACGATCCTGCTGTCGGGAGAGCTCCTCCTGGCGGCCTGGGGGTGAGGGCCGGAACACAAAACCGTCAGTCCTCCACAATATATATATATATATATATATATATATACTAGCAGGAGTACCCCGCGTTGCCCGGGAATCTATAACTGGTGCATTTCCGAAATGAGAAACAGAATATAGAAATAGAACAGTTTTTTGATTCATATTTTATTGTAATAGGTAATATAAGTACTCATTGCAGAGCCTTTGGATACACTATATATTTTGTTTTCCCTTGTGGTGAGAAAATGAACAAATTCTGATGATTGCCCACTCTACAACATGCTAAATAGAGTTGTCCATGTAAAAAGCATGGATTTTCGAAACTGATACCTGCAACTTGTAGTGATTGCACTTGAGTTTTATTAAGTGACATAGCAAAAGCCAAACGAACAGGAAATTGGAGCAGTTTAAAATCAAAGGGTAAATCATTCGGAATCAGCAGTATTCTTGGTATGAAAACATCTTTATATGTCTGCGTTGAACCGTGATGCCATGTAACGGATGTTTGCCATGGTAAGTACAGAGAGAAGTGACATACAATCGGCGCTGCGTTTGGGGAAAGTGGTGGGGGAAGGATGCTGTCTTTTTAAGGCGAGTCTCTGTTCAAACATGCTTTTATATAATGGATGTTGGCGAATGAAATACAGCACTATCAGTGCGTGTGGGAGTGTGACGTGCTGAAAAGCGGGTGTGTCAGCCGGTCACACGCACTGGGTCATTCAGGTTTTACATCTGTGCAGCAGTTCCTCTTCACCCGATCAACGTAGTCAGCCTTCTCATACTTGGACACTTCCGCCATCTCTTGGCAATTTAAAGAAACATGGGTAAAGAGCAACATACAGAGACCAAAGCTGCCGCTAAATTGCTCCGCAGTGAAGGTCTGTTACAACGTGCGGCCATCTTAAATATGAGGACGTGTGCTGAATGTTGTGTCGGTGAAAAGGTGCCCTGTGGTTCACCACGAAACATTTTTCTGAAACAAACATACCCCATGACCTTCTCCTGGTCACAAAAAGGCCTTGTGCCCTGTTTGGTGGCGATTGGACACCAGGTGCAGATTTGTATGGTGGACAAACAAACATACACACACACACACACATAGACTCTGCTTTATATATATATATATATATATATAGTCACACACGTGCGAGTAGGGGGCCGCGGACGGACCTAAACAGTATCGTGAACTCATAACTCATAACTGTGCTGTTCCTGTTTCAAGCGGAATAAAGCTGGCTTTGCTAAAGTACTGAAACATAAGCCTCGTGTGTTGGGGTGCAAGACAAGGACTCACACATCACAATATGTATACATTATATATATAGTTATACTAATTGTAAACTACATGCTATTAACAGACTTCCATTTTGATATTCCATAATAAATGCACTCTGCATTTACAAATGATACAACTGGTGAGTTCTCTACAATACTTCCAATAAATGTACTGGAAGCAGATTGAATAACATTTCCAAAAAATAGAGATGTCCTCAGTGATAAACTTGACATATCAAGCTTAGCAAGGTTTCGTGCTTTAAAGATGGTTTCCTTCCTGTGTTTTTAACCTTGTTTTATAGATATTTGTTTGGAATAACTAAAACCTCCACCATCACTGACTTTTAGTTATACTAATTGTAAACTACATGCTATTAACAGACTTCCATTTTGATATTCCATAATAAATGCACTCTGCATTTACAAATGATACAACTGGTGAGTTCTCTACAATACTTCCAATAAATGTACTGGAAGCAGATTGAATAACATTTCCAAAAAATAGAGATGTCCTCAGTGATAAACTTGACATATCAAGCTTAGCAAGGTTTCGTGCTTTAAAGATGGTTTCCTTCCTGTGTTTTTAACCTTGTTTTATAGATATTTGTTTGGAATAACTAAAACCTCCACCATCACTGACTTTTATAAATTATTTTTTTATTGACATTATGAGCACTGCACTTTTTGAACACTTGTTTTGATTTGTTTATTCTATTTCACCATCCCCTTGAAAAATGTGTTTGTCCTCATCTGCTCAGCTTATCTCGGTCATGACAGTTGTGGTGGGTTGAAGATGCTCCTGGCGGGACCCTATAGCTTAAAGCTGAGCTGCATTGTCCCAATTAGCAGTAAGTTAGATTTTTTATGTTATTTACCCCATGCACTTTTTTTTACATAATGTTTTCATGCAGAAAGGAAAAAAAAGTTTAAGATCTAATCAAAGCCAATAATAACCAAATGCAGCTTAACATCAAATGGTGTGAAAAACGCCAATGTAAAAGAAAAAAAACGATGTCAGTTATCCAGTTGTGTGCTTAAAACTGGCAAAATGTATGCTTGTTTTGCTAAATCATTGTTAAATAGTTACTTCTAAGATAATCCGTGCCCATCATAAACATGAAAGTAAAGCTTAATGCGATTGACTTTGTGAATTGTAGGCA
Organism: Polypterus senegalus; assembly: GCF_016835505.1. NCBI lineage: Eukaryota > Metazoa > Chordata > Cladistia > Polypteriformes > Polypteridae > Polypterus > Polypterus senegalus. The sequence goes on along the minus strand of NC_053155.1, from coordinate 139,051,553 downwards.
GAAATATTGACCAGAAAATTAAGCAGAGAGGTATTTCTTTAACTGCCAGCTGTATTTAATGTGTTAGTAAATGTGGTTATACACATGCTGTACAACAGTGCTGTGCAATGGACTGACACCCTGTCCATGGTTGGCCTCTACTTTATAGCCAAGTACCTGTAATGGAAAAAAGTGGGTGCAGAATGTATGGATAAATAAAATACTTAACATTCATTTGTAATCTTGTGTATGCGCTGTAATTCAAGAGATACAAATTGAATTACTTCTACTGTTTCCCTCATTTACCATGTACCATAAATAAAAAGTGTATTTCATGTTATTGTTTGAGTAAATGTTTAATCAATGTGAAAGTCTAAACAGGAAATGTAATACAAAACAAAGTACATGACAGTAGAAACTGCAAATACTGAATGAATTTAGTTGCCAGACTGCAGAAAAGTTAAAAAGAAAATCAAAAGCAAAATAAATTGATTAACTGACTGTATGAAATATATTCAATAAAGATTTTAAAAAAAGCCCAGCCCACCGCAGTATATATACAGTATATATATATATATATATATATATATATATATATATATATATATATACAGTGGTGTGAAAAACTATTTGCCCCTTCCTGATTTCTTATTCTTTTGCATGTTTGTCACACAAAATGTTTCTGATCATCAAACACATTTAACCATTAGTCAAATACAACACAAGTAAACACAAAATGCAGTTTTTAAATGACGGTTTTTATTATTTAGGGAGAAAAAATCCAAACCTACATGGCCCTGTGTGAAAAGTAATTGCCCCTTGTTAAAAATAACCTAACTGTGGTGTATCACACCTGAGTTCAATTTCCGTAGCCACCCCCAGGCCTGATTACTGCCACACCTGTTTCAATCAAGAAATCACTTCAATAGGAGCTGCCTGACACAGAGAAGTAGACCAAAAGCACCTCAAAAGCTAGACATCATGCCAAGATCCAAAGAAATTCAGGAACAAATGAGAACAGAAGTAATTGAGATCTATCAGTCTGGTAAAGGTTATAAAGCCATTTCTAAAGCTTTGGGACTCCAGTGAACCACAGTGAGAGCCATTATCCACAAATGGCAAAAACATGGAACAGTGGTGAACCTTCCCAGGAGTGGCCGCCGACCAAAATTACCCCAAGAGCGCAGAGACGACTCATCCGAGAGGTCACAAAGACCCCAGGACAACGTCTAAAGAACTGCAGGCCTCACTTGCCTCAATTAAGGTCAGTGTTCACGACTCCACCATAAGAAAAGACTGGGCAAAATGGCCTGCATGGCAGATTTCCAAGACGCAAACCACTGTTAAGCAAAAAGAACATTAGGGCTCGTCTCAATTTTGCTAAGAAACATCTCGATGATTGCCAAGACTTTTGTGAAAATACCTTGTGGACTGAAGAGACAAAAGTTGAACTTTTTGAAAGGCAAATGTCCCGTTACATCTGGCGTAAAAGGAACACAGAATTTCAGAAAAAGAACATCATACCAACAGTAAAATATGGTGGTGGTAGTGTGATGGTCTGGGGTTGTTTTGCTGCTTCAGGACCTGGAAGGCTTGCTGTGATAGATGGAACCATGAATTCTACTGTCTACCAAAAATCCTGAAGGAGAATGTCCGCCATCTGTTCGTCAACTCAAGCTGAAGCGATCTTGGGTGCTGCAACAGGACAATGACCCAAAACACACCAGCAAATCCACCTCTGAATGGCTGAAGAAAAACAAAATGAAGACTTTGGAGTGGCCTAGTCAAAGTCCTGACCTGAATCCAATTGAGATGCTATGGCCTGACCTTAAAAAGGCAGTTCATGCTAGAAAACCCTCAAATAAAGCTGAATTACAACAATTCTGCAAAGATGAGTGGGCCAAAATTCCTCCAGAGCGCTGTAAAAGACTCACTGCAAGTTATCGCAAACGCTTGATTGCAGTTATTGCTGCTAAGGGTGGCCCAACCAGTTATTAGGTTCAGGGGCAATTACTTTTCACACAGGGCCATGTAGGTTTGGATTTTTTCTCCCTAAATAATAAAACCATCATTTAAAAACTGCATTTTGTGTTTACTTGTGTTATATTTGACTAATGGTTAAATGTGTTTGATGATCAGAAACATTTTGTGTGACAAACATGCAAAAGAATAAGAAATCAGGAAGGGGGCAAATAGTTTTTCACACCACTGTATATATACTGTATATATATATACTAGCAAACTACCCGCGCATCGCAGCGGCGAATTACTGCCTTAAAATTTTTATTAAGAAGAAAAGTAAACCTTTTTAAACTGAGGGAAAATATACCAATAATTATTTGTTAAGGATATCTTTGTATACCATGTTGTCAGCTCGGCCCTCCGGGTGTAATATGACCAAGCTGTGCGCTGAGCTTACTCTTGAGCATGCAACGTATAGTTGGACATGTGAAAAACAATCTTGCCTCAAATCTGACAGCTTGGATTGCTGCTGTCATAATCAGTTTGAGTTTCATGGTTTGTTTCAATTACGTTAGTATTTGCAGGACTTGTTGTGTTAAAGTGACATTTGGAATCTGTCAAGCAATGTAAGCATAAAACCGGTTTCATTGAGAGTTTAAACATTCATAAACATCAAAGTGTCCACTACTGAAATCGTCACCTGTGAATCTAAGATGTTTAAGAGGCATTCTCGGTTGTCCAAAGGTGTAAAATATTCCTTTCTACTGCAGCCTAGGCTGCAACACACATAAACAACATCAATAATAACTCATAAACTTGCAATATTATTTAGGAAAATCACAACATTTTACTCACCAAAAATTCTGACTATTTGTAAACAAAATCCATCCTCCTCTCTTTCCTCAAAAACAGTTCAATTACTCTGTCATACTGATGACGAATAAAGTATCCATTATTCATAAAGCTTCAATTGGTGATCTGTTTTTCTGCGCTAACCTCATATTTGTTCATACTTCTTCTATATATATTGAAATAGTTTTACTGTCAAATAATGCAAAGAGTATGTGGCACGTGTTTCGCCTAATTCTGAGCTCATCAGGCATACACACTCACTGCACCCTCTGTCGGGAATTGAACCTCGGACATCAGTGCTAGAGGCTAAGCCTCTTGGATTATCCGTCCATCCTCCTCTCTTTCCTCAAAAACAGTTCAATTACTCTGCGCTTAAGTTCCATCAAAAAGTCCCATTCTATCGCCATCAAAGCTAATGCTGAAAGTCGAACCTGCCCTGTCGTATTTCTGGCATGCCCGATGCTCTCATTCAGATTTTTCTGATGAAGGAAGTCAAGGAGATCAGTGGGAGATTTTCCTGCAAAATCATCCATGACATACATTACAATCAGTTCTGTTTTTAGCCGAGACAGATAAAAAACCGCACCATGGCTCTTGTGTTAAACTGGAGAAGGCTGCATGCGTGAAATTTTTCTTGTATTCCCAAAACTTCTGGGGCTCAAGGAGCGTGACAAACATCAGGTTTTCGTGGTCTTGAAATCTGGTCTGTGTCTGGCAAATAATATTGTCCAGAATCCTGCCATGGAGTTGGCCATAGTGTGCGCGAGGATGCTCGGAGCGCTTGTGGTGCGTTCAGTGGCCTCGTAGAGTTCCTCATATCAGCTTCTATCCAATCAATGGGTCTGAATATGGTGACGTTGCGTACGCCTGCTAGAGAGCCCTACTGATACCAACTCAAAATCTGATTGGTTGAAGCAACAGGTTAATCGACATTTATTCTGTGTTAGGGTGCTTGCACAATGGATTGTGAAGGCCTCTCTGCCTGGCAACAAATGATGGCTGAAATGTGATTGGTTAAATGCTTTAATACGAAAATACATGGCTGGAAGCAGCACAACCATCGGAAAAGCTATGAAAGGAAGCGGACCGACTATTCGGAATTATTTAATAAGTATTCATGGATAAAGTATAATTAACATCAGTTTGTGATTCAGATATTTTTACTTATGAATATGCTAAGCACAATCCTTGACCCGCGAATATTTACCTTATATAGGCAGGCACTCAATTACGTGGGAGGTGTGATGATGCTACACACAACTCTGTCTCCCACGGTCATCGAGCTGCAGTCTATTACAGTATATGGACGAAAATAGGTTGCAGTTATGACCATTACGCATAGTATTTCGAAATGAAGCCTGCCCAACTTTTGTAAGTAAGCTGTAAGGAATAAGCCTGCTACCTACACGGGAAGTTGGAGAATTAGTGATGAGTGAGTGAGTGAGTCAGTTAGTCAGTCAGTCAGTGAGGGCTTTTGTTTTTATTAGTTTCTTTTTATTAGTATATATATATATATATATATATATATATATATATATATATATATATATATATATATATATATATATATATATATGCACTGCTCAAAAAAATTAAAGGAACACTTTTTAATCAGAGTATAGCATCAGGCCAATGAAACTTCTGGGATATTAGTCCGGTCAGTTAAATAGCAGAGGGGGGTGTTAATCAGTTTCAGCTGCTTTAGTGTTAATGAAATTAACAACAGGTGCACTAGAGGGGAACAATGAAATGACTCCCAAAACGGGAATGGTTTAACAGGTGGAGAACAGTGACATTTTGCCCCCCTCATCTTTTCTGACAGTTTTTCACTAGTTTTGCATTTGTCTACAGTCAGTGTCACCATGAAGCTCAATCGGCATTTGCTATAGAACACCAGAGTTGGCAGGCCCACCACTGACATCTTGTGCTTTTCACAGATGAGAGCAGGTTCACCTTGAGCACATGTGACAAACGTGAAAGGGTCTGGAGAAGCTGTAGAGAAAGTTATGCTGCCTGTAACATCATTCAGCATGACTGTGGTTTGATTAGTGATGGTCTGAGGAGGCATATCAATGGAGGGGAGCACAGACCTCTAAACGCTAGACAACGGCACCTTGACTGCCATTAGATATCGGGATGAAATCCTTGGACCCATTGTCAGACCCTATGCTGGTGCACTAGGTCCTCGGTTCCTCATACACATACATATGTATTGTCATGAACATGCACTTGGAGACAGCTTAAGGGCTCTGATGATGGTAATTCTTCTGCCAAAACCAGGGTATTTTGCTGTCGTCTAATGCCTTGTCTCTTTCTCCCTCTGTAAAATGGATGAGCAATAGCCTTTCCATTACTTACATCACTTGCATTGTCCACCTTCCAGGACCCTCCTCTTTCTGCCTAGAATCCACATGACCTCATCCCCCATGGAAATCAGAAAAATCATTTCAAAGTGTGCAACATACAGAAGATACAATGCAAAAGGTGGAGAGCAAAAAATAGAAAATTTACTGGACGATCATTTGCTACCTGACCAACCATCTTTCCCCAATGTTGGAGCTGATTATTTTGTTCCATTCCATGTTATGAGAGGACAAATTGTGGTCAAGAGGTATAGAGTAATTTTCACTTGTCTAACAATCCGCGCTGTATACGTACAGTTTGCACAAAGCTTAAAAACTGATTGTTGCTTTAATGCCATACGCTGATTCAGTTGCACAAGAGGACAAATTAAAATCTTCCACTCAGATAATGGAACGAACTTTACTGGAACAGAAAGAGAGCTATAAGAAGCAGTTAAAAATCTTGAACAAGAAAAGATCAGCAATTCTATGATGAAGAAGAAAATCAAATGGATCTTCAATCCACCATCAGCCAGGGGCCAGAAGTGTAAGAGCCAGTCTTAGAAAGTTAATGCTTTAAGTTAAATTCATATAGTTTTTGCTTGAATCCTATAGAACATTGTTTTCTTATAGATACAGTCGACCCTTGATATATGACCGGCCTGAAATGTAAACAACTTGATTTACGACCAAAATTTTTGTTTTGATTTACGACCTACGTCTTGCATTACGACCCGAATGCGGTCACATGTATCCACTTGTGCGATTGTAAACAAACAGCCAAGAGCGTTCATAAGCGTCAGTCGGAGCCCAGATACATGTGTTTGTGGATGTAATTTCGGTCAGTGCAGTGATTTATCTACAAAGTATATATATAATTCACTAAGACCATGGCAAGCAAGACGCATAATTGCTAAGGAAGGAAGAGAAGGTAACAAAGGTAAAGAAAGCGATTTTTAATGGATGTTAGCTAGCGGGCTGGTGTGGCACATGATGATGTCATCAGGGTGAGTCTGCACTGGCTTGCTTTGGAGTGTATTATTACAGCAGTTCACAACACGACCAGCTTTGAACTGAGTGCTTGACTACTGTAATTATTAACTATAAGCGATCACAATCGAAACGAAGAAGGAAATTGTGCGGGAATATGAGAGTGGTGTTCGTGTGACAGATCTCGCTAATATGTACAGCATGTAGAAATCCACCATCTCGACAATTTTACAAAGAAAAGATTTGCATAAGGCTCCTTCTAAACAATAACCATCTTCCGTTTCATTCTCCTCCTCCTCCCTTCCTGCAGCCCAAAGATGTCAAATTAAATGGTGAGTACAGTGTGAAATTGTTGTTTCTGGTACGCTAGGCACTTTTTATAACTTTTTGGTTAGTACATTAGAAAAAGTATTGGTGTTTTGGTAAATTATGCACATTATACAACCCTTTTTTATTATGAAAAGGTTAAGTAAGTGTTGCTGTGGGAGGTTCGGAGCACATTATGGGTATTTTCATTATTTCTTATGGGAAAAATAGTCTTGACATACAACCAACTTGAGTTACAACCAGCCCTCGCGAACGGATTGAGTTTGTAAGTCAAGGGTCCACTGTACCTAGAATATGGTATAGCCTCAACCCCCGTAGTTAACTTGAAATAGAACTTTCTTAGTTATACCTATAATACAGTGTGTTAATTAAGTCAGTTTTTGGAATAGGCACATTGCTAGCATGGCCTGAAAGACCCATTTGCAGTATGTTAATGGGATAGGCATACAGTTTTCTGACTGTTTAGAAATGGTTTGACTGTTCTTGCCAGCAGTTCTTGTTTGGACTCGCATTTGGAATGATGTCTCTCTATTATAAAAAAAAATCTTGGTGGAAGGGATACCAGGGAGAAAAGACTTGATCTTCTCGGAACACCTGTGAATTGAAAGAGACTAGCCACGGAGCGTCTCACGGCGACAAGCAGAACACACAGCTTAGCAGCAGCAGGAAGCCAGCAGATGATCCGACCACTTCTCCTTAGCGTGCATTGAGCCCCTCCCCCTTCACAACACGAGTGGCAAAGACGCAAAGTGGCAAAAGGACAGCTGCTGTATAGGCTTTGAAATAATCGACACAAAGTGCGACAAGCAGAAAACGCAGCTCGCTAACAGAAACAAGCCAGCAGGTGAACCAACTGCAACTCCTTAGTGTGCATTCAGACCCCCTTCACAACGCGAGCAGCGTTATTCTCCTGTGAGAAAGAGATTTAACCACGCCCTGCACCAGATATAAAGGACAAGTATTGTTTCTACAAAAGTTTTAAAGTAAAAGTGAAAATAATGCATATATAATAATTCCCATGAAAATAACAATCTCTTTAAATTGTATATCCGGTAAACCAAACCCGGGGCTGGGTGAGCGAAGCGAGCAGGAGGCGGAGCCCCTTAGTACTTTGTAAAAAGACTTTATTATTTTGTCCACTCTACATTATATTGTGTCATGGACATGCCCCAAAACCTTCTCTGTGTCGATCTCTTCTGTTATATGTACTGTATATAGCCACAAAATGTGCATATGAGAGTCAGCTAAAGGGCTCCAAAGATGGTAATTGCATGTCAGACTAGGGGGTGGCAGTGTGGACTGACCATTTCTCTCTATCTCCTGTAGACCACCTCAACAGAAATTCATTCTGCAGCTGTCAACATCACTTCCAGTTCCAGGGTCCAATGACATCACTTCCGGTTCTGGATCCCAATGATGTCACTTCCTCCATCCGACTTTAAAAACTCAATTATGTTGCCAATGAATCAGTTATGTTTTGGACTCAACCCTGTAAAGACCTATTGATGATTTTTTGCTCTCTTTTTTCAGCCAGATCTGTAGTATGCAGGGTGGCTACCTCAAACCTTTTTGTTGTGTTCCTCTCTTTTATTTACTATATATATATATACTAGCAGAATACCCGCGCTTCGCAGCGGAGAAGTAGTGTGTTAAAGAAGGTACGAAAAAGAAAAGGAAAAATTTTTAAAAATAACGTAACATGATTGTTAATGTAATTGTTTTGTCATTGATATGAGTGTTGTTCTCATATCTATCTATCTATCTATATATATATATATATATATATATATATATATGTTGTTCTCATATCTATCTATCTATCTATATATTTATATATATATATATATATATATATATATATATATATTCCCGCGCTTGGCAGCGGAGAAGTAGTGTGTTAAAGAAGGTACGAAAATGAAAAGGAAAAATTTTAAAAATAACGTAACATGATTGTTAATGTAATTGTTTTGTCACTGTTATGAGTGTCGCTGTGATATATATATATAGCAAAATACCTGCGCTTCGCAACGATGTCATGTGTTTAAGAAGTTATGAAAAAGAAAAGGAAACATTTTAAATATAATGTAACATGATTGTCAAAGTAATTGTTTTGTGTATTTGGTGGCAGCGTCACAAAGTTGTTTTCGGTAGCTGCATCAGAAAATGTACCACGATGTCTGACACGCCTCCTTTTTACTGGTTTCTCACAGCTTGGATTGCTGCTGTCATATATATACACACACACACACACACATACATATATATATATACATATATATACACATACATATCTTCATATCTACATATCTATATACATATCTACATATACATATATATATATATATATATATATATATACCTATCTACATCATATATACACACACATACATACATACACACACAAAATTATATATATGTGTGTATGTATGTATGTGTGTGTGTGTGTGTATATATATATATATATATACACATATATATACTTGTGTGTATGTTTGTATTTGTCTATATGTGTGTGTATAGCTTTGGTCACTGAGTGCAAGGGAAAAATAAAATATAGTCTATAAGTTATTAAACAGTAAAACATTAACGTTTTAAGAAGTACATGTACATTGAGCACTACTGGAGTGGTTGCAGGTAAACTACATTTTAAAGACTGTGTAACACAACAGGTAAATAACTAACAGCAGCTAAAATCTATATGGATCATCTCTCGGTAGTAGATCCCTTTTAAAAGGCACTACACGACGGCTGTGGTATAGAAATTACATTTTCTATGTGAACGTTCAAATTTGTGCCTCTGGTAATGTGCCTTACCGGCATTTAAAGAAAATTATTTTTGTGTCCTCTGCAGTGTTAAGAGAGAAGGCTTTGGTTTGGGATAAAAGGAAAAAAGGTGTAAAGAAAGGAAAGTTGCCTTTTTCTTTTATATAGTATAGAGAGATGTGTTCGCTGACGTTATGATCGCCTTTTGGGGGCAGTCGCGGTGGGTCTTGTGTAGACTGGTGAGACGTCCCCGCCATTAATCGGCTGTGATGGCACTGTCAGTCCTCCACTCCTGTGCGTGTCTTCATAATCCGAGCTGACGACCTCATGATCGTATACATGCAAAAGAAAGTGTGAATCGCCTTAATATTATTTTGCCGTGGTGTAGAAAAGGGGTCCCGTGTTTGCACTTGTCTGGGCTATAGCTCAGGGGGAGGATGAAAAAAATTAAAAGTGCTCACTTTGACTTAAGGCAGAAGCGCAGTAAGCGCCTCAAAGTCCGGCACAGCTATGCACGCGCGCTGGCTGCTCGACTTTTGCTGGGCAGGAGACCACAGTTTTTGCAGACACGTTCACGATATCAAAAGTCTCAGCGCTCTTTGGAGGTCATTCATATATTATATATATATAGTAAAATACCCGCGCCTCGCAGCGGAGAAGTAGTGTGTTAAAGAAGCAATGAAAAGAAAAGGAAACATTTTGAAAATAACGTAACCTGATTGTCAATGTAATTGTTTTGTCACTGTTGTGAGTGATGAGTGTTGTTGTCATATATATATATATATATATATATATATATATATATATATATTTACACACACACACATAAACATATATATCTATATACATATCTATACATATACACATATATACATACATATATATCTACATATATACACACACATATATACACACATATACATACATACACACACATATATACACACAAATACATATATATATATATACATACATACACACACACATATATAAACATATATATACATATACATACATATCTACATATATACACACACAGCTATTTCGTATCAGTGCAATACGCTGTTTGTTAAAACGTTGACTCCGCTCTTACGTGCAATAACAAATCAAATCATTCAGTTGTCTTTGCTCATATGTCATTTTAGAGCTGGACGCCTGGCATATTTTTTTGGCCACAGGTTCGTTTCTGTTTGGTGTGAGGTTCTGTGTTGTGGAGATTCTCAGGATGGATTGCAGGTGCTCATCAGTGAGGCGACTCCTGTGTGCTGTTTTGTTAGTCTTTATCACTGAGAAGAGCTTCTCACACAGATATGTGCTACCAAACATGCACAAGGTTCGAGCCGCATGTAGACGGACTTTTTTTGTTCTTCAAAGTCACCAAAGCGCCGTGCAAGCTCAGTGCGCAATAACTCTAACCATGGCTGCATTATGGGATCTGTAGTTTATTGTGTTACCAGCGCTTCATATACCCGGCTTTAATAACAATAATACAGTATATAAAATGATCTCGCGGCCGGATATAATTACACGCCGGGCGGATGTGGCCCGGCCCTTGAGTTTGACACATATGGACTAAATAGAACTTAAAAAGATATATTTTTTCAAATGTGATCGCGCAATTCAGATAGAGTTGACGCACACTACAGCCTGCATGCCTCAATAAGTCATCCTCCCCTCGCTCTTACTTTTTTACCGTTCATCTAATGAATACACTGAGTATGGCTTTACCAAAACAATCATTGATGGCGAATAAAGTATCCATTATACAAGTATGTAGAGCGGGATATATATATATACATATATATATACCCGCGTATCGCAGAGAAGTAGTGTGTTAAAAAGGTAGAAAAGAAAAGGGAACATTTTAAAAATAACGTAACATGACTGTCAATATACAGTATTTGTTTTGTGAGTGTTACTGAGTGTTGCTGTCATCAAGGATTTGATTATCATTATTTCTTTTAATCAGGTTCGTATTTGTAGGATGTGTTGTGTTCAAGTTACATTCCGTGTTTGTCAATCGTTGTAAAGATGACAGGTTTCATTCATTGATTCGTTTCTTACTGCATCAATAAACAGCTCGTCTTCATCTTTATCTGAGACCTGACACACTGCATGCACGTGTTTTTTTTACACTGTCTTCCTTTAGAGGGACATTGACTTTTTCCACCGTGTGCTTTGTTTCCACAGTAGCTGCATTTATGAATATGCTTATCAGACGCTTCATATTTTTTGCTGCCTTTTCAATTGTGTAATTCGGTTTTGTTCAGCGCTCTTTGGAACTGTTGCTTTTTATCTGTGCACTGCGTCAGTTCACGTGAGCCACTCGGTGTACTTGCATCGAAGGTTCCCAGCTGTGCTGGTGCCATCTCGTGCTATGTCCATAGCTTTATTTAATGTTACCTTAGTCCTGGCACTTAAAACTTTCTCACGCAGTTTCGCTGAGTTTGTGCCAAACACCACCCTGACCATCTCATCTTCCTCTCCATAAGCACAGTCCTTCACCCGTGAATATTTACCCGTGGCAGTTTGCTATTGGATTGCCGCTGACGGACGGCCTTATATGGGCAGGCACTAAATTACAAACGCCAGCCGCAGCCTGTCTATGAACTTAATTTAAAGTGTAGGTTTACATCATGCTTTGTTTCCGAAGTAGCAGAACTCATGAATATGGTTGTATATGTCACTCGCTCGCTTCTTATTGTTTCGCTGCCTTCTCAATTATATAATGCATGTTTTCTTGAGCGCTTTTTTGAGGTCTTCCTGGTTTTCTATGTACTGCTCGATTACGTGGGAGGCGTGATGATGTCACACGAAACTCCGCCCCCACGGCGTTGAAGCTCATCTCCATTACAGTAAATGGAGAAAAACTGCTTCCAGTTATGACCATTACGCGTAGAATTTCGATATAAAACCTGCCCAACTTTTGTAAGGAAGCTGTAAGGAATGAACCTGCCAAATTTCAGCCTTCCACCCACACGGGAAGTTGGAGAATTAGTGATGAGTCAGTGAGTGAGTGAGTGAGTGAGTGAGTGAGTGAGTGAGTGAGTGAGTGAGTGAGTGAGGGCTTTGCCTTTTATTAGTATATATATATATCAATCATACAAATGCTCCCCAAAGCTTCCCCATTCTTCACATCGCCCCCCCTGCAAAACACAAAGATCCTGATAGGGTTGCCGTTCTGCACTACAACTACCTGTCAATCCTGAGGGTGTCCGAACTAAGCTCCAGCCAGGGGAGCAGTGCCACCACTCATGCGACAGGACAAATTGTTTATCCATTACTTGATTTTCCCAACCGAGGACCATCTCGGCTGGGTTGCACCTCCATTCCTGTGCTCCATCCATTATGACTTCCCAGCTTGATAGGAACTTATCCATGACATCTATGATCCCAGTTGGGATGCCAGCTTATCTAGTCTAACACTATCTATCTATCTATCTATCTATCTATCTATCTATCTATCTATCTATCTATCTATCTATCTATCTATCTGTATTTATCTACATATGTATATATATACAGTATATTCATTTTTTTATCCAAATAAGCTCTGCTTACTCACCCATGCTTGCGTTCATCACTGCCTATGAAAACCATTAAAATTAGAATAAAGCAGAGCACTCCCTTTAACACTAGAATTACCAGAGCCTACGAAAAAACTCGTAAATCCGTCCCACCTTAAATCGCTTCTTAAAATTGTTCACAGCTCTCCACTAGCGTCTTCTGTCATCTAAATGTGCTGATAAAATCAGGCTGCAAGCAGCCGGCTATTCCATCCCCCCACCGACTTAGAACGTGCACAAACTTCTCCCAGCCCATGCCTTGATTGATTTTCTGGGAGTGAAGTGGAGTTTTAGAGTGGAAATAATAGATCCTTATTTGGAACACACGCATTTAATGTCTGTTCCGTTTCTACAGTAATTTGTGTAAACACATTTTTAAAACAGAAACGTTTTTCATATTCTAGTAGTAAATGACAAAATGTAGACATAAACTATATAATGTATGCAGCCTGAAGTGCAAATATCAAAGAAACACTTTCACAAAAGGTACAAATATAACAGAACAAAATTCTAAAGTGTAACTGCAGAAAAAAAAGCCACTTTAGCAAGCCATACTGACACATATTCACTACTGGTGGCGTAATGATATCAGCTGCTGACTGGGAATCAAAAGGTCATGAGTTCAATCCCTCATGACTCTGTTTTGAGAAGTAAATTGATCTTATTCTTACTATTTTAGAATAAAAACATACATTTGATTTCAGTCTGTAACAGCCGGTGTAATTTATAATGCTTGTAAAGGTTAGCTTTGGTTTTTTTTATTCACTTTTCATTCTCTCGGTCGCGTTCAGGATCCTTCCCTAAGCCCTTCATTTCGCTACCATTGGTAAGAGAATGTATCGTGATACACTGCAGATCTAGCGTCGGAGCAAGAATGCATATCACACTTTTGCCATTGCTGTACTTTGTATATGTATATGGGAAGCTCTGCATTTTACATGCGCCTTTACGCTGTAGGAAGTGAGTAAATAAATAAAGGTAACTAAAGATAAATAAAGAAGTGAATAAAAGTGAGATAATAAAACTGACTAAAAAAAAAAACAAAGCTAACCTTTACAAGTATTATAAATTACATAGGCTGTTACAGACTGAAATGAAATGTAAGCGATTTAAGGTGGGACGGATTTACGGGTTTTTTCGTAGGTTCTGGTTTCTAGTGTTAAACAGGAAAAGGTTACAGGCAGCATAATAGGAAGAACAACTGAAAACAGACAAATTACTCCTGCAAAGTGATATTAACTTATTCATTCATCCAGCCATTTAGTGAACAAATTCACTCCAGTTGAAGGATACATGAAACTGAAACCTATTCTAGCAGCAGCAAGCAAGGCAAGAAACAGCCATGAACAGGGAATCAATCCATAGGATACAGACGAGGTGAGAATATGTGAATTCCATACAGCTGGCACCCTCATTGGGATTTAAATTTGGTAATCTGTAACTATGTGGCATGAGTGCTATTCATTACATTACAAATTGACAACCAGCAATTTGTTTAGTTTGTTTTTTCTATTTTTTAGAAAAAACAGCAGTTGACTGGCTCAGTACTATTTCAACGTTTAAACTCTTTAAAATTATTTTATCTATTAGTAGAAAAATGATGTACTAGATATTCTTTTACAATCATGTATTATAAAACTAAAACGCCAGATTTATTGACTGTAGCCTTTGTTAGTGGCTTTATTTGGCCACATGTCACTAGGGCATAAGAAGTCTTAGTACTGCCTGTGCCCAGTCAAAAAGCAAAGACAGCTTGTAATACATATAAAGGCTGCTGAACAAGTATTGTTAGTAATTTATTCTAGAATTGTTTGAACACATTTAATGAATAACTACATCTGATATGCTCCTCTTTTTTATAATGTATGTCCAATTAAACAGTCTTGTGCCAGCAAGAAACAAGAGCATGTATCTCCTGATTGTATACTTGCACTTTTTTAAACACCTTTTCATCAATCCCAAACCACTTTGTCTTTCTTAACATTAGTAAAGCACAACATTTGTAAAGCTATTATCAACAGCACTGGCTTTCTGTACACATTTTTAACTGCATGTGAATATTTATTACTCGTTCCCTTCTCCATCACACAATTATTTTGGCGACTATCTGCACTTGTGCTAGTAAACAGCATATATTAGCAAGTAGGATATTTAAGATTAACCCAAGAATACATTGGGGAGATTTCCTGAAGTTTAGAAAGTGTTGCAAAACTTTTAGACTATCTTTGCTCATTTCATTACAAAACATAACATAAATCATATAAATGTAAGTCATTTAAGCAGCCCTTTAGTTTTCACTTTAATGTTGGTTTCAGGTAAGTTCCTAGAAATACCAAAACCTGAATCCAAATACATCCAGCTGTATCTGAATATTCACAAATATTTTGGTAAAATTCTGCGCCAGTTCTGAACACAGCTGCCAAAGTGACACCATCAGTAATGTAACTGAAGTAGGCAGAGCCAGTGTAAACAACAAAAAGTGGCATATGTTCAGAGGTCTTCTTTTCAAATTTATGTTAAGTAGGGACAATAACTGAGATTTTGGAGTAAATTGTAGTTGATGTTTCAGTGGATGCTGGAAAAACATATATGGAATTTAAAGTAACAGATTATTCATTTTCAAATGATGGCACATTCATTACATAAGCATTCTCAATGAACCAATCATTTGATAAAATTCAAGGCCAGGCTGAGAAACGAAGCAAAATCAGTAGAGGAACTCCTTACTGGAGGTGCAGAGAAGCTTGACTTCTCCATCGCCTACAGAAGAGCTGAGTAATTTAGTCATTAAAATCTAAAACTAGCGTACAGGAGTAAACGTTTGAGTTTTCAAAACTCGGAACATTGCCACCACATTTTGTTTTGGTCCAACCTAACTTTAAAAATGTTCAGTTTGGTGAATTACACAACATTTGTTAAAGACTTATTCCAACGGTTAAAAGTGATATTGGACATCAGTCTCAAACCAACACAATTCATACTTTTAGCTTATGAACTTAAGCAAAGAGCATTTTGTCCAGAGTTTAATTCATGCTGGTTTACAGTATTAATTGTCTAGCAGATACTTGCAAACTCTCCTAAAAACATGTGTTTTAATTATTTAGTGTTTAATCCTAAAACTTGTTTGTTCTTTGCTCTTTGTAGAGCTGCTAATACCTCTTCATTCCATTAAAATCATTTAATTTTTTTTCTGATCTAATAATTGTGACATTGAATTGGTCAAAAGGCAGCATTTAGCTATTCTGATTATCAACTTGCTTACAGTTCTTTTAAATTCACAGAAATGAGGGAATTCAAGAGCCAAGAAAGAAACAAAGGACAGAGTAAATTTTCAAAAAGGCAGCACTGAGCAAATCAATATATGCTATGCTGGGCAAACACATGGAACTCAACGTATCACAGTAACTATCAGTACCTGAAAATCATATAGAAATGAGCAAAGTACTGAGGTGAATGGAGTCTTAAGGCATCTGAAGATTAATTAACAGATGAGTAAATTAATAAATTATTAAAGTTAATTCTGCATAATGAGCAATTGACAGACACTACTTCAGTACAAATGATATTAACATTATGTGCTACAAAAATAGCCTAAACAAGAACTATCCCCACTAAGCTGGAAATTAATCAATTATTAGTTAAATCCACTTCAGATAGAAGTCAGAAATGGTGTATTAGTCTTATGTTTTTAAGATTTACTTTTCTAAAAGAAAAAATAAACCAATTTACACCAAAAGAAATAGAAAAATGAGATTATTCAGCTTGATGTTTAGAATTACAGAATTCTTTTTGTAGAAGATTTAATTTGTGAAAGTTGCCAGCTAATCCAGTACTTCAAGATCAGGGTCACAGAACTTAGAAAAGACATACTGGTCTGTGTTACGAAAAAGAACTAGGCACACCAACCAGGGCAAAATTAAATACATGTATGTTTATTCACTCTATGAACATTTTTGAAGGTGAACTGTAACTCTTCTAATTGTAATTGCTAGTTTGGATCTAGATACTTAGTGAGCAGTTTAAGGGAAGAAGTGGTAAAGTTCTCAGGATTCTTGACCAATGAATAAGGGGGAAAGGTAAAGAGGGGGAAAGGAGGGTGTTCAATTCAAAAGTGCAATCCTGTGTGAGTGGATGTCATGCTTGTAGACTACTTTCATTTTGTGGAGATATTCATTTAACAATATTTTAGCAAAAAATGCATGCTTTTTGCACATTGTGAGCATATGATTGGTTGATATATGGACTGCTCAACACAAATAACATGAGATTTTTTTCATGGGTATTTTTTTATTGTTTGCTGTTATCCGGTGTTGGTCAACGTAGACTCACATTCTATCAGAAACATTGTTATCTTCATTCTCCATTATAACATGTGATTAATTTTTTTTTTTGTCCATCACTACAAACCACTTGAGATAAGTTACCTAAAAACATATACTATTTCTGGATGGACTATTCCTTTGACAAGTGAGTAAAGTCTGAATACCCACAGAAAAAAACTGCATGAACTTGGCTGACAGTTCAGAAATGTTAGGTTGTATAAAGATAGGAGGGGTGGCATGGTGGCGCAGTAGGTAGCGCTGCTGCCTTGCAGTTAGCAGACCCGGGTTCACCTCATGGGTGCTTCCTGTGTGGAGTTTGCATGTTCTCCCCATGTCTGCGTGGGTTTCCTCCGGGTACTCCGGTTTCCGTCCACAGAAATGCAGGTTAGGTGCATTGGTGTTCCTAAAATTGTGTGTGTGTGTGCGCCCTGTGTGGGGTTTGTTTCCTGCCTTGTGCCCTGTTTTGGCTGGGATTGGCTCCATCAGACCCCTGTGACCCTGTAGTTAGTATAGAGCGGGTTGGGTAATGGATGGATATCAGACCCCTGTGACCCTGTGTTCGGATTCAAAGAGTTGGAAAATGGATGGATAGATAAAGATAGGATCTACTTACTGGTCATAAAAGATTAAGTTGTAATATTTTGGCTGAGTAAATCTAAAAAAAAAACAATACATTTCAGAAACATGAAATGTAAAAAGATTAATCAAAGATTTAAAGAAATAAACTGGGATAAATCTCTGGCGGTTCAAACAGTTTATAAGCACTGAAGTGGATTTAAAAGCATACTATATATAGAAATAATTACAAGAATAATAAACAGAAATTATGTCCTCAGGGCATATATAAGAAGATTAAAAGGTAATTGGTAAAGAAATGTTAGTTATATAGCACCTGTAAGTAAAATAACTTCTGTACTAATGGTAGTAGCTTATAAACTGTTGAAAAGGAAATAAAATGTGCAAAAAGGCAATTAAGAGAAGGATATTGCAAATAATGCAAAGAAAGCCTGTGAGACACTCTTTCAGCATTTTAGCAGTAAGCTGAGAGACAAGGAGATGGTAAAGTGTATTATTAATGGAAAGAGAATAAATATAATACACAGTAGACCAAATATGGAATTCCACTAGAATAAATAATGTGTCGGTGGTTACACTGTTATATTAAGGAAAAATGTATATTAGAGAGAATAAAGCATTACTTGAATTCATTTACGTATGTAAAAATAAAGGAACTGCCTGGACAAGAAAACATTTGCCCATCAAGTGCTCAAAGAAGCTACTGGTAATTGTAACTCTCTGGTGCATTTTCAGAAATCACTTCACATTTTTAACAACAGGAACGTGATCGACTCAATTTTGTTATCTGCATGCTTGTTTACTTATCATTCATCAATGGCAAAGCAACAGAGGCAGTTATAAAAATTGAGCTGAAGGAACAGATATTTGCCCCAGTATGCTACCTACTATACAACATTAAATCAAAATGGAAATAATCTGGCTCCTTTAACAAGAATAAACAGAAAAAGGCTCTTTAATCTCAAAGTGCAAACAGTGCCCATATTAAGCAAATGTCTCAGAGCAGGAAAATGGTCCTAAATAGCTCAAAATTCTCAGAGTGTTGCAAATATGGTCCTATTCTTAGGAGGGCAAAAACATTCTATCAATTTTCCTACTTTATAAAATTAGTCCTTACTTCACCGAGATTTCAGAGCACTGTCCTAAATCGCTAGGAGCTGCTAGATGATGACATACAGACTGAGACAGGAATTCACATCCTGGGAAAGCCTGAATGATTTGGAAATGCTGGACAACAATGAACTTGTAAAATTATATTGACAGAGATAGAATAACATTCGTAACAAATCATGTATGTTACATGATTGATCCATCTGTTCAGTGAAGCCAAAATCAAAGTGTTAGTTATATTACTTTTTTGGGCACAGGGAAAAATGCTGCTTTGCAATAGCGATGATCTGGGCATGTCGCAACTAACCATTTCTAGACTTTTGGACCAAATTTAAACATCCTTACAACATGTAAGGTAATGTGCAGATTTATACATTTTCCTACCAATACATGAGGTAATGTTAAAGCAAACTGCATTCATGCAATTTGGTATGCACATAAAGATCAAGGCCCCAAGTGTGGATGAGCACACATTCACATGTGATATGATAGTATCAACACACTGGATGCAAACTGTACTGCAGTAGCCAGCATATTACCCTGAAGATAGACTGGATGGGTGACCGACAGTGAAGTGTCGTGCTTCTATACTGATCCCTGTGAGGCACCACCTCTAAGTTTCTCTCTAGCCTCCATTCTTCCTTCCCAAGACGGTGGCTCCTATTGAGCCCTTTCAGACTCCGGTCCTCACTGCAGCCATGAGGAGCCCACTCCTAGCCTTGCTTCACTCCCTTTGCTGCATGAATGGCTCCACACAGTGAGAGCACACAGTGCTTCCACAGGATTAACCTTCTTCAAACCTGTCTTCCTGCTTCACCCCCCTGTACCACCTCTTTCACTCTCTGCCATTCTTTACTTTCTTTTACCATTCTTCTTTAACCTCCTTTTTTCTTTCCATCTTTTTTTTTCCCATTCCTGTCTAAGAAGGTTCCTCATATACTACCGCTTCAAATCGGGCATGGTGTGAATGCCCTCTGAAGAATCAATGAGGCGCCTGACTGACACATACACTTGTCTTTGCAATCAGCCAGGTACTCCCCAGCTGTCCTTGGACCAAAGTGTGTTCATGTATGTACCGACGCACAAATAGTGGCTACACTTTACAGGGCGTGATTATTTAAAATCGGCACAATGCCATGGACCACTCTTCACACAGGATAGTGGAAAAAGGAATGGCATGGCACAGTGGACGTTGATTGGAGATACTAGAAGAATGAATGTGACATCAGAACAGCGCATGAATAGCCATGGCTAGTTTCATTACCTATTACTTTATGAGGTGATTCCCATGGCCATGAAAGCGGGAAGGTGATTCATCTATGGATAATCCATCCACCATTACATCTGTCCACCCATTTTCTAAACTTGCTTTATCCTGAGCAGGATTGCAGGGAAGTTGGGGCCTGCCCCAGCAAGCATAGCCCACAAGGCAGAAACAATCCCTGGAGCATTCATTATAAAATAAATGTGACCATTAGCGGGCTTTTTCTATTTCAGTGTATGTGTCTCAGTCTTTCCATCTCAGTGCTTGTTACAGTATTATTCTTTATGTTGTTGCAAAATGGTAATAATTATGTTCAGCTTAGTTCCTAGTTCCTTAGTTTTCCTTCTTCGTATACTACTTCTTTGAATATTATTATTATTCTCTCTGTGATCTAGCCTTGACGTAAGAATCAGAAAACTATAAAACATAATCTTGAGTTCCAATTCATGGCTTGGGGTGAAGCTGTAATGTCATTCATGCCAATAGGGACTCTGCCTTGTTGGGCCCTTGAGCAAGGCCATTAACCTGCAATTGCTGAGCGCTTTGAGTAGTGAGAAAAGTGCTATATAAATGCAAAGTATTATTATTATTATTATTATTCATTTTAAAATGTGAACTCTCATTTCTAGCTGGAAGTGCTAATAGGACACTTCATAACTAGTTCTTATGTTCTACTCTGATATAGGACACATTGTAATCCTAGTGTGACTTTTAGAACAATTCCTAAAAGTAATTTTGAGACTCAGAATAAATACGGGCCCAAATCACTGCAAAATATTCTAAATCAATTACAGATATAAAACACAAAGTAACTTATTGCATAAGCATACATTCCACTTTAATATAACACACCTAGATTATCACTGGTACTGTATAACCAAACAGTTTTGGAAGTCACAACATTATTTCAATGGAGATCACGTGTCTGTAGTCAATGGGTTTCAATTGATTGTAATATAAATGCACCTATATCTGAAAGGTACAGGTGCATCAGTGCATGGATGATTGGTAGTATAGTAATCTTCACAGAAAGAACTTTCCATGGATATAACACATTTTTTATAGTGTCCTTTCAATTTAGTTTATTTTTGTATAGTGCTTTTCACTGAGTACAGGATCAGAGCACGTGCAATAGTTTTCAGCTATTATAAAATGGCAAAAAACTACATACATGTAAACACAAATTAGGGTGAATATACAGTAAATTGAGTTTTAACTTGATAACATTAGCAAATCATGATAATATGAGCCCACTAACATTATAACTGATATTTGGCCCCCTGACAAGAAAGAAGAGGAAAAAAAACTGCCATCCTGGAGAAAATAAGCATCTTCCCCAGATGCACAAACACTAGGTCAGTTTTGTCAGAGCAAGTTACAATTTGGGTGACCTAGACCTAGAAGTCAACTGAACCTATGTATTCTACATTATTATATGGGCATGCTCAACAGTCTAATAAGAAGATTAAAACATTTCATTCTTGGATTCCAATGCTCCCAATATTTCAGATTTTTTTTCCCATGGATAGGAATAGCAGGATGGATATACAAAAATATACCAAGAACAGAAAAATAATACAGAGCTGATAATTTGATTTTTTTTTTTTTTTTTAAATGACTAACAGTCTAAACTAAAGTCAGTAAAGTTCTCAACCTGATACTTTTTTTTCCAGCATCTCTTGCATAAGCAGGTAGATCACTTTGTAGCCAGGGGAGCCTGAACGTAAAAGTACAATCTCCTACTGATGTTTGTTTCTACTACTTGGACTCTTTGCAATCACAAACTGCTGGTCTAGTAGGGTATGTTCCAGTATCAGTGGCCTTGGCCTTTTAAAGCATAGCTTGTATAGTAAGACTGCGGTGGGTTGGCACCCTGCCCAGGATTGGTTCCTGCCTTGTGCCCTGTGTTGGCTGGGATTGGCTCCAGCAGACCCCCGTGACCCTATTCGGATTCAGCGGGTTAGAACATGGATGGATTGTATAGTAAGAGGAATTTTGAAATCAGTCCTAAATATAAATGGAAGCTAGTTCAAAGTTTAAAGAGCAGGAGTTATGTGGTGTTACCTTTTATTTAGTAGTAATGAATCGAAACTTTTTTAGATTAAATCTGTATTGAGGATAACAATTAAGCAAACAAATATTTTGAATGTTAATTTGGATTGTAAAGTTAATATCAGAAAAAGAGTGACCAGAGCAGATTTTATTGAGAAGTTTGGTTTATTTGAGGAGAGAGCATCTGCAGATATATGATGTCACGCATACGTGTGCAGGCATCCATAGACAAGAAATATCACTCCGGGACAAGAGGGGGCACTGTCGCTAACAGTATCATGTCCTTTCTCCAGAGATTATGGAAGACATCCAAGTAAGGGCACTGTCCTCCAACTGTGACTTCTGGAATAAACCCTGCTCCTTCCGGCCCATCCACCATATAAATCGATAGTACAGAAAGGTGGTGTCTCTAAGGAGACCTGGACCTGAGTCTGCTAAGTGATAGAAACATGGACTAGACAGAGAGAGAGAGAAAGCCTGCAACACTGACCATAAGTTGCTTTCTTTTTAGTTGTATGCCTAAGCACCCGTTTTGCCTTTTATTTTTGTATAATTAAATAGGGTTGCCGGCATGGTACTCCAGAATTTCTCCCTGCTTCCAACTGCTTCTTTGCCACTGGGCACCAGATACTTTCAGAAAATGGATAAAACTTCAGATGCTAGCCTACACTGGCCACAGTTTCAGCCTGTCTTCATTGAATCAATGGCTTTTTTTCAATTTTGGTGATTGAAGAGTTTAATCTAGAGACATCAGATTTATGTCACTTAGGAGCGACATACATTTTAAATGAAGCAAACTAGTTTATAAGGAGTGGGGTAAGGGGCTTTGAACAAATTAATCTGAAAAAAAAATTCAAAAAAGACATTTATTTGAATGGGGTCATGGTGGGGGGTAGGGGGAGTATCTGATTAGTTTTTAATAGTGGACATTGAGCTGGAAGGTGATGCCTCTTACTGACAGCGCTTACTAAGCTTAGCACCCCAAATGCATCTGTCACAGGTGTAGTGAATCTCAAACTCAGCTTTATATAACAGCATGGGGTTTAGCTCAGCTCTAGTATTAGCACTCAAGGCTTTATGGCCAGAGTTCATCACATGAGAATGCCTTCTAAATTGCAGATATATTCTAAATCAGAAATATATTGCAGATGAGACCTGGCAAACCAGCAAAATAATCAATATACCCAATAGGGTCATCAACAGAATAAGAGTTAATGGCCAGAAGGTTGACTAACCTTGATAAAAGGTTGTCTCAACAATCACTATTCCAGAGTAAAAATGTGTTATAGTGCCATCTTGCCCCTTGCTTGAGAAATTCTGAAGCATGCAATAATGACAAAGCACGATAATGGTCTGACGCAGATGCCTCTATTAATAAGGTGCTATATGGCGCCCGACCGGACACAGATTGACACGGAGGCATGGTTAAAATAAACAAAATATTAATTTTTTCTTCACCTGTGGGGGACGTCTTCCCCGTGAACCCCACAGGCAATACACAGTCTCAAACACACAGCAGTCACCAAGCACATTCTCCTTTTGGCACCACCATTCTTCCCAGGCAACCTTGTCCTCCTCCACCCGACTCTGGTCGCTGACTGGTGGTCGCTGGCTCCTTTAATATTTCACCCGGAAGTGCTCCGGGTGTGATGAATATGCTGCCCACACAGGCTTGGGAGACAAGGATACAGTCAAGTCTAGTCTGAGTATGCTATTGAGGCAAAAAAATCTAACAAGGCCTTGTCTATGGGATTATGGGCAAATCTACCATCAGGTCATTCTGGGTGTGCGCTCAGGAGCCCTTGATAGCAAAGGGTCTTTTTATCATGCCACAACACCTAAGCAGGAAACTCTTCACTGCTCAATGAAATGATTGAATGTCTGCACACCAACTTCACTAAGAGGGAACCCCCATTCCCACTCAATGAAATTTAGAATGAATTGTTAAATGTAAGATCAACTCTCTGTTGAGGAACTCTGTTGATCAAGTCACCCAGGTGCCTATGGGAGCCTTAATCAGGTCTTGTAAGTAAGCAATAAGAGTGAGTCAGATTAAGGTCTAAAAAGTTTAAATAATATCAAATTCAATGTGGTGTTTGTTGTTGAAATCAAACTGTAGGTTTATCAAGAAAAGAATCCATATACAGTATGCATTAGTATCAATGCCCTGAAAGATCTTATAATCTTAGACAGAAAGATGTGGCTAGTAATATAAGTAAAGAGATTAGGTTGACATAGGGCAGGACTGTATATTGAACACAGAGCAGTCTCTACAACTGTAAAATATTTCAGGTCATAGCAATGTCTACAAAAGTTATCAGAGCATGCAGCCAAGATCTTTACTTAGAGTTAATGGAGCAATAACATTGACTCAATGTGCTTCATAGAGGCAGCAGACATAGAGGGAACCACATAGTAATATTTCCTGCAAGTATCTTGCAAGTTATTAAGCACACTGTACTTTAAAACATTTAAACCAGCCTGCAAATATTGCAAGAATGAATAAACAGATCTACCATTACCAATAAAACAGAGACAAGCAGAAGTAAGAAATTGATCAGGTACAGAGTAATATAGCAAAGCAGTGCCAGTCCCCAGATCCCTCACCCACCAGTTTCACAGGACAAAAAAAAGACAACTGTATTTTTCTGTATTATGTTACAACAATCCTCACCTTAAACAGACCCAAAACAACCCACAGTCCATCTAAAACTCAACTTCACAACATTAAATAGTTGTTAATAGCCTTCATAATCTCCTTATGATCTTCATAACAGACAAACAGGATATAAAGTGAAAAACTGCAAATGGAAATAGTACAACGTGTCTATGCAGTATGAGCCTGTTCTCCACATTTGACCTGCCGCCATAAGCAGACATGTCATTCTTCAGGTGAGGAGATTTCTTGGAGTGGCTGGGGACATCTTTGTTTGATCTTCTCACACCAGTAGGCATCACTGTATAGCTAAAGTTAAGCATACCATAAGCATTACATTGTATTTGTGTAAATTGGAAGACAGAAATGATTTGCCCATCAGAGCGACCTCAGCAACACACATCAGTAACCAAGTGTCATGTGACTCTTCAGTAAAACTTGTAACTGAGGCTCATCCCTTCAGAACATTCAAAGCTTAAATTAATGACCAGTTTAAAAATTTTATTTGAATTGAAGATGATGAGTTGTTAAATTATATGCTGAATAGCCAGTTCTTGTCAAAATATAAATTAGGTTATTGCAGTCCAACAGTTTTTTATTTTGTTGTTTTGTTATTGCCTAACACCTGTAGGAACATATGTATTTAGTCTTTTAATCCAGTTTGTACCAAGGGTTAAACAGTAATGAATTATTACAGTGTAAAAAGAAGGATGTTTCCTTCTAGCAAACCCAAAACCTGAATAATGTTCAAGAAGACTATATATAACAAAGAGCGGCACATATTAGGCAAAAAAACACACAAGGGAAGGAGAGTCATGGGGAGGATCAAAGTACGAATAAAAATAGTTAACTAAAATCCTTATGCCATTCTAGACCTACCTCAATGAGTCTTGAAACCCCATCTATAAGGGCACTTCCTCTTCTAAAAATGACAACTGAATACCCAACTGTACGACCTCCCTGGCCTATCTTCCCTTTTGACATTAGACTGTTTCTCTTCTCTCTCTCCAGGCTACTCTGTCTGTCTCTTCTCTCTGTCTGGCCACTTGTGTTGTATCTATATCCCCAAGCCACCTAATATATTAGAATTGTCAGAGTAACAGCAGGGCCTCCTGTGTGCTTCACTGGGACAATGAGTCCTATAGCAATCACAAAGTGCTCCCTACCTGGCCCTGCTTTCTCTCATATCAAGGCCTCCAACGCACTAGTATCCTAGGGGAATAGGAGGTTCTAAGGTCCATTTCTTACTTGTTTCTGCTTAACTACCCTTCTGGGGCATCCAGCACACAATTCACGAATCAAAAAATGTGTTATTTAGCTTGTGCTAGCTAAAGGCCCATCACAATAGGGAAATGAAGCAGAAATCATGGTTTGGCCAAGATTATGTACAATAAGCAAGTAAAACTTTTAAAATGTCATACTTTAGTGGTCGTATTTACTCCCGTACAAACAAAGCTTGCAGCTGGTTTGATTTATTAAGCTGGCAGGAGATCCCAATGGGTTTTGAAGTCATTCAACGGGCTTTTCCAGAGCGTGCTAAAACCACACACTAGAGCTGCCATATATTCAGCAGAGTGCTCTTGCCCAGATAAAATATTAAAAAGTAGTATCTAATGTTGATTAAACATAAAACAACAAATATGAATATTCATTAGCATATGTGCTGCACACACAAGTAATCACAGTGAACAGAATTATGCAGTTTTTTGCTGCTCCAGTCTCATAAATGTAAATAGAAAACTGATCTTCAAAAAAGAAATAATAACTTTCAAAATTTAAAAATAAAAATCGGAATAGTGCATAAAATTGAAAAGCATTGCAAGCTACTGTATGTTATTTGTGTGCCTGCTTTGTCACAATAAACTGAATAACTCTGAAAGTGAAGAATGCTTTTTGATGCTACATTCTAATAAAATTTATATCTAGCACAATACTGTATTCCATATATATTCTTTCCTTCATCTCAGTGTCCTTGCATATCCCTGTATTTTTTCTGTTATTACAAAATCATATTCAGTAGTATATTACATTGAGGAAGTACATTTGATTGCTTTTGGTGACTATTTATTTAGCAATTGGTTTTCCAAGGGAGGCAAAGCAACTTATTTACTCTTGAGAAAACTTCTACTAAAACTCTTGGAAGAAAGCTATTCAGAAAGTGAATAGTGACAGAAATGCCTAATACGCCATTTAAGTCAACCAGACTAATTAAAGTGTATTCCCTATCTTTATGGTACAGATTGGTTATATTGCTTTTAGTTATTATCTACAGCATTCTTTGGGGAAAAAAACAATATTGTTACTGCAAACTTCTGACAATCATTTAGATGCTGTAACCAAGATAAAACAAACAAGCTTAATCTAGCTCCTCAGGTGCAGTGTTTTAATGAGTTCTTTGTTATTGTTGCCTGATTATAAACATAAGTCACATTAATATGTTGTTAATATTGCCATATAGGCTTAACTTCGTAAATTATATCTGTATTCAATAAAGGCATGCTAGGGACTTGTTATGAAAACGTAGACATGTTTAGATGGCAAAACTGGTGAAGGTATGCCCACAGAGTGAAGTAACTAATATCTCTTCATCTGGGTTTGCATCCAAAGCAAAAATAAATTAACACTTTTTACCTCCTTTTGTGGTTGAATTTAAGAAAAAGGCTATTTACTCATGACCCCCATGTAACCTGACAGAGCTTGAGCAGCTTTGCCAAGAAGAACTGGGAAAAATGGCAGTCTCCTGATGTGCAAAGCCAGTATGGAGAGACCTATGCACAAAGACACAAAGGCTATCATGGTTGCCAAAGATGCATCAACTAAACACACACACTCTTGAAGGGGGTAAATACTTATGTAATCAATTATTTATATCTATATATATAAAACAGTTCAATGACTGACTAACAGACAACGCACAGACCAAACCACTGGACCTAAAGGGCAGAAATTTTGACAGTGCATTCCTATAATGACATGGATAACCCCTAAGAAAGGATTTTTTGAAATTCCATCCCTAATGGGGTGAATTGGGAGACTTCAACTGCATTTGTTCTCTTGCCGCTGAGAAGAGGGGCGAATGACACGGTGCGCATGTGTGGAATGAGGAAGGGGATGTTTCTGTTTCTGCCTGACGGTAAAGTGAGCGACAGCCGTACATCATTTGCGCGAGCGACCTGATGCTATGCACTTCGGTCTATAAATGATAACTGATAGATCACATTTATCCAGGCATTGCTCAAATACAGAATAAGCCTATAGAATGGTTTTGTGAACGGGCCATTTTGACTCCAAAAAATGATCAAGCTGCGTTCATTAATAACATATTGCTGAAGTCCTTTGATGGAGAAGAAATGGTCTACAAGTCAATAGACACTGTCTGTAATGCAGATGAACCTGTTAACTATCCGGTAGTGTTTTTAAATACAATAGGCTTACTCTGTGGAAGGGCACACCTGTAATGCTCCTTCGAAATTTAAAGCCACCAAAACTGTGTAATGGCACTAGACTGGAAGGCAAAGCCCTGCATAAAAATTTAATCGAAGCCATTATTTTGACTGGGTGTGCTCAAGGAGAAAAAGTGTTCGTGCCGCACATTCCTCTAATATCCAATGACCTCCCCTTTGACTTTAAGAGACTGCAATTTCCCCTCAAAGTATGCTTCACCATGACGATAAATAAGTCTCAGGGTCAAACTTTGAAATACGCTGGCGTAGATTTAGGGGAAGATTGTTTCTCCCACGGTCAGTTTTACGTAGCTTGCTCATGTGTAAATTCGCCCATGAGCCTGGTAATATTAGTGCCGCCCAATGCAGAAACAAAATATATTGTTTATAAGGAAATCCTCTAAAAATCAATTGAAATATTTACACTCCCACGGCGTCAGATGTTGCACGCGAAGAAAGTCACGGGCAACAACTATAACTTCATATATATATTTCCGAAAAAAGGTATATTAAAACAGTCCCGCGCGGACAAAGTAGCAGGTAAAAGCTAGTTATTATATATATATATATCCATCCATCCATTCATTATCCAACCCGCTGAATCCGAACACACACACACACATATATATATATATATATATATATATATATATATATATATATATATATAATACCCAATACCAGCGGAGAAGTAGTGTGTTAAAGAAGCAATGAAAAGAAAAGGAAACATTTTGAAAATAACGTAACATGATTGTCAATGTAAGTGTTTTGTCACTGTTGTGAGTGAGTGATGAGTGTTGTTGTCATATATATATATATATATATATATATATATTTACACACACACACACAAACATATATATATACATATCTATACATACACACACATATATACACACAAATACATATATATATATATATACATATATACACACACACATATATAAACATATATATACATATACATACATATCTACATATATACACACACAGCTATTTCAGATCAGTGCAATACGCTGCTTGTTAAAACGGATAACTCCGCTCTTACGTGCAAGTCTGCGTGGATATTATGAACTATCGTATTTGTTCAAGTTCTATTTAAATTTTAAATAGAAGGAATTTTTATTTAGTCGACAGAAATATCTTTGGTAGGAATGGTAAAACAGACAGGAATATTATTCCTGAATAAATCAACTCAAACCTTAAACAACTTATAATATTTTGCTCTCCATAAAAATATATCCTGTCTAAATTATACAAGTTAGAAATAAAGTAAACGTTAAAAGAACAAACATTCAAATTTCTTTACTCTTATGTAATTTTATATAAAAATAAACTTAGATTTTAAATATCCCAAAAGATTTTGCTCTCCATAAAAATATATCCTGTCAAAATTATACAAATTCAAATATGAACATGCTGCATAACAAAACCTGGAAATATAAATAAAATGTGTTCCTTTCAGCAATAACAAATCAAATCATTCAGTTGTCTTTGCTCATATGTGATTTTAGAGCTGGACGCCTGGCATCTTTTTTTGGCAACAGGTTCGTTTCTGTTTGGTGTGAGGTTCTGTGTTGTGGAGATTCTCAGGATGGATTGCAGGTGCTCATCAGTGAGGTGACTCCTGTGTGCTGTTTTGTTAGTCTTCATCACTGAGAAGAGCTTCTCACACAGATATGTGCTACCAAACATGCACAAGGTTCGAGCCGCATGTAGACGGACTTTTTTTGTTCTTCAAAGTCACCAAAGCGCCGTGCAAACTCAGTGCGCGTGCGCTCAGTTTATCAGCAAAGTGCGTATTTGGGAACACCGTAGTGACGACTTGGTTTAACATTACTTGGCAACAAGGAAAGTGAGGCAAGGTGCAAGGGTGCATTTGTGTCTCCCATAAAAGCAGCTTCACTTGAAATCACTTTGTGATTGTGCACGGGTATCTGTAATTACAGCCACATTAGCTCCACAAATGAGACACACGGGTTCAGTAAACATATACTCAGCCTCCCATCGGTTTTTAAAGGCTCTATTTTCAGAATCAACTTTTCTCTCCAGCATCGTGTGAGCTAGCTTCGCAATAACTTGCAGCATCATAAGCTAGACTTGATTAACGCGTAAGTGTTCGGCCAAGGCAGCTGAAGCGCTGCATTATGGGATCTGTAGTTTATTGTGTTACCAGCGCTTCATATACCCGGGCCATTAATAACAATAATACAGTATATAAAATGATCTCGCGGGCCGGATGTGGCCCGTGGCCCTTGAGTTTGACACATATGGACTAAATAGAACTTGAAAAGATATATTTTTTCAAATGTGATCGCGCAATTCAGATAGAGTTGGCGCAAGACTACAGCCTGCATGCCTCAATAAGTCATCCTCCCTCGCTCTTACTTTTTACCGCTCATCTAATGAATACACTGAGTATGGCTTTACCAAAACAATCATTGATGGTGAATAAAGTATCCATTATTCGAGTATGTAGATCGGGATATATATATACATATATATATACCCGTATCGCAGCAGAGAAGTAGTGTGTTAAAAAAGCTAGAAAAAGAAAAGGGAACATTTTAAAAATAACGTAACATGACTGTCAATATACAGTATTTGTTTTGTGAGTGTTACTGAGTGTTGCTGTCATCAAGGATTTGATTATCATTATTTCTTTCAATCAGGTTCGTATTTGTAGGATGTGTTGTGTTCAAGTTACATTCCGTGTTTGTCAATCGTTGTAAAGATGACAGGTTTCTTTCATCGATTCGTTTCTTACTGCATCAATAAACAGCTCGTCTTCTTCTTTATCTGAGACCTGACACACTGCATGCACGGGTTTTTTTACACTGTCTTCCTTTAGCGGACATTGACTTTTTCCACCGTGTGCTTTGTTTCCGCAGTAGCTGGATTTATGAATATGCTTATCAGACGCTTCATATTTTTTGCTGCCTTTTCAATTGTGTAATTCGGTTTTTGTTCAGCGCTCTTTGGAACTGTTGCTTTTATCTGTGCACTGCGCCAGTTCACGTGAGCGCTCGTGTACATGCATCGAAGTTCCCAGCTGTGCTGGTGCCATCTCGCTATGTCCATGGCTGTATTTAATGTTACCTTAGTCCTGGCACTTAAAACTTTCTCTCGCAGTTTCGCTGAGTTTGTGTCAAACACCACCCTGACCATCTCATCTTCCTCTCCATAAGCACAGTCCTTAACCCGTGAATATTTAGTGGGAGTTTGCTATTGGATTGCCGCTGACGGACGGCCTTATATGGGCAGGCACTAAATTACAAACGCCAGCGGCAGCCTGTCTATGAACTTAATTTAAAGTGTAGGTTTACATCGTGCTTTGTTTCCGAAGTAGCAGAACTCATAAATATGGTTGTATATGTCACTCGCTCGCTTCTTATTGTTTCGCTGCCTTCTAAATTATATAATGCATGTTTTCTTCAGCGCTTTTGGAGGTCTTCCTGGTTTTCTATGTACTGCGTGATTACGTGAAGGCGTGATGATGTCACACGAAACTCTGCCCCCACGGCGTTCAAGCTCATCTCCATTACAGTAAATGGAGAAAAACAGCTTCCAGTTATGACCATTACGCGTAGAATTTCGATATAAAACCTGCCCAACTTTTGTAAGGAAGCTGTAAGGAATGAACCTGCCAAATTTCAGCCTTCCACCCACACGGGAAGTTGGAGAATTAGTGATGAGTCAGTGAGTGAGTGAGTCAGTGAGTGAGTGAGTGAGTGAGTGAGGGCTTTGCCTTTTATTAGTATAGATATATATATATATATATATATATATATATATATATATATATATATATATATATACACAAACTAGGGGCCTATGCCCCCTATTCGCTTCACTTGCCCACCCCACAACCCCCACCCCTGGGGCACGCTTCATGCTAGCCACTTTGTGTCTCTGCCACTCACGTTGTGAAGGGGGGGCTGAACACACACTAAGGAGATGCGGACGGATCAGCTGCTGGCTTGCTGCTAGCTGTTACAGAGTTGCGTGATCTGCATGTTGCGCTGTGCGTCGATCATTTAAAAGCCTGTACAGCAGCTGTTCTTTTGTCTCACTTCCTTGTCTCATGTGACGTTAAAGAGTCTCCGAGAAGTTGTTTGTAAGTAGGGTGTGACCCTTGACTTACAAACTCAGTTAGTTTGCGAGGGCTGGTTGTAACTCAAGTTGGTTGTAAGTCAAGACTATTTTTCCCATAAGAAATAATGGAAATATCCATAATTCATTCCAAACCTCCCACAACAACACTTACTTAACCTTTACATGATAAAAAAGAGCTGTATAATGTGCATAATTTATCAAAAACACCAATACTTTATCTAATGTACTAACCAAAAAGTTATACAAAGTGTCTAGCCTACCAGAAACAACAATTTCATACTGTACTCACCATTTAAGTTGACATCTTTGGCTTACAGGAAGGGAGGAGGAGGAAAATGAAATGGAAGGTGGTTATTGTTTGGAAGGAGAGCCTCCTTCTATAAGAACATCAGGAGATGGTGAATTTTGACATGTTGCATATATTAGCGAGATCAGTCACACTAACGCCACTCTCATGTTTCCGCACAATTTCCTTCTTCGTTTTGATTGTGATCGCTTTCTTTACCTTCGTTACCTTCTCTTCCTTCCTTAGCTTCTTTTCTAGCTTTTTGGGGGCCATCTTGATAGCAATCATTGAAATAAATTATATAAATTACTGCACTGACCAAAATTACATCCACAAACACACGTATTTAGGAGGGAGAGCCCCATAGGGCTCTCATTTCTGGCATCAAGCACCCGAACCACCCTTGGGTGTGACCCACTCTGGGGACAGTGGCAGGTGGGGAATTTGACTGGGGCGGTAAATCTGTCACATCTATATAGGCATTGTTTAATAAATGTCTTGGAGTAGCTGTTTGATGTGAACAGACGAAAAAGATGTCTTTAATTTTTTTTGGTTTATTGTATTACTATGAGTGTTAGTTGTTTTGAACAAAGTCCTAACACAACTTTGTTTATGCGATGAAGAGTGGTTGCTGAAAAAGTGTAGTACTTTGTCTATATAACATCCCTTGCGATAAACACTCATAATGAAACTGCCATGGTTACCTCTTTCAATGGAAATGTCAAGAAAATAAATGTGTCCATTTATTTCTTTTTTTGAATTGGATTCCGGGAAATACTGAGTTGATGTGGCTGTAGAATGAATTCAGCTGGTTATTTTTTAATATGAGGAATGTGTCATCGATGTAGTGCATCCAGAGTTTAAGTTTTAACTAAATTTGAGCCGCTGCATAACCAGTTAAGCTAAGAGTCCTCATAACAGAGATCCCATTGGCATGCCTTCTTTCTGTCTATAGTATTTTCCATTAAAATGGAAGTGGGCTTTTTGTCAAAGTGATATTAGATGCATTATGTCCTTAATGGTCAGCTTTGTTTGTGCTGTTATGGTGGGGTTGTTATTTAGTTTTATTTAGTAAGGTCTTTATAGCCAATGTGGATTGTCATATGTAATGACACAACATCAAACGAGACCATGATCTCATCATTGGCAATTATTTATATCATACTAGGGGGCTCTGCACCCTGCTTGCTTCGCTCACCAACCCCTGGGTTTGTTTAACTGGATATACATTTTAAAGAGATTGTTATTTTCATTGGAATTGTTACATATGCATTATTTTCACTTTTACTTTAAAACTTCAGTTAAAACAATATTTGGAATTAACATTTCTTCAAGATTGCATTAAATTTTGATTCTGTGTTTGGGTTTACATTGTGACAGCTCCACGTATACCTGTGAGTGAATATCATTTCTTTCTCTCTAATAAATAATCCGACTTTTTAGAATGTTTGTCCCTGTTATTTGTTAATTGTCATAGCAAAAGCTATTCTCACAGGCAACTGTAAATGTTTTATTATGAATGTCATATCAAGCTCCCCTTTGGTGTCTAATGTTATCCATGGAAGATGTACTACATTACCTTTCTTGTCACCTGTTAAAATTTTACATGTCAGAATTGTTCAACTAATTTTTAATACAACTAATCTTGTTCCATTGCATAGGCCATCACTTATATATAAATTACACAATAACATTCCGATACATCCTTTTATCAACAGTAATTCAGCCGGTGGAAGACCAGATGGTTGTAACGCTTGTAGATATTCTATGGGATATTGTAAATTGATGTTTTCATCTACTGCACGATTACCACCAACTGTTTCAGCAAAACTATTGATACATATTTAATCAATTTGCCGTGTAACCTATTAGAAATTTTCGCATTAATTTGTTTGACTCCATCGTTTCTCTTGCCATACATAGATGAATGGGTGATTCTAAACTGGATCTTTGTAAGTGCATGTGTGTATGTGCTCATAGTAAGCCCTTTAATGCATTGGTGTCTGTCCAGGTTAAGTGCCAGAATGCACCTGATGACTGTGGTCTTGTTTGAAAATAGTTGTAAGTAGGGCGTGACTTGAAAGAATCTCATGGTAAAAGTCTCCTTCTCGCAGGACTTCCTTCCAAAAAGTCTCTGCAAAACGTCACGTCTAGTCCCAGGATTTTTTTTATTATAATAGAGAGCTATGTATATATAAGTAACTAACTGTGTTACCTGGCTTCATCCTTTAAAATTTTTTCACAATGGATATCAGTTACAGTAAAGTCAGTTAATCAAGCGTGTCAAAAGTAATGTGTAACTAACTGCTTTTCTATAAACAACTGTTTTATCATGAAGTTTGTGAGACTTACCAGGGATAGTTATTGGGTTCATCTACTCTCACCCTTTAAGATTAACACACACACACACACACACATACACATAGCGATCCTCTTATTGTAACACACATAAAAGCTGAACTCTTTTAGTTACAGTATATGCTATTTACTAACCAATCTATGTCTTGCTTGAGGAGCAAATGCAATTTCCTTGATAAACCCTGTGAATGAGACAGCAGCCATCTAAGTGACACTTGGTACCCTTTTATTATTTCTGTCACTACAGATCAAAGACAAATTATAGAAAAATGAAAAGCCTTGTGGTATTTATTAACACATAACAGTACCAAATAGAAGAAACTATAATATAAAACATTATAGATAGCAAAGTCTGGATATCAACAGTCTTAGAAAAGGGGTGATATTGTCCTGAGCAGATTTTGGTTTAGCGATCAATGTTATTCAAAGGTTACGTTTTCTGACATCCAAACCAGATGATCTCACGCCTCTTGATCTCTGATGTTGCCCTTCAGTTGTTGTTTTTTCTTCTTTTTCTCCTGTCCCTGAAATGACTTATTTTTATTAAAATGCACACCTGGGCTTTTAGGACATGTGACGTTGCACAGATTTGATTGGATATCTCGTCCTGACGATGAATGACGAAAATGGTTTAATCTTTTTAAGTACCTCCATAATCTTTCCTTTCCTAAGCTGTAAACATAATTCCGTAATTCCCAGTTCTACGACATCCATCCCTTCACAATTTATAAATTAACTAAAACGTGTTCTGTGGCATCTGTGCTTATTTCCCATTCTCAGGTCATAAGATATTTGAAAAAGAAACCGACTGGAACAAATGCATACATTACTAGTGCAATAAAAAAGGATGCTTTTAATAACTGCAATTAAAGTTCTATAAATTCACTTCATCCTAGTTTGTTTAAGCAAATTAATTAAAGTTTAAAACAAGCAATATTTAGTTGCAAATTTGGAGATTTTACTTCATCAGAACAACAATATTTGTGTTTTCCTTTTTTTAATTTTTATTTTAACCAAGGGCTAATATTTGTGCTTAAGGCTTTGGAGCTTAGAAGACTGTGTTCCATTAATGTGAGAAGAGACATCCTTCACATCTTCTATA
The DNA here is from genome assembly GCF_016835505.1 of Polypterus senegalus. Taxonomy (NCBI): domain Eukaryota; kingdom Metazoa; phylum Chordata; class Cladistia; order Polypteriformes; family Polypteridae; genus Polypterus; species Polypterus senegalus. The sequence goes on along the minus strand of NC_053155.1, from coordinate 139,015,487 downwards.
ACTCTGTGATGGACAGTTCAGTTTTCTATGCTGTGGTGTGCAGGGTTGGTCACATCACCTCAAGAAAGGCCTACTGAATCAACAAGCTAATTAAAAGGCCAAGCTCATTTATGGGATACAGTCTGGACCCCCTAGAGGTTGTAACAAAGGAGAGAATTTAAACGAAACTGAATGTCATTATGAACAATGCTGCACATCCTCTCTCTCTCTCTCTGACACACATACATTGAGGACTTTCAGCCAACAAATTATTCAGCTGAAGTGTCAAGAAACGCTACTGGGGCTCCTTTATACCAATAGCAATACGTCTGCATAATGTCTCACTGTGAATGTGATTGCCAACTCAGACATTTTCTTTCTTTTTTGTTCCAGATCAAAGTATGTGCATGCTATTTATTTACTTAACTACCTATTTTTGTATTTATTTATTTAACTAGCTTCTGGAAAAATCAAAATTTCCTCCTGGGGAAAAATAAAGTTCTAAAAATTCTATGAGTAATGAGTAACATTCCTGCATTAGATCAATTCCTGATTTTCCTATTAACATGGCTTTTGTTGATGGTCATTGCAAAACACAATTTTACTGGAAAGTGTATTCTTTTCACTTAAAACAGGCAATCACCAGGAACAATGTGAGTTCTGGGTATATATTTTCTTTGCTAGGTGAGCATAATTGTCACCTGATTAACCAATGGCACTATAACTGACTCCCATTGTCTTATGAAAGGTAGTATATTGTAAGAGATCCTGTCAATACCATATCATATATGTACATATAACTTGTCATTCTCAAACCTGCTTAATCCAATTTTGAGTCACAGTGTGGCTGGAGTCTGTCTCAGCATCACTGGAACAAGGCAGGAAAGAGTCTAATGAAAGGACAACTTCTGCACACACAGACCAATTTAGCATCACCAGCTAACTTAAATTACATGGTTTGGTTGTGGGAGGAAAAGTACTTGGTGTATAAGTATATTTACATATTTTGTGAAGTGAAGTGATGAATTGCAAATCTGGCAAAAGTTTAACATGCTCCAAAAAAGGAAGACCAAAAACCACAATATTATTAAAAAAAAAAAATTCTCCCTGGTAAAAGAAAAGATCCTATGCGCCACAGCATGAACAGAAGGAGATCACCAGAAGTGACATGCTGTATAACTATGAAAATTGAAATATTTATTTTTGGAGAGACCATAACCCTAGAGTGAAATCAAGGACCAAACCAGGATGCCAGTTCATCACTCACTCATACAAAAGCCACCAATTAGCCTAAACTGCCATATTTTAAAAAGAAAGCATCAACTGAACTAGTCAAAGAAAATTTGTTCAGAGAAAATTTGATAACTCCAGAAAGATCATGTCTGGATTGGGATTTGAACTCCGGTCGCTAAAGTTGTGAAGTTGTGCTAACCACTGCAATGAAATGCTGTCATAATAATAAATCAGTCACAACGTTTAGGCAAAAATATTGTAACTTTAAAAATAAAGTCTTTACTTCAATTATCACCCATGATATTTTATGTCTGCAGAACTCCCACAGATAACACATTTTTCTTATGATCATTAAACATATTACATTTACATCAAAGCTACCACATGATTAAAAATAAGCATGGCATCCACTGCACATTGCGAGACTCCTTTTGCTTTGCCTGCTATAATGTGTTTCCAATTCACTTTATTCAAATCAAGGCATAACTGAAAATTATTGATATTTAATGTAAGATGGAGCACATACTATGAGACACAATCTTCATTTTAAAATACAATACTAAGTGTATTTTTTACCAGGTAGAAAAAGTTGATTCCCAGTACCACTCAAGCAGCCATTCCAAGTAACTAAAACTTCCCAGAAGTTAGTTGTCAGCTTTAATTGCAAAGGAGCCAAACAGAGCATGATCACAATGATCACTTTTGTCCTTTGTACTTTAATATTGATTAGATAATTCATCAAAATGACAGCGATGACCATTTTTTAAATTACTTTTGTGCTAGAGATTTTTTTTTTCTGGCTGTAAACTCGTTGCTTTACTGCAAAGCATTCCATACCACCTCCTGACGTAGCTGTCAGTTTTTATCGCTTATCTTAAAACGCTCCTATGGAATGCTCCATTTTCTGCAATGCAAAGATAGGATTGACTGTCGGTTTTTATTTGGAAAGCAATCACAAATACTTTCACATGGATGATTACAGAGGCATTTTTCTGTATCTAACAGAATGTAAAACAGTTAAAATACAAAATAGCTCAGTATATAGTATGTATATCTGGGATGAAGGAACCAAAAGCAAATCGTCCTTTCTTTATTATACCACCAGAAGGTACTCTTTTACTACTTCTAACAGCCTATGGCTCTTTGACCGATGTTTACATATATATTTTCTCTTGAAACACTTTCCATCGTTACATTGTACTGGTCATTTCTTCATTTGACTCAGACTTGTGCTCAGAAACTCAGTTTTGTTTTATTCTCAAAAGGAGTAATTTATTACACTTTTCAAATATCTCTAAACATATAATTTCCTTCAATAAACCCATGTCCGTGAAATATATCATTTAATGTAGAAGTGGCCAACTCTGGAGAGCCGCAGTGGCTGCAAGTTTTTGTTCCAGCCCAGTTGCTTAATTAGAAGCCAATCCTCACCAATAACAGATCTTATTTAATTTCACTGCTTGTTAATGTTTTAATTCTCCCATGTCAGTTAATTCTTAAATCATAGATTTTTCATGGACCATCCAAGTAATTTAAAACATAAAAGAGATAAAATAATTTTCAGTTCTTCACCTTCTCTTCAGTTTCTTTCTGAGTAGTTAATTAATCCAAATATGAATGATGAATACACACAAGTGGAAATTGAGACAAGCTAGATTTAAAACTGCTGGTTCCTTTGCCATTTACCTCTTATTGATAATAAGAAGCAGTTAAAACAATGACTACAGCTGTTTAAGACTAAAATAAGCAATTAAGGGTTCAAAATCTTAAGAAGCAAGACAACTAAAATGAAACAGAAAAATGTTAATTGAGCAATAAGTGCTTCATCCCTAATGAATGATTTCTCATGGAGGAATTAGGTTGGAACAAAAACCTGAAACCACTGTGGCCCCCCCAGTCCGACATTGCTCAGCTCTGCTTTAAATGGTCTGAGTCTTAAATGGCAAATAAATTAAATGAAGTTAATCAGTAGCAAACACTAGTCACTAATTAAGAAAATAGAATGAAAACCTGTAGTCACTGTGGCTCTCCAGGATTAGAGTTGGCCACCCTGAGGACTTGGCAGATGTGAGAATTCTTGCGGCATATAGAGAAAACAAAAATCTGAAAGATTGGTTAGTTAGGGCATCTTGTATTGACCTTAACACCATAATTGGAATTACTTTGGGATCAGTATTTTAAGGGGGGTTTTCTAGTGTAATTTTAGTCAGTTTTTTTAATCCATAGATAAGTTATCTATTTAATTAATTTATATAAGGTCATTTCTTATTTAATATAAATTTAGGTATTTATTGAAGGGATTTCTAGTTAATTAGGCCAATGGTTGTTAGGATTATGATGGGAATAGGCAAAGGTGGGGGAGGGGTAAAACAAACAAACAATAGGATTAGATACTAACCTTAATCACAGATACTTACCTTAATTACCACCTGGGGATCTCAGCAGACCAGATTTAAACCCCTTCCAGACAGGGCAAGTTAGTCAATCCTCTGATGAAGGCCTGCTAGGAGGCTGAAATGGTTGTCTGACCATTACCTTTCATCATTGTATCTTTTTTTAATTTTATTATGATCAACCTTAGTTTGTTTTTTAGGCTTGGACTGTCTGGATGTTATTATCCCTGCCCAAACACCAGAATCTATGGACACCGGAGAAGAGGAAGGAATGTCATTAATTACGGGTAACACTTCAAACTATGGCCTACTGCCCAAACTCAACTTTGGCTTTTGGAAATTGGTTTCTTTTGGTGTGAATATGGTTTGTTTGTGCCCTTGTATATTGAGAGTGTTTTTTACACATTTACACACATATATAGTGCTTATGACTTGTGCACAGACAGACTTCAAATGAGAGTAATACTTGGAAGCACAGTTTTATACAAAAGCATAATTTTCTGTTCACAGAAAGTGATGTGAGAAAAGTACAACAAGGACACTTTGAATGCTTCTAATGCATAAATGAAGCCCAGACAAATTTGCTCTTGATTACTTGACCATTTTAAATACAGCTTTTGTGGGTTTTTTTTTTTCCCCCCCCCTTTTACAGCTTTGTTTTTTTTCTTTTCTTACAAATCAAAGCACTGAGCCTACTAGTGTTTCACAAATGAGAATAAAATGTAATAGTAGTTATATTATCAAGTATACCCTCTTCATAATTTTATTTAGAAGGCATGGTTCCTTTCCATATCAACTTAAAAATTCACTACCAAGTGAAGTAACATTATATGGTAAAATTTTAACACATCACAAGGAGTGTAGGTTATAGTTAAGTCAGAAAGTATGCAGGTGTAGCATTCGGGTGTGTTCTGGGAGTAAGTTTACTGATACAAAAGTTAGAGCATTTCATGTTTATTTACTTTATCCACAAGTCTTATGTTTCTCTTTATTACACTTTTTCTAACAATGATTCATTCTCAAAAATAGTGATAATGGAAAACAATTACATGTGTTTTAGTGTACTGCATGAAATGGTTTTTTTACAGTTAAATGGAGCACAGATAGGTTTGTTGTGGCTCCGATTTCATACACAGAAAATTTCAAGTCATGTGAAATTGGCACAGATTGATGTGTGTTAGTATTGGAGTGTCTGTGACTAACTATTGCTCAGCTTTCCTAAACGTAACATTTTTGAAAGTATACCCAATTAGCAAATGAAAAATAACTAATACAAAATGACCACTACTAGCATAAAATCAGTGTCAGTATTACTCTATGAAAGGAGAAAAGCAACTAAAACAATTGCCCATCAATCTAGTAGTAATAATTAACTACAGTAATTCATTAAAATTCTATAAATAAGTAATGACTTTGGAAGGAACTGATTTATTGTATAATGTGACTACATCTTAAAGTTTTTAATTCCACTCTGAAGATACATGGAAGCAAAAGCAGCTCTTCCGGTCTGGATGAACAGTAACGCCTAGTCAATCTGTTGAATGCTGTACCACTAAGTAAACGGTACAGTGCAAATTGTATTCCTGCTTCATCCTTGTTGTTAGTGGGCAGCATGGTCCTTATTGCATGCTCAATGGCTCTGTACTTGTTGATCAACTGCAGTTCCATTTCAAATCCATCCTATGTTTAAATCACTTAGGGCAGCTGCATCTTTCCTGTGTAATTAGCTGAAATACCATTAGACTGTAAGCTGATAACATCAGTTCTTTATAATAATCTGCAGATGTTGGTTCAATCAAGTCAATCTGATATATGCTTACATTATTGCTTTCCCTATCCATTTATTTCCAGAGAAGTGACTTTTCTGTACTTCTGTGGTTAAACTAAAGCAGCAGTAGAAGGATGCTTCTATATGAGATGTGCACATTTGCTCTTCCAAGCATCTCACACACTTGCATTGGGCATCTGCATGACTTGAGATGAGTAAAACAAAATATACAAGTTCAAACAGCCTCTCTCAAGATAAAATTGAAACAGTCAGCAAATTTTAAGTTGAAGTTGCACAGAATATTTCCCCATTTTTTAAGACCGATGAGTTCACAAATTCTCCAGTGCTTTTCACTGGGAAGTTTTGAAATTTCAAAACTTCATACAGAGCATTCAATTTGAAATATCTGACCAAAAATTGAATGGACATCGCATATTTCCCTGAATAAGTTTGCAACATTTCAGCAAAATGGGTCTATGGAGTGACCCATTTTGTAAAGAGAAGGTGAAAACAGGATTTTTTTGTAAATTTATTAAAAACCAAAAATATCACTGACACAAGTATTCAGATCATTTGTTAGGACAGTTGAAATTTTGCTCAGGTGCATCCATTTCTATTGATAGTAATTGAGATATTTATGCACCTTATTTAGGGTTCTCCCTGTGATCACCTCAATCATTTGAACAGGACTAGGAAAGGCATACACCTGTCTATAGCATATCAGGTCTAACAGTTGACAATAAGATTCGGTGTAAAAATCAAGCCATGAGGTCAAAGGAATTACCTGCAGTGTCTAGAAGCAGGATTGTGTCATGGAACAGGGCTAAAGAATTCTCTAGCATTGAAGGTTCCTAAGAGTAGCCTCCATAATTCTCCAACCACAACTTTTCCTAGACCTTGCTCCCTGGCCAAACTGAGCAGTTGGGGGAGAAGGGTCGTAGTAAGCAGTCACTCGAGTTGAGCTCCAGAGAGCCTGTGGGGAGACTGGAGAAACTTCCAGAAGGGCAGTCACCATTGCAACACTCCACTAATCTAGGCTTTATGGTGACTAGATGACACATGAAAGTCTGCTTGGAGATTGCAAAAAGGTACCAACCAAAAGGACTCTGTCTGTGAGAACAGATTTTATGAAACCAAGATTAAACTCTTTGACCTCAGTTCTGAGTTTTACATCTGGAGGAAACCAGGCACAGTTTCTTCGCCTGTGCAATGCCATTCCAACAATGAAGCATGCAGGAGTTGGTGGCTAACAAGCTGGGACTGGGAACTAGTCAGGGTCAAGAGAAAGCTGAACTGAGCAAATTAGAGATATCCTTAACACTAGAATCCCTGAAGCCTATTTTAAAAAAAAAAAAAAAATCCCTGGCAACCTTAAATTCCCTCGCACATCTTCATCAGTGTCATATTTTGCAAATGTGTCGATCAGCACAATCGGGGAGTGAGGTGCCTGGAGTTGTATAGGGTAAATAATATATTGTTACTTGGAATACATTTCATGTGTGTTCCGTGGCCACAATGATCTGTGTCAGTGTAGGATGACAGGAAAAACGGAAACTTTTTCCATGTTATACTAATAATAACATAGTGTATAATGTGTGAAGACTTTAGTCCAAATATCAAACACATGCTTTTTTTTTATTCAAGAATATAAAAAAAAAAAAAAAATTGATCATTTTCATGTTGCTGTCAATGAGTAAAAACCCAAGCTCAAATGTCAATTGACAGAAAGCTGATATGGAGATCGCTAAATGGAGATAAATGCCATCAACTCGGAGAGGGAGAGGCAAGTTCATTGTACCACGTGAACGTCACTGAGAGAATAAAACTGAATAATAAAAAAATGGTTACAGACTAAGTGTCACACAATCAAATCAAATGTATGTTTTAAAATATTATAGTGATAAGAATTATAGCAGCTCACTACTCAAAAAGCAGAACGCCCAGTCTCGAACCCAGAACCTTTGTGTTATAAGGCAGAAGTTTTTACCTCTGCACCTTTCAAGAATACATTTCAACTTTCTGTCAATTGACATTTGAGTTCGAGGTTTTTAACTCATTGACAGCAACATGTAAATCATTTTTTTTTTTTTTCCTTTGGTTATATTCTTGAATAAAAGCACGTGTTTATTTGATATTTGGAGTAAAGTCTTCACACATACAATTCATGTCATTAGTATCACATGGGAAAAGTTTGTTTTAGGTATGTGTTCAGCATTTCTTGCCTCACCTAGTAGACAGTAGCACTTTACAGACATTTAAAACTATGACTTCTTGTTAATTTGGAAGAATTGAGTAGACCGAATCAGTGAGCTTTGTTGAGCTGAATGGCTTGTTCTTGTCTAGATTGGTCTAATGTTCAAACAAGCCTAATGTCACAATGCCTGGAAGTCAAAACGTAAAAACAGTAACAAGAATCAAAATCAAAATAATTAGGCAGTGAATTTTTATTAAAGGTTTTTAACCATATACTAGGACAAGATGATTGGCGCGCCATAATCGGATATTGATGTGGCAGGTATATATGACTAGAAACAAAATGACATTGCTCAAACAAAAGGAATTCAGTCAAAATGGCAACTTGCTGCTATCACGTTTATTATAAATTTATAACACCAAAAAATAACTATATAAAAAATATTCAGAATATATTTTTAAGTGTACAAACAAGATCCATGATGGTTTTTCATTTGCTTCTGTTTTGTTAACTGGTGATCACCCATCACTTTCAATGGTGCACGATGACTGCCACATGGTAATGTTCGAAGGGGTGGTGATTTCCAGAATCTCTATGTAGGTCCATTTCTCATTGTATCTGTGTTTTTTAGGTCTTTGTTTCTTTCTTTTTTGTTTTATTTTTTTTTTCTCATCATGGTGCTTTAGTAGTATTTAAGATCTAGAAAAGTAAGGCAAGTGGTCACACTTACTGCATTAGACTCGGGATGAAGTAAATTCTTGCAAGCTCAACACAGTTCTGCTGGTAGTTTTGTTTTTTCCCAGCTCTTGTTTTGGCTTGTTAAGTTTTTGCAGCAAGAGCTAGTCTCTCTGTCATTGACTAGAACAAGGTGACCACCAGAAAATTCTTGCATATATTTTTTTTTTTCTTTATGTACAAGCTAGTTGTGACATGCAGTAAATGAAAAATTGTGACACTATAACAAATCTAATGGTTTACATATTCAAAGGCAAGAAGATAACTGAAGCTGAACACATTTCTGTTCAAATGATGATACATCACAAGAGAATGAACACTGTAAAGAGGCAACAATTTACTGTTTATAAAAGAATAGTGTTGTGATTTTGAGGTTTGAACCTTACTGGTCTCATTTCTATTTTTTTTTCTACCCAATTTTTTTTTCTATGAATATTTTCTATTGATTTTTTTCATTATGTTGAAGACTTCACTGCTATTAACTTTGAGAATATTTTGATTCATTTGTTTCACTGTTATCTGTTACGATTATTTGTAAAAACATGAGTGCTGCATTTTGTGGCTATTTTTGTGTAGTTCATGTTGTTGTTGTTGTCGTCGTCCTTACTTGGAAAGTTGCCAACACAGGCCCTGATGTGGCCACATTGATGATTTTGGGTCACCGTTAGTATATAGGACCCTGGCACCCTTGTTAATTCATCCTATCAATGATCAATGGAACAGCAAAACTAAGTCTTGTTGGGGATGTTATGTTTACGGTACATTTCTCAATTTCTGTATCTTTCCATTTAATATCACCTGAATGAAGATTAAGTAGTAGAAACCAGAAAACAAAACAATTCTATTTTACTGCAAAAATCAGTATGCAGCTTTGTCCATGTTGACTCTATTTTGTTCTGTCATGAGTTAGTGTAGAAGTCTGTGGGTTGGTGTGCTTATGGCTGTGTGTGCTCTGAAATGATTACTAGTCTGTTCTATGTTGTTTTTATGAAAGTAAAAAGAAAAAAAGATTGCCAGTGTCTGTCACTGCAGACTTAATCCAAGTATATTAAACAAATAATTGAATAACTTGTTCTTGGAGTCAATATGACCTTTTTTTTAATTTAAAATGAGACCGTGAATAGCTTTTGTGAGAGAAGAGTTGAAATACTGTTCATAATGGGGATTAATCAAACTTTTCAAAATATTGAAGGTGCGCAAATGATTTTTAGATCTCAAATTGTTCATTTTTTTTCAAATACTCTGCCATGTTAAAAAATGGAATGAATTCCCCACTGCTAAACAAGAAGCCATGAGTGTAAATTGAAAAAACATACATCAAAGTGATTAAGAAATAGAATGATCTACCATTTTTATGCAGAATTTCCACTTTGAAAAAGTTGACCCTAGAAATTAATTTAAAAAAAATTTATAAATGAATTTAAATATTAGTGTACTTTATATAATGTTTATAAATTTTAAAGAGGATATGTATAAAGAAACAATGAAAAACATTAAAATCAATTATAAAATGTTACAATATGGGGGAAAAATTACAAAATAAAATAAAGGTATGGTTGCTTTTTGCATCTGAAAGCTAAAATCCTTTTAAAACTGTCATAACAATGTAACCTGAAACATGCTTTAAATTTTCACCTACTTGTGTGAATAAGGTTTAGCTCACTTTTACTTATATTTTGCTTATTTCTTGCCACTCCCCTTTTATAGATGAGGCAATTCTGTGTGCAAAATGAAGACATTTATGGCCTTCAAACCTACAGAGAAAACTACTCTTGGTCATAAATACATTGCGCTGTATATGACCAGAATGATGTACCATAAAAACAATATTGACACTTGAGAGAAAATGCATCTATTTAAAATGCGCAATATTCTGAACTGAAGAAAAATGAAAATCTGAGGATAGGAAGGATCAAAAAATATTTGTTCTATGTAATACCTTTTAACAAAGGCTTTTTTGGTCTTAATCACCCTTATAATGCATCAGTAAATACTGTAGGTTATTCATTTCTGTGCAGTGTGGCATATTAAGTGCCTTTGATATACTGGAAAAATTAATTATGAATATGAGAGATTTGCAGATCTCATACTGAAATATGCAGTATCAAGAGAAATATGTCTAAGTTCAGCCACTTTTGACAATTATAAACTATTTTTTTTATTAGTCCACATTGCACCAGATGAATAACCACTTAACTGATGCTTTGCAAGCATCAAACACCAAAAGAAGCCTTTTCTAAGATTGTTACTTAAGAGTAAATGAATAATAGATGCATTTAGCAGCACCTAAACTTTTTTTTTTGATAAACCACTAGTATTATCAGTCGTAACAATTTTGAATATATAGTAAAATATCAAAGTAGAGGTTTTTAGTCAGCATTTTTTCTTCATTGGTATGAATGACTTTGGATTTGGCAAGAAGATAGCAAGAGACAGAAGCAATAGTTGTGATGAAGAGTTTGTGTGAGAGACGACAATTTCAAAGAGGAAAAGGTAACCTACTAATAGATATAGTGAAGTAAAGAGATGTAGACTTTGAGAGGCTTATTAGGATATACAGTAATCCCTCCTCGATCGTGGGGGTTGCATTCCAGAACCCCCCGTGATAGGTGAAAATCCGCGAAGTAGAAACCATATGTTTATGGTTATTTTTATATATCTTAAGCCCTTAAACTCTCCCACACTGATTATAAATATTCTCCGCACAGTTATACAGTAAACCCTCGTTTATCGCGGTTAATCCGCTCCAGACAGATAAATGAATTTCCACGAAGTGGGATTCTTTATTTATAAATCTATTTTCACAGAGCATTGAAAACCTGTTTACGACCTTCTAAATACGTTTTTTAACATTATTAGAGCCCGCTAGACATGAAATAACACCCTTTAGTCAAAAGTTTAAACTGTGCTCCATGACAAGGTAGACAATGACAATTAAAAGAATGCAGACATATCTTCCTCTTCAAGGTGCGTATCAGGAGTGGAGAATGTCAGAGAAAGAGATAGCGAGAGAAAAGTAAATCAAAAATCAATAGGGCTGTTGCGCTTTTAAGTATGCAAGCACTGCGATAAAGTGGCAGCAATGAAGGGATCAATGTGAAGGTAGCCTTTCAGCATTTTTTAGAGGAGCGTCCGTATCTTCTAATCAAACAGCCTCTGTGCAAACAGCCCCTTTGCTCACACCCCCTCCGTCAGGAGCAGAGAATGTCAGAGAGAGTGAGACAAAGAAAAGCAAACAATGAAAAATCAATACAGGCTGTTGGAGCTTTTAAGTGTGCGAAGCACCGTGCGGGAAGCCTATCGTATATCATTTATATTTTTTTAATTTCATTTAATACTTAATACATGCTCTGATTGGGTAGCTTCTACGCCATCCCCCAATAGCGTCCCTTGTATGAAATCAACTGGACAAACTGAGGAAGCATGTACCATAAATTAAAAGACCCATTGTCTGCAGAAATCCACAAACCAGCGAAAAATCTGTGATGTATATTTAGATATGCTTACATTTAAAATCTGCGATGGAGTGAAGCCGCGAAAGTCGAAGCACGGTATAGCGAGGGATTACTGTACTAGAAAATTGTGCTTGGAAATTTTCTCAAGAATAAAAGCGTTAATGAAATGATGAGGGAGAGAAGAACATCACATGTTACAGTAAGAAAGGAGATTATCTTAAGTAGTGACTTGTGAGAGGACTCAATATTAGAATAGTCACATGATTAGTATGGGATGTTGTAAATATTCATGCTGTTGTAAATGACTATAACAATACAAAGTGTAACATGATCGGGTTAACAGAACATTTTGGATAAGAAGGGAAATACAGGGTACATGTAGTGTAAGTCGGCATATGTGAAGTGTAGCCATTAGGTAATGTAGCATACCAAGATCTATAATTTTCTGGATAATGCAATTTGTTGAATAAAAAAAAGTTGTCAGCGAAAATATGCCTCTGTGTGTAACCCGCAAGTATCTGTACATTTAACCCGGGTTTCAATGTAACTCTTGAAAATAGTCTACAACTGACCATGGTTAAAAACATTATTAAACTTTTGTTGTTAGTCATATGCTAAATGAACAGGGAATTGCCTATGTCGTAATATAAAGGGAATATCTTGTTTTGAGTTGTCAGTGTTATGGAATCCCTGTAGTTTTTCTGTCATGTTTCTTGTCTGGCAGTTTGAGACTACTATTCAGAAAGGTTGTGTGTAATTAATTTTTTGTTCACTGTCTAGGTGTAAGATCCCGCTGATCTTTAGATAATTTCGCTCTGTGGCTTGTCGTACGTTGTCTGTTGTTCTAAGGCATCTCGCCTGTGCTTATCTACTGTACATCACGTCAGACCAATGTTTCTGCTTCTGTGTGTTGGTTGTGAGCATGGCCATTTCTGTTGGTTGCATCTAGGCTGTATGTGCCTTTTCATTTTATCGGGAGGCTTGCGTTGAAGTCAAGGAAAAAGGTGTAAAATGGTAGTGTCATAATCCAGTTTCGGTGAGTAATGAAGTATGCACCAAATAAAATACCACAGTTAATTGGTCACATTGAAGATAAGCCTAAGACCTAAACTCTGCCAGGAACACAGATTCCTTGCTTTTGTTGTGGAGTGATAAAGTAGTTGTGACAACTGTTGCTTGTATCGAGCACGGATGGACACAAGCGAAATAATATAAGAATGTGCAGCAATTGCCAGAGGCTAGGAAAAAATTGTTCCTATACATGTTGTTTTTCAAAGATTTTAGACAGGCATAAAGTATTATCTTTTAATATTTTCGCAAAAGTATGTGTTGTAAAATAAATGTGGGGTCAGACTTGTATGTTATGTATGTCTTTCACAGGAAAAAAAGTTCAACAGTATACCCAGCGAAAGATTAAAGTATAGTACAGTTACTGTACTTGCCCATCTTCCATCTTATCCTCAGCCATGAACATAAGAGCCCTGAAGTACAAAAACCCCACCTCGGCATCCTTCCCTTCTGATCTAAGCAAAAACTATAGGAAGCAGCGTTCATTCTCAGGATCACAAGCAGAGAGAAAGGAGCTATCCCATTAGACCATCAGATGGCAAATGTTAAATGTTTATCGGCATATAAACAGAACTTTACCACTGAAGCTCAAAACCTTTGTCACCTCACCTTGTCTCTTGTTTTCTTTTCCGTGGAAATTTTAACACAGAATTACACTAAAGTCACTGTTGGTTGTAGGTGGCCCCTTATAAAAGAGCAAGAAATTATATTTATAAAGTGCTTTCCTCTCTACTCGAAGCATTATATATAGAAAGCGGGCGCCACTTGGTAACTGCCAATGTGTACCATCCACCTGGATGCTGCAGCAACAGTCATTATGCAATAATACGCTCATCACACATGAGCTATAGATGGCGAAGGGGTGAGAGAGAGCCATTTAGATAAAGGAAATGACTAGGGGGTGAGAATGACTAGCCCATGGAGGGCAATTTAGCCTGGACATCAGGATACACCCTGTTCTTTGCAAAGGCTGTTCACGGATGTTTTATGACCGCAGACAGTCAGGAGTTTAGTTTTACATCTCATTTGAAGAATGGCACACTTTGTACTGCACTGGGGGAATTGGGATCCACACACAGGCCACAGGGTATGTGCCCCCTGCTGGCCACAGCAACCCCCTGCGTGGTCTCCCATTTAAGTAACATGCTTAGATTCTGGTGGATGACCTGTTCTGAAGTGCATTTTATGGCTGCTGGCTTATTTTCGTACTGCTCAAACATACACAGGCGGTACAAATTGTAAATGTTATACAAAATAAAAATGTGTGTAAGCATGTTGAAATATTTGTAAGTAATACACAACCATCAACACGTCTACTGTTATGGATATTTTGAATTAAAAAAAAAAAAAAGACAAATGTTTATAAAAGAAACTAATTTTAACTTTTTTATTTTAACATGTAAAGTGTAATTTAATAAAATATACAGTATTTAAATTTGACATGTGCGTATGCTCCATGGAATTTCCCAGCTCTTTGAAAATGTTGCTATTTTAAGCATCTATTTGTTTATAATGAGTGACCATTGCACCCACTTGGGGAATATATAAAGGTTACTTGGGAATAATTAGTCTTACACTGGAAATATAAGCTTATGTGCTGTTAATGTTAAATTTCCTTTGAGATTTTTCCTCTGTTCCATATTTGAACTATAAAGATCAATCTTTTATCAAGAGAATGCAATGATGCTTGCTTAAAACTTTCAAAATGGTTGTATTGTTTCCTGTAATATTAGCCCACATTGGACAAAAACAATAAAATCTGAAATTCCGAAGGATTTTTAGAGCAGGAGTAATATTTTTAAGGTGAATACCAGGCTTAAAGAAAGCTAGAGCCGATTCCTTTGGTAACATGACAATGATTTGTATCTCAATTGCTCCCATTACAATGGCAAGCTAAATTAACTTTTAGAGATATCTTAAAATGCCTTTAATGGCTTCTTAAAATGAAGTATATAGATCTTAAAATATATTTTTATTAAAAGATAAGTTTAGTATTTTTTTAAGGTTATTTTTCATAGACCTGATGCATGTTAATTTGTCATGGGAAAATGTGTTCTTAAATGCAGCATTTTTTGTAAAATAAAAATCCTATGCTTGGCACTATGGTTTAAAATTGCTATTTCATGATATATGACTTATCATTTTCAGATATCTGAAATGCATTTTAAGTTATTGTGAAATAACTTCTTGCATATTTTGAGATGTCATAAATGCAAGATTCTGAACTTGTGAGGTGGCATGGGTACCCACTGTACTGTGGTGCTGCAACAAGTAACAAATTACTCACTCTTCTCCAGTTAGATGGAAATTTAAAATAAATGGCAAGTTTGGAGAATTAGATGGAGGTTGGGTAGCAAAAATGCATCAGGGTTTACTTTTTTTAATTGGTAGCACTTTATAAGCAACAATATATGCAATTAATTGAAGAGTAAAAAGGCATATTACAAAGGCTCAATCCAGAGTGCCTGATATTTAGAATCTCCTTCCAGTTTCAGTATGGAGTACTTCATGCAGTGATTTCAACTGCATGCCATTTGACAGTTTGGATTTTGAGGTTCTGTTTTGTTGTGCAGTTGCGTATGCAGCAAAAAGTTAAACCTTTTGACTTTATATAGAATCTATATGGCCTCACTAACAATTTCCCCTTATATTTTTCAGAAAGATGCATACAGTTTACATTCTGTATCTTGCCTGTGGCAAACTGTAGCATGTGCAGTAAATTGCCACCCTGTAATTTTGTGTTATTCATTCTATCTCTATTCTACATAACATTTTTATCATGTAGCATCTTCAGACACTTTTTTTTTTTTTTCTTTTCACTTTTGCATGGTGGTATGATAAGTGGTCTGTGGCGAAGTGCTGTTTTAAATAAATATTCAGGTCCCAGATCTGGTGCTGATTGAGGTGCTTGGCTGATCACACATTCCTGTGCAAATGCAAGTGGTTGAGTCAAGGGCCTCATTCACACCTCAGAGTAGGAAGAGGTCCATTCCTGTACTCGATATAAAGGGAGCCTGCATGGCAGAGAAGTGAGAGAAATAATAGAGGAAGGAAATCTGATAAAGAAGTAGAATGTGAGCGAGCAGTATCGGGTGCCTGAGCAGAATGAGCCAGCCAGTAAACGAGAGCCAGAGCAGTTGTTAGCCCCGTGGAACAGTGAAGGATTGATGCTGTAGGGGCAGATTGTCCACGCTGATATTTCAGAGGAGCAGGTTTAATGGATATGGAGTCCTCGGGGGGTGATGCCACATGTGCAAAAAGGAAGACGTGAGGACAGCTGACTCCAAGCGGTATGGCAGACACTGATGGAGGCAGGGAGTTGGTGAGTAGGAAAGTGGATGCTGGAGTCTCTGCTAGCTGAGTGAGCTATGCATGAACTGGAGAGATAGAGAGAGGGAGATTAAAGACCAAATAACTATTGTATTGATTTTAGCTCTGGAGTTTAACTCCCGGACTATTCACTGTTTTCATTTGATTCATTAACTATTTATTTAAAGATCACTGCACCATTGAACACTAATTGTTCATGGATTTTAATAAAAGCAATTGGCACTTTAGCACCAAACCCTTGCTGAATGTGTGTGTCCTCATTTCCCTGGCTATTCTCGGTTAATGACTATTGATGGTTTTGGGTTCAAGAGGCTCCTGTATGCACCAGGGATAGTGGAGGCAGCCCAGACCATAACAAGAGGCCACTCCATTCTGGAATAAAATGGCAACAGAACTCAAAACCTATATAAAAAAAAATAAAAAAAAAATACTGTCATTTATTAATCAAAACACAAAACAGTGATAATCAGCCAGTCATCCAAATTACATGATACAGTTCTTACTGCTTGGAGGGGCTGGTTATGCAAATAATTAGAATCGGTTTCCACATTTTCTAACCTCCTGCAGCAGTATATTTCAGCTTTCAGTGAGCCTTTCTGTACCTCATGACTTAGAGACTCTATTGTGTGAAGTATCCAATCAAACCTGTCTTGAGAAGCACTTGCTACTACCACCTTTAAAAAAACTTGGAGTAAGATGCCCTCCCAATGTCTGTGTGCATATCACAAATTGCAGATGGTTTTTATCTAATTTGTGTGTACACAATACATATTTCAAATTTGTAGTAATTACTACATTGACACATTTCAGACCACGTTCTCCTACAACACTGATTTGTGTTACTGATGAGTTTCTAGACATCATTGAACATGTAGTCCTAGTGACCTTTTTCCCATCCAGATTATCTAGTTCAAGGTTGTTTATAGCCTGTAACTTTTCTTTTAGTGTATTTCCAAAACATAGTAGAAAAAGTGGTCATGCCTGGAAACATCAAATGAGCAGTCTTTCTAATAGTAAGCTTAACATGTAACACAATGTGAAGGTGTATCTGTCAAGTCATTATGTGCTTATCTCACTCCTACAGAGTACATTAGGTTAGCAACTTTCAATCTGAGTACTACTAGCAATAACTTCAAATTTTCTAGATTATGAAAGCAACAGATGGAAAGTAGGCATGCAAGGTTTGTTTTTTTATCTTGTTTACTTTTTTTACATCCTGGGTAAGCACTATTTTAGTTATACTGTTAATTTGGGGAAATCGCTACAAATGCATATTTTCTTGATTAGCTGTGATTCCCTACCATTTACTGCTTCAAGCTATCTCTGTTATGTCTATCTTGTTGTTGTTGTTGTTTGCATGCAAATTCTTCCCACACAAGTCATTGTGAACATAGAAGATAATCCTTCCTTCTGAAAAAGTGTGCCAAAAAGCTGTAATTAGATTAATTTTCTTATCACACTTATACCATTTAGACAGGATGCTTTGTAAAACCTGAAACTTTTCCATAGTGGATGTATTAAGTAAGCTATAAGGCATTTTTTTTCATGTTTGGATATGTGCCAAAATGGCTGCAATTTTAAGTTGTTTAGGGAGATTCAACTTTTATTAAATTACTAAATACACCAGGAGCAAATAACAAACTTGTTTGCAAAACTTTTAACAATTTCATTTTCAGTTATATTGAATGCATCATTTTAAATGTTTGGTTACCCAAGTTCCCAATAAGCGCATTCAATAGTGGCATGATAAAAGCATGCAAGACAAGATTGCCAACAAATGTGTACAGCAAGTAAACTCTCCCCTTGGGTTTAGTTTTATCTACTGGACAGTTACTTTTTTTTATTAAAAAAAATAACATAAATGAAAATATGGCAAATTAAAGCAGAATAAAAAAATCCACAAATCCTGGCAAATAAGAGTAACTGAATTGTGCCACATTATGCTGTTGCATACGTGCGCATTAGAGACAATTTAAGGGCTTGAATAACTGTGCTTACCCAACATTTTTTCACCCTCCTCAGTTCTGTAATGACCTCTGTCTATAAAGGCTGTTTATTTTTTTCACTTTCCAGGTTCAAGCATATGGGGTTATCAAGTTAGTAACCCCATCTCTTTATCTGTGTTTTTGTGCTTTATTCACAGTGGTGTATTTGACCGGATGTTTCTGAAAAATTAACTGAGCAGCAAGACTATTATCGCAACCTTGGCCACCAAGATTCAGTCCCTGCAAGTCCAGGTGGAGGAACACAGGACAGAGCTCACCAAGCACATGTGGCTCTCCACCAGAACCAGTTGTGGCCTCTGTACCAGGTAAGGAAGACAATGATGACATTGAATCCTATTTTCTTATTTTGGAGAGCACCGCCACCCAACACAGCTGGGAGTGAGTGGAGTGGGCCAACATACTGATGCCATTCCTGTAGGGTGAGGCATAGCTGACTTATTACAACCTCAATGAGCATGCAACTGCCAACTGTAACACCCTACAAGTCAAGGTATTCAAAGTTATGGCATCTCCTTGGACCAGCAGGTATGGTTATGCCAGGAGAATTTTGGAAATTTGGACCCAGAGCAGCCATTACACTCCCAGGCATTGTCTGGGGCAGTGTGGGGAGATAGTTAAGGCCAAATGTGAACAGCTCTAAAAAAAGGTCCTAGAGGCTTCTTGTGACATCCTGGTAAATGCTCACCCAAGTTACTTGCTGGGCCAGTCTGGTGACAAGAATATAAAAGCATGGAGGCACTTATTGAAACCTTTGAGTGACACAGAGCGGCCTTACAAAGCAAGTGTGTGGAACAGTCCGCTCGTCAAACCCAGATGGGATGTGTGGCCAACCAGGAGCCTCTCCGCTGTGACGAAACCCAAGGAGAAATGCACATCCTCCCCCTGCTGTTTCAAGTGTGGGGAGGCCAGGCATACCATCCCCAACTGCCCTCGCCTCAATGAGCCTATGCACTGCAGCTGGGTGAAGGGCGGAAGATACTGTGCAGTTGCTAACCCATTATCTTTTCCTTGTAAAGGAGGTAATAAATGGACTTAAGGTTACTACATTAATTGATTCCGGCAGCAACATTTCCATTGTCGCTTGCCATTATGTGCTCCCGCAACAGTGGTTTGCTGGGAAGACCAGTCTGACCTGTGTTCATGGGAAAACGTGGTGGTATAGGTCAGCCTCATGTGTCATCAGATATGGAAGTATCATACAAGCACACCAGGTTGAAATCCTTCAAAATTCAACTATCTGGTGAGACTGGTCAGACGTTGAAAGCAGCATAGCTCCTTTGAATTCTTCGGGCCTTGTTATGGATGGAGGAAACCCATCACAAGCTGTCCCCATGCCATGTTCACAGCCGGACACATCAAGGAGCCACACAGCCATCCAGACTGACGTTCCCTCGGCTGGCACTGGGCCCTCATGGTTGGATACCATGTCCATTGAGGTCAGTCCAGACTCTATCACTTTCACTATCTTTACAATTTCAATTTTTGGCAAACACCGGCTTCCTCTTAAAGGGAACAATGTAATGACAATTCTCTCAAGTTTGCCAAAAATGCAGTAGTTCTGGTGAATGGCCAACACGCTCAACATCCCATATCCCAAAGGGGCCACACTTTGTTGTTAATAATGACCTGATGTATTGTGTAGTAGAGATGAGGTCGCTGTTACTAGTGCCATGGACTTTCCAGTGTCCGGTCAGTGAATTAGTACATGCCCATTAAGGAGCCGACAAAACATTTGAGCATAGCAAGCTTCGATTCTGTTGGCTGGGGCTTAATGAGGAGGTCCATCACTTTTGAACTTCATGTCCGGAGTGTCGGTTATGACAGATTCTGAGTGACTGACCTCTCTAATTCTCATTCACTTTGTTGACTTTTCCTTTGAACCCATAGTGGTTGATATCATGGGACCTCTTAACCTCGTGAGAGTCTTCTAGCCATGAGTTTATCCCATTGTGAACGGCCGCCTCAAAAAAAAAATCACATGGAAGTTTGTGTGTGTTGGCATCTCCAAGGAGGTTCTAACAGACCAGGGGACACCACTCACCTCGTATACATTCAGGGACGTTGCCAAATTACTCTAGATTTAGCATATAAGAACCTCAGTATACCATCCTCAAAATGATGGTCTAGTTGAGCAGTTTACCAAGACCCTTAAACTGATGCTACACAACGTGGTCAGCATGGATGGGAGAAACTGGGACTAGTTACTCCCCTTCATATTACTTGCCTATCAGGAGGTCCCCCAAACCTCCACAGGCTTCTCCCTTTTTGAACTACTTTATAGGTGACCACCCCAGGGCTTTTTGAAAATATTTCCTTGTACTAATATATTAGAATATATCAGGCAGTTATGTGATAGATTTGTGAAAATCGGGCCAACTATAAAAGAACACTTGGAGGCACAATCAGCACAAGCCTGTTATTACTTTGGCATATCTCTCAGAAAATTCTGCCCAGAAGACTGCATCATGATTCCTATCTCCACCTCCCACTCCAAATTATTGGTTCATTGGTGGGGCCTTTACAAAGTTAAGGAGAGGAAAGGCCTTGTCAACTATTTGGTTAAACAACCAAATTGTTGCCTGAGCAAATGGGTCTATCATATAAATTTGCTGAAATAAGAGAAATATATGAAACCAAGTCTCCACTCCGGACAGCCCCATTCATTCTTTGCACACAAACCAGTCCTTAACTTCGGCACCAATTTGAGGGCCAAACTATGGCAGGCGCTGGAAGCAATTATCATATCTGTCTTGGAGGTGATGAGCAAGAAACCTGGTCAGACTTCTCTGGTTGTGCACGACATTGTGACTGAACCTGGGGGTTACTGTCAAAGAATGCCCATATCGACTCCCAGAGGCAAAACATGCTGAAGTGGACTTTGACATCAAACGTATACTGAACCTTGATGTAATAGAGAAATATAGTTCCTGGTCCAGTCCTATCATCTTGATCCTCCAAGCTGAACTCAAGTTTTGCAATGACTTCTATTAGCTGAATCAGTTCTCACAATTTGACACTTATCTGATGCAGCATGTGGACGACCAAGTGGCTCGTGAGGCGGAATACCTGACCACCCCTGAAATGATGAAAGAGTATTGGAAGGCTCCTTTTAATGCACTCGGTGAAGGTAAAGACTTGCAATATCGTGTCCTTCCTTTTTTTGTTGCACAGGGCACTAGCAACTTTTCAGCATCTGGGGGATAGAGTGCTGTGGCCCCACAGTATGTATATTGCTGCCTATCTAGATGACGTCTAATCCAACACATAAAAGGAGCAACTACAGCAGGTCTGAGACTTACTCCATATATTAGTTGAGGCTGGCCTTTGAAAGAGGCTGGCTGAAAGAGGGCAAATATTTAGGTTACCTGGTGGGCAGGGGTATGGTAAGACCACAGTGTTCCAAAATAGACTCCATTATCAACAGGCCAAATCTGAAGATCAAGAGGCAAGTCCAGGCCTTCATAGTGTTAGTGGGATACTACCTCTGGTTTTTTAAGTCTGTCTTTCTTCTTTGAGACAGCAGCACTCTTGACAGATCTAACAAAGAAGTGGGCCCCCAACACAGTGGTATGGGATTCAAAATCGGGCACTGCTTTTTGTGACCTTAAGCAGTTCCTTATGTCAACACCTTTCTTAATGGCTACTAACTTTTTTCTTTGCTTTTTATCCTCCTTCGTTGGACACAGGTATTGGTGCTGTGCTGAGCCAAAGCATCGATGGTGTTGAACATTGGTTAATGTTTCAGAGCTGAAAACTGCTGAACTGGGAACCCTGGTTATGTGTCTGTAGAACAAGAGGCTCTAGCAATGAAGAGAGCAGTTACCCAACTGTTAATGACTTTAAATTTCATTGATTCCTTTGGTCTTATTCAGTCTGTCATCACCCCAACCCGTGAACATAGTCATATAATTGACTTAGTTTTGTCAATTGGTATTTCTGTTTGTAATTTTGAAGTCACTGTAAAATGTTTCTGTGATAATTTTCCTGTTTTATTTGATATCGCGGTTCCTGTTACAATGTATAAACCTCTTAATCCTGTTTATCACTCTCAGCTGTTTACTTGATATACTGCTGGTCAGTTTTCTATTTTTTTTTTTTTTTTAATGTTGCTACTCAGGAGTGCCCCTTGTTGAATTCTTTTTTTTCTTCTGAATTATGTGTTGATGATTTGATTTCACAATACAATTCTTTCTGTTTAGCTATTCTTTACACTGTCGTTCCACTAACAAATTAGGCACACTATGTCTACATCCCAACCAGGGTCCCAGGCATGAATTTAGAAGAGCAGAACAAAAATGGAGAAAAGACTTCAGGTGTCTGATATTATCAAAGGTTTACTCACTACATATCAAGAAGTGGTGAAAGTGGCATGTAATCTACAGTATACTTCGCTAAAATCATCGCTAATAAAGGTCATAGTTTACATTTATTGTTTAAAATGATTAACAGTACTCTTAATCCTATTTCCACTTACTGTTAGCTTCTTAAGTTTGTGATGAGTTTTTGAACTTTTTGTTGGTAAATTTAAAGCAGCTAAACCCCTAATTTTATCACCTGTCATTGACCCATTTTTCCTCTTTGTGCTTGACTGTTTTTATAACCAATTTGAGCCTTTGAACTTGACCACCTTAGGAAAACTGATTAATCAGTTAAAGCCATCTTTTTACTCTACTGATATACAGTATTACCTCCATCTTCTTTCAAAGAGATGTTTAATGTGGTAGGGGTTTACATTTTAGAAATTATAAATCGCTTTTTATCTGGGGTTGCCCCTCATTATATTAAGTTTGTGTTTGTTAATCCACTGTTAAAGCCCAGTTTGGACCCCACTGTTTTGACAAATTATTGACAAATTTCTAATTTCAAAATTTTAATGTTGGTGCTCTTTCCTACTTAACATTTTAGTACCCTTAGATCTGCCGATCAGTGCACAGAGTGGTGAGCAGGAGCTATGTGAAAGCTGAAGGGGATTGATCTTTCACCTGTGTTGCTCCAAAGTTATGGAACAGTTTCTCTTAGTATAAGGGCGTCATCATCTCTGACTGTGTTTAAGAGTAGGCTAAAAACTCAACAGAAATAACCTAGTTTCTGTTCTAAATATCAATAACGCACATAGAATTCAGCTCTGCCACTCCGACACATTAAATATGGCACTATTAAATGTTAGAGCTTTAACTAACAAGATGTTTTTATCAACGATCTTACAGTGCATCTGGAAAGTATCCACAGCACATTACTTTTTCCACATTTTATGTTACAGCCTTATTACAAAATGGATTAAATTCATTTTTTTCCCTCAATTCTACACACAACACCCCATAATGACAACGTGAAAAAAGTTTACTTAAGATTTTTGCAAATTTTATTAAAAATAAAAAAACTGAGAAAGCACATGTACATAAGTATTCACAGCCTTTGCCATGAAGCTCAAAATTGAGCCCAGGTGCATCCTGTTTCCCCTGATCATCCTTGAGATGCTACTGCAGCTTAATTGGAGTCCACTTGTGGTAAATTCAGTTGATTGGACATCTGACCTAACGGAAGCATATAGATTGAGAAGAGCAGCGGACCAGGATAGAGCCTTGTGGAACATCATATTGGATATCATGTGTCTTTGAGTTGTAATTGCCACAACTAACAAAGAATTTTCTCCCTGCCAGGTAGGATTCAAACCAATTTAAGACACTGTTGTGATCAATGGTGTCAAATGCGGCACTCAGATCTAGAAGAATGAGAACAGATAAATGGCCTCTGTCTGCATTTACCCGCAAGTCATTTACTACTTTAACGAGTGCAGTTTCTGTGCTGTGATTTGTTCTAAAAACTGACTGAAATTTATCAAGAATAGCATGTTTATTGAGGTGGTCATTTAACTGCATAATGACTGCCTTCTCTAGAACTTTACTTAAGAAGGGCAAGTTAGAGATGGGTCTAAAATTTTCAAAAGCATGGATTAAATTCATTTTTTCCCTCAGAATTCTACACACAACACCCCATAATGACAACGTGAAAAAAGTTTACTTGAGGTTTTTGCAAATTTATTAAAAATAAAAAAAACTGAGAAAGCACATGTACATAAGTATTCACAGCCTTTGCCATGAAGCTCAAAATTGAGCCCAGGTGCATCCTGTTTCCCCTGATCATCCTTGAGATGCTACTGCAGCTTAATTGGAGTCCACCTGTGGTAAATTCAGTTGATTGGACATGATTTGGAAAGGCACACACCTGTCTATAAGGTCCCACAGTTGACAGTTCATGTCAGAGCACAAACCAAGCATGAAGTCAAAGAAATTGTCTCGAGGCACAAATCTGGGGAAGGTTACAGAAAAATTTCTGCTGCTTTGAAGGTCCCAATGAGCACAGTGGCCTCCATCATCCGTAAGTGGAAGAAGGTCGAAACCACCAGGACTCTTCTTGGACCTGGCCGGCCATCTAAACTGAGCAATCGGGGGAGAAGGGCCTTAGTCAGTAGGTGACCAAGAACCCGATGGTCACTCTGTCAGAGCTCCAGAGGTCCTCTGTGGAGAGAGGAGAACCTTCCAGAAGGACAACCATCTCTGCAGCAATCCCATCAATCAGGCCTGTATGGTAGAGTGGCCAGACGGAAGCCACTCCTTAGTAAAAGGTACATGGCAGCCCGCCTGGAGTTTGCCAAAAGGTACCTGAAGGACTCTCAGACCATGAGAAACAAAATTCTCTGGTCTGATGAGACAAAGATTGAACTCTTTGGTGTGAATGCCAGGCATCACGTTTGGAGGAAACCAGGCACCGCTTATCACCGATCCAATACCATCCCTACAGCAAAGCATGGTGGTGGCAGCATCATGCTGTGGGGATGTTTTTCAGCAGCAGGAACTGGGAGACTAGTCAGGATAAAGGGAAAGATGACTGCAGCAATGTACAGAGACATCCTGGATGAAAACCTGCTCCAGAGCGCTCTTGACCTCTGACTGGGGCAACGGTTCATCTTTCTGTAGGATAACGACCCTAAGCACACAGCCATGATATCAAAGGAGTGACTTTAGGACAACTCTGTGAATGTCCTTGAGTGGCCCAGACTTGAATCCGATTGAACATCTTTGGAGAGATCTTAAAATGGCTGTGCACCGACGCTTCCCATCCAACCTGATGGAGTTTGAGAGGTGCTGCAAAGAGGAATGGGCGACACTGGCCAAGGTTAGGTGTGCCAAGCTTGTGGCATCATATTCAAAAAGACTTGAGGCTGTATTTCCTGTCAAAGGTGCAGCGACAAAGTATTGAGTAAAGGCTGTGAATACTTATGTACATGTGATTTCTCAGTTTTTTTTATTTTTAATAAATTTGCAAAAACCTCAAGTAAACTTTTTTCACGTTGTCATTATGGGGTGTTGTGTGTAGAATTCTGAGGGAAAAAATGAATTTAATCCATGCTTTTGAAAATTTTAGACCCATCTCTAACCTGCCCTTCTTAGGTAAAATTTTAGAGAAGGAAGTCATTATGCAGTTAAATGACCACCTCAATAAACATGCTATTCTTGATAAATTTCAGTCAGTTTTTAGAACAAATCACAGCACAGAAACTGCACTCGTTAAAGTAGTAAATGACTTGCGGGTAAATGCAGACAGAGGCCATTTATCTGTTCTCATTCTTCTAGATCTGAGTGCCGCATTTGACACCATTGATCACAACAGTGTCTTAAATTGGTTTGAATCCTACCTGGCAGGGAGAAAATTCTTTGTTAGTTGTGGCAATTACAACTCAAAGACACATGATATCCAATATGATGTTCCACAAGGCTCTATCCTGGTCCGCTGCTCTTCTCAATCTATATGCTTCCGTTAGGTCAGATTATCTCCGGGCATAACGTGAGCTACCACAGCCATGCTGAAGACGCACATCTGTACTTAACAATAGCTCCTGATGACCGTGACTCTCTCGATTCACTAACACAATGTCTTACTTGTATTTCTGAATGAATGAATAGTAATTTTTCTCAAGCTAAATAAAGAGAAAACTGAAATTTTAGTGATTGGCAATAATGGATACAATGAGGTTATCAGAAATAAACTTGATGCATTAGGATTAAAAGTCAAGACGGAAGTAAAAAACGTAGAGATATCTGTTGGCTGTGACCTGAATTTTAAATTGCATATTGGATCACTAGGACAGCATTTTTTCACTTAAACACATAGCAAAAGTTAGACCTCTTTATATCATTGAAAGATGCTGAGAAATTAGTTCACACTTTTGTTTTCAGTCGTCTAGATTACTTTAACGTACTCCTCTCAGGACTACCCAAAAAAGACATCAATCACTTGCAACGAGTGCAGAATGCAGCTGCTAGAATCCTAACTAGGAAAAGAAAATCTGAGCACATTTCCCCAGTTTTGATGTCATTACACTGGTTACCTGTGTCTTTTCAGAATTGACTTTAAAATTCTGCTTATGGTTTATATAACCTTAAATAATCTTGTTCCACCTTATATAGTGGAATGTCTGACACCCTATATTCCAAATTGTAACCTTAGATCCTCAAATGAGTGTCTCCTTAGAATTCCAAGAGCAAAACTTAAAAGAAGTGTTGAGGCAGTCTTCAGCTATTATGCACCTAAAATCTGGAATAGGTTGCCAATAGGAATTCGCCAGGCTAATACAGTAGAGCACTTTTTAAAAAAACTGCTGAAAACGCATTACTTGGCCTTCTCATAACTTCACTTTAATTTAATCCTGATACTCTGTATGTTTAATTCATTATAATAACTATTCATGGTGGCTCTAAAACCCGTACTAACCCCTACTCTCTCTTCTGTTTCTTTTTCCTGTTTCTTTGTGGTGGCGGCCTGAGCCACCACCATCTACTCAAATTATCATGATGCTCCAACATTGATGGACAAAAAGCCAGAAGTCTGCATGACCATCTTCATCAAGTCCTTCCGTGAGAACCCTAAATACAAAGAGGACTGTTTCATTTATGTGAGATAGAATGCCCAGAGGGGACTGGGCGGTTGCATGGCCTGGAAACCCTACAGATTTTATTTTTTTTCTCCAAGCCGTCTGGAGTTTGTTTTTTGTTGTTTTTTCTGTCCTCCCTGGCCATCGGACCTTACTCTTATTCTATGTTAATTAATGTTGACTTATTTTAATTTCTTACCATGTCTTTTATTTTTCTATTCTTCATTATGTAAAGCACTTTGAGCTGCATTTTTTTTGTATGAAAATGTGCTATATAAATAAATGTTGTTTTTATTCCATGGCATTTTCTGGTTAGTTCTATTATGTGTTTTTACAATATATGTGTTTTGTATTTATGTTTTTTATTGTATAGCACTTTGGCTCAACGGCAGTTGTTTTGACATGTGCTATATAAATAAATTGACATTGACATGACATAACATAACATTTAGGTGCATGTTTGAAACAAGAAGCGGTAGCACTTTTAATTTAGATACTTCAAAAATGCATCTATTACACATTTAGTCTTATGTAACAAGACTTTAACAAAGGGTAGTCTGGGTGATAATACACTTAAAAAGCATCAGTAAAGTAGATATTCATCTGTGAAATACGGCCTACTAAAATAACTTCACCTTTGAACAATCCGTGGTCGTTTAAATGAGACATATGTCTCTTGATATTGCATACTTCATTTTAACAACTGTGAATCCTTAATATTGATAAGCAATTTTACCAGCATATCAAATGTCACACTGAATAACCACTTTAGTAATGCTTTATAATCATAATTAATAGTAAAAGAACCCTTTATTAATGCCTTGTTGCATAAGAGTAAATGAGTATTAAATGCATTTTTACATACCTAAACTAAAGTGTTACCATTTGAAGCAGTTTTAAAATATTTCTAATCACTTCATCAAAAGAGTTTATCACAGTTTTGTTGATTGCATATTTTTGTAACTGTGAGTCATATTCAAAAATATTAGTGATAACAGAATGTAATTGTAAAAGCCAATCTTAAAATGTTTAATGTTAGAATTGCTTCATTTCAGTAATAGAATATAATTCTCTCATAGCTACTTAGATTATGGTGTAGTCTTTTACCCTCTAAAAGTTAATATGAAATAAAGCAAAGGAAGTTTTATCTGTAAAAACTGAGTGCTCATTAAGCCTGTTAGGAAATAGTCTTATTGCTAATATGGACAGTTAGACAAACAGAAATGGCATAACTTGCCTAAAGTATGACTGTACTGTATGACCAAACTTAGAGAAGTGAAACAAGATAACTACACCTTAAACAGAACATTTCTTAAACAATAACCTTTTCTTTCTTTAATATACATTTTTTCTCTATTTTTTGTGTGAACTGTTTTGCTTTGAATTTTACAAAATCTTTTAAAATAAAGATATCTGTGGAATTATTTGGAACTTGCATCACCTTCTTGCCTGAATCATCCTATGATGCAAACTAAAAGCTGCAGAACTTTGTAAATTTAAGACAAACTCAGCTACAGTAGTTGTGTCTATTAGAGTACATAAAACATGTTTCTTAATACCATTTTACACTATCAACTAACTGAACTTACATTCATAGACAGCAGACCACATCCCAAGTGATTAAAATATTCTTGTGCTATTTTTGGATGTCTGTGTCTAATTGTAGTTCCAATTTGTTAAACTAAAAATATTCAAACTTATTTTTCAAATCAGTTTTAACTCTGTGCTGAAGTCTCATGCTAATATTGTTCCAAACATGATCATTGTGGTACTTGCTGATAATTTACACTGCAAGAGAAAAATTGAATCATTGTAATCTTTAGATAATACAACCATGTGGTTGTTTTTAGAGTAACAGAAAACCCTAACCCTAACTCAATGAATGTTTAATCACTGTAGCAAAAAGTGTCACCAAGCCATCTTTCGTGCATTTCTAAATTAGCTAATTTGCCTTTATGTTTTTCTTTTATGAACACTCATTTATAAATAGAAGGAGAACTGAGCTGTTTTTAGTATGTTCGTACAAGACACAGCATAATTGCAGGAACAAGTGCGAAACAGGGCAGAGGAAGAAGCCAGACTGTTAGGAAGAAGCAAGACCTGCCTCTGGATTCATGTTGTATAGGGCAGTACTTACTTGATGAGTAAATAAACAATATCATTACTACTGTATTGAATAAATAAAGAATATCATTATTGGGGAATCAAATAATTAAACACACATCTCGCATTATATCTTTCTTGTATGGTATCTCTCGGTCATCCTCGCCTACACCTGACCCTTCTCCATCCCGTGTCATGCTGTGAGTTGTACTTCCTTTATTTTCAATGTGAATGGCTGAAAGTGTTTCACTGCTTTGCCTCCTACAGTGTCTGTCAAACAACTGAAAGAAAAGAATATAAACAACTAGCCAAGCTGTGGCATACCATACGCCGTATAATCAGGCCGTTTTTTTAATGATTTTTAAGCACATGGAGAAAATTAATATTTGAAAAATCGGTAATGTAATAAATCTGCAAGAAAAGCAACATTGTAACAATGCACGGAACGAACCAACACATAATCGTACGTGACTGAAAACTGGTGGACCGTCCTCGCACCTTCTCCTGCCAGACGGAGGGATGGGGGTGCACGGCGCGGAGTGTGGAATGGGAGGAGAGAAGGACGTCCATTCAGCTCTGTCCGTCATGCTAGTCTGCTGATTTCTTGTTCAGTATGCACTGCCCGCTCATGTGCCAACCTCCAACTCGTCACTTGAGTCGTCGTCTTTACACAGTCCAGATGTACATGTGACTGACGTAGAGTTTTCAATGCTCTGTGCGGTTTTGGCCGGTTTTCTATATATAATCCACCAAGACACCCGACCACGGTAGTAGCGAGGTGGGAGGGGGCGTGTACAAAGTGCAGGAGCATCTAAGAAGACGCATGTTTGTCGCGACGCATCCAGTGGGAGCGTATGAGTCGCACTTAGTGGGAATTCCACAGTTTGCAGCCCGAATGGGGTTCAACGGCTTACCCACACCGGGTAGACACATGCTCAATGTCATGCATAATTATTTATTGAATGCTAAACAATTCTGGAAAGACACGGTTATCTAAAACAGGTTGGTGTGAGAATACAACAGTAAGCGAATGAAAATATGGAACACTGGAGAGAGCAAAATACAACACAATAGTGAACCCGCGGCATAACAAACGCCGCATAATTATTTATTGATGGTTGAACACCTCTGGAAAGACACAGTTGTCTAAAAAGGGAGGGTTTGAGGATACAACAGAAACTGAATAAAAAGATGGAACTCTAGACTTTTCATTGCTCTGTGTGGTTTTGCCTGCCTTTCTATATATAATCCACCAAGACACCCGACCACGGTAGTAGCAAGGTGGGAGGGAGTTGTGAACAAAGTGCAGGAGCATCTAAGAAGACGCATGTTTGTCGCGGATGCGAATTGCTGTATGTAGCGTGTAAAACAGTTTGCTATGGTGCACGTGCTCGTGCGTCGTAACCGAAAACTCGGTTTTTAAAGACTGCCTACTTCATTGTGTTTTAACCTCAGCTGTAAAGGAATGTTTTAAAGACCCCATGGGATACTCCTCGGTTTTGGCTGCTTTTCTATATATAATCCACCAAGATACCCGACCACGGTAGGAGGGGGGTGTGCACAAAGGGTAGGGACGTAATGAGTGGGAGCGTATGAGTCACATTTAGTGGGAATTCCACGGCTTGCAGCCTGAATGGGGTTCAACAGCTTACCCGTGCCTCTCTGCGCTGGGTAGACACACGGTCAATCTCATGCATAATTATTTATTGAATGCTAAACACTTCTGGAAAGACACGGATGTCTAAAACGGGTTGGTGTGAGAATACAACAGTAAGTGAATGAAAAAATGGAACTCTAGAGAGAGCAAAATACAACACAAGTTACTCAGAAGTGCATGTGGACTCTTACCACAGACGAAAGTGACTGAGTGGTCGGTGAGTTTTTGCGTCCAGGAGAATGGGCAGGCAGTGTGAATGCCTAGAGAGCGAGGGTAGACGCCGGCCGATGAAAAAGGACTGTTGGTGGGCAGGGAAACATCTTCCGTGTTCCTACAGGAGCATCTAAGAAGACGCCTGTTCGTCGCGGATGCGAATTGCTATATGTAGCGTGTAAAACAGTTTGCTATGGTGCACGCGGCCGTGCGTCGTAACCGAAAACTTGGTTTTTAAAGACTGCTTACTTCATTGTGCTTTAACCTCAGTTGTAAAGGATTGTTTTAAGGATCCCATGGGATACCCCTCGCAAACCGTTTCACACGGTGCATATGGTGATTCACCTCCGCGAGAAACATGCCTCTATGAACAGTCAACGTAGCTCGGAGATACATGACATGCACATGACATTAACCTGATCTGCACTGCATGTGGCCTCTACGACAGACGAATATAAATGACGCCATTTTTTCTGTGTCCTCGCGTCAGAGTTGGTGGGCGTGGCCCTGCGAGTTGTCGTCATATCCAATGGTCTTGGAGTTGGTGGGCGAGGCTCCTTCCTGCGTGCGCCATAGGTGTCTCACTTGTCGGCGGCTTAGTGAATCCACGCCCCTTCCGGCATGCTTTTCATGGTTGTCTTGCCTTTCCATGGGTGTCTTGCCTTAGTGAATTATATATATAGATGTACATGTTGAAGTAACACCTCTAGGTAAAATGGAAACAGTAAACTAATTTGTAGTTGTAGCTGAATATATACATATATATTATACTATGTGTATATATATATATATATATATATATATATATATATATATATATATAGACATAAATCACTTGCAACGAGTGCAAAATGCAGCTGCTAGAATCCTAACTAGGAAAAGAAAATCCAAATACATTTCTCCAGTTTTGATGTCACTACACTGGTTATCTGTGTCATTCAGGATTGACTTTAAAATACTGCTTATGGTTTACAAAGCCTTAAATAATCTCGCTCCATCTTATATATCGGAATGCCTGACACGTTATATTCCAAATCGTAACCTTAGATCTTCAAATGAGTGTCTCCTTATAATTCCAAAAGCTAAGCTTAAAAGAAGTGGTGAGGCGGCCTTCTGCTGTTATGCACCTAAAATCTGGAATAGCCTGCCAATAGGAACTCGCCAGGCAAATACAGTAGAGCACTTTAAAAAACTGCTGAAAACACATTACTTTAACATGGCCTTTTTATAACTTCACTTTAACTTAATACTGATACTCTGTATGTTCAATTCTTCATAATAACTATTCACAGTGGCTCCAAAATCTGTACTGACCCCTACTCTCTCTTCTGTTTCTTTTTCCGGCTTCTTTGTGGTGGCGGCCTGTGCCACCACCACCTACTCAAAGCATCATGATGCACCAACATTGATGGACTGAAAGCCAGAAGTCTATGTGACCATCATCATCAGGTCCTTCCATGAAAACCCTAAATACAAAGAGGACTGTTTGACTAATGTTAGGTAGATTGCCCAGAGGGGACTGGGCGGTCTCTTGGTCTGGAACCAACCGCTACAGATTTTATTTTTTCCTCCAGCATTTGGAGGTTTTTTTTTGTTTTTTCTGTCCACCCTGGCCATTGGACATTACTTATTCTATGTTAATTAATGTTGACTTATGTTTATTTTTTATTGTGTCTTCTATTTTTTTATTCATTTTGTAAAGCACTTTGAGCTACATTGATTGATTGAATGTTCCTTTGTTTTAAGACAGATGATTTGGCAAATTCACTAATGCTTTTCAAATGGGAGATTTTAAAAGTTTAAACACGTGTACAGTGTGTTGTCGTCAAGCTACCTCAATTAAAATGGAACTGTCCCGACACAATTCTTTGAAACAATAATTGTGCCAAATTTCAACAAAGTCAATCCACTGGGAGCCGCTTATCACAGTAGGTGCTTTTTGCATTATATGCAAACACACCTAAAAGGAGAAGAGCTCAGCTGAAAAAACACTTTGAGTACAGAACTGCGAGTGCAGGCTATTCTTTGAGATAAGTCTGTAATGCAGAATTTAGAGAACTAAACAACTAAGCAGACAAAGATGAAACAATGCTTTGACTACATCACTGTCACCACATACATGAAAACACCTGCTGAAACTAAAGATGTATCATTATATTATTATACTCCCTTGAACATACTGTAATCCCAGTTTGGCTTGTGTTCCACATACTAAACAGGAATCAAGAAAACCAAGGAATTTCACAAGGTTTGTTATAGTGCACACTCTTCTCAATCTCTCATCATTAATTGTGCACAGGCAGCATTATGAAAATAATTAACTTGATATATATTGTGATAAGAATGAGTCATAGACATCATAAAGATTTGGGGCAGCCAGCCATATATTGTTTATCCGACAGCAAAAGTTGATTTAAAGTAGCACGATGTGCAAAGAACAGAGTCCTTTTTAATGGAAAGAATGAGAAATGATGTCATCGGGGCTGGAACTGGAAGTGACATCTTCATGGCCAGAAGTGACGTCATCGTCAACACCAGAACCAGAAGTGACATCATAACCAAGCGGGATTTCCCAAGAAAAGTCTGCAAGAGACTGAGAGAAACAGTCAGCACACTCCGCCGCCCCCTGGTCTGGCATAGAATTACTATTATTTATGCCCTTTAGCTGTTTCCCATGCACATGTGTGACACTATATATATATAAAGTCCAACATCTGTCTGTTTTTCACGAGAGAACTATTTAACGGATTTAGATCGGATTTTTTTTTATAATTTGCTTGAACATTCAAGTTGATTTTGCGACCTCTCTTATCGTGCTAAGAATCATAGTTCGCTTGTGATACTGATTCAGTTGCGCAAATTCGAGAGAGACACAGCAGGCCAATGGGAGTGGTCAGTGCCCTCCTCACTCATGCGTCAGCCTCAGGGCGTATCATACATCTGCTTAGCTAGCAAACGAGAGAACTACTTAATAGATTTAGATCAGGTTTTTTTCCAGAATTTGCTTGAACATTCCAGTTGATTTTGTGACTTCTCCCATCACGCTAAGAATCATAGTTTGCTTGCAGCAGTGATATATTCGCACTCATTCGAGACAGGGGCTGCGAGCCGAGGGGAGGGAAGCGTGATGTCAGGAGTGGGTGGTCTGTCTACCTCTGTATTTTGGAGTGTACCTTGCCTCCGCTTAGCTAGCGATACCTTTTTCTTTATTGATTTTTAAAGTTTGTCCTATTTCACTACTATGCAGGCAGAGCTGCGGGGGACAGATAATATAATATAATATAATATAATATAATATAATATAATATAATATAATACAGAAAATCTAGCCAGAGAGTGAATAAATTGTATAGTGGGAAGCTCAGCTTTAAAGGTTTTCATCACCATGGCATATGAGACTCTTGCCTACCAGCTGATCCCACACTTGCTAAACTGGTCTTTGTCTGAAAATGTGTTTTCTCTGTAACTGAATCAGTTCTAAAAAGCTCACAATGTTAAAAGATTTCATTATTAGATAGATAGATATTAGTGGTTAGTACTGTTGTCTCCTCGCTCCAGAATCCAGTGTATACTTCCTGGTGCAGTCACTTTGCGGAGTTTCACACCCTACCCATGCCCATTTGATCTTTCTGTGAGTACTACGGCTTTATCCATCTGTCAAAAGACATGCTCATTGATAACTCCAAATTGGCCTAACTTGAGTCAGTGTTGGTGTGTACATGAGTGCAAGCCCCTTGTAGGTTGAGGCTAATGACAACCCTGCACTAGAGAAAGCAGGTTCAGAAAACAGATGAATTATTCAAGTGCATGCATATTAAAAGCAAACCTTTGTTTTTAAAAACATGCCATCTAAGGTTGTAAATTTACACTGAATATAAAATAACAACATTCTAAAGGTGAAGCTGTGAAATGAACCTTAATATGTGTACAGTTTTTCTTCCAGCTCAGTGAAGTGAACAATTCTTTTCTGAATATTGCCCTGCGATAATTGCACTTCTTAAGTGCAACACAGGCCATTTAAATTTATCAAGGGTGAATCATCATTGTGAATATGGAGAGATTATATTTACACAACAAACATTACACTGGAGACCTACATTCTTAAAAAAGGCAGGAAAACTAGACATTACTAAAAAAGTTAATTTGCACCCAATCAAATCCATAAAACTACATTGAAATAAAAATCAGGAAAACTATGGCTGGCTTCACAAGTCAATAAAGTAATGCTGAGGTTATGAAACTCCATCATTTTTTCCCTTCAAAACAAGCTTTTTGCACTGTCAAGCAGCAATTACAAATGATGCAAGGTTCATTTTTTGTCATGCTGGAATTAATATCACCATAATTCAAGTCAATCCTTTCAGTAAATAGCAAGTCAGACTAAGACAGAGTGCAAATTCAATTGACATGTCATTTGTTTTGCATGGCTTGTTCAGTATTTCTGTGCTTTTTGTCTCGTGTTTTTGAATGCAGAATATGCTTACTGCAGTATTGTCATATGGGCTTTAGTATGGAATTTGGTAAATTCAGGTTGTTACTAGAATGAATAAAATAACTGTCACTTAAAAACAGTCAAATTAAGATAAATAGATCCATTAAAAAGCTATTAAAAATCTTTTTATAAAAGATATTTACAGATCTTTCTTGACTAGGGAAATAACAAATCATGAGGAAGTAATACTTTATCTTACAATACCTCACAATAAGGCAATAGCGTCTAGTTTTTTTATTGAAAGAAAAAACTTCTCTTTATATCTTCGTCAGGGTAGATTGGGGAAACATTTTCAGAAGTAAAATCTAGTTTTCTGGTTTCTCTGGGTCAGGACCTTGTTTTTTACATCTCCTTATGGAACTACAGTATATCTTAGATAAGAAAAAGAATGTTTTAGCTAAATTATATTATTGGGCATCACATTTATAACATGTTGCTATACCATCTGTAGTGTTATTATATGTATAATATCATCAGCATTATATTTATACATGTTTTGCAGGCCTTGCATTCCTTTCTGGATCTTAGAATAATAAATTCAGGTGTCCCTGTTTAGAATTTAGAAAGAAACAGTGACCCGACATTTGCGCGATAGACATATGAGCGCCGACAAAATAGGGCCCATTAAAACGCGGCGTCAAAATCGCGCCAACAAAATCGCGAAAGTTTCATTAAATATGAATTACTAGTTTAAAGCAAATATAATAATGTTTATTTTAGAAGTCAATATTATGAGACACGGCATGCAGATAGTCCTTAAGATCACGCCCTGCATATGTAGGAAGAATTGCAGCAAGATGTCTTGATAGTTGAGCATATTTAGACTTGCTGGCTGCCTGACTGCTGGTAATTCTGTTTTGTATACGATGCGTTATGCCAACCCTCGACTGAGTTATTTATTCGGGGCATGCCATCAGCAGTTATAACAGTTATAACCTAGCAAATAATGTGTACATAATGCGCATGTACTCGTCCCACTCTCTTGGCCTCTCTCGCGATTTTGTCGTGGCGATTTTGTCGGCGCACATTTGCCGAAAACCAGTTAGCGAATTTGACGGCGCGAGTTTGTCCGTCGCGATTTTGTCGATGGTTATATGTCTATTGCGCCTTTTGTCGGTGAACTGAAAGAAACAACTAATATGAGAGTTGAGAATTTTTGTTGTGTTTAATTAAAAGATTTTGAAAGAAAGAAAAAGGCCATTTTGTTCAGGGTTGCAGGAACTGAAGTCTGACGCAGATGCATCAGGCGCATATGAGGAACCAATTCTGGTAAGAGGTCCTAGCCATCGCAGAGTATTCCCACACACACTTATATAGGACACATTTACAGTCCCATTTAACATAAAAAATGTGTCTTTAGGATGTTGGAAAAAAACTAGAGTAATAGGAGAAGACCATGCAGACACTGGAAAAACATGCAAACCCCCTAGAGACAGACATAAACAGGCATTTCAAAATGCAAGTTACCTGCCACATTATTTGTAAATGAATTCCAGTCCTGCAGTTCTTCATAAAGGTTTAGACCTTAACAACTACACTGTATTTACTATAGGAGACATTCCTATTGCATATACTAGCACTTTACTGATGCACTTAAGGTTTAAGGTTTCTTTATTTAGCCATGTTTACACAAGAAAACATGAAATTTGCCTTCTCAGTTGCATCTAATAACAGACAGAATGAGATAAAACAGACAAATAGAAACAAGAAAAGTTAAGGTAAAGCAGTTAGATAATGCATATTTACACCAAAAAAAATAAAAAAAGGTTACAGGATATACTGTATATCACTTAACTGATAAAAAATATTAGTATGGCCACATCTCACATCGCTTCTGGTCTCAACCAAAAAAGTTGTGAAAAATATTAAGTGCTTCGTCTTTTAGCTCTTTCTTACAAAACACAAAAATAAAAATATGTACTAGAAGACATGCTGACCTTCAGCTTGACACCACTTTTCATTCTGCCATGTCACTTTTTTGAGCACTGCACTTTCTTATTACATAACTGTTTATCACCATTGTTGTTTTTACAATGGCACTGTGTTGATCACTGTATATTTCTATTGCAGCGTAGTTCTGCACTGTTGTACCTTTGTCTATGTCACTTTGCCCATTAGTGTCAGTATCTTGGAGTTGATGATTAGTGAAGCATGTACAACGTACTTCACAGAGTTAATCATGTCTTTCCTGTCAGCCACGGCACACGTCCATAACCCAAAGCCTCACTGTGGTGTTCCTGTCAGCCACAGTGTGTGTCAGTGTGTTTGCTTGCTATAAGGTGCAGAGCCACATCACTGCCTGCCATGAGAAGGACATCATCCATGGTACATACTGTATCTGCCTCACTGCCTGTCATGACGTACACACTTGTGTTGCTGCCTGCCATGAGAAGTATCCAAAGCCTAATTTCATGGTCAATGTGGTGATACTGTATAAGATAATTAATTTTTGTTTATACAGTATGCTTATTCATAGTATATGACAAGTAAAATGGCATTTTTACTTCATCTTAACCACTCAATTCATTGATGCACAAATAACACGTTCAAATGCAAAACATATATGGTACCCTTTAACAATCCATTCTTTTTCCAGGGAGCAGGGTTGCAGGGAAGCTGGTGCCTATCCCAACAAGCATTGGGTGCAAGGCATAAACAATCCCACAAAAGAGCACCAGCCATCGCAGAGTTTACACTCGCACACACACAACATGTTCCAGTTTAGCTTTGTAACTTGTCTTTGGACTGTGGGAGAAAACACAGGGAGTATTCAAGGCTTGAACTACAGTCTCCTTGTTGCAAGGCATTAGTGCTACCGCTCAGAATGCCCTATATATCATATATCAGAAATTAACAAAACAGAAAAACAGATAATCTAAATTCTGTAATAGACAACATGACTTAGAAGGCATACCGGCTGGGATGAATAGTTCCTTACCTGGCCTGGGGGCCTATTTAATAAAAGGTTGGTTAGTGGTACCTCTCCTGTTGGGAGGCAATTAGAATGGATTGATGGACAGGGGAAGACTTCTTTCTAGGAACATGTGATTCCCCTCAAGAATGCATCCCATTTGGACAGTTGCAGGGCTGCATAGGAGTTGTAGTTTTGATGGGCAGCCATGTAATAGCTATACTGTCCCATTCAAGAAAGACAAAACTGAGGAAAGGGAGAATGGATGGTCCAGGAGATGGATAAGAAAACAAAGTCTAACATGCATGGGGCAAGCCAGAAAGCTGCCAAAAAACCAAAATGCTAAATAAACCTTAAGTCAGAAAATGTGCAGATATGTGTTACCAGAACAACTCTAAACACTCTTTTTAAAGTTATCCAGGAACTTGGACCATAATGAAAGTGTTTCATTGATTTAACTACAGTCGGTCGTCATCATGAAATAATCCTTTTGTGACTTGTGTTACGAAATGATTTGTTATATTGGGTGGAGGAACATCAGGGCAAACCCCGTAGCCAGTCCCTGTCCCACGGGAGATCTGTGACTGGGAATATTTAGCAACCAAAAAGACACTAAAAAGAATTACTGCATGGTTTTATTGGCTCAGAATACATGCGGCCTTGCCAGAATGTCAACTCACTCAAATACTCCAGCAGGACTTCGCACCTCTTGTGCCACTACCTCAAATGATGTACTTTTCGAGTGAATCGGTATGGCTATTGCTGACCTGCTTGAACTATCAACCAGAGGGCATAAATATATATTTGTAAGAGTAGATTACGCCACCCACTATCCAGAAGCCATATCTCTAGGGGCGGCTTACTCTAAGACTATTGGTTGGGAACTAGTTGGGGTCTTCTCATGGGTTGGCATTCCCAAAGAGGTCCTCACCGACCAGGGGACACCTTTCATGCTGCGCACCTTCCAGGAGGTCACCAGACTGCTCCACATTCGACACCTCAAGATGTCCATATACAACCCCAAAATGGATGGCCTGGTGGGGTGTTTCAATCAAAAGCTTAAACAGATGCGGAGGAAGGTTGTGTGAGCAGACAGAAAGGAGTTGGACCAGCTCCTACCCTTCAACTTTCTTCGTTTGAGCTCCAGTACAGGAGGCAGACAAAGGGGTTGTTCGACCTTATTAATGAAGGTTGGGAGGAAGAAGAGGCCCTGTGCTCGTGTAATATTTTGGAGTATATCACTGAGTTGCAGGGCCGCTTCACACAACTCCACCCCTTGGTAAAGAAAGACATCAAGGACGCTTAGACTGCTCAGGCAACTGAGGCTCCCACCGCCATGGTGAAGGTCTTTTGTGGACGGTTTCAGCGCATCTTAGTACTAGAAAAAAAAATTTTAACTCCAGACAGACAATGGGAACCAAAACCAGAAAGCTGGATCCATGAAATGGTAGCATTACACACTGTGCCACCAGGCGCACCCACTTGCATAGCAGTTTACAAGAAATACTACAGAAGGCTGTCTTAACATACCTATATGTTGCATACTCTTGCATTTTATTGTTATAGTATGAATGGCTATTTTAAGGTAGGTAGATCTGCCAACATGAATATTAATGATGCCACATTATCTCATTCATCACACAAGAAAAATGTGGATAAAGTCATTCACAATAATGGAGAGGGAAACAAAGTACTCAGTCATTTTGAATATCGCCAGAAGATCTTTTGAAGTTTTCAAATTCTACTGGTGTATATGACCGTTTTCTCCAGGTGCTCTGATTTCAATCAACATTCCAAAAAGGTTGATTAATAAATTTATATTAGTTCAGTATGAATAGGAGTGTAGGTGTAAGTGTGTATGCATGTGTGCCCAGTGCAGTTTGGCATCCTATTTAGGTTTGGCTTATGTGAACATGTAAGCTAAAAAGCTGTTTTAGCAAAAGAATAATTGTTGTTTGATACACTTTACTATTAGAAATCTTACAAGAACTATTTGAGAATCGTGGTGAAGAAACCAAGCAAAATTCTTCACAGTAAGATTTCAACTATGCAAAAAGAAACATCATTAGTAACAGGAGGATACATGGCAGCTAATCATTGCAAATCAATGGAGCATTGCAACACCAAAGCATGACAGCGCACCATTCATTCCTACATCAAAAGTTTTTCCGCTTGTACCTGTAATATGGCTAAGCTAATAGTAAAAAACAAA
Organism: Polypterus senegalus; assembly: GCF_016835505.1. Classification (NCBI taxonomy): domain Eukaryota; kingdom Metazoa; phylum Chordata; class Cladistia; order Polypteriformes; family Polypteridae; genus Polypterus; species Polypterus senegalus. The sequence continues at coordinate 138,974,806 of NC_053155.1, read as the reverse complement.
TACTACCTATAGAAGAAAATAAAAGCTATATATTCTCATTTTTATTTTGCCAAGATCAAATTTGAGTCAGTTTCTAACATGAGTATTAGTGTCACCACTGGATTTTGTCAGCTATATTTCTATTACCCAAAAATGAATGTGTGAGCAGAGCCAGTCAATCCATTAGGCGCCACAGGCAGTCACCTAGGGCAGGTTCATGTGAGTGATGTAATTTATGAAATAAATATGTGCTCCAGACACTGAAGATGTCCAACTTGGTCGTGTAACTCTGATGATACTGAGTGGGTTCTGTTTATTAAAGAAGAAGTACAAAACTCTGTACATGTGTGCCTTAAAGTCCACGGTATATACACAAAGGAGCACCATATGTGCTAGTAAAGGAGCATGTGCTCCGAACACCAATGGGGATCCCACCATCTCCCAAAAGGTCATCGAAGTCTAATAATACTGACTACCTGCTATGGACAATGTGGGAGGACATCCACCCTGCCTAGAGCTCCAAATGGGCTTTGACCGGCACTGTTCCTGAAGCAGAACATTTTTAGTAAAAGCAGCTGTTTGCGTATTTTTTATTTCTTTTTTTTTTATTTTTTTTTTTATTATTTATTAGTTTTATTACAATCAATACATAGCAATCAAGTTTTACAAAAAAAAAAAAGAATTATGCTAAGAACAGATCGATCCCCACCCTTGAGAGAGAGAGCAAGCCAAACGGTGTAAAATTTAAGGCTTGTAAAAATACCTAAATCAACAAATTCTCTGTGCTTTATAAAATCATTTCAAAATATTACTGATTAGATCCTGCCATGTTTTGAAAAAAGTCTGCACAGATCCTCTAACTGAGTATTTGATTTTTCCAATTTTAAATAATATAACACATCAGTTTCCCACTGACTTAAAAGAGGAGAGTTTGGGTTCTTCCAGTTTATCAGAATAAGTCTGTGTGCCAACAGTGTAGTGAATGCAATCACAATTTGTTTGTCTTTCTCCACTTTAAGACCCTCTGGAAGAACCCCAAACACAGCTGTTAATGGGTTAGGAGGGATTGTGAGTCCAAGACTGTCTGAGAGGTAATTAAAATTTTTGTCCAGAATAATGTTAATTTGGAGCAGGCCCAGAACATGTGACCTAGTGAGGCTGGGGCTTGGTTGCAACGTTCGCAGGTTGGATCATGCCCTGGAAACATTTTTGAGAGTTTTAGTCGAGACAGATGTGCTCGATATATAATTTTGAGTTGTATAATTGTATGCTTTGCGCATATGGAGCTTGAGTGAATTCTCTGCATTGCTACTTTCCACTCCTTTTCTGATATATTAATTGAGAGGTCATTTTCCCAGTGTCCTCTTGGATCTTTGAAAGGAAGGGATTGTAAAAGGATTTTATATATTGTAGAGATGGAGTCTAACTCCTTGAAATTGAGCAATAATTTTTCCAGCGTGGATGAGGGTGCAAGATGAGGAAAATCTGGAAGGTTCTGTTTAACAAAGTTCCTGATTTGAAGATAGTGAAAGAAATTTGTAGCTGGAATGTTAAATTTGGAATGTAATTGTTCATAGGATGCAAATGCGTTGTCTATATAAAGATCTCTAAGCAAGTTAATTCCAAATTTTTCCAGATATTAAAACTGCATATGTTTGTGAGGGTTGAAAGAGGTGGTTCTTTTGCAGGGTGCCACAGAAAGAAGCTTCTCCGTCTTAAAATGCTTTCTACATTGGTTCCAGATTCTAAGTGAGTGGAGCACAATTGGGTTATTAGTGTATTGCCGATAGCGTGTGTTTATTGGAGCACAAAGCAAGGAATACAAAGAAGTAGTGCAGGATTTTACTTCTATTGCGGTCCATGCCTGTGTATGTTCTTCTATTTGTGTCCAGGTTCTTATCGCTGTATATTTGCCCCCAGTAATAAAATTGGAAGTTAGGTAGAGCCATGCCGCCTTCTGCCTTTTGTCTTTGTAGGGTCGCTCTTTTGATGCGTGGATGTTTAGAATTCCAAATAAATGAGGTTATTGTTGAATGTAATTGCTTAAAGAACGATTTATTAATGTATATTGGTATGTTTTGAAATAAAAAGGAGCTTAGGAAGAATATTCATCTTAACAGTGTTAATTCTTCCAGCTAGTGTGAGATGAAGGGTTGACCATCTATGCAAGTCTTGTTTAATTTTTTCCATGCAGACACGAAATTTTGTTGATAAAGAGCTTTATGTTTACTTGTGATGTTTACGAGGTATTTAAACTGTTCTGCAATGATAAAAGGAAGGGTGTCTAATCTAATATTATATGCTTGCGAATTCACGGAAAGAGTACACTTTTATTCAGATTAATTCTGAGACCAGAGAGCTTTTGAAATTCTGTGAGTGCTGCTAAGACTGCAGGCACAGAATTTTCTGGGTCCGATATATACAGTACCATGTCATCTGCATATAATGAGATTTTCTGTTCCAGTCCTTCTCTGCTAATCCCCTTTATCTGATCAGTATTTCGACAATGTATTGCCAGTGGTTCAATGGCAATTGCAAACAGCAGTGGTGACAAAGGGCATCCTTGTCTTGTGCCACGTTCTAGTTTAAAGTAGTCTGAGCAAATGTTATTGATGCAAACTGAAGCTTCTGGGTTAGTATACAGTAATTTAATCCATGCACAAATGTTGGGCCAAACCCAAACTTCTCCAAAATAGTAAAAGGTATTTCCATTCAATCATGTCGAATGCTTTTCTGCATCCAATGATAATAATATTTCTGGGGTGTTTGATTTAGTTGGTGAGTATATTACATTAAACAGGCGTCGAAGATTTGAAGATAAGTGTCGGCCCCTAATAAATCCAGTTTGGTCTTGTGATATTACTGAGGGAGCACTTTCTCCATCCTTCTAGCTATGATTTTAGAGAGTATTTTAACGTCGTTATTCAGAAGTGAAATTGGTCTGTATGATGCACATTGTAATAAGTCCTTATTTTGTTTTGGAAAGACAGTGATTAGTGCTTGGCGAAAGGTTTGTGGAAGAGATTGGTTATCTCTGGCTTCTGTAAATGTTGCTGATAGGAGGGGAGCTAGCTGAGCGGAGAATTTCTTGTAAAACTCTGCAGGGTAGCCGTCAGGGCCTGCTGCTTTTCCACCTTGGGTGACTTTATAGCATCCAGTAATTCTGATAATGACAGAGGTTTATCGAGCTCCTCCACACTAAAAGCGTCAATTTGTGGTATCTGTAATTTATCCAGAAATGCATTAGATTGTATATTGTCTTCTTTAAACTCAGTAGTATATAGGGATTTATAGTAGTCTCTAAAAGTGTACATTATATTTTTGTGTTCGATGATTTTATCTCCGTTCGTGTTAGTAATTACCGAGATTGCGTTGCGTACATCTTGCTTGTGAATTTGTTGCGCTAAAAGCTTATTAGCTTTCTCTCCATGTTCATAATAATGATGTCTGGATTTGTAAATTAGTTGTTCGGTTTCTTTAGTTGTCAAGAGGTTTAATTCTGAATGTAGAGCCTGCCTCCTCTTATGTAGAGTCTCGCTTGGTAGTCTGGCATGTTCTTCATCTATTTTAGTAATTTCGCTTTTTATCTCTGCTACTTTCTTAGCGGATTTATTTCTGTGGGAAAGATATGAGATAATCTGTCCTCTTAAGAAGGCCTTAAGAGTTTCCCAGAGTATTCCTGCAGAGATCTCAGGGGATGTATTTGTCTCTAGAAAGAATTCAATTTGTTAGGCTATAAATTCAGTACAATTCTCGTCAGCTAATAGAAGCGGATTGAGATCCATCTGCGGGGTGAGTGTATGGGGCTTAGTAATTTCAGCTCCAAGATCATCGGAGCATGGTCTGAAATAACAATAGCATCGTATTTACAAGATTTAATCTTAGGCAAGAAGTTATTATCTATAAAGAAGTAATCAATCCTTGAGTAGCAATGATGTACTGGTGAGTAGAAAGAATATGTTCTTGAATTTGGGTTTAAAAACCTATTTTTTATTTCTTAATTGCATTTTTTCAACTTTACTTAATTTTAATACAAAGTAGCTTCAATTCAGCATGCACTCATTTGAGCCCAAGTGGGCACCTTTTACTCGTGGAACTTATAAAGCAGAGCAGATTTTAGGGGAACAGTGGTCTCAAAGAATAATAAATGTTACTGTTGCTTGGTTGCCAAAAGAACTTTTACACCCTCCACACATCCCAGAATTGATTCTGTGACAGTATCCATATGTGGTTTCATTCTGTGATTCAAATGACATCCCTCATCAGAACATAGCATCTTTACAGTTGGGCAAAGGGGTCCTTGGCACTAGAAATGAGGCCAAAGCACAGTAAGAGAGTGAAAGGAGTGATATTACAGTAAATGAAATATTGGTAAGTGGTTGAAACAACCCAGTTATGAGACAGGGGTTCAATATCCATGTGGGAAGACAGTGTGTGGCAGGAAGATTTTTATTTTCTGCTTGTAATTATGTTGTTCCAAGGTTATCAGGTTCTGATTATCCTTATTCTTAATAAATGCACTTTATAGGCACCTTGACATTTATTTTACAGTATGTATAGGGAGTTGTCCAATGGACCCTCTCTTGAAAGAGCTCAGGTAAAGCTTCAGGTAAACAGTAATGTTTAAACCCATCCATTCATCACTGTTGTGTTACTCACACTTTTTTTATTAGTCTGCCATTACGCTGAGAGTTCACCTGTACCTTTTCCTGTTAAAGCCCTCAGGTTTCTGAAATGGCAAAGTACAATATTTTTGATCATAATGACTGCTGCATTTGAACAAAATAAAAATATCAAACCTACAATTGTTTGCTTTAAATCCTGGCATGCGTTTTTCCTCTCAGGTAACATAGGATTTATTAGGCATTGTCTTCCAGTTAATCCCGGACTCATCTGCATTAAAGACTTGTTACAGCATGTACCCATTCTTCTCAATTATTTTACAAAGTTCTTCAGGTAAAAGAACCACCTTCTTCCCTCACTAATTACCTTTAAAATTCTTTTTGCTTAGCATTAAGTTTTTTTCATCAAGAAAAATGTTATTAAGTGTAACAGAAAAATGTAAATACTGAAACCTCAACATACAGTAAATACAGTAGAAAAGGTATGTCTAGTATCCACTGCTGTACTGATGCAGATTTTATACATGTTCTTTGTCCATGTTTTGAAACAGTCACCAACACACAGCCTGATGTTGCAATCAGGAGTCTTTTTTGATCCAATACATGGGTGAATGACAAGCAACAACTCTATTATAAAATGGGATAACATGATTATGATGACATGATTATGATGACATAAAACATAGCAACAACATATGTATGTGTTATTAGGAAAGACGTCACAACAAACAACATGGCTGTGGCCACTGGAAAAACCTCACAAAATGGGGTCACTGCACTTATAACAAAATTACAGGGAAATGGACTGAAAATAATCATATAAAGCGGAAATCAAAATATTTAACAGAAAAGAAACAAAATCACAACAAATCTAGTGCTTAAGGAGGCATATTTGAACAAAGCTTGGTTTCAGTTTGCATTAAGGCTATCTGGCTTTGAGGCTGGTGTCACACACGAGCGCATGGGTGGCAGTCAATGGGCTTAACTGAGGGGTTGATGAAGTGCACCAATGTCATTTCTCCCTACTCTGAAGATCACCAGAAGGGAAGACGAACTTAATCCCAACCAGGTTCCACAACCCTCTCCAGACCAGACCCTCCTACTGACCTCACTTCTGCATGTTCCCTGTTGGACACTCCGCTTCTTCCCCACCACCTATAAAAACCAGCCACTTGTCTTTCCCAATCAGTCCCATTTTGGCCACAGTCCTTTAAGACTACTCTGAGCTATTATAATATACAGGGTGGAACCCCAAACCTTCTCTATTTTTTTTACACTGGTCAGTTCTAGTAGAAAAACAGCCTAGTATAAAACAGTTTATCTTCCATCCATCCAGCAAACAGCTGCATAGCATCTAATGTCTTGCCAGTATATTTGCAAGCAGATTTTACTACAGGGCCATTAAACTGTTAACTTAGTCATTTACTTGATCTGTATGATCAAGATTTTAATACACAGGCATCTGCACTACCAATCCATCCATCCATTTTCTAACCCGCTGAATCCGAATACAGGGTCACGGGGGTCTGCTGGAGCCAATCCCAGCCAACACAGGGCACATTACTAATAATAATAATAATAATGAGACATATGCATGCAGGAACCTGCATGATGATGATAATAATAATAATTATTATACCTTTCACTACTCTTTTACATAGTCAGTAGGGAGCCATTTCAACCACTACTAATTATTGCTCAGTTACTTGTAGTAAATAACCAGTGAAATGACACGTTACAGCATTATTTGGTTGTTACTAGTTTTGTCTGGCATATAGTATGTTGTATGATTATATTTGAGTTTTTATATAGGCAGGCAGAGTGGCATAGTTGTTAAGGCTTTGGATGTCAAACCATGAGGTTTTGGGTTTAAATATCACTACTTACACTGTGTGACCATGAGCAAGACAATTCACATGCCTGTGCTCCAATTGATAAAAATACCAAAAGAAATGTAACCAATTGTATTTTTCAAATGTTGTAAATTGCCTTGGATAAATGTGTTAACCATACAGCCATCCATCCATTATCCAACCCGTTATATCCTAACTACAGGGTCATGGGGGTCTGCTGGAGCAAATCCCAGCCAACACAGGGCACAAGGCAGAAAGCAAACCCCGGGCAGGGCACCAGCCCACTGCAGGTGTTAACCAAACAATAAGAAATATTTTTGCATTTATTACTGCTGTACATTTATTGATACATTTTTCTTGTTATTTGTTACCATTGCTTTGTTTAGGTATATATGTCTGTTACATTACACCATGCTATATGTTATTTGTTTCTTTTCAAACCTGACCAAAATGGCACAGAACTTTTCACCTATAACATCAATCAGTCAAGCCCTAAATTAAATAGGACAAAAACAGCTTGAATAACTGTTGCTGTCTCTTATTTTCTGCATAGCTACAAGTGATTATTTGCTAACTGCAATTTGTTTTTGAATCTGTATAACCTGCAGCACTTTCACCTCATTATTTGAGTCAGCCACCTGCCTCACCTGTGTTTTTACATTTTTGCCTTTTCCCTGATGACTGTGATGATTTGCAAGTGATGATGTACAAGTGTGCCTTAAGAACAGATGAAATTACCATTCATTTAGTGCCCTCTTTAAACTATTTCTAAGAGCTACATTTTACATAAAATTATACAGCAACAGTATAAATAACAGGAAAACATAATTTGAAATCTAAACATAATTTGAGACCTAAGTAACATGAGGTATATAGAGAAACATCTACATAATAAACTCTTAGTAAACAGCAAACTTGAAATGCTCAGCATATCATTAAAGGGGTCGTGTGTTTGGGGCCGTTCTTTGAAAACTGGAAAGTGCCCTAAAGTACTTGAATCATCTGAGCCAACCTACAGAAAGTTCTGCGCATACTTGAGCAATTAGGGATGCTGATTAGATAATGATCAAAAATCAACGAATTAGCTAGAAGATATTTGACGAATTAGTTAAAAAGGGAAAAGATGTAAAAAAAAAAGAAATCAGTGGATCTTTACTAATTTTGTGTGCTTATCTAATTATAGGATTGCTCCTTCATAGCCTTTTATTGCCTTTGAGATAGGCATTTTAAATTTCATATAAAGTATTTCAGAAGTTGTACATTGAAAGCAATTCCAAAGTTATCTAGTGTGTGGAAGAAAGAAGATGAGTAAGGAATCCAGATATCAAATGTTAAAAATGAATGAAGTGTGCAGATATGACATTTTTCGACTATTCATAGTTATAACTTGGATTTATACAGTAAATAATAAATGTTAAACTTCAGTTTACTTGTATTGACCGTATTAATAATATGTCTGAGCTCATGTAAATCACGTTGACTTCTTTAACGGAATAAAAGCAAACAAATCCAAGCTTACAGTATTTTTTGACAGGAGAATGAGTAGCCTTTTGATATTTTGTAATATTTACTGTGCTCTTTGTGAAGCTACTTGTGGCATGTAGATATTCTTTGACATCCACAAGAGGGAGTACAAAAGCATAAATCAAATGATTAAGAATGCACTTCGGAATTTCAATTTAAAGAAGCAAACTTTCTACAACATACCTTTTTTGCCTCCATGAAGAGAAAAGGTTTGTGAAGGCAGCAACCATTCCTGCTATGCACCACTAACAAACCACTTCCTATAAACTGGGAACATTAGAGCATTCAATAACTTACACAAATAACATTATGATTGTTCAATCTTGGTTAAAAGATCCATTATAAGTGTGTGTGTGTGTGTTTGTGGGAGAGTGTGTCTTGGGATGAAGCAGTATCCCCTTATTGATTTGAGATTGTTGCTGCCTGGTTAGGATCCCCATCTTTGTAAGCTCAGACCTCAGAGAACAGGTCCAGAAATGGTTTAGGTGGTAGGCTCTTTTAAATATTTATTTGCCTATTCTGTGTATGTAAATTCGTACTGATACTGGGTCAGTTCAGTCACCATTCAATTAGTACCATATATGATGAGCATAATGAGATATACTGTATGTCTGTTTTTTGTTAAGCTGCTAGGTGTTCTGAAAATTTTCAAATGTGGAAGACAGGTTAAAAAATAAGTAGGGTAGTTATTTAAGGTAAGGATAACAAAATGTTTCAATATAACATTCTTCTACTCTCTCATTATGGGGCCTGAGAGTGTTGATGTGTTGCATGTTGATTAGCGCATGCTAGAAAGAATTTCACTGTAATCTGTACATGTGACAATAAGGGCCCTATAAACCTATTCTGGGATGTGTACCAGAATTCATGCAGGAAGGAGAAAATGTGCAAACTCCACACAAATGGTGCCTTTTCCTGGGTCCGTGTTATCCTGCTGTAAACACTGACAGGGGGTTGTTATAGCAGCAGGTCTTAAATGGTTTCCTAATGCATTATATTTTTGGCAAATGTAATGTCTATGTGACATCCATCAGACTGGTGTGTGTAGAGAGTATAGTTTCACTTCAATGCAGGTAGAACATGCAAAGCCCTTACAAATTAAGTCTGTTCTGGAGAAGAATTGTATTTCTTCTATTTCTTATTCTAAATAATAATAAAATATCCTCTGTCTGTCTTCTGAACCTTTCATTTAATGTTATTTATTACTTTTTTTTTATTTATTTATTTATTTTTTATTTATTTATTTATTTACTTATTAATTTTATTACAATCAATACATAGCAATCAAGTTTTTAAAAAAAAAAAAGAATTATGCTAAGAACAGATCGATCCCCACCCTTGAGAGAGAGAGCAAGCCAAACGGTGTAAAATTTAAGGCTTTTAAAAATACCTAAATCAACAAATTCTCTGTGCTTTATAAAATCATTTCAAAATATTACTGATTAGATCCTGCCATGTTTTGAAAAAAGTCTGCACAGATCCTCTAACTGAGTATTTGATTTTTTCCAATTTTAAATAATATAACACATCAGTTTCCCACTGACTTAAAAGAGGAGAGTTTGGGTTCTTCCAGTTTATCAGAATAAGTCTGCGTGCCAACAGTGTAGTGAATGCAATCACAGTTTGTTTGTCTTTCTCCACTTTAAGACCCTCTGGAAGAACCCCAAACACAGCTGTTAATGGGTTAGGAGGGATTGTGAGTCCAAGACTGTCTGAGAGGTAATTAAAAATTTTTGTCCAGAATAATGTTAATTTGGAGCAGGCCCAGAACATGTGACCTAGTGAGGCTGGGGCTTGGTTGCAACGTTCGCAGGTTGGTACTTTTTCACACTAAAGACCAATCACGCAAAAGTGGCTGAATTGATTTCTTCACAACATTTTGCATGTAAAATGTCATTGGTCAAACTTAAACTAGCCAAATCCAAAAACTCTGCATTATTTCAAAACAGTAAGAGTTAATATATATTATGAGTGGGCATTTCCACCAATTACAAAATAATCAACATTTAAAAAAGACCTAAATATCTGATTTCTTACCATAATCCATTATACAAATTTACTTGGGTAAAGACACACACTTTGGCTTATATCAAATAGGCCAAAGAAACCAACATCTTCCTACCATTAAGAGATATTTTGCTTTGCTTCCTTCATATGATGCAAATTGTTGCATGTTTTACTATTAGGGCTGCATTTGTGCCTTTTTCCAGCTTTGTTTTTTTTTTAACTTTTTGTTTTTCCCCAGCCCCTTTTCCTCTTACTTATCCTCCTCTTCTTCTTTCGGCTGCTTCCATTAGGGGTCACCATAGCGGATCATCTTCTTCCATATCTTTCTGTCCTCTGTATCTTGTTCTCTTACACCCATCACATGTATGTCCTCTCACACCACATCCATAAACCTTCTCTTAGGCCTTCCTCTTTTTCTCTTGCCTGGCAGCTCTATCTTTAGCATCCTTCTCCCAATATACTCAGCATCTCTCCTCTGTACATGTCCAAACCAATGCAATCTCGCCTATCTGACTTTGTATCCCAACTGTCCAACTTGAGCTGATCCTCGAATGTACTCATTTCTAATCCTATATATCCTTGTCACACCCAATGGAAATCTTAGCATCTTTAACTTTGCTACCTCCAGCTATGTCTCCTGTTTTCTGGTCAGTGCCACCATCTCCAACCCATATAACAAAGTTGCTCTCACTACCATCCTGTAGACCTTCCCTTTCACTCTTGCTGATATCCATCTGTCACAAATCACTCCTAACACTATTCTACACCCATTCCACCCTGTCTGCACTCTCTTTTTTACCTCTCTTCCACAGTCCCCATTATTCTGTACTGTTGATTTATTTTAAATTGCATAATACACACTAAGCACTGAAGGGAACTTCTAAAAAAGAGATTTTTTCTCTTGATCATGTTCTTTACCAAAGTAAAATAACTGCCAGACATTACCTTTATCTATTTTTCTAAATTTTAAAAATCTTTTTATTCTATACTGCAAATTTGAAAACTCTTTGTCATCTTTTTAAACCTTGGGTATCACATCTTCACAGCTGACCTCATAGGCCTTGTATTCTGAACTGTTTTGCTAGTAGGCCACAGCGACTAATCTGTTAAATATTATATGTAAAAGATGGAATATATGGAAAAATAATATGGAAAAGAATAATAGCTGCAGTGAAAAAAATGAACTGTTTAGTAAGCACAATGATCTGTATTTTAATATACTGTACAGGTTAGTCCTTGCAATACACAGGTTTATGATTTGCAGATCCACCGGTTTGCATGTTTGTCATCAATAACTAAATGGATATTATTTTGCAAGTTTTGCATCCTATCGCAGAAAATCACAGGCAATGCTGTAGCCCTGCTACTTAAATGAGCTGCATCTCCCAGCAACTCCAGGAGTTCTGCATCATTGGGCAGCTTCAGTGGTTGCCATGAGGGTTACTGGGTGTAAGACAAGGGTGCTAGCTTTAAAACTGAACCATAACAAGTTAACAGGATCACAATCAGCGGAGTGTTTTTGTTTCAGCACTTTACTGCACAATTGAATTACAATTACACCCATTGGATTACAGTTTTCTTTTGATTTATGTTCTTGTCCTGTGCCCACTCATTTGTGTGAATTTGTCTGAGTTGGGAAACGTTTTTGCCTGGGAGTGCTTTCAGTTTCTACAAAACTTCACATATATTGGCATCACAGTAGGACAAAATTTTACATATAATAACTGTTAAAATATGCAGGCAGTAGGCAAATGTATCAACTCAGGTAGCCCATGTGACAACTGAGGACTCTCTCTGCCATATCAAAAACTATATTACATAGAACATCACCCACAAATTTCCTAGTATGGGTGATGGTGAAAGACTAAATCCAAAACACTGTGTAAACAGATGGTTACCTAACTTAAGATTGTTAGTTAGCCTGTAAAGCAACTTTGAATTTTGTACTGTTGTGATCTTGAGACAGGAGCATAGTGAATGGGTGTAGGAAGCATCAAAAAGACCCATATAAGACATTCACTAGTCTACCAAGAGGAAGCACACCCCAAATCAACCAGCCTTTAAACTGCTACAGGGCCTGCAGTGGTCCAAAATGGAGAAATGAAGAACTGGCTTTAAAACATCAAAAATAAACACCAAGTCCCAAAGCACATTGAGGTTTCTTACAAGGGATAAAAAACCATAATACCATGGCTTGTGAAGTTAATCCAAAACAATGAATCCTTATAAAAGGAGCATTTATTAACAAAAAAAGAAAAAACAGGAAAAAGGGACCTAAGTGAAATAAGGCAAAAAGGATTTGTCTAAGAGACAATCCAAAGTAAACATATCCCACTACACAAAAGAGCAGAATCCAAGCACACAAGTAGAAAACAAGCAATGATCCTCAACACCAGATAATATCAAAAGAAAACAATACTCACAGAAACTCCAAAAACAAAGTCAATGCTCCACTGCTGGGTTTCTTCTTCTGACTGACTTATAAAGCCAGAAGGAAGACCCAGCAACAGTGATGTTAGGGTAGCCCCACCTCTTGAGGATCCACCCACAGCCTACAAGGAACATCAGAACATTTAAAAACACAGTGCATCAATGTGAAAATAAAATACATAAAAGTATTAAAAATAATAGTTTAAAAAAATTTCAAAAAGAACGATAAACCGAAAATACACCTAAACCCAGGCTGACACATAAAAAGTGCACTCGTCATAATTGATACATAATTATTTTTGGCATTATTAATCTTCATATTTTTAAATGTTATTTTGGTAACATCATAACTGGTATTTTATGTAGATCCTTGCTTGGTGTTGGCAATGTTGTTTACTGTTGCTAGGCTCGTTGCCGGTCAATGGAAGAAAAAGTCACATGACATGTTTTGTCATCACACTCTGCCTTTGTTAAGATAGCGGCACACACCACACACCATTGAAGCTTTTGGACTTATACATACTTTGTAAAGCATTAGCACTAATATTATTTGGATAAAGGAATTCTTTGCTGCCTTTTTTGCTCCTCCTTTTGACCTACAATTTTTGACTAACATTTTGGTTTTAGTTCCTGATAGTGACTCGCAGCTTATTGATTGACTATTCTTGGACATTTCCCTTAAGCTGTTCATCCTCACTTTTCATCAATTATTTGGATAGGCCACTTTTACATCTTTGGCCACTTTTGGCATGACCTCTTTTAGCAAGAAGAATGCCCCAAGAACAAGAAACCTCTTTCTAGAAATACCTGAAAAAATTATATCTAATGAAGGTCTGTATTATCTATTTCCTTCAGTTTTTTTACACATAACAAAGCTGTTAAAGTAGGAATTTGTGACATCATACCAGCCTACCAGCAGCCATACCACATGCTTGAGCCCAGCCAGTACTTTAATGGGAGACCATCTAGGAAATACTTGGGTTGCTGCTGGAAGAAGTGTTGGTGAAACCAGCAGGGGACACCTGCCCTGTGGTCCGAATGGTGGCTCCAAGTTATTACACTGGGATCAAAGGTTTAAAGTTATTCCCAAAAGCTTCCTTCTTATTCTGAGTTTGCAAGAAAAATCACAAAAGAATAATTTTTATTTAGTTAAAGCACCATGCATTTTTGACTATGATTTTAGGTTTTTGATTTTGGCATGATTATAGTATTTGATTGACTTCCCAGTTACAAATCTTTGCTTCTATTTCTGGTTCTCTCTCTTCTTCTGGTCCTTTGTGTAAAAATTTCTCTGTCACATTTGTGGTGTCAGAACAATGGCTTGCTCAATCCACAATATTACATCTTCCATACTCTTCTTTTTCTACAGTATATCAAATTGATGATTGCTCTATATTTCATATACTGACAGCATTGGTATATGTGGCAAACTTTATGCACTACATCAGAATTCCCAATGAAATGTTGAATCCCTTTCACTCAGTACACATCAAGCAAATCTGACAAGCCTGGCATCACATTTTAAATAGCTGCTGATGTTAAAAACAAATAAATACTATTCCCTGTTTCCCTGTGATGAATGATGCTGTGCCAGGTGGGAAAATGCACTTGCAATAAAACAAAACAAAACATTTTAACGTGTCACTGTAAAGATGTCAAAAATCTCTGCTGACTGCTGATGTGAATTGTTTTGTAATAAACCTAAATAATGCCTGTTATTTACAAATTCTTGCAGAAATTTGCAACTGTGGTTGTAAACTATTAAAAAAAATAGGTATGTGTTCCGTATTTCTTGCATTTCCTTTCATCCTACACTTACCCAGATCTTTGTTGACATGGAAGACACATGAAATGAATGTATTCCAAATAACGATGTACTGTATTATTTACCCTATATAACTCCAGATGTCACATTCAGATAAAGAGCCTTGGCTTGAGTTAGGAGAACTTTTTTCCCCCGAGTTGAGCTCCTTTAAGGCGTGGGATGGGATAGCAGGCTGCTTACTGCTTGTGCTGATCGACACATTTACAAAATAAAAGACACTGACAGTGCGAAGGGATATAAGATGGGCCGGGATTTTCATAGGCTTCAGGGATTCTAGTGTTAAATACTGCCATTTTTTAAAATGTATGCTAACATTTAAAGTAAAAATCTATACCATCAATATATAATGTCCACAAAGAAATTATTTGTATGTTAACACAAGCTGTTTTAAGCTATCTATGATTTTATGAGCATGTGGCATTAGTGATGTACTATCAGAATGCTGAACTGATAGATGATTAGTGAAAGCAAAGGGATTCAGATGCCTCTTGGCAAAGCCTTGATGGTTATAATACAACGTAATAAAAATATGTGGCAGTTCTTGTGTTAAATCACCAAACTCTCCAAACTTCTCATACATTCTCATACTCTGTATTACAATTGCAACAGCAAGTGTAGTGAAATCAGCTGATCAATGGCCATTACTGATGCCTGTTAATCATTATCATTACTAATGACTTCACTTTAGTGAAGAAGGCATGACAATGTCTTTACAACCTCAGATGCATCAGGGGTTTCATGCAGCCCTCCCAATTATTAAAGAACTCCTATACATCCAGCACTGAAAGTATCCTGACAGGAAGTATTACTTCCTGGTTTGGGAAAAGCAGGACTGCAAGGTACTGCAGAGAGTGGTGCAGGCAGCTGAAAACATCACTGGTTGTGCAATCTCTAATTTCCAGAACATCTATACTAAGTAATGGCAGACCAGAGGCAAGAAAATAAGATGTACCAGCTAGCCATCCCAACAACAGCCTCCTCTCTGTGCTGCGGTCAAGGAAATAGCACTACTGCCTGATTATAACACATTCTATGGCACTCATTTAACACTTAACAATGTTACTGATATTTTTAAAGTCATGTACTTTATGTATATTATTGTCCTTTTCTACTAAGCATCTCACTAAAATATTGCACTGTATGCATAAGGCTTATGAGACAAGTAACATTTGACTTGGACTTTAATTTTTAATATTACTGATATATTTTACTGTTATCTTTTCTGCATTAAAATTCAAATACTACACCAGATTTATGAGTACAATGACATTTCTAGCTTGTAAATTTACCATTAAAAATATCCTCAGTGTTTTATAAATAGATGATTTTATGATGCTTTCTTTTACAGTTTTATGAGTATTGTTCATTCATCTTTAGGTTAGTTATTTCTCTTATTAGTTTAAGGATAAAAATTAATCTAATAACGTAAAGTAATACTTAAAATAGTACATAAAATAGTGCAAGCTAAAACGTGTAGATCTGTCGGTAGTAATGATACTGCAATAAAAAACAGAAGACTTACTTTTACTGTCTTCTTTCTAAAGAAAAGAGTTAATTATATTCACAAAAAGCAAATAAACCCTAGAACAGCAAATGCTAAAAATTAAAAGAAACAACAAATCATTCTTTTTGATTACACTTTAAATACAAATAGATCTTTCAGCCCTAAAGCTTTGGATAAATCCCAGGAACACAGCTCAGTGATTTAGACTGAGTGTAATTATTTTTTACTTTTCATTAGTTTGTGGTATTTTTATATTCCTGTCTAAGCAAAAATTAGTATAGCTAACAAAGTTTATCTATTGGTACTAGACTCTGTGATTCAATATCAATAATGTGATGTAAAAAAGGAGGAAACATCAGAGTGTGTATTTAAAAAAACAAGTATATTGGTCTTTGAAATATGTATGTGCAAATTCTAGATTTGATAGTGTTTAAGAATCTGCAAAATCATATTTTGAGATATGAGCAAACTTGTGTCATATTGCACCATACACATAACCATCATATTATCTCTCTATTATAAAAAAAAACATCCTGGAGAGATATACTAGGGAGACGAGACGTGAATCTTCAAGATCAGGGAAGACACTTAAAAGACCCGTGAAACGAAAGATTTTGGCCATGGTGCGTCTCGCAGGGACCTTAAACATGAGGCTTTATACCAAGAGATTGACTCAGGACCGTCTCATGGGGACGTAGAACATGAGATTCTTGCAAGACCCGCCCTACTTACAACCAATATCAAATAAGACCACGGGCAGCAAAACACTCAGTCATGCAAAGGCTTTGAGAACACACAGATCCAGGGCTCTCAGCGCATATAAAGCATATAAGGACAATACGTTATAATTTAAACGTAGATGACTAAGCAAAGAAGAAAGCAGCGTGGAGAAAAGAGACTCAAAAGCGTTGGAGAGGAAAAAAAGAAAAAGAATAATCTAGGTGCAAATTCAGAAACTAAGGAAAGTAATTATCAGCCCGGAACAAGTGGAATTGAAAAAAAGCATGTCCAATCGGGCTTAGAATTAAAAGACAGAAAGTAAAAGACAAAGAAGAACTTCAAACACATGCAGAGCAGGTTAGAGATAATGAAAACTGGAATTCAAAAGACTCAAAACAAACGTAGGCACGAAACACATGCAAAGAAAGATACAGAATATGAAAGCAGAAAAAAAATGACAGTGTCAAAACAAAGAAAGTAAACATCGCATTAGCGCAAAGAAAGAGAAATTATTACTTGGAGAAATAACGAAAAGGTGAATAGAGATCGAATATATGGACATAGGTGACATATCAGAAGTATGTAAATGTTGTAAGTTTAAGTCAGAGAATTTCAAAAACGGGATTTACCTCACATGCATTTATTGGTTACTTTGCAAAAAAAAAAAAATGATTAACTGCTGATAATGAAGATCATTTTGTCTGTGCTGAAATTCCAAACAGAGAAACCTATCCTGAATTATAGTACAAAGTCATTAAACACATGTCTCACTGACCTCATTTAAAAGATTCAGCATATTGGGACTCAAAAGATTCCAAATATTGTTTTCACAGAAGTTCTGAAATAAAAGTGAAACTAATGAAATAGCTACAATTCATAGAAAAATACATCTTAAAAGTGTGTGTCCGGAAAACCAAAAATGGGGGTTGGAGAGCAAAGCGAGCATGGGGCGAAGCCCCCTAGTTTCCATTATAATGAAGATTTATCTTTCTACATGTTTAAAGGTGGAAGGAGGTATTCTTAGACTACTAAAAGAAAAATACAACTAAAACCAAAAATATTCACCTTTTACAGTTTATATCATTCTATGACACTGTCGCTAACTGTTACTTGATCAAGCTACATGCATATACTGTATCAGAAAATGTTTTTGAGCTTAGTTAAACATATACAGTATAGTATGGGAAAATGCTTGTAGGTAGATAGAACTTTTTTTGTCCCTGTTGGAAAGTACAGGGATTAAAGGTTGTTTTAATTAATTTGTGTTCTTATTTTCGGCCACATAACTTTCCAGAAGTGAACATGTATTTTGACTTTAAAACATAATGGAGGCATTATATTCACGTTAAGTTTTTTAATGGCCAGATTGGTGTTGTGGTAGTCTAATTTAGTTTGACCAAATTTATCATGCATTACAGTCTTTGTATTTTTACCTTCTCATCCCTCGCTGTCTCATAGTATTTCCGGTTACTCTGTAACGGCCGAATGAATGAAAAACAAACTGGATCAAAGCGCAATGAAAATGATTCAGCAGGCAGGTTGTATTCGTGAATGCGGTATTGGTTCTCCTCTTTCTCTCTCTCTCGTGCTAGTTCCCCTTTCGTCTCCTTCTTTTTTCCTTAAATAGTGACGGCAGTAATTGATTAATTGATACACAGGTGCTTTCCAGATTAGTGGTTGTGAACTCCTCCCATCATCCGTCCTCCTTTACGGGGACAACATTAACTGATACACATACACGCAGTCAATGGGACAATGAAACGAGACACACACAGAACTGACATTTAAACACTAACTATGTGGCACCGCTACATTTCCCCCAACCTTGGACAAGGGAGGGCCGAAGTACGGCTTGAGGTTGGCCACATGGATGGTGTCTAACTTGGAGGCAGCGCCGATACCCCTTTGGATCTGGAAATTGACTGGACCTGTTTGATGAATAATTTTAGCTGGACCTAACCATTTAGGCGCTAGCTTGGCGGAGAATTTTCTGCTGGCATCTGAGAGATGGTGAGCTCTAATCCAGACCAAATCGCCCGGCTGGAAGTGCGCTTCCCTCCGCGGGCATTATATAGCTTGGCGTGTCTGGATGTCGAACTCACCAACCTCCCTTGGATTCTCCGCCGTAAACCCTCTATCTTAATCAAATTATTGTAACTGGTGGTTTCTGGACTAGGGGTGCTGGGAAGGAGTCGGTCGAGTGGGCCCTTAAGCTGTCTGCCCAGCGCAACCAAAGCAGGCGTCTCACCTGTGGCTTCATGCACCGCAGTGTTCAGGGCAAACCGGAGCTCGGGGAGCCATTTATCCCAGTCCTGATGGCGTTCACCCACATAGGAGGCGATCATGTTCTTCAGGGTCCAGTTCACTCGCTCCGTCATGTTGGCCTGGGGATGGTAAGCGGTGGTGAGGTTTTTCTTCACTCCCCAGGCTGCATAAAGTTCATCCAATATGGAGCTTGTGAACTGCGGACCCCGATCCGAGATGATGTTTCTTGGCACCCCAGCGGTGAAGATTTCGTTCTTCAGGATGGAGCATATTTTGTTAGCCCTTGCATCGGCTAACGCAAACAGCTCCACCCACTTCGAAAAATAGTCTACTACTACCATCAGGACGGTCTTCCTCGAGCTGGTGATAGGAAATGGCCCCATTAGGTCGACTCCCAAAGTCTCTCCTGGTCCATCTGCGATTGTCGATTGAAGTAATCCCGCCGGTTTACCAGGTGGGTTTTTCAGTTGTTGGCAGGTCACACGTCTTCACGTGGTGGCACACGTCTTTCGGACAGGCGGCCACCACGCAACCCCAGAATCTTTAATAAAGTTTTTGTCCTTCCAAGGTGACCACCTAAAGGACTGTCATGGTAGTGCTTCAGAAAGTCGGGACGAGCTCTTCCGGGACCACAAGTTGATGTTGCAGACCCCAAGGGTGGATGGAATAGTCCTGTACAAGACCCCCTGGAGGTCCACAAAGTGTACCCGGTCAGTCGCTGTTGCTCCAGCCCTTCCCTGATGTTCTGGCAGAATGGACTGGTAGCTTGTGCTTGGGCCAGGTCTTCAAGGCTCCTTGGCAGAGGGAGGATCATCTTTTTCGCCTCTGCCAAACACACCATCCCCGATGGCTCCGATACCCTAGACAGCGCATCCGGCACGATGTTACCACAGCCCTTCCGGTAAGTCACCCTGAACGTAAAATTCTGGAGGCGGAGGACCCACCTGGTCAGACGGGAGGAGGTCTTCGGGTGATTGAACACCCAGGTCAGAGCGTGATGGTCGGTGTACACTTCGAATTCAACCCCCTCCAGATAATGTCTCCATTTCTCCACAGCCCACACGACAGCCAAGCACTCCTTTCAGCTGTCGAGTAGTTCAGCTCAGCGCCGCAAAACTCGTGAGGCGTGCGATGACATGTTCAGCCTGGTTAATTCTTTGAGTGAGCACGCGCCGAGCCCCAGGTTGCTGGCATCAGTTTGTACCTGGAAGGTGAGCTGTGGATCTGGTTGGGCCAGAACGGGTGGCTCTTGAAGGTGGCTCTTTAGTCGCTCGACCGCGTCCTGGCATTCTGTGGTCCACTCCCACGGGACATCTTTTTTTCTAAGCTGGTTCAAGGGAGCCGCTATATCTGCCATCCTGGGAATAAACTTATGGTACCACCCCACTAACCCAAGAAAACGTTGCAACGACTTCAAATCTGTGGGCGTGGGGTACTCCCGGATGGCCAAGGTCTTCTCGGGGTCTACAGCGACCCCCTCCGATGAAAGAATGTGCCCGAGGAAGCGTATGTGGGGTTGAATGAAGGTACACTTCTTCGTGTTCAGCGTAAGGTGCGCTTGATGAAACCGCTGGAAGATGGTGTCTAAATCCCGGAGATGTTGATTTATAGAAGGGGAGTAAACAATGACGTCGTCTATGTACACGAAGCAGATCTTGCCTATCAACCCCCTCAGAACCTGCTCCATGAGCCGCTGGAAAGTGGCCCCAGCATTTTTAAGCCCAAAAGGCATGACATTGAACTGGAACAGGCCTTCAGGGGTGATGACTGCCGTCTTCTTTTTACTCCCCTCGTCCATCGGCACCTGCCAATAGCCACTGCGGAGATCTAATGTGCTAAACACTGCAGCTCCATGCAGTGACTCCAGGATTTCATGAACCAGGGGCATGGGATATGCGTCCAGGCTCGTCTTCTCGTTAACCCCCCTGTAGTCCACACAGAAACGATAGGAATTATCCGGCTTCTTCACGAGGACCACAGGGGCGCAGGAGGAGGAAGATGGTTCTATTATTCCCTCGGCGAGCATCCGATCGAGGTGTTCTTTAATGACGCCCTCTTCAGTGGAGAAACCCGGTAAGCTCGGTGCCTTATAGGGACTTCGTCCAAGGTGTGGACCATGTGGGTCACCCCACGGGCAACTCCTAACTTCTCCGTCCACACCTCGGCCCACTTCTTCAGCACCGGCCTCACCTCTTCAGGTTGTCCCTCCACTGGGGCTGCCCCCGAGGTGCTTGCGCCGCTCCTCACTGCTGCATAGAATCCAGAAATTCAGAGCCCAGATCTTCTTTGGATTTGTAAATGAATTCGCATATCCCTTCCCCCGGTACCGTATACCCCCTGGGACTGAGATGGATGGTCATCCTCATGGTGGTTAACGAATCCAGCCCAAGGAGTAACGGAACTGACAGGTGCTGGTCCTCCAGGACATACGTATCCATATCCCAGGTGGTGGCGAGTACACTGTACCTCAAGGGGACTCTGCCCAGGGCCTTGTGTTCACTCCCATCCGCCAATACAAATCGGACGGACGGGGCAGATGTTAATTTGTCTGTCGGTCGGCTAATCTTCTCCCACTGGCTTGAGCGGATTAAAGTATGATGGCTCCCGGTATCCACCACCGCATCCATCTGCCACCCCGCAGCATCACTGGGACGATCAGAAGGGGCGTGCTCGCTTGCATAATGGCGAGATCGGCTTCCGACCGGCAAGGTTTGGCTTGTTGTGGTTTTAGGGGCTGGGTTTCTCGTGTACTGGCCTGAACTTTGTGCCAGTACGTCTTTGAGTTTCCCCAGTCCCGTTCCACTTGGGAGCCTACCCTCACCAAGTCCTCCACCGATCCCACCACCCCCCTGAGACTCCCAGCTAACCGCGGGTTACAGGCATTAAGGGCGCGCGGACCACCTCTTCTTCAGCCATAGCCGCCGCCACTTCAAACACAAAGCCCGGTATTCATAGGCGAAGTCCCGGATGGTTTGTGAAGGTAGTTGCACCATGGACCGCAGCTTGTCCTCCAGTTCGGTCTCGTAGTCTTCGGAAGAAAAGCGCGAGGAAAGATCGACGAAAGGATCCCCAGTCGAAAATAGTCTTCTTGGCCGTCAGCCACCAGCTCCGCACCGGTCCGAGAGGGATGTCCCTATCACCCCAATTAGCTCTTCCGGGGTTAGAGGGTTAACGGCCAGGTACGCCTCCCCGTCCTCCACAAAGTTCAGGACATCATCGACATTATATGGAGCCCCTAACTTGGGAAAAGACAGGCGCACCCCAGGAACAAATGGCCGATTGAGGCATGCGCCCCCCTCGAGATACGTCGGCGTTGAATGACGGGCGGCGGTCTTATCTTCTGGAGACACCTTTGGACTTCCCCCTGAAGAGAATCTTGCCAGCGTCGATCCCGCCTCTGGAGGCACAACACAATTTCCCGTCCCAGGAGTTGAACTTGCTCGTTGATGTATTCTTTCATTTCCTCCTGGGAGCTGCTGATGCGAGCCCGCAAGGCTGCTTCGCGCTCCAGCGTACTTTCGGCAACCTCGCGGATCTTCTCCTCCAGCCGGGTCATTTGTTGCGCCAGATCCTCCCACAGAGGCGAGACATTTTGTAGGCCTTTCCTCTTCAGGTCCATGGTGATCTTCAAGGTACAGCGACTGCAAAGAATCCACCACCTCTCGCACCGCTGAACACGCTCTGACCATGGCGTGCGCGCCCGCTACTCCATCATCACACCGGCGAAGCAATGGTGTCGTCCTGCTCGGCACGCCCTAAAGACATATTAATTTGGGAAAGTTTAAAGGCAGACAGTGATCAAATTTAAATAAAGATTCCTCAGAGAGGGCACCACTTATGTAACGGCCGACCCCTTGTTTCCAGCCGGCAGCTACACCTCCAAGACCTGTGGCCTGGATAATTTACTGAGAAACCTTTTCCTGTCAAGCCGTACTCCTACACAGATAAACTTTCCCCACAATCGACGGTTTGAAATGCAAAGACACAGTAGGCAGAATGTAAAATTAAACAGGAATAAATGTATTAAATGAGACAAGACACGCCACAAGACAAATGCACACCCAAATATTCCTCCACCCCAACAATCCCAAAGCAAAACTGAAAATATATATACAAATCCCCTCCCTTGTCCACGTAACATATAACGCACACCACACAAACGACAAATGACTAGCAAACTGATTGATCGTGAACTTGAGTCCGAACGTGAATAAATGTCCTGAATACGGATACTGATTAGCGGCAATTGCAGTGTTTGTATTTCCCGGCGTTTGGAACAACCTCACCGTGATTCCTCGGCGTGTGGCGAATGATGATTCGACCCCGGGGTCTTCAGCGGCAAGCAGGTTGAAAGGCAGTCCGGATGAATGAAAAACAAACTGGATCAAAGCGCAAAGAATGATTCAGCAGGCAGGTTGTATTCGTGAATGCGGTATTGGTTCTCCTCTTTCTCTCTCTCGTGCTAGTTCCCCTTTCGTCTCCTTCTTTTCTCCTTAAATAGTGACGGCAGTAATTGATTAATTGATACACAGGTGCTTTCCAGATTAGTGGTTGTGAACTCCTCCCATCATCCGTCCTCCTTTACAGGGACAACATTAACTGATACACATACACGCAGTCAATGGGACAATGAAACGAGACACACACAGAACTGACATTTAAACACTAACTATGTGGCACCGCTACAACTCTGCCACATAGTGTTATGAAGCACTATTGTATGCTTCTTCCCAGACTGTCTCCTCGCTTTACTCTTGCTATTGGGCAGATTGTATGTCCTTAATTTTCATGCAGCTTACATATACTGTTGTTTTCTTCATACTCATGTTTTCTCATCAGCCTTGTTCAGCTTAGCTATGCCATTGCAAGGGACGTATTGACCCTATTATTATCCCTTACAGCAGGGGTTCTCAAACTCGGTCCTGGGGGACCCCTGTGGCTGCAGGTTTTTGTTCCAACCAGCCTGGGTTAATTAAGTGAACTGTTGTTTCCCAGATTCCCTGTTTTGGGAACTATATACAAATTAGAAAACTAAGTTTGGTTAAAAAAATATATATTAAAATGTACTAAGCAGTTAAAAAGAAAAGTTTAACAGTATTTTCATCTTGATTGTCATTCTGCTTTTCTAGGTGTTCTAATTGTTTAATTAATCCGTTATTTACTACTTTGTCGGGCTGACGCTAAAGTAGTTGCAGCCTTTCACGATTGAGTGTTTCCTTGGGTTTCTGCTCAGCTTGTTTTTAATTGTCATTATTAAGATTCAATAAAGGGAGCAAACTGCACAGAGAAAGGGTGAAATATAATAAAAAGAGTTAAGCATTTAAATCCATAGCAAAAACAGAAATATTTCAAAGTTTCTTATAAATGTAAAAATCATGCTGCTGTGCTCTTCTGAATGTACAGTAGAATAAAAGATAAATAATACCAGCTAATTAAATGAGATCAGTGCTATCAGGTGTTGTCACTGATTAGGAATCTGGTTGGAACAAAACCTGCAGCCACAGGGGTCCCCCAGGACCGAGTTTGAGAACCCCTGCCTTACAGTGTCCTCAGATGCTGACCCAATACTGCTCCTTTGAGGTATTTTTTACCTAATTCTGTCACCCCTTTTAAATGTACTAAAGTGAGAGTATCTAATTCCCAAACCAATTTAAACTGATTGGCCATTTTAATATTTCGTACTGATGATCCTATGTTTTTTGTATAGTTAGGACACACTATAAGTAGCTTTCACAATTTTGAGCTATCAAAAATAGCATTTACCTTACGTACACATTACAAGCATCATTGCTCAATTCCAATTTTTTCCTCAGATATGATATGCCTATCTTGATGGTTCACATTCAGAAGTACAAGTGATCTGTATCACACTGTAATGTAAACTCATCTGTCCTCCAAAACATCACACATGTGCACATTGATACATTTGCGAACAGGTATCTTGGATCACCAACAACAAAAAGTAACATATTGATGAAATGACTGATGTAATTAAAGCTGACAAGAAGGATGTGCTAGTAACTAGTGTATGCCTTGCATTTTGTTCTGGAGGCTGGCAAACAGTTTGTCAACTGCACATGATTTGGTCAAGAAGGCAAAAAAAGGCCAGATGGCTAGCTTTTGCTGTTTTCTGGTTATTATTGGCACTATTGCACCAAGAGATTTGTGGGACAGTGACAGTTGTCACAGCTAGAGCTCTCCTCCATTGTTTTTGCTGGGTGATGATGACAGTACTCAGCTTATGTGTATAGGCAAAAAAAACATGAATTTGGATCTGAACATTCTCATTCATGTCATATGACTACATATGAAAGTGACTCAAATCTGATTTGTAAAGATAAGATTTCTATATCCTCACAGCCCTGAAAACATCAGGTTTGTGTCACATTAAGGCAAAAAATCAGATTTATCTCACTTCAGACTGTTAATGTGTATGTAGTCTTTGGAAGTTTTTCTGGGTTGTGAGCTTCATAGCAACTGCCCATTAAGGGCAACTCAGCCATGCCCCCACTCAAGTAAGCCACACCCCTTAAGGTCAGGGCAGTATAAAATTGGAGGCCTCAGGAGAATGGCACCTTAGTTGATTGAACTTTGTCCCGCATGTGGGAGCTTCCTGAAGCAGACTCACTCAAGAGAGCTGATTATTTAGAAAAAAGCCAATGAGGGCTAAAAAGGTTGTTGTTATGCCTGTTTTCAGTTGCACCACAGCACACTCATTTTTGTTCTAGTTTTTGGACAGTTACACTAAAAGGGGTAGCCCTGTTGGCACGCCACATTTTCTTCGGTTCTCCTGGACCTTACTTACTGCTGCCATCCTTCACAACATTTATATAGTATTTCTAGAGTATGAAGGTTAAAAATGATTTCTATTCATTTTTATGCAGATTTTATTCTAACAGTGTCCCTGACCTCCAAAGCTTGTTGTCATCAGACAACAACCAGCCATGTACAACAGACCACTGCAAGGCAAAAACTATTGAGAGCTGGAAAACAACCTAAGAAGAAACAAAACTATGTAAAATCCATGAAGCAGCTTCTCCACCTACAAATTGAATCAGAGTCTAAGTTTCATATGGGTTAATAATTCCTGCTGCATTATCATCTTCCCTATGGCTGCTACTTTTATTTTCTCACCTACAATCATGCTTTCACCGAACGCATAACACTGCAGTAAATAAAAAAGGACTTGTTTTTATTAATAGTAAAAATATAACCTGCAGAATAATTAATTTTTTATTCATTAAATCGGCTAGACTTAATAACAATGGCAAGAAACTATGTTTAAATTGTAAATTATTAAAAGAGCAGGGTGATGAAAAGATTTCCCATGAAAACATTTTGAAACTGCACTAGTTCTACTTTTTTAAAGGTTACCGTAATGAATGCATTCAGACCCCCAAATCCCTGACATCACTTTCACTGGCAAGTTAAACATATCCCTAATATAAAATAGTTGGGAAAACAGAATGCATAAACTTGCAATTTTAAATAACTAATGTGGTTTAAGTTATTGTGGATTTCAAAGTCTTTTGAATTATGCAATGACTTGCTAACTAAGAAACTTCAAAGAGAAAAAAAGACCTACACCCCCACATCCCATTAAAAAGTATGATTCGAAAAAGTAAGGCATATGATCAGCAAAACAGGAACACAGAATGGAGTCAAGAGGCAGTTATGGGTGCCCTAATTTCACAACATAAGCTTTGTGTTCCTAGAAACAAACACAAAGTATAATCTGTGGCTAGAACTGAGGTATAACTGGACGGTGTATGAGAAGGGAAGAAGAAAAAGTAAAAAAAAAAGTTGGCGGTTGTAAGCATACTTTCAGCTCACTTATGAAGCACAAATTTCTTTAGACATCTATTTTTTGTCGCTTGTAAATTATGAGGCATTAATAATAGGTAGTAGTTAATTCATTGTTATTTTTTGTAGGAAATGTGTGTGGAAAGGTGCTGACCTGCACTGTTAAATTTTTAAAAGTAGCCTTCCATTATTTATTTATATCTTGCTTGATTAATTGATTACAAATTCCTAATTCTCATAAGTTGATATGTTGTCAATGATCTTTCCATATACAGTATACTTTAGAAACAAAATAAAATGAACACATTCTTGCATGTATTTATACTTTATTCAAGAAATTTTCTTGGTACAAATTTCTAAGAACTGAACAAAATTTGTCTGCATCTGGCTCAAAACAAATTTGGGAGCTGCTAGTTTGTAGAATATTAAAAATTGTATTATGTGCCTAGCACTATAAAGAAATTCACATTCATGGATACAATACACTTACATGTCTTTGACATTTCTAAGATAATGCATAAAAGTATACAACATTAACTTGAGAACTATTCCTATGAGACACATAATTACAATTTACTGAAAATAGATATTTTACAATGTTGACAGTGTGATGGAGCAGTTGTTTTAATTGCTGTCTCACAGCTCCTGTTGTGTTGGGTTCAAATTGTACCCAGATGCTGTCTGTATGGAGTTTGCACTCTCCATGAATTCATAGATTTTTATGCAGTATTGACAATTTCAATTGAACTGAGTTGACTCAGTATGAGAGATGGTGGATGTGTGCTACCTTGAACTGAAAAAGTAAGCTTGCCATTTTACAACTTCATGCCAAAAATGCGAACACATTCAATGCTGAATTACAGTCATCCAAATTACCATAGTTTACATTCACAAAGTATACAAACATAACAAATTTGAAGCCATTTACTGAGCAAACATTCTGGTGAATTATATGATTTACTTAAACTACAAAGTTTAAAAGAGCTTCAAACTCTGATTTAACATAAAGCATTGTGAGGTTATTAAATATTCTCTAAATCAGGGGTTGCCAAACTTTTTTAAGCCAAGGATCCCCAAAATAATGTACAATCTGGTTAGGAGAAAAACTAATATGAACCCAATACTGGGGAGTGGAACATTATGTTGAATCTAGGCTCCTAACAGTAGTCATAGCATCACTTTGTACAAAAGTAGACCTACTAAAAGCTTAACTATAGCAGACTATTGACATGTCTGTGCTGCCTCACTGTTTTTCTAAAAACCCTCACCACCATGGGCCCCTAATTTGCCTTACCACATAGGGTTTATCTCAGATGATGAGTCATCTTTATGAAGAAACAAGGCAAAAACAGATTGTCAAAAAGACAGGTAGTTGACTTGAATATAAGCAAACGAACACTTTGATTTTTATGCATCCATAGCCAGGTAATACAAGTGGTTTAGATAAAAAGATGTCCAGAAACAGTGGTGTGTCCTACTTCTAAAAACAAAAGATGCTATTTTCTTATCTGTGGATTAACCTTATTGTTTCAGGCTAAAATGTAGAACTTTAAGATCTTATTCAACATACCACACTTATTCTATCTTAGAGATTCCTGTACCATTCAAATTTTGCTATATAATATGAAATATATATTAGTCAAAAATAATCAATAAGTGTTATAAGTTGGCTGCATGGTGGCAGAGAAGTACAATGATTAATTCTGTTTTATGTTATATAAATTAAATTAAGTTTTATTTCATTAAACTTCACCAAATCAAATTCACTGCTAGTTTGATGGCAATAAACCAAAGAAAGTAGGATGAACATGTTCAGGAGATATTAAAAAAAAACAAAAAAAAAACAGCACTAATATTCCTCACTGTAGCTTACAGGTTTCTCCTGTGGCTTTTCTGAAGAAATAAGATGGAAGTAAATTTGTGAAAATTACCCACGTTATAATGAAGTGATTATTAGGTAAGTGTATTCCCTTTAGAGGACTGATGAAAGCTTCAGTAGTTCAACTTTAGCAGTTATTCACTGTTAATTCTTAAAGTGGCAATTGGCAAGTGGAGGCTGAACTATCAATAAAAAGAAAATGATTTGGTCAGACTCTTGATGTTTTTATCAGCTTGAAAGCTGTGCTTAAGATGCTGAAAGAAACCTACTAAATTGTGAACTAATAATCGCATTTATTATCATATGCAGGGAAATTGTGAAGGATTCCTACTTTTGCCAGAGAAGCAGAGTGTTTTCTAGGACTGACATCAAGTCAATGATAGTTTGTAATGAATTTCCCACTCAAATCACAGAAGGAGGGCCAGGTTATGCATGAATTAATGGATATGATCTGTCCTCTACCTTTGACTTGGATCAGTTAGGTCTGAGACTAGCTGAATAATTAGACACTAAATAGGTATGTCCTAAAGCTCTTACAGTTCCTTACTGTGTGCCCAATGCCCTATTTCAGAACATTCTCTATATGCTATGGTAATTTTTCAGCATATCTTTTCCCCAATCCTCAAAGTGGTAGCATAATCCAGTAATAACTGCAAGAACACTGACATTTTGTAAATGGGCATCTCATAAAAAACATTTGGAACTTACTGACTTAATATCTCCATAGAATAAATAAAGATTTTAGCTGCTGTACAGACAAAACAATTAGATCTTAAACTGAAGTCTTCTTCCAAGGGTGTCATTAGTAAGAACTGGCAATATTTAAACATTTTATATAACAAAAACTTTTCCTTATATCAACATATTTCAAAATTTTATATCCTATGATTATACAAAATAGTTATTTGAATTAATAATATAATATTAAGAAGATTGTCCAATTTGTTTTAAAGTAAAACTCGGTAGTGTGCAAACCTATGGGTAGCATTGGAGAGTTTTCCAACTGGGATTAGAGACATCTCAGGAGGATATTTATAACACTACAAGAGATAGCAAGGACATTTATTGGCTGAAGCGTACCAACCTTCAGCAACCTCCGTGATAGAACAGAGAAGGTGATGCAGGCTCTGAGTTTAAGCACTCTACTTTATTATTGATGTGAAGGATCAGGAAAGGAAAGACGCTGAAGTTACTATAAGGAATTCAGTTTGGCTGCTAATATTCTTCTGACGGTTCCATGATGGGAAAGAAGGTGTGGCAGTACCTGAAAAATAAGGTCCTCTGAAACTCCTGAGAAGGAGTGGGCACTATTGTGAACTAGTGGCATGAGCGAGCCAGTATCCTGTATAAATGCTCAATGAAGTCTCTTTGCCCCGAGTAACTTTAGGGATGGTGAAAATGAAAGAACTTGAAATTGTTTGTTGTTTTTTTTTATTTTCAGTCATTTATAATTGCACTTTAATTTGTGATTGTGTTGGTGCACAAGGACTGATTTTATCAATAATTTATTGCATGGCTCTAGACTGTGAATCAGCACAGATATAAAACAGCTTTTGCATTTTTCTTAATAATAATAAATAATTATTTACATTTTGTGACAGTGGATGTCGACCCCACTGTCTAAATAATTGTTTACATTTTGTGACAGTGGATGTCGGCCCCACTATCTAAATAATTCTTTACATTTTGTGACAGTGGATCCTTTAAAATTCAGTTCCCGTTGCTTCCCTTTAAAACCGAACCCTCTCTGGCTTATCCTACTCGGCCCTCGCAGCATGAAGAGACGTCAAGTAACAGGCGCAGACACACTTCAGTCCTGGCCTGTGTCCACACCACAAGATCTATGGCGTTCCATGGGGAATCACCGGACCCTGCTCTACTCTGTGCCCAAGACTGCCTTTCCAGGCTACTCCTGGTGAAAGCCCGCCAAACTCCCACTGCTGTTGATCGTTGGCTCCACTCGATGAGGGGAAGCTCCTGAATGTGATGATCACTTCTGCTCCCAAGTTGCTCAATTGCAGTGATCCCCAAGCCCCCTCCTGAGTGCTGGTCATGTGCTACTCCCTGGGGCTCCATTCACCTCTTCTCTCTCTAACTACTGGCTCTCTGTCACTCCTGCCTCTCTTCTTCCTTTCATGTGC
Source organism: Polypterus senegalus (assembly GCF_016835505.1). NCBI lineage: Eukaryota > Metazoa > Chordata > Cladistia > Polypteriformes > Polypteridae > Polypterus > Polypterus senegalus. The sequence continues at coordinate 138,944,254 of NC_053155.1, read as the reverse complement.
TCCTATTTTATATGCTGGGGAGCAGTTGCTAGTGCAATCATCTGATTGCTGCCCCGGGCTGATAATAAGACAATCGGACCACCCACATGTGATGGCAAGACAACGCACGGATGGCTGACTGCCTTACTCCAACCCGGAGACAAGCTGTGTTCTCAACAGATCGCTCACACCCTTTTAACTTCCCCCCTGCTTCAGTGTCTGTCTTTCTGTCCTGTCACTCTGGTTACTCGATTACAACTACAAATTCTCATAGTCTGAGCTAAGTACAGTATAAAGGTGCTATTGCACAGGGCATCACAGACACGAGACAACAGCATGTTATAATAGATGCTACAGAGCTGTAAACACTGTCCAAGCTTTTGGACACCTTCTTAGCAGAACTTCTTGTAGTTATTTTGTCATTTGAAATTTTAAAACATTATTGGTATTAAATCTTTTATTTCTCCCTTTGACCTCAGAATGTTGCCTCTTGTTGAAACGTGTCATCTTCACCAAGTTCTGAATCTGCACTTCAGTTTCTGAATATTTTATGTGCTTTATTCTTTAAAATAAAAGCCATGTTTTTTCACTATAAGTGTTTCTTTAAAGGGGTGATGCATTGTCTTGCAACTAACTGGATATCAACATTAAAATAATTAGGTTTCTGCTTTTCCTTATTATGGTGTAAACAATTCTTACCCTTTCCCAAAACTCATCAGTCTCACTTATCCTAACTTTAAAGTTATAAACTCCAAATTTCCAAATGCAGCGTACTGTATTTATTCTTTGTTCATTACCAGTCATCTCTGTGACTATAGATGGCACTATACCAATGCTCAACCTGACACAGACAGATACGGGAGGCACACTGCTAGAAACACAAGTGCTATTATTTTTCTTCACTCGTGGAAACCTCTTCCCTGTTCCCATGAGTCCATAACACACAGTCCAAAGAACAATACTGCACAATACTTTCCTCTTATCATTGATATTGGTCTATCAGCCCACTTTCTTGTACTTTTTAATATAGAAATAATGATAAAAAACACCCATGAGAAGCATATTGTTAAAAAACACTTCTTTGACTCAGCAGCAGCTTTAAAACTTACAAACATTCTAAGCAATCAGTCCGTTTATAGTGCCACCTATAATAGCGAGGATAATGTAAATAGTAAGTTGGAAAGATTTAATACTAAAGTGAGAGCTGCTGTTGACATAGTTGCACCTGAAAAGACAGTTAAAAAATCTTCTAGCATTATTATACCATGGAAGAACCAAAGAGTGTCTGATTTAAAGAGAACATGCCGCAGAGCTGAGCGTCAATGGAGGAAGACAAAGGAATGCCTCCTAAGTACTTCCAGTAAAACCTGTGAGGCTATCACTGTATTTTTCAATCAAAAAATTTATGATATTAGAAATAACATAATATATCTCCCCAACACTAAGGATCCTCCTAAACCCCAGCATTCTGTTATAAACAAATTAAACTCTTTCACTAGGATAGATTTACCTGATTTACAAAAAATAATATCTCAATTAAAACCCTCCACCTGCGTCCTTGATCCAATACCAACAAATTATTTCAAAGAAGTATCGGGTGTGCAAATTGATAATGTTCTTGACATAGTAAATTCGTCATTAGATACAGGGGTCTTCCCAGTTAAATGACCACCTAAATAAACATGCTATTCTTGATAAATTTCAGTCGGGTTTTAGACCAAATCACAGCACAGAAACTGCACTTGTTAAAGTAGTAAATGATTTGCGAGTGAATGCAGACAGAGGCCATTTATCCGTTCTCATCCTCTTAGATCTGAGTGCTGCATTTGACACCATTGATCATAATATTCTTTGAAATCGCCTTAGTCAATGGGTGGGCCTCTCTGACAGTGTCTTAAATTGGTCTGAATCCTAACTGACAGGGAGAAAATTCTTTGTTAGTTGTGGTAATTACAACTCAAAGACACATGATATCCAATATGGTGTTCCACAAGGTTCTATCCTGGGTCCGCTGCTGTTCTCAATCTACATGTTTCCGTTTGGTCAGATTATCTCAGGGCACAACGTGAGCTACCACAGCTATGCTGATGACACACAGCTGTACTTATCCATAGCACCTGATGACCCCGATTCTCTTGATTCACTAGCACAATGTCTGACTTGTATCTCAGAATGGATGAGTAGTAACTTTCTCAAGTTAAATAAAGAGAAAACTGAAATCTTAGTGATTGGCAATAATGGATACAATGAGGCTATTAGAAAAAAAGCTGGATACATTAGAATTAAAAGTCAAGACGGAGGTAAAAAACTTAGGGGTAATTGTTGACAGTAATCTGAATTTTAAATCACATATTAATCAGATCACTAGGACAGCATTTATTCACTTAAGAAACATAACTCAAGTTATACCTCTTATATCACTGAAAGATGCTGAGAAATTAGTTCACGCTTTTGTTTTCAGTAGACTAGATTACTGTAACGCACTCCTCTCAGGACTATCCAAAAAAGACATAAATCGTTTGTAACTAGTGCAGAATGCAGCTGCTAGAATTCTAACTAGGAAAAGAAAATCCAAGCACATCTCTCCAGTTTTGATGTCACTACACTGGTTACCTGTGTCATTCAGGGTTGACTTTAAAATTCTGCTTATGGTTTATAAAGCCTTAAATAATCTCACCCCATCTTATATATCGGAATGTCTGACACCTTATATTCCAAATCGTAACCGTAGATCCTCAAATGAGTGTCTCCTTAGAATTCCAAGAACAAAACTTAAAAGAAGTGGTGAGGCGGCCTTCTGCTGCTATGCACCTAAAATCTGGAATAGCCTGCCAATAGGAATTCGCCAGGCTAGTACAGTAGAGCACTTTAAAACACTGCTGAAAACACATTACTTTAACATGGCCTTTTTATAACTTCACTTTAACTTAATCCTGATACTCTGTATGTTCAATTCATCATAATAACTATTCATGGTGGCTCTAAAATCCGTACTGACCCCTACTCTCTCTTCTGTTTCTTTTTCCGGTGCCACCACCACCTACTCAAAGCATCATGATGCTCCAACAATGATGGATGGATTAAAAGCCAGAAGTCTACGTGACCATCATCATCAAGTCCTTCCGTGAGAACCTTAAATCCAAAGAGGACTGTTTCATTTATGTTAGGTAGAATGCCCAGAGGGGACTGGGCAGTCTAATGGTCTGGAATCCCTACAGATTTAATTTTTTTCTCCAGCCGCCTGGAGTTTTTTTTTGTTTTTTCTGTCCACCCTGGCCATTGGACCTTACTCTTATTCTATGTTAATTAATTTTGACTTATTTTCTTTTCTTATTGTGTCTTTTATTTTTCTATTCTTCATTATGTAAAGCACTTTGAGCTACCTTTTGTATGAAAATGTGCTATATAAATAAATGTTGTTGTTGTTGTTCTTCTTCTTCTCTCTATTTCCGCCACTCCTCTCCGCGAAGCTTCATCCTCTACTACCTGACTCTGGCTGCTGACTCCTTTTATAAGTGCTCCAGGTGCTTGATGACCTATTTCCGGCACACCTATGGGTGTGGCAGAAGAGCTGCTCTGTAGGGCTCAGCAGTAGCTACAGCACCCCTTGGGGCGCCCATGGATCCCAACAGGGCTGCACCAAACTTCAACTCCAATGAAGCCTTGCGGGAGTCCTAGGCACATCCAATACAATAGGGTTGTCGCTACAAACCAAAAGTTAAGGCCAGACTACTCAAATATGAATAAGCTTTTGGATAAATGATTTATAAATACAAGTGTATTATGAATAAGTTTGCTTGATAGTTCATTAGCAATTTTCCACTGCTAATGCAAAAGGTACCTAAGCAGATGTTGGGGTTATGAAAAAACTGAATAATTGCAATTCAAGTAACCTGACACAGGCATTTGATTATATTATTTAACTAAGCATATAATTTCTGGTCCATGTCGCAGACTTCTATGTTCTGTGTTCTTAACTTCTAATATCCTGAATTTTGAACAGTACAAAAAAAACGAGAATAGGGAATATTTTCATTCATCCAGCACACCCAAAATTGAGCCACATTTGACATAAAATGGGATCGATTGCTGTATTCTGTTTCATAATTGTACCTTTAAGGAGTGCAAGGAAAAGTGCCAATCTTTTTTATCAGAAGCAAGAACAGATTTCTCCTGCTTATAAATGTATAGGGGTATGACTTTAATCTGAAACCTTTTCCACTTAAATAACTTGTAAGCTAGAGGTCCTGATACTTTATTAATTCATACCAGGCATGAAATATAAAATGATGAACTTTGTTTCATCCTAAGATGTATGAAGCCCATGATTTCTAAGAGATGTGTTTTAAAAAGAAAATTCACCATTTCTCCCTAGTTGTAAAGTCGTGTATTGTATTATGTGTTATAATTTAAGCTTTTCCTCAAAATAAACTATCGACTGCTTGTGTACTGTATAGTTATTTGAATATGTCTACAATTTCAGTATTGGTGCAGTTGTCATGCAAGTTACCATATTATGGTCTGTATTTTATTATCATTGCTTTATTTTAATCATAGACAGAAAAAAGGAAAGTTACATTTCCATTGCAAATAATATGCTTACATGTTTCTTCTTGCCACATATAACCGTGTTGACAGGTATCAATTGAGGACACTCAAACTCCACTGTTTTTGTGAGAATAAACTGTGTAAGTTATTTTGGTCAATTGCATAATTGCTTGTTTGAAATATATTGGAACTGTTGAAAGGTTGGTAGTAATTTTTCAAAAAATCTGATTAGTACAGTCAATCCCCAACCTTTGCAGGGTTTACGTTACTAAGATATGATGTGAAAGTTGAAAAATCGAATGTTAATACAATCAACCTATGGGAAATAGGAAGCTAGGTTCCTGCAACCACCAAAAACTAACCTTTCACTAGATATTGTTCAAAATACACTTTTCTGCATATAATTCTTTATAATAAAACACTATTTTCAATAATCTGCACTGTGGAAAGATTAGCCTCAACACAGACAGACACTGGCTCACAATGACCAAAACCACACGTTTATTTTCAATTCTGCACAGCACAGTGCACCAATCACTCACAGTCCTTTCTTTGACTCTCTTTCCTTTACTTCACTGCCTCCTCCACTCCTATCTCGAAAGCTCTGTCCTCTCCCACCTGACTCCGGCTCCCCAAGTGGAGTGAGGCGGCCACCTTTATACTGCACCCGGAAGTGTTCCAGGTGCTTCTGGATTAACATCCAGCAGCACTTCTGGATGTGGCAGAAGTGCTGCATGTGAGTTCAGCTCCTCTTATGGATGCACTTCTGGGTATGGCGGAAGTGCTGCATGCCAAGTCTCCTGAGCTATCCAGGCACTACCTGGCGATGGCCCTTATGCAATCCAGGGGTGCTGCCCTCTTGCGCCCCAGGGAAGATATTACCCCTCTCCCAGTCCTTCCCTTCTCCAGGCGTCCCGGTGCGGCAAGGTCTTTGGTCGTCTGCCACAGCACTTTTCATAATACGGTAATTATGAAACAACCCACAAAATGCAGTACTTATAATCAGTAACATACAAAAAACATTTTCTCTCGTTAGTCATTCACTAGAATTCTGTGACCTTTTGTGCTAACATCTCAATAAAAAAAAGGTCTCAACATTGCCTTCAACACTGTCCTTCATGGCTGGCGTTAAAGATCATGAAGGATGCATCAGCTTGAAATAATCTGTCAGTGATGTCTACTTTGTGAAGGGTTGATATCCTTAAAGATAATAGCAGAGGTGCACTGATCTTTAACCTTGAAGCTGTGATCAGTAATGGAGCCGACAGCCATAAAGTCTCTAGCCAGCTGGTTGATTTCGTTAACGTCAAATTTTCAGCCGACAGAGGCTACTGACAATCTGGCATGAAGTTTATCTAACACTTGTTTTCTCACTAAGCCACATCATTGGCTTTGCATGCTTGGGCTCAGCACCCAAAGGACTTGCTGTACAGTATGCTTTGGGGGTATAATTGCAACATAAAAATTGTTATTGCAAGCAAAACAATAAAAATATGCCTCAGTGTTCTTTACTCTACTACAGTAGGGTGAACAGAACTGATGAAGCATCTAGTATCAAATCAAATTAAATCAAATAGCCTTTTATTGTCAATTCACAATATGTGCAGAACATACAGGAGAATCGAAATACTGTTTCTCTCTCAACTTTGTAGTACAATAAAATATAAAAAGAATAAAGTATAACATATAAGATAAATAACATTAGAACTTGTAAAGTAGATCTGTGTACAATGTGCAATAGTTATTAGTGCAAAAGCCAATTACAGTAAAAAAAATGAGAAGGTACATTATAGAGTAGCTTATAAGATGTACAAAAAGACAGACAGTTAGCAGCAGATGTAATATTTAGTCCTTATATAATACCAGCTGAGGTAGGGTACTTGGTAGATAATGACTCTTGTTACAGTCCAGGGGCAGGGGGCAAGGGGCAAGGGGCAAGGGGGAAAGGTAGTGGACAGCGTTCAGCATCCTGAGAGCTTGGTGGATGAAGCTGTTAGACAGTTTTGTGGAGCGGGCCCGGAGGCTCCGGTACCTTTTTCCTGATGGGAGGAGGCTAAAAAGGGAGTGAAAGGGGCGGGAGGAGTCACCAGCATTGCTGATGGCTATACGGGTGAGACAGGTGTGGAAAATGTCCTTGAGTGAGGGCAGTGGGGCACCAATGATCTTACTGGCTGAATCCACTATGCATTGCATGGACTTCCTACAGGAGGCAGTGCCGCTTCCGTACCACCCAGAGATGCAGTTAGTGAGGATGTTCTCGATTGTGCCCCGGTAGAAAGAGCACATGATGGGGGTAGAACTTGTGCTCTCCTCAGTTTGCGTAGAAAGTAGAGGTGGGTTTGAGCTTTCTTGGCCAGTGATGTGGTGTTATCTGACCAGGAGAGGTCCTCTGAGATGTATGTCCCCAGGAACTTGGCGCTACTTACCCTTTCCATAGCTACACCATCGATGGTCAATGGTGGGTGCTGTGAATGACCTGTCCTGAAATCGACCGCAATCTATTTGGTCTTTCCCACGTTCAGGAAGACATTGTAGTCCTTACACCACTGGACTAGTTGGCTCACCTCGTTCCTGTAGTTGGCTTCGTCATTGTTGATGTTGAGGCCGACCATGGTTGTATCGTCCGCAAACTTGACAATGTGATTGGAACTGTAGATTGGTACACAGTCGTGGGTCAGCAGGATGAAGAGCAACGGGCTGAGCATACACCCTTGTGGGGCCCCTGTGCTCTACGTGATGGTCTTAGAGGTGTTATTGCCAACTCGCACATTTTGTGGCCTCCCTATAAGAAAGTCCAACACCTAGTTCCAGAGAGGGGTCCTTAGTCCCAAATGGCTGAGTTTTTTGTATTAGCTGCTGGGGAATGATTGTGTTGAATGCTGAACTAAAATCTAAGAGCAATGTTCGCACATAGGAGTTCTTTGAGTTCAGTGGGGTGATGGCTGGATTAGAGCAGCAGAAATGGCATCCTCTATGCACTTGTTTGACCTGTATGCAAACTGAAACGTGTCATGGGAGGGGGGAAGAATGGACTTAATGCTCTGCATAATCAGCTGCGCAAAGCATTTCATGATGGTGGAAGTCAGTGCTACAGGCCGACAGTCATTATAGCTAGATGGGAGGGGCTTCTTAGGGACAGGAGTTATGGTTGCGACTTTAAAACATGTGGGACCAACTGCTTGGTCCAGGGAGATGTTAAAGATGTCAGCAAGGACATCCTCGAAATCCTCAGCACAGTCCTTCAAAGCACGACCAGATATCTTGTCTTGTCCGGCTGACTTCCGTGGGTTGATCCTAGAAAGGGTTCTCTTCATGCTGGCTAGGGCCAGACATATGGCCTGTTTGCCCCTTTGGGGTTAATGTTTTTCTGTGCCGGTGTGCTCTTTTGTGTCTCAAACCGGCCAAAGAAGTCATTTAGGCAGTTAAGCAGTGTGATATCACCTTCACACGTCTATAGTGGGGGTTTGTCATTAGTGAAAGTGGAAAAAAAGAGGTTAAAAAAATCATGTGAATACTTGAAGTCATGAGAGTTAAACACACAAATGCTAAGGATTGACTGTGCTTGGTTTAATTTTTTGTCTGTGTGCATGTTTTTAATTTTTTGTCTTTCTCAGAATCAACAATCCATTCTTTCCAGAATTTTGCTGTTGCCTGGAGTGAACATCATTTCCATATATGGGTATTTATTAGAATTATACTTATGAATATAATTCTTCATCATTATTATTGATTGGCTATTTCTATTTTTGCAGTGATTGGGTGCAAACATAAATGTCTTTTTCATAGTTTTCCTCATACACAGTTTTTAAACTTAGTAAACATGTTCGGTTTTTGTACTTTTTATTATTTGATTTGTTTACTGGCAGTCTAATATTGTTTTAAAGCACTGCAATATCCACCACACTGCAAAGTCATGAAGACATAGCTATACAATTCCACAGGTGATCCCATGTAAATAGTGTGTGATGACAGCCATTACTCTGCCATTAGTAAACTAGGCTTGGTACAATGGGAAGATTGCTAGGTCATGTTTCATTTATGCTTGAGTCTGGGCTTTTGCACAATATCTGCAGTATCAGTCTACTTATGTAAAATGCTAATACTAAGGAATGTCCATCTGTCACACAAAAACTAGAGGACCACTGGGCCTTGAAAATTGATCTTGGTCTTAAGTGAGTGCTTATCATGTGATGTGCATAACACGACCCACAAATGTGAGGTGCAGGCCAACATGGCCATGAAATTGGACTTAGTCTATCACTCAGCAAGCGACCGACTAACTGCATACCATGGCATTGCTGACAAGAAAAGAATCGGAGCAACATCTGCTGATAGTGAAAAAACATGCACGCAGATTACATAATAGGAGAGAGAAGAATGACAGTCCCACTTTCCACTGCACACAACCTTCTGGTATTCGTAGATTACTGGGTCCAGATCTGGTCAGCGTGAGACAAATTGCAGCAGTCAATTACGTGATAGGAAGAAGAAGAAGAACAGCAGCTATAGCCTCCTCAAAGTCATTAGGGTTTGCATCTTTCTTACATCAAACTGAATAGGCAAAATGATCAAGAAGGTGATATAGCTGCTGAGTATGATGCAATTGTTGGAGCCAGTTATGTTACAGGAAGAAGAAAATACACAGCTCCGGAATCACCTGGTACTCACGCTCTACTGGAGCTGGAACATTCATTTTGGGAGGACCAGAGGTCCCCATGTTTTCTAGTATAATATAAGACATTCTAAATATGCTTTTTGTCAATATTTTTAAATATTATTAGATATAAAACTTTATATGAAAACCCTATATCATTGATGCATGTGACTTTGGATAAGTAGGCTACCAGAAGAAAGGCTCAGCACACTGTACCAATGAATGGCATAACAGGACACCTTCAGGGATGCTTGGTAGTTGAAGTCCGGAAGTGCAAACTTGTTGTGTGTCCCAACTGGGCTGCCACACAAAGACCCCTGCCACCTGGTGTATGGGGGATGGAACTGCTCCCAACTCCTGCTAGTCCATCCATTATGTTATAGCAACCGGGTGCAAAGTTATTTTTCCATCCCGCTGGCCAGTCCTTCTGTCCTACCTCTGTGGTGTCCTGTTCAGGTAAAAAAACCATCCTCCTTCCCATCCAGGTTGCCTGTTCTCCTCCTAAACATGCTTAGTGACATTGGACATTATTACTCTGGAAGCATCTGTTTAAAAACGGGTAGACTGTAGCCATCAAGAGATTCACATAATAATCAACACTATTTAGGTATGCTGCGGCATTCAAATGATGCTCTGTGGATAAAAAGAAGTCTAATATTACAAAAAGAAATCCCCTACACAGTTACACTACAATTACCAGCCTGTACCATTGACATTAATCAAAAAGGATCCAAGGATTTATGCTGCTTATCCCAAATTTTGAACCTACCATCTGCATATCGCAGCAGAATGCAAGATTTGATCTAAACTTTAGTTGTCTGTTTTTGAAGACAACTTGTTGCAGCATATGTCTAACATTACATACAGAATATTGAATTACCTAATGTTCTATATCTGCAAAAAAAAGGAATAGTAGAATACATGCATCCCTCCACCCATCCAAAAGAGCAGAATGTTTATGACATAATTGTAAAAGATTTCTGTATAAATAAAGGTCATACAAACCCCCCTTGCAGCACTGTACATTTTACACAATAAGTGTCCTTCATGTACTGTCTATCTCCTCAGCAAGGAATTTAGGTTTAGTCTTTTAAATCTTTTTTTCATTTGCTGGACACTTCAATTTCAATTTATTTTTTCACCTGTAAACAAATGTATTGAATTAAACTGCTTTTTTCACATTTCAGCAATTTGTGAATACAGAAATGTCTGATCAGTACCATGCTGATGATACACAGCTATATCTGTCATTCTCTCCAAAGGGCCAAAAGGTATCAGCTGGAATCTCTGCATATCTCACTGATACTGCAAACTGGATACAGGAACACCATCTCCAAAAATGGACCTTCTTGTTATCCAAGCTCATCCGTCTATGCAGCACCCCATATCTATTCAGCTTGGCTTACTAAAACTAACTCCCGCTAAATCGGTACCTTAGGGTGATGATTGAGGACCAGATGTCCTTCAGAGGCCAAACTTCTACCGTCTCTTTTTCTTGCAGATTCACTCTGTACAATATCCATCAAATCATACCATATCTGACCTGGTCCAGGTTTTGGTCGTGTCACGTTTGAACTACAGCAGCTCCCTGCTGGCAGGAACACCAGCATCAGCCCCCAAGCCCCAGCAGATGACTCAAAATGCATTGTCATGTCTTGTGTTCAATCAGCTGAGGCAGGCATATGTCACTCCTCACTTCAGTTCACTATGCTGGCTTCCTGCAGCAATGCATATTAATTTTAAACCCTGACAGTCCTCAGACTGATGTTTACTGCACTTTTTTGAACATTACTTTCGATAAAAGTGTCTACTAAGTAAATTTAAATGTGATCATTAATTACAGATTTTAAATGTGTAATTTAATGCAATACTTGTTAAACATTAAATGAAACCTACCTGTATGAAAGTAAAGATAGCATAATGTTTTAACCTGTTTTCCCCAATTCTTTTCTATTTATAGTTTGTTTACTTCTTAGTTTGATTCTTTAACTTAAAAAGGGAATAATACCAATACATATTACTTTCACAGCAGACTAAGTAACACTAAACATAAAACACATAAAGAAACATAGTTACAAAATGTGTCATATTTGATAAGTAAATCAGTATTAAAATACTAGATTTTAAAATACAATACAATAAAACAGAATTCCAACTTTATTTTTTATTTTCAAACACAAGAATTCATCATAAGAAAATCAAAGATAACAGATGCTATTTCTGATAACAGCCTAATAGTGAGTTTTATTTAGGTGAAAAATAAATTCAGCATTTAATTCAGACTCATGGGGTTGATTAAAAACATGAAAGAAACCACTTCCAAAAAGAAAACAAAAAAGATTCCTGAAGTATTGTTCTTGTACCTATTTTGTTTACCTGCCCCACAATTACTGTATGACTGAATTCTCAATTAATTAATTTGAGATAATCATCTTGAATATTTGTTCCTAGAAAATTTGTTTTAATCATTACATTATTCGTTTCTTTTCACAAGTTTTTTTTTTTAATTGTTTTTATGTATGTGAGATTTATTGTATTCACTGAATTGGCTAACATAACTAAGTATCATCTGTACTGAGAATTTAATAACAAAAGAGGAATTATCTCTGGACAGGGCACCGATCCACTAATAGCACACTCATGCATACACACTCACTCACTTAATGAAAAAGATATAAATTAAAGTCACCAGTCAATCTAATCTGGTTGGCATTTGCATGGAAAAACAAGAGTACAATGTGAAAAATCTATGCAAACACAAAGAGGATGCACAAACTCCCATATTTGTGACCTGACTGAGATTCCAATCCTGCCTAATGTGTTTGCAGTAGTTATAATTCTGAAAAAATACAAAAAATAGCATCCCATGAATTATTTTCCTCATTAATAATAGTATTTAAAAAAAAATTAAAGTTGTAACTTGGTGTTACAATCATAACACCATATATATATGAACAAATAGCTGTGTTACCCAGCTTTGCCTGGGAAAGTTCCTAAGACAAACGGGCCTTGGTTATAGTGTTGTTGTTTAATCACATGTATCAGAATACTAAGAAAAAAAAATAGTACTTTCCTATTTGTTATTTTTTTTTACCAGGGGTAATGTTATTAGTTCACTGGAGCTCCTTATTCTTGAATATGCTACATACAATTGACCATCAGTAAAACATTTAAGCCACAGATCAGTTCTTGCTTTTCCTAGTGACTGACCTTGGCTTTTGTTAATGGTAATTGAAATACACAATTGTACCGACAACTGTATTGTTTTAAATTGAAATAGATAATTAGTAGAAATAATGGAAATTTTGGGTATAAATGTAATTTCACCCTGCAGAATCTGCAAAAATGGTAGCTTCAAATGGATTTGAATGTAATTCTTTGATAATTCCAACAACAACATTTATTTTGACAGCACATTTTTATACAAAGGATGTAGCTCAAAGTGCTTTACAAGATTTCAATCAAATAGTTACAAGGAAAAAAATTAGGCAAGAATAACAATGAATAAATACAGCAGTATACAAAAATAAATAATGCACACTTGCATAAGATATATATTTAATTAAGTGAAGATTTTTTTTTATAAGTCTTTAAATGAGAATCCGATGATAAGGTCACATGCTCTGTAATCCTACAAAGTTTTGTAGGGTTTAGATCAAAAGGAATATACCCTGAATCATGATTTACTTTAACTTATTACAAACAGCATTGACGTTTACGGGCTGAACATTATATAGAGATAGAAAGATATCAAGAAACACATCACATATTTCTAACTACAGTACTTAGTCTGTTGGATTTTTAATTTTTATTTTATTTGACTATGATATTTACTACTGATTTCCAGTTTCATCGAAATATATAAAATGTATGCATGAAGAGGCAATTAAGACTATACAGGGTTATATCCGCTGTGACTAAGGACTGAAAACTCATGTCTTTAGGTAATTGTTATTTGAATAAACATTACTGGTGATTAATATATACAGTAATAAAATAACTTTAATAGTTAAAGATTAAGAAATAATCTTAACATTAAAATAATATTAAAATATAAATTGCTCAAAAAATTAAAGGGACACTTTTTAATCAGAGTATAGCATCAAGTCAATGAAACTTCTGGGCTATTGATCTGGTCAGTTAAGTTGCAGAGGGAGTTTTCATCAGTTTCAGCTGCTTTGGTGTTAATGAAATTAACAACAGGTGCATTAGAGGGGCAACAATGAGACAATCCCAAAACATGAATGGTTTAACAGGTGGAGGCCACTGACATTTTTCCCTCCTCATCTTTCTGATTATTTTTCACTAGTTTTGCATTTGGCTACGGTCAGTGTCACTACTGGTAGCATGAGGTGATACCAGGACCCTACAGAGGCTGCACAGGTAGTCCAGCTTCTCCAGGATGGCACATCAATACCTGACATTGCCAGAAGGTTTTCTGTGTTTCCAGGCACAGTCTCTAGGGCATGGAGGAGATTCCAGGAGACAGGTAGTTACTCTAGGAGAGGTGGACAGAGCCATCAAAGTTCCTTAACCCATCAACAAGACTGGTATCTACTCCTTTGGGCAAGGAGGAACAGGATGAGCACTGCCAGAATCCTACAAAATGACCTTAAGCAGGCCACTAGTGTGAATGTCTCTGAGCAAACAATCAGAAACAGACTTCATGAGGGTGATCTGAGGGCCTGATGTCCTCTAGTGGGCCCAGTGCACACTGCCTGGCACCGTCGACCTCGATTGGCATTTGCCATAGAATATCAGAATTGGCAGGTCCACCACTAGCACTCTGTGCTTTTCACAGAAGAGAGCAGGTTCACCCTGAGCACATGTGACTGACATGAAAGGGTCAGGAGAAGCCGTGGTGAATGTTATGCTGCCTGTAACATCGTTCAGCATGACCAGTTCGGTGGTGGGTTAGTGATGGTCTGGGGAGGCATATCCTTGGAGGGCTGCAAAGACCTCTACCGGCTAGACAACAGCACCTTAACTGCCATTAGGTATCGCGATGAAATCCTTCGACCGATTGTCATACCCTATGCTGGTGCAGTGTGCCCTGGGTTCCTCCTGGTGCATGACAATTAGGGAATCCATTCCCAGGCTCCCGTTTACCTGGAGCCCGGAATTCCCGGCCATTTTTCATTGGATTGGATTCCCTAATTGAAACTGCTGTAATTCCCAGGAAACCGGGAACGGCCAAGCTCGCATATATAGCGTGTAAAAGTGTAAAAATCGATCAAGAAATAACAGAGTTATAGTTGAAAACTGAAGACTTCATTGACGTCTGTCAGACAACAGCTTTGAACAGCAACTTGAAATTATAATGCGTCAGTCTGTTGCATCCGCATTATCTGTGCCAAGAAACTTGCCATCAGGATGCATCAGTAAAAGCTGAAATGGCGGTTTTTCAGAGCAACAGCAAGCGCGGGCGTTGTTTAGAACAAGTATCAGTATCTAATGCTTTCTCAGCTACTGGCGTTCCCTGCACGACCGCACGCTGAACACGTTGTGCTTTATGCTCTTATTACTGCAACTAACTAGATCAGGGGTGCCCAATACATCGATCTCGATCGACTGGTAGATCGGAAAGGTAGCAACGGCAAGCGCGGGTGTTGTTTACAACAAGTGTATCTGTATCTGATGACTGTGCTGCCTACTTCAGTGGAGGCAAAGCGTGCTTTCTCAGCAGCTGGCGTACTCTGCACGAAGTACGCTCTCGCCTGGATGACTGCATGCTGGACAAGTTATGCTTTCTACGCTCTTATTACCGCAAGTAACTAGATCAGGGGTGCCCACAATATTTGGGCTTGCGAGCTACTTTTAAAATGACCAGTTCGAAATGATCTACCTACATTAAAAAGTATATACTGTATATATATATATATATATATATATATATATATATATATATATATATATATATGTATATATATACACTGAGTATACTTTATACATAAAATATATGTTGTAGTACCTTGCATAACTGAATAATCTTTATGGCACAATAACAATTCAATACATTTATGATCACTACAGTATTTGGATTTAATAATCTTCATGCGGGAAAAGGTTGACTCGCATAAATAAGTAGAGCCAAATAATGCAGTCAAGGAGCTTTTGAATTCAGCTAAGTGAAAAATGACGGCTGTCCGATGTAACTGCGATTTTAGTTCCCTCTCTTTTCTCTTTCTCAGATCGCTTTTTGGAAGGAAGTCAGTTTCGTAGTTTTTATGAACAGTTCGAAAGTGCCTTTCCATATTTTCCTTCGTTGCAACAGCAATGATAGATTGACAAGTCAGACAAATGCAGTTCGATTGTGACATTGTGAGAGAAAAAAATCCTCCTCTAATTCCACATAAAGCCCATACCCTCCCCAAAGAATTTTTTTTAAATCCCTTCTTTAGTCGATATAAATTGGAAGGCTAACTAGATCATAGCCAGAGTTTTGCAGCAGCTCGCGCGTTTGATCGTGCGTGTGGGATGACCAGTTTCTTAGAAGAAAAGAGATCTCAGACTGGCCGCCCTGTATGTCAATCAAGTGGCAAATGCCATAGGGAGGATATATGATAGACTAACATTTAAAAAGAAAAATTTTGAATGCAATGTGATCTACCTGCACTACCTTTGCGATCTACCTGTTGATCGCGTTTGACGCATTGGGCACCCCTGAACTAGATACATGTACTTGTATGACAGCATGAACTGCTTGTAGATAAGGTTAGTGTTTTATTGCTGTCAACATATTGAAGTAATTTTATTAAAAATAAGTGTCGGTCGTTCTAAAACAGTTCACATTTGAGATGCCCGTGCACTGTGTCCCGAATTCCCGGGAATGGATAAACCCGTCTGGGAATGGATTCCCTAATGACAATGCCTGGCCTCATGTGCCGAGAGTATTCAGGCAGTTCCTGGAGGATGAAGGAATTGATACCATTGACTGGCCCCCATGCTCGCTTGACCTAAATCCAATAGAACACCTCTGGGACATTATGTTTTGGTTTATCCAATGCCACCAGGTTGCACCTCAGATTATCCAGGAGCTCAGTGATGCCCTGGGTAGAAATCTGGGAGGAGATCCCCCAGGACACCATCCATTGTCTCATTAGGAGCAAGCCCAGACGTTGTCAGGCATGCATATAAGCATGTGGGAGCCATGCAAATTACTGTGTACGATTTTGAGTTGCTGCAAAGAAATTTCGACAAAATGGACTAGCCTGCCGCATCATTTTCTCACTTTGATTTTCAGGATGTTTTTGAATTCAGCCCTCTGTAGGTTGATCATTTTCATTTCCATCAAACGATGTGGCATCATTTCATTCCTAAAACATTACCCAGTCCATATTAGTATAGATATCCAGCATGAGTTTTTTTCCGTTTGAGATCTGATGTGATTTCAAAGTGTCCCTTTCATTTTTTTGAGCAGTTTATATAGTTTCCAAGATTTATATTTATTTCCAGGTGCTAGCAAATAAAGTGACCTCTATTTTCAGAAGGAGAAGACAAGTTGATATAAGGACAAGATTGCTTGTAACTAATAGGGCTTGTCAGTTTTATTTGCGTGGAGGCAGAAATTCTGTCCTAGCTGTCATTTCAATGGAGATAATAAATTAGGAAGGCAGAGATACAGTACTACCTCTCTTATCTAGCCACAAAACCTGTTGCATTAATTTAGCATTTTTTAAAATTGTAGTACAGTATTTCCAGAGCAGTTAAAATCAAGGCAGATCTGATAGTATTTCACCTGTCTTTCTGTTCGCCAGCAGATCTGCAGGACTACAGTTGATACATACACAATATAAATACTAGACAAAGGATGATTATTTTCATCTTTTCAACTGTAAAACTGTCAGCAGATCACCCGAGGGGGATCTTCTGCTTTCTGAAATTTATCTGACGTCAAACAAGCTGTATTATATGATGAAATAAAATATGGTGCATCTTCACCAAAATGGTTTGATAGATAATTCATTAAAATGGAGCACAACAACAAAAAAAAAATTCCAGTGCTTTAATATTGTTATCCGTTAAAATGTTAAAGGTAAATATTTGTTTGAAAGTCAATGTGTCAGAATACTGTGAGCCCATCCATTATACAGGCCACTATATCCTAACTACAGGGTCTGCTGGAGCCAATCCCAGCCAACACAGGGCGCAAGGCAGGGAAAAAACCCTGGGCAGGGCACCAGCCCACCACCGCATGGCACACACATACACACACACCAAGCACACACTAGGGACAATTTAGGATCGCCAATGTACCTAACCTGCATGTCTTTGGACTGCAGGAGGAAATCGGAGCACCCGGAGGAAACCCACGCAGACACGGGGAGAATATGCAAACTGCACACAAGGAGGACCCGGGAAGTAAATCCGGGTCTCCTAACTGTGAGGCAGCAGTGCTACCACTGCGCCACTGTGAGCTCATTGACAAGCAAAAGATATATGGTTAATTTAAAACCCCACCAAGAGAATGTATGTGGGTTCCAGTGGTAACTGTTTAAAAAAAATAATAAAACAAAAACTAACAATGGTAGGATGAATAATATATGTGTTTACACGATGTGTATGAAGATAGAAAATATATACAGTGAAAAAATAGTATTTGTTTATCTCAGTAAGATATATAGACTGGAAAAAGCTTTGTTGTTTTGTAACAATGTAAGATATATAGAACAAGTTCAAATAAAAGCAATGAATAGCTCAAAGAACATCAATAGATTGGGAGAGACCACCTACCAAGCACATTTTCGTTGATTATTTAGTAATTATCAGACAAAACTGGAGGAAAATAACAAAACAGAAGGAATAAGGTGAATAAAAAGCTTATGCTGGAGGTAACAATCTAACTCATTGAACTCCTTGAGGGCCAAGTCTATGAATCAAAGATGTCTTCCTGTGAATAAGTATTGGAGGTTATTGAAGTCTTTATGTAGAATGTAGTTTAAGAGTTTGTAATGCTGTGTACACTCTCAGAGTGTTTGTGCTAGGTCATACCTGTATATTCCTGTTACTTTTAAGTAACTAAACACTAAAAACAGTTTTGCCCATCTTCCATGTAGCATAGCTATACAACATTTTGATAATAAAAAAATTCTATCATGAGAAGATATAGGGATTTTCAAATTGAGGCATGATTCTTATGAAATCTGAAAGCTGTGCCGATTATAACATTATTTAGTTAATGTATAAAAATGTTTGACAGGTAAAGACATTCCAAAAAATGTTACCTTAATCAGATTCACTATAAAAGTAATAGAATTAATTTCAAATGTTTTAGGACTTTTTGCAGGAGAGATGCTGGGAGTAGCCTTAATGGTGGATTTATCTTACACCAATATGAGGAGGAATTATTAATGGATGTTAAAGACTACTACACCTTTACTCAACAATGTGAGGAGACATATTCACTTGCTTTGGGAATTCAGATATCTTCCTTCAGATTGGGGTCCCCAGGTTAACTGCAATCAAGAGTTCCGTGCTAAGAAAGGTGTAGAAGAGACCCCCCAACATAATTTAAATTATTAGATAAACAAGGCCCTCTAAATTATGATTGCATGATCTTCTAGGATGAGACAGTATGGTGGTTGGATATGCTTTTGTTTAATAGCTGATGTAGGTATTCTGCTACTCTGCACAAACTTTGTTTTAAGGCCAAAGAAATACTGTATAAAATGACCTTAAGGCTCTGTGTATAACTTGTATATGAAACAAAAATAAATTTAGTATTTAGACTTGGGTCCCATCCATAAGGTATCTCATTATCTAATGCAAACATTCCAAAATGCGAAAATATCCGAACTTTGGAATGCTTCCAATCCCAGGCATTTCGGATGAGTGATGCTCAAGCATATACACATATGCAATGTGTGTTTGTGTGTGTGTTTAAGAGGAGCCTGATATAATATGGGATTGTCATTATCACTTGCTCTAGGAAGAACAGCTTTTGAAGAACAGTTCTGTTTATTGTATTTCTCTTTTTGGAAGTGATGCTACTTTTTCATTATCATTTATACTCTTTTGTAGTTTACATATGGTTTGCTAGTTTGATGGTTGTCTTACTGTTTTGACTCTAGATTCATTGATATTAAAATTACCGTTTGTATATATTTGCTGTATACAGTGTGAGGGTTAGAGGACTGCTGCCTTTATTTTTACTAAAAGTGCATCTTTAAATCTGACAGACCCACTCCTGGGATTTTTATATACAGTAGTATTATTCCTATGATGACTTCATGCATATCTTTACTCTTTACATAATATATATGGTTATGATTATGTTAGTGTAATTCCATTTTTTCACTTGTGGTATATTTGGTTAGGGATCAGTTTAGGACTTGGGTTAGTCACAACACTCTAGGCATCTTCTTTCATTGTTCCACTCTCCATTTGGTGTTCAGCAAGAGCTTCTTTATTGAGTATCACATTGGCAAGTTTTTCATAAGGTGATTAGCTACAGTGAAGTATTATATGATAAAAACTAGATGTGCGATAAGTGACAGTTAATGAATGCATGTATGATAAATTAAGCATAGCTGGAAAATAAATAAGCATGTAAAATCACTAGTTCTAGTGTAAAACATTATTTGTGCCTACTGTATTTGTCCAACAAATTGAGCTGTTAATCTTTAAAAGTTGACACAGTAATAGTATGTTTACAATGATATTTTCTTAGTGGAAATGTTTATTTGGTAGATAAAGACTCCACTGGAATTATGTTGTGCAGACACTGAGATACCCTGGGACCAGAGATGAAAATCACTGTATCAAACCATTTTTAGCAGCAAGCATAATACAACATGATAACTTTGAAGATTCTGTGATACTTGCTTTTAGGATTTTACATCTATACTTTTCAGTATGTAGGCAGTTGGTTAAAAAATGTTAGATGCACTATAAATAAAAAAAGAATTGTAATGCATTTCATCAAATTGCACTTAGCATTTTGATTTAATCTGTACACTTACCAATCAAAAAATCTTTTTACAAGGTCAATAATTTCAGTATCATTAGGAAGTAGGTCAGCTTCACAAAGCAGTGTATCAGCACCAATCAAGTGTTTCTTTGTCTTGTAGCACAATTTAATTCACTTAAAAATGCATTTAATTTTAAAATTAAAATTTCTATGATATCTTTTAGCAAGTTTTTAAATTTATCAGCAATAATTTATCATAAATGGAAGATTACATTAATAACTTCCATTAATATGTTTATTATAAAGACTCATAATACTAAATGTGGTTAACATTGTGGTTAATATATTTATTATAAAATCTTGTAATGGTGTGCAAGTTAAACAATGGACCAAAATGCTCCATAGATTTATTACATTTTTGAGAAACTAGTCTGGGTTATGATCTAGCTGGGTGAAAAATACATGTAAAAAATGTAATTGTGCATTTGCTCCCTAAATAATTTGCTTTAGTTGGAGTGGCAAAGGTGGAAGTTGAGGCATTGTGTTCAATGAAATGGCAGATCCTAGCAGGTAAATTGTTCAGAAAAAAAATTTATTTTTGGAGAAATCAGAATTCTTAGTCAAGGGAACATCAGATTTTAGGTTGCTTCAAAGAGTATGTTTGTTTGAGAGAGAAAACACAAGGCTCATTAAGGGAGACAGGTTGAGAACATGACCAGAGAAAAAGTGAAAGCCCTTTTCTCTATATTAAATATACAAAATAAGATTCAAATCCTGTCCTCCAAAAACCCAGGAATGCTGAAGACTCTCATGCTCGCTTTCTCGGTGATAGTACACCCCAAGCAAACTGAATTCAATAAGACTCAATTATTGCATGTTTCTAATAACCTAGCATGTTTCCTTTCCCTACCCAAGCACCTCACATACAGCCAAACACTCCCATGACAGCAGTGAACATTGCAAACTAAACACACTTTTCTTGACATTTAAAATGTCTTAAAGCCCAAGCTATCACTGTACTGGACCAATACAAAAGACACCAGTTCCCTAAATAACTTACTTTTAGCCTTACTAAGTGTCCCCCAAAAAATCACAATGATCTTTCTTTATCTTTCCTTCCTTCATTTTTGTTTTTCAAACAAACTTTCTTATTTTTTTTAATTTTCATTTTGCTTCTCTCTCTACAAAAACAAAATGTATAAAAATCTTCCCTAGCCTACTAGCAACTGTGACAGTTCTGACAATGTTCTCTCTTTGTTATATGCCGTTTATGAAATTGTCACTTTGACCTCATGTGGATAGTGATACAAACAAAATAAAAACAAATCAAAATTCCCTCCTGGGGACAAATAAATAAAGTTCTTCTTCTTCTGCTTCTTTCCATTGCGACCAGGAAACAGTGGAGTAATTTATGAGCCCCACTGCATAAAACCCCACCAATCCCCCTTTTTGTGCACTTTACTTTAATGCATATACTACCATAATTCTGGCTCTGACCATGTGCATGTTACACTATGGGTGGAGAAGACAGCAATACCGGGCTTTGCTTGGTCATTTGCATGAGACATATTAAGGAGGTTGATTTAAGTGGGCAATTGTATTAAACAGTATTTGAAAAGGCATAATAAAATCAAGAACAAAATTACTTCTTTTATTGCCCAAAATCACAGATTATGAAGGCAGTCAAATCAGTAACAGTAACTTTGCTACCTCCATCATCTTCATAAAGGAAAGTTGCACACCCAGCTAAACAAAGAATACGTGAGTGTTGCTAGATTATGACAGCTTCCACCCAATTTGGGCTTTGAGTTTGATTGTGCCGGTAATGTCTGCAGTCTGACATTTAACCAAGTGGATAAATTGTATTCACTGAAAAATTGACAAAGACCAATTTTGAATCAGATCAAGTAAGTTGTATAATTTATGAGGATTATTCAGTTGTTTCGAGTGCAAAGTTTAATATTTTTTACCAACTTATTTTCAGCAAATGCACTCCTTACTATTATCAACTATTTTATAAAATGTGTTTAGAGAAACATAAATAATATGAAAATAATTGTTTTCACATAAAAGCAGCGAAAAATGTTTAAGGTAGAACAAGCACAGAGAGAACGGCAGCTTGTATATTAAACTAAAATTTATGAACCTGCTGCTACTGTTTTCTAGGTTGATAGAAAGAATATATTTTATTTGTAGCTAACAAGGATGAAGCATTACTGTGTTCTTACCTAATGTTTATTTCTGTGTTATGTTTACACCATAAATGCACTTTAAGTGATGGTCATAATCTCCATGTTAAAAAAAAAGTGTGAATTAAGTGCCTGTCACCTTACACTCCCAAGTCATAACCTTAGATCTTCAAATGAGAGCCTACTTATAATTCCTAGAGCTAAACTTAAAAGAAGTGATGAGGCAACCTTCTGCTGTTATGCACCTAAAATCTGGAATAGCTTACCGACAGAAATTCGCCAGGCTAATACGGTGGAGCATTTAAAAAAACTGCTAAAAACCCATTATTTTAATATGACTTTCTTAAAGCTACATTTTAGTGTATCTCTGTTAAGCTATATGTGCATTGAATTATCATTTTCATTAAGGCTCCAAAACCTGTACTAATCCCTACTGTTCTCTGCTGTTCTTTATCTGATTTTCTGTGGTGTCATTCCGTGCCATCACCACCTGATCAAGGCAACATGCACTCCATACATTGATGGATTGGAGGCAGTAACCCAGATGTCCACATGACCATCATCATCAAATTCTTGCACACAAAGCCTGAAAGCCATAAGGACTGATTGAGGTCATTAATTTTAGGTTGAATGCTCAATGGGGGCTGGGAGGTCTCGTGGCCTTGGAACCCCTGCAGATTTTGTTTTTTTTCCCTGGCCCATGTGGAGTTTTTTTTGTTTGTTTGTTTATTTGTTTTTTCTGCCTTCCTGGCCATCTGACCTTACTTTATTCTTTGTTACTTAGTATTGCCTAACCTTATTTTTGCTTCATATAAACATTTTTTTCTTCATTTTGTGAAGAATTTTGAGCTACACCATTTGTATGAAAATGTGCTATATAAGTAAATGTTGTTGTTTTTAAGTGCTGTGCTCATGACAGGATGTAAAGGAAGGATTGAAAGAAAATTACAGCCCAAAGATTTTCTCTATTAACTGACTGCCCGCATATGCCCAGAGCAAGACAATAGATGAGAGTCAAATGCAGAACGTAGCCCATTATCTCATGAGAAAGTGTCATATAACAATTTAATGTAGTTTCAGGGGAACAACTTTGATGCCCCCTGCAGTCCACTTGAGAACGTCGTCTTCAAAATGAGGAAGGCTGCAACACAAAAATAAAAGGGCAACAATTACCCAATTGAGTGGGGGGCCAATTTGCTGATATCAGTGGCTAAGCCACCAGCTTCAGTGATACTTAACTTTATAGTGGCAGCTTTTTGTTTTGAAGAAAAAACAATGTCACGTGTCAGGCTCATTTTGTTTGTTTATTGTTCTTTTCCTCAAAGTAGCTCCAGTGACCTATTGTTCCCCCACTCTGCCTCAGAGTCTCGTTCTTCCTTCATTGAATGCAGGGTTTAGTCCAATCCCCACCCACTTAAAAAGTGCAAACAATTACACAGGACACATTAAAAACACCCACTCAATTAAACAGTGCAACAATTGCAAAAACATTTGAAAATAATTAATTAACCAAGTGTTCAACAGATAGAAAACCACAAAGTGCAAATCTGCATAATCAAACTAAATTAACACACTTTAAACACAAAAACCCTTAGTGCATCATAATAACTGTAACACTCACTCACTGTGTTTTCAAACACACAAACACATCAGGAAGATATCCATATAGTCAAAAGAGTGTGATTTTGACAGTACAGATGAGGAATGACTACAGAATGAACTCAGCTTGTTCCACCCCACATTTGACTTGTCCAACCTTACAGCAGAATGGGGTTGAAGCTGTCTTTCCCTGTTTGAGTGAACTCCTCAAAATTTGCACCACATTACACATTACAACAGCCTCAGTTGTGCATTCATTTTCAAAACTGAAACTGATGAAATCAGAAGTACATAAGAGTGAGGAGAGGATTTCTGATCTCCTCCTCCTATCCACTGAAGAAGACATTGCAATAGACCAATCTAAAGTTATTGACATATTCATTAGATGTATATGAAGGAATTTTGTTATAAATCCAGAAACTGCTTCAAAAATGAACTGAAAAGTAAAAGAAATGTTATTACAGTTGCATAGTATTATGTAGGGTACAGAACAATTTGCTTTACATTTTATAATTTTTTTTTCTTTTTAATTAGAGACAAGTTTTTAGGTTTTAACAAAAAGAGATCTTTTGATGCCTTGAAAAATAAGAATAAATAGTTTATTATAAATACTTTCAAATAGCTCATTAATATTAAGTATTAATATTTCTGGCTACTACAATGACCAGAATGACTATACAGTATACAAGTACAATTACATTATAGCCCATGCAATTGTTTTAGTATAGACTTTAGTTAACTTTCTGGAATGTGCCCAAGAGTTTTGCCACAGCAACTCCATAAGTCTCTACACGCTACTGCCTGACAGGAAGTACTACTACCTGTTTTTCAAACACAATACGGCAGGACTGCAAGGCTGTGCAGAGAGTGGTGCGTTCAACTGAATGCATTACTAGGTGTGTGTTTCCTAACTTTCAGGACATTTATAACAAATGATGTTGACAGGGCAAAGAAAATAATCAGTGATGCCAGCCATCTCAACAATGGCCTCTTCTCTGTGCTGTGATCAGGGAAACAATACCACTGCTTAAAGTATCGTTCAAAGAGACTGAGGAGTAGCTTCTTTCCACAGTCCATCCATGTCCTAAATGAAGACAGTGTCTAAAGTTAAACGGTGCGCTAATTCATTTTCTTATATTTAGTTATTTAATTTTTTTCATAATTTTGATATAATGCAAACTGTTGCTGTCATTCAACTAGGTGATTTTTATTGATATTTATAAAGTCATGTATTGTTTGTTATTCTTTCATATTTTATATAATGCACAGTCTTGGAGTTTAGCAACTAAGCATTTCACTTCATATTGTATTATATGTAGAACTGTGACAAATGAAAATTGATTTGATTTGATTTAGCTTATTTCAGTTGTGATGGTGTATGTCCATACAGTCACCTTGAAGTTGAAATGTAAAGGATTTTCGTAACTGTATTCCATTGCAAGTGTTTGTGCAAAATATACAATTCAGGAATTGATGAAGGCCAGGGACAGATTAAGACCTTTAGAGGCACTAAACCCTTAATGATTTTGGTACCTCACATACAGGTATATGTAATTCAAAATATAAATAATAATAAATAATAAAGTAAAATCTTTTTTCAAAATGAAACCATACTTGTAATAAGATAGAAAATAATGTTTATTTTGGTATGCCTCCACTTTTTTATATTTGAAAACTTTTCTATTACTTTTTTTATTTCCATAGTCTTTGATCAGATCCTCAAAACTAATCTTACAAACTACTGTACAAAATGACAGTTTTTTCAAATTATCGTAGAAAATGCATATGATAATGGTATGCTATGTATTGTCATATATGTCATAAAATTATCGTGCATGTACAATAATTATTATACGACTGGCAATGCAAAGCTGCACTCACTCTGAGTGGATTACTGAACGGGACAGCCAACATGACCAAAACAGGAACGATCACGTGAGTCTCGATGGACCACATGGTATTTACCAGCTTCTAATTTTGTTGTTTTCCCAAGATTAATGTATATCATTAACCTCTTTTAATACTATTTTATTATTATTTTTATTATTGTATATAGTATATACCTCGTGACCCTGTAGTTAGGATATAGCGGGTTGGATAATGGATGGAGAGATGGATGGATGGATATAGTATATATGTATGTCCTTTTTTTCATTTAATGTGGGAGCTCCTTTTTGTGAAACCTTGTTTAGCTGCACCATTTGCAATTTTGCATCATATGGTTTATGGTAAATCTGGCAATGGAACATTTCATTGGTGCTCCCCTACCCTTGATGCCCTAAGCACATTCTTATTTTGCTTAACGGTTAGTCCAGCCCTGATGAAGGCACCAAATCCATGAAAGTTTTTTTGTCCATCTTTTAGAAGTAGTCACAGACATTGTAGACCTTATGGGAAGAAGTCACTGTGCCAATTATCACAACTGATGTGTGCATTACGTGGTATGTTAGCATGTACTCCATGATGGGAACTTTCAGGATATTAACAGGCAAAATTGGGAAAAAGAGTGAATCAAAAAATACCCAAGATATAGCACTGGGTTACCCAATGTATATAAACAGTCAGGGTTGATCATTTGCCAGGCATAATGTATATTCTATCACACAGTCAGGTGAAAAACAGGTTGCACACATAATCCAATCATATGAATATGTAAGGAAAACTAGAACAACAAAAACATACAAGTAAATCAAATATATCAATTTTATAATTGTAAGGAGAAACAAGCAATCAACCTGTCATGCGCAGTAAAAAAGTATGCTTTGGTATTCTTTTTGAATCATAATTTACAGTCATTAAGCAAACTAAGATTTCAGATTAGATTCAGATTGGATTTAAAATTTTTGATAAACAATATTCTTTTGTAAGCTTCATTTACAGGATAATGTAACTTACTGATTTTGGATCTGAACTATTATATTGTATAATTTTATCTTTTATAAAATAAAGGCAGTATAAGGATAAGTGTTGCTGCATTTACCCAAAATTACCAAAGTCTGCAGCTTCAGTATGCTTCAAGGAATTCTGATGCATTGAAATGACTCCACAGACAAAATATCTTCATTTTAAAAACTTTAGTAAGCATTCAAAGTAAAACAGTTTACACAAAAGTAGAGAAATGGTACTGCAAAGTAAAGAGAAGTTCTGATTTTTTTAAAAATAGTTTTGTTTAAGGCTTATATATCTTGTTTGTTTCTTTAAGTTCCCTCATACAGTTGAACCATTTCTAAACAGTCAGAAAACTGTATGCCTATCCCATTTTCATATTGTAAATGGCTCTTTCAGGCCCTGCTAACACTCGGACCTATTCTAAATGACAATTGACTCAATTAACACACTGTATTACAGATAGGGCAAGATATTAACTTACAGAGGGTAAAAGACTATACCGTTGTCTATGGCTAAGAAAGAAAATTATATTTTATTCAAATTAAGCATGTTCTAATATGAGTTTAACTTAAAGCATTAACTTTCTAAGATTGGTCCTTTCAATAAGGATATGACATGTTAGTATAGGTGTTCTTGTCACAGTGCTTACGCCTGATTTTCTCAATTCACACCATGTTATGGAGCATATCATACAACTAATATGTGAATATTTCTCACTTACTACTTGTTAAACAGAAGTCATTCCAGCCAGCATGACTGAATTTAAATGAACACATTTCTGAATACTGTGTGTTTTACTGTGTTTGCAATTATTTTCTTCCTGCATTTGACATTCTCATTTTTTGTGCAGTCTTGAAATAATGGGACAGAATGAGAAGGGCGGATTGACATTTTTAATTTGCTGTTTGAGGAAAATAGTGAAGATTGCCCTTACATGATTTCTCACAGTACCTTGATGGACAGAATGATTCTGTTTTTAAGCAATTACACTCTTTTTTCTCCACTTCATCCAGCTAGAAGTTTTTAAGTGACTGAGAATACCTGAAAATAATTTTTAAGTTGGCATTTGTTAAAAGAAATCAATCATTCATACTCTCGGTACACAATGCAGAAAAAGAGAAGTTTAAATTTAGATTTTTGATATAGCGTCCTCCATAAATCTGTTGGCATCCATTAAGTTTCTGAAAGTGCTTATTCAATTCAGGTTCTTAGAAGCATCAGGCACCCAACTGGAACTGATCAAGCTCTGGGACTGTAAATTCAGAAATGTTAATTTTGCTGTGTAACCAGATTATTTGGATTTGAGATGAAAAACTGAATAAGTAGAGAAAATTATTTTTTTCGTTTTCATGAATATGTAGTTTGAAGTTTTAAAATAACATTTGTTTTGTGTTTAATTCTCTTAAAGAATGAAGACAGAAACTCTTTTAAAAAGTCTAAATGCATTTTTCATTAGAATACAAATATGTCACTTGTTTTAAACTTTATTTATTGAGCCAAAGAGAAAGAACAGAAGGAAGTGGATTGTTTGCCATGTGTGCGCTAAGCATCATATTTTGCCAGGTCATTTAAATAAGTTAGTGTTATGCCAATGGCTAAAAGCAAGTTACAGTCAAAAAGATTTATCTTCAGTAATGAAATATACAAAATGGTTTGCAAGAATATTATTTCTATATGTCATGTTAGGTATTGTGCTTTTGGCTAGAGATGTTCAGATCTTTTTGAAAATGTAAAACATTTTATGTGATATTTGTCTTGTAAGAACATGTTTGTAACAGTGTATGATTTATGTCAGCAGAATGAAATGTTATCATCTAGTGAATTTTGACATATATATACATTTTATGCATTTCCCGGAGCTATCATTTTTTGTATTGCTACTGAGAACCTAATTTCATAATAGTTTCACTATTGCTATGGTTATGACTTTAAAATGACCTTTTGAGGCAAATGATGTAAACTGAACAGTACTACTTATTGCCTATATTTGTCTGACACAAATAGTCAAAGTGGCTCAGATAGATCACAGGGCTAACACTCTTCACCTATGTTCACTAATTCCACCCACTCTCTTTGAAAAGCCTTCTAACAAAGTGAAAGATAGCAGCTGCTAGATGTTATTAGCCACAGACGAGTAGATAAGAAGCTAGAACAAAAAGGTTTCTAACTAGATTGGGGATTGCTAAAAAAAAATAAAGGATTTAACTGTTATCATAGTCAAACAAGAATTTCCAGGAATCGCTAACAATAGTTCAAAAATTCAACTGAAGAGAAAATAATACAGCCAAGAGTTGAATTGGGCCATAGAAAGCTATGAGTAATGTTGAAAGTGTTTTTCACAGCAAATTTCTGGTTTTGCCAGTGACCTTGTTCACCCAATTCTTCCCTTAAACTATGCCATGTCGCCAACTTAAGCAAACTTTTTTTCCCAGTTCCCCATGATGCTTTGCAAGTACAGTGTGACATCATAGAGTTGTGGCAGCCAATTCTGGATGAGAATGTCACTACCTGATCTGTGCTACCTGCCTAATTTGTGGTGCACGTGAGCATTACTTTCACACATGTGTACTTAAAGTTTACTCCCCCTCACACTTTAAGGTGCTGACCCAAATGCTTTGTGCATGTGTGAATAATCTGTAACATATACAAGCATACAAGATGTCACTGCCGGAGTGGCGCTGTGTTTCTCGAAAATTATACATTTTAGAAGGCAATTGTACAATGCATGTATGTAATGCAAGCTACTTTTTCATGCATTTCCCAAAACCTCTTTTAAATGGCTAATTTACTAGTGAGTTTAAAATTCTACTTTGTTAACCCCATCCCTGGAATTTCCTTCAAAAATGCATCACAAGTACGCTAAAAGCAATCGATTGACAATATATATTACATGTTTTCATTATTGGTTCTTCAGTGGACTCAAATAAATTTGTGAAAAGCAATACAAATTAAACTTGATATTATAATTTAATGACCAAATATGGCAAAGCATATAAATAAGCACAAAATTTGAGACATTTCTACAATGAATGCAGAAGAAATGATAGACAAACACCATTAAAAAAATCACACTTTTCTGAAGAACAGCCTGTTCCTCTTTTAGATGACAGCAGAGACACGGGTGGTCTTTCCAACACCAAGAAAAACAAAAGTGCTAAGAGACAATGAAGAACATAAGCCTGCAAATTAAAACCTATTTTACTCTCCTTCAGACATACAGACACCACCTAGACAGCTTGGTGACAATCTATAAATTCATTCTGTATATATTTAAGTCATATAATTTGTTTTTACTTCCACATCATTAAATAAAGCAAATACATTTAATTACACATTGAAATTCCCATACTGCTGCAGATGGTGCACAGTTTTGTATATTTCACAAATATATAAAAAATAACTTGAGTGTAATGCAGTAATTAAAAAAAAAAAACCCACAAATTTCACTTCCGAAAACAGAAATACATTTTCCATACATATTAGCTATGCCTGTTGTAACCACATGGTTGAGCCATTGAGCACCAATCCACAGATATAGCGATAAAAACCACAATTCCAGGTTTAAATAAAAGATTTTTATTTGACAAAGACACCTTTTCATAAGAACACCAGTGCAAATACACCATTTACAATCCTCCTTCAAAAGAGTGTTGCCCACTGTCTCCTGATTCTGATTCAATTAAAGGTTTTCTTTTAAGGTTTACTCAGGAATTCCTCCCAGTCTCCTGCCCAAGTTGTCCAGAGCACTTCCAGGTCATGTGGAAAACAGGGCAGTCATCCCCTGGCAGAGCCCTCTGGCTGTCCCCAAAGACCCTGACAGGGCTGCATTTTTGGACTGCAATTCCAGATGTCCTAATCGGATTTAGCCCTGACGAATATGTGTGGGGGAATGATCTGCTCCTGGTAAGCCTGATTGCCTGCTCCTTCTATTATGGCCTCCTGGCCAGTGTGAAACCTTCCTTTATCCCGGCCAACATGCCTGTCCTTCCTTCTTGCCACCCACACTGAAACTTGCATTTTAGCATGTTGTGACTTTGCTAATATGCTATATTGTATCATTCTTAGACACTTGTCTGAGTGTTAGTTACAGATACAGACAACAGGTATGCACGAAGGGAATACCAGTTTCACTCAGTAGCCATCCACCAACAAACTTATTGTTTATTTTTATATACTATTGATTTGGCTCCAGTGAATACATGGCATCCATAAAAAGGCCTTACTGATTGCAAAATCACCTGTATGTTCAATGCAGAAAACCCTTATGGGCAGGTCTAATGAGGCTCTAAGAGGCTTAGGTGTATGAATCAGCATTAGTTACAGCCTACTGGTTTCGATTCAAATAATATGTAAGTTTTAGGTTCATGAGGAGGTGCTCAGAGACAGATGTTCTTCTAGGTGGACTTTCTTTACTTGCTGTTGTATATATCAATGCACAGTTCCTGTCCTTCCATTTTCATTATTCCCGTCTCCACATATCCAATTGCGAGACAGAAATCATCTCTGTTAAAGAAATGCTAGCTACAACCTTGGAACACTGAGTGTTCAAAACTTTAGAAATATCAGCAACTTATAAATCTGAAATTATTAACAGTATAAATTATTTAAACAACCTCAAAAATGTATCTATAAAATGTATATGTCATCATGAAAACAATATAATCTTAAGTGTAAATCTTAGTATTCTAAATCTGCAGGGAGCTGTCATTATGTGAGTTTAATATATTCTGTTTTTTGACTGCTGGCTGTCACTACAGTTGATGTGAAAGGAAATCTGTTTAAGAAGCACTTTGTGACTGGTGAATGGGTATTAAAGCACGCAGATTATGAATGATTTATTGCACTACTTTAGTTACAATGGAATTTGAGAAACACTCTTAAATTAACACTCAGTCTTAAGAAGGAGTTTACAATATTCTTAGCATTACAATACTTTCAGGAAACACAGCTCACACCCTGCATGCATTAAAAAGAAATAAGAACCTCACAGTATTTTAATGGGAGAAGTACAGTAGCTGACCGTGCTGTAAATATTATAAAAATACTTCATTGTTATGCATAGATTCATTGTGCATTGTGTCTTCACTCTTGTATTATGAATATTATGCTCCTTGCTAGGAGGTGCAAATCGGGTAGTGACAGGGACAGCCCTTAGAGTATACTGTATAATGCTGATCCCTTGCATATACAGGCTCTGTAGGTGTTAGTTAGTCATAATGACTGGAACTTGGGAGAGGCAGGGAGACATAAAGGACTTGGAGTATTGTGGACTCAAAATATAATTTTATCTCAAAGAGGAACGTTGGCACAACTCAAGTCAAATGTTAGCCACAGTAATCATCCATAATATTTGGCAGATGATTCCCCAGCCCCATTGTCTTCAATGCACTTTGCCGAGTTGCCAGTATATTCCAAACATTTCACTAAACTCGAGGCAAAGCGAATTCTACAAGATTTGCCCATCTACAAATCATTACCAGAATATCAGACATTAAGGCAATAAACTAACATTTTTCCACAATGCAAATCCGTAACCTTGGGCATAGGACTTATGGAGCTTCAGTGTTTCTGATGCAAATCATAGTCTCCACAGTGGATCATATTATTTTTATTGTTTCACTCTAATCATACATATCCATATTTTAAAGTAACTATAAGCAAGATATTAAAACACTTTTATGTTTTGAGATTCCTATAAAAATATATCGGGGTAATAAAAATAACCAAAACTACTTGAAAAAGAAGCTTAAGCAGCTGCAAAGATAAATAAAGAGAATGACTGCCAGTTAGCAGTATGTGTCAGCTGCAAAAGAGGTCTGACAATGAGAACCTTTGACATGTGAGTTTTCAAAGAAACATGTGGTAACTTACGAAGTTCCAAAAAACCAAATAGTCGGTGCCCAAATAGCAGGTGCACAGTCACGAAAGTTCCAAAATTATATTACATGTCAACAAGGAACAGTCTCAAAAATAATGAAAAGAATGTGCTAAACATGGATCAACTGCATCAGCAATGAGAAACAGTGATTGGAAATTGAAGATCACTGCCAGGGGATAGTTGTTAAATGCCATACAAGTGCAGCCTCAAAATTAACTGCAGAACTGAATCTGCACCTCTGTCTCAACAACTATTTGCCACAAGCTTCAGAATGGTGGAATTTATGGTTGGGTTCCCATTTGAAAAATGCCTTTATGTAAGGCCAACACACAACAATGTCTAACTTAGTGTATGGAGAACAAAATATGGACCAGACAACAATGACAAAAAGTAATGTGGTTTAATGAGTCACCTTTCACCCAACTTGCAGGTGGTTTGTGCTTAAAGAAAACAAGAGCAAGCAATGCCTTTGTCAACTAATATACATGCAAGATCATATGTAGCTAAAGAATTGCAAGCTAGTTTTTTAGACCAGGTGCACCCTATGACTATGGTGTAAACTCAGGTTTCTCCTGATATACTACTATTAGAGGAAGATAAGGACCTCTGCTAAACTAATTCAAAAGTGTTTTCATTCAAATCTGGATGCAATTAGACCCATTCTATTACCTTCCCAGACCTAAACATCCTTCAAGCTTAATGGGAAGTTCTGGAGCACAGGTTTCTACCTCCATCATCCCTCTAAGAACTATCTTTTTCTTCTTGAAGAATAGTGTAGTATCACACTACACACTGTTATCATAGCATTAAAAAATGATTAAAGTTGTTCTTAAGGCAAAAAGTGATCTTAGTTCTTATTTGATATTAACATATTGTTTTGTTCATCACCTGTATAACAGCACAGTCGCACTTGTTCCAATTTTTTAGCTAGTTATTGTATTCTCTTTAAAAATTTGCTACAACCTTAAAATTCTATTTGTTCTGCTGCTCCTCAATACTCATTTACACTGCTTACATAACAATTTCAATTTGTTGCCACTGTATTAAAATCCCATCGCACAACTTATTTATAATTTCCTACAACTTTATCCAAGGTGACTTACAACATCTGAGATGCAAACGGTTACATTTGTTTAGTTTTTCCAATTTAATAACAGGCATGTGAAGTGACTTGCTCATGGTCAAACAGCGTCAGTAGTGGGATATAAATCCACAACCTTAGGCTATGAAGTCCAAAGCCTTAACCACTACACCACACTGCCCCCTTATTCTTGGCAAGAGCTCCGACAGTTATATTGGCCCTGTGTTCTTTTACTTCTGCTTGGACACTTTTTTCTATATCAACATTCAAAACAAACTGAAAATCTGCAATGGTCTCTGGCTATTCAATTGATGTTCCTTATTTTATGAACAATAGGTTTCACTATAAAACTGTATACTACATAGTGTAAGTCTGCTAGCTTTAAAGGTTTTACTCATTGATTATCATTTCATCATATTGTGTAAGTTTATCAATATTGTGAGGTATCTTCTCGCTTTATGCAGCTCCTCTTGAGTTTCATTTGTACTGAATATACAGTAGTAGCTTCTTTTGAGCTCCTCTTGGTTCTTGTCAATATGGCATTGTTTATTACACATTTTATATTTTAACAATCTATTGTTATTTTCTTTGCTCAGTGAAACACCTCTTGAATGTTCATGCTGTTAATGGTGCTATACAAAATAAGAAAGCCTTTCCAAATATGACTTTATTCTTATTGATACATTATTCTCTGCCATATAGGAAAGAAACAAAGGAAAATCTGTTAGGATACTATTATTTTTAAAAATACAAATTGTAAACCTTTAACTGAGCAATTCCCATGTCAGAAGCCATCCTACACCCAAACTTGGAAGGTAAACTAAAAGAAGTAACCAATTCATTGAATGAAACTGGAATATACTAAAGGAACTGTTAGTTGTTTGGTTGCTATTGGGAGCTGTTCAATATAGCAGCACAGGAGAGTAAACCAGACAGCAGCTGTGCGGTACTAACTTGGAGAGAAAATCATTGAGGAAACTGTAATTATGGCGATGAAGTTTCTAGATTAAAATGATACATCTGTACAGAAAATACTCTCCCATGAAAGAAGTTTAGAGATCAGCACAGAATTGGTAATAACCTGAGACATGGACACACTGAAAGAGTTCAGTATATTAATGAACTAGTGGTATAAGACTTTTATTGACATTACCAAGGGAAACAATGGGTTCACAATTTAAGTATGAAGGAAACTGCCAATGCAGAAATTAAATAAAAGATGTGAGAGAAGTTGAAATGAAAGACCAGTGCCATAATAGCTTTAACAATGAGTATGGTCCATTTTATGTGTTATTCATAATAACATAAATTGAAAGGGAATTTTTTTTAGCTCAAATTAAAAGCACTATCTTTGATGTCAGAGATGTTGAGACTGAGATGACTGGATCAAAAGTGTAAGCTTCTGTCTCTGGGAAAAATAAAGTAAAAGCATTTCCACCCTTTCAATGGTGCATTTTTCTTTTTTGTAAATGTTTAATTAAAAATATCCTATTTTTACACAATTACTATGAAACGTGAATGTAAACTGTGACAAAGACTAGTGGAGATCGTTAATATGAAGGGATGGGGTTAAGAGAAGAAAATACATTTTTTGTTATTAAAATGATGAAAACATGAATTACAGTTTCTGTAAAAGGGTGGCACAGTAGTAGCACTGCTGCCTTGCAACAAGGAGGCTGGGGTTCATGTTCATGTACCGGAACTTCGTGAACCAGCGTGAAGTTTGCATGCTTTGCCCACGTCCATGTAGGTTTTCTTTGAGTGCTCCAGATTCCTCCCACAATCCAAAAACATGCATATTAGGTGAATCGATATTCTTAAATTGACCCTGCTGTGTGTGGGCATGTCTGTGTTTTCACCCTGCCATGGACTGGCAGCCTGTCCAGGGATTATTCTAGCTTTGCACCTGATGCTTGCTGGGATAGGCCCCAACTTCCCAATAATTCTGC
This sequence comes from Polypterus senegalus, assembly GCF_016835505.1. Classification (NCBI taxonomy): domain Eukaryota; kingdom Metazoa; phylum Chordata; class Cladistia; order Polypteriformes; family Polypteridae; genus Polypterus; species Polypterus senegalus. The sequence goes on along the minus strand of NC_053155.1, from coordinate 138,908,579 downwards.
TCAGGATAAAGAGGGTTTAGAAGATGAATGAATGGATCCTTTATTAAAATTAACATTTTAAATAGTAAAAAAAATCACATTAACCATATATGAAAAGTACCTTTTTTATTTTGGCAAAAGAGCAGCTTGCCATTAAGACTTTCAGTGTAAGAAAGACTTTCATTTGGTCAAGTACAAATAGAAAATAATTCTCTTTAGTATGTTTTATTCACCATATATTTTTTACAGAAAGGTTTATTGAAAAGGATTGAAGCCAATGGAGTGAAGAAAATCAATTCAATTTATTTTTACATAGAGCTCTTCACTGAGCACAGACTCCAAGCACTTGCATATGAGAGTTTATAGCTATAATGCTATACAGTATAAGTTATTTAACAGCTCTAATTTATATCCGTAACAGAGACAGACAAATTATACATCATTTACATGCAGATATTAGTTTAAACACACAGTAAAACTGAGGTACTTTAATTAAAAAATATAATCAAACCTTTTATATTTAATAAAAGGTACTTATTATTAAATGAATTACCTGCATTTTCAGCTGCAACAACCGCAACAAATGCTCATTGTTCTCTGTGCAGGAATTTTGTGTTTTCCTTTATGGCAAATTGCAACAGTTCAGTGTGAGGCTTTTTTTCAATCAATGTACTAATGATATCTGAAGCAGCAAGAGAGTTTTTTTTTTTTATTTTAACACAAAAGGAAGACTGCATGCCATCTATGTACTATTATAGCACAATAGACTGCATGCCATCTATGTACTATTATAGCACAACCTCTAAAATATAAAAAAAAGTTTAGCTACTAGTAATGTGTTCATAGTATTAAACATAAGAACAAAAATATATATGTTCTTAATTATTTGTATTTTACACATTACACAAATTTTAAAATAAGAAAAAAGCATCATTTTTGGGTAATTATATTGCAGCGTAATGGACTGTAAAATACACCATCTTTAGCATTAACAGAGAGGAACAAAAGGACAGTGGCAGATTGGTAGTACACTTCCACAAATTAACCAACCCCCTAGAGTTAAGGACACTGGACACAGAAAAATCTATTTCTTTACTGCTTAGAGGAGATCATCATACTCATCTTTATCTGAGTGTAATGGCAGCAACAGCAGTGCTTTTGCATTATCAGAGTTGCAGTAAAATCAAAGACAGAGTAGTAATACAATGGCAGATGTGCTGGAGAATGACTGTCAAAATCTTTTAAAACTTTCCTAATTTACTGATGTGACAGAACATTCAATAATCTTTCATGTTTTGAAAAAACAACTGCTTTGGTTACTTTCCAATCTTGTAGTTTTAACAGAGTAATACTCCTTCAAACTAAAATATCCATCCATCAATTATCCAATCCACTATATTAAAACTACAGGGTCACGGGGTCTGCTGGAGCCAATCCCAGCCAACACAGGGCCCAAGGCAGGAAACAAAACCCGGGCAGGGCTCCAGCCCACTGCAGAAACTAAAATATGTTTGGAAAAATATAAGTCACAATAATACTTAACAAAAGGAGATCTTTCATTTTATAATAACCTTATAAGTTGTGATTCAATTCTGTAATTGTTATACAGTTAAATGCATGATTAGAGGTAAAAGGAAACCATATAATGCTGAGCCTACATATCCTTTTTTCCACTTCTTTTAAACAATTAGTATTGTATTAAAGAAGGGAATAAAGGAAATAGTTTTCTTGCTTTTCTTAGTTCCCACAGACTTTGTAAAAAAGGAACACTAAAAGTCTTTCAATAAAGAGATAATTTCAATCTTCCACATTTTTAAGTCACTATACTATATTTACAGAGCTCTTAGAAACAATAAACTGCATAATGTATATCAAGTGGAGCTGGCAGTGAGCATAACTTTGAACACAGACAGACAATGTTTTAACCTGTATTTAAAACTGTAATTATTTTTATAAAAATCAGTAAAAATCAGTAAAGTTAAAAAAATGTTTTACCTGCTGCAGCCTTTAAAATCTAAAATTGATTTGAGGATACCTATATTTCTTAATATCTTCTATTTTTTTATTTCTACTGAAGGCCTTTAAACAGATTCAATTACAAATTCAAGAGTTCTTAACGTTAGCAAAACAGGCCGAAAAAAAGACATCTCTCTATTATAATAAAAAAAATCCTGGGACGAGACGAGACTTTTTTGCCTGGAACAAGACGTGACTTTTTCAGAGAGATACTTTCATGTCCCACGAGATGAGACTTTGTGCCAAGAGATTTAACTATGGCCCGGGGCCAGAAATAAAAGACAGAGTAGATGACAAAGTAGAAAGTCATAAAGAATTCAAAAACATTAGCGCGATACACATGCAGAGCAGGTTACAGATAATGAAAGTACTAAAATTTGAAAGTTTTAAAAAAAATGATAGTAAAGATTGCATTAGCGCAAGCAAACAGAAATTATTACTCAGTGAAATAACGGAACAGCGAAAATAGATAAAATATATTGTTCGGATTTAAACTTTAATTCGGATACTTGTATAACGTGTTGCCAGCAAGAAAAAGTAGTGTTTCTTCCCAATGAAGAGGCGTATCTGTGAGAATTAAAAGATTTGTTGTTTGGTGAATGTGAAATTCACATATGCGAGCGGCAGAGATGCGAAGTGGCTGGCGCATACCACAGGCTGGGGGGGTTGGCGAGCGAAGTGAGTAGGGGGTGAACCCCAATAGTTTGTTACAAAATAATACTTATTAGAGAGATCATGTAAAGCATTGAATAAATCCTTTGAAAATTCTGTATTTTTCAATTTGAGCCTTTCAGTCTGTAGTCGGTGGATCATTGTACTATAGACGTTCTGCACAATACAGCTCTTGATGTTTCCTTAAAAATTTTTTTTAAATTATCTGATCTCTCTTAGATGTTAAAGAAAATCTCCTACATTGATAACGTCAGATATTTGTCATATTAATTTACCATGTAACTAAAAATGCCAGGTTTGTTTATATTTTCAAAACTGACATAAAGAAACAAAAAAATGTACAGACTTTGTCAATTCCTATTCAGTTAATGTGTCCACAGAAATGCTTAATACACAAGCTGTAGACCGCAAGATGCTACTTTCAGCTACGCTCCTATACCTTGCTATGATTTTGGCCAGTTTGTTATTTTTGCTTCAGGGGAATTGTTTCTGGTGCTTTTTGTAGGTTTTTGGAAAGCTTTAACCTCAAGGAACCTCACAGAATATTAATATATGATTGCTCATTATTTAAAATATATTTATTAACCTGTGAAGTTACTTTTGTCATTTATTTTATGTGAGTCCTGTCACCATCTTCTAGACCATTTTGTAGACTCAGCATCTTATGACTGTGTTACTAGGATGTGCTGCACTGCATAGTGATGCGTGCCACATCAAAGATGTTCAGCGCAGCATTAAATGCAGCACATGAAACTGTCCATGCAAGTCCTCAGGGGTGAGCACATATTATTTTTATTAACAGCAATTCTTGTTTCAGTTTCAATAACTGTCTCATGTCTAGATTGTGGCAACAGCTTGCCTTCAGGTTATAATACGGTTTTCACATCTGGATTTTTGTGGCACCTCGTCTTCAAGTTTTTGCACAGTTTCAGGGCAAAAGAGTTAGGCAAAAGCTCACCTTCTAGTTAAAAACCTTTGGCATCCCTTATTTTGATTTTGACAGCGAATTCTCAGAGTCTTCAACATTAGCTCTTATCACAGTTTATATAATGCACACATATCTCCTGTTCCAGTTAATACCATTCTCATGTTTGCTCAAATACTTTAATTACCATTAGACAAGAGAGGTTGGCAGGAATTAAACAAAAGTAGAAAAGTAGGTAGACTTTGTCTACACTGTGGTCCATCCAGTCCTCTTAGGATACTCACAACTGTCATAACATGCATTATTTGTTCTGTTTATGTGTGGTTTTCTGTATGAAAAAATATTTTCCAAAATTCCTGAAAAATATACACCCAATACAGTACCATTGCGTCATCCTGAAGAATTTGTTTTAGAATAACAGTTAAAATCAGCCTTTTTATAAAAGACTTCCATCATATTTCCTTATGGATTCTATTTGTCTTAGATGAAAAGACTTTTCTTGATAATGTATTGTAGGTCAAAATGGGCAATAGGCTTTAAGTGGCACACAAGGCCTGTTAGGACAGCAGATTTAACATGGATGCAGAAAGCCATTTGTACCCATAACTGCATTTCGGAGTGAATGCATGAACTGCAGCTCTACCAACACTTTGATCAGCTCTGTACTTCTTTTGATAATAATTGTGTAAATCAGACTTGAGCTGACTCCTCTGCAGGGACTGTTTCAGACAAAAAAAAAGAAAAGCCTAAATGGACATTCATTATAGGCTTGGGACCGCAAACTGAACTCTGTCTGGATGTAATGCACAAAATAATATGCCTGTAAGCAGGCAATGGGTCTGTAACTGGAAGTGGCTTTGATCCAATTACCAGAGGTTACACCTTCCTTCAAAATTGGCTGCATTCATCTCTTCTGTCTCTTTAGGGGAGCTGAAAGCTGATGATCTGGTCTCTTTGGGGGTGCTGAAAGCTGACAATCTGTTTACTTTGAGGAGCTGAAAGCTGACGAACATTAAAAGTGGTGGCCTTAAAAGTAAATTATGTAGTTATACAACCTAATGTCCTTAAAAGAGGCATTTCAGCTGCGTTTAAAAGTAGTATATAGGTGAGCATAGAATCCTCACATCTTCAATGTCTGGATATCTTGGCGCAGTGTCTGTATATGTGGAGTTTTTTCAGAAATTCACCTAAGTTTTAAGTTTTTAGTTTTTTAAAGTTTTTAAGCTAAGTTTTCCCTATAAAAGTTACAGAAATGTCCTTGTTCATATTTTGTCTTTCAACCTCAGTGTTCCTCATCCACCTCTGCAAATATACATTTCTCAGTGTATTTTTGTAGATTTTAAACATTTGCTCAAAATTTGTTTATCTGGAATTTACCATTAAACTTTTGATAATTCACACTACCAAAATACCGCAACTCTAGCATGACATCTTCTTTGTAATAGATTAATAATATGCAGTATGTATGTTATGAATTCTGGCTTGATTAGTACAGCATTCAAAGTCTGGTACTGACGGTGTAATGAGCAATGCACCTACTGTAATGTATTCTCATAATTTTGACTTATTATCATGATTCACATATAGCTTAGGCTTACTTCTTTTTAACTCTTGACCACATGGAGAAAAGATCATTTTGGCATGACAGCTGAGGCTGTCAGCATTAGCATATATGCTCCATCATTATCAGTTAGTGCTGGTGGCCATCTTGGGAGCCATGTGTATGTACTGCATAACCTCAGTTCATAAACCCTTGTGGATAACCTTAGTGTTAAAATTAGCAAAAGTTATTATATATTTTCCTATGATGACATTCAGAATTTCCTACTATGACTTTGGGAATATAATTGTGACTTCAGCTGTTGTTTTGTCTTTTGGCAATGTGAAATACTATTCTACTGTTCCGCTGTGTTTTGGATTTTTCTAGCTTAAATAACTCATTAGTATTTGTACCTATGCCTGTTTTTCATTTTTTTACTTTTGAAAGTGTTTATTGACACTGCTTTATGTACTGGCTACTCCACAACAAACCCCCAATGTCTTAACTTTTCTGCAGCTTTTTACTGTATGCTGTACATTCACATACAGCATTACACTAATTTTTACCTCTCATATTTTGGCAATTTCTAATTTCATATTGTTACATGAAGCTTTATAATGTAGAAATCCAATTTGTCTATTTTTATTAATATATTCATAAAATGTAGGTCATAACAGTTTCTGTCCTTGCATTTTTCTGATGATTAGTACTTTAAAAGATTTTTCTCATGTCAGGTTTCTCTTTTTGGACATAATCATTAATATTAATCTCAGGTACATTATTTAAGCTGTGAAACCTGGCCTGTCATATGCTCTGTAACCCATACTCATTACTTTAAATAATCCTCATCTAGGCCATCTTAGTACATCAGTGATCTCCTAATTGTAAAGCAATTTGAATAGTGCCACATGTCCCATTTGTGCCCAATAAACCTTTATTCCTTTTTCCCATCCCAGGCTTTAAACAAGTCAATTCTATTGATTTTCTGCATCTTACCTACATTAAAGAATTACAGTACAAGGACACAATTTTATCTTCTTCTCCTGGTCTTTTCATCTATTCCTTTAAATATGTCATGCCAAACTTTCAGCCTGCATTTAATGATATAATTCATTGCAATGCAGACAGTGACTATTGGATCCACTTAGTCTAGTCCAGTAGCTTTTTCACACATGAACAAGATCTTCTGTGTTTCTGCTAAGCATGACACTACATTCTAACACAAACCTTTGGATCAGTCCTACTTAGAGAAGCTGACATCACTATCAGAAGTGAGGCCAATTTCTCGACAACAAATGATGAGAGTCTTACTCGTGCTCCTTTCACTAGTCTGTCACCAAGCACTTTCAATCATTTCTCTAAGGCTCGCAAGAAGAATGTTGAGAATTTAGAACCATGAAAAAAAACATATGGCTCAAAAAAATCTTCCCTTCAAGAGGTTTGGTCAACTAAAGCAGCAAATTAAAATTGGAATTTGATGAGAAACAATGAATAGTAAGATATAAAATAATGGGGGCATTCAAAACCAACCAAATACAGCATTGCCATCACATATTCTCGGAGAATACTATAGAGCACCATCTGACTGATGCAAAGCTTGTGTGGCTCCTGGCCACTTCCCAACAAAGTTCCTATCGCAGATAATTTGCACATATAGGGAAGAAAATCTGGATATATTGGGAGCAGGATGTTAAAGATAGAGTTCCCAGCCAAGAAGAAAAGAGGAAGGTATAAGAGAAGGTTTATGGATGTGGTGAGAGAGGACATACAGGTGATGGGTGTGACAGAGCAAGATGTAGAGGACAGAAACATGTGGAAGAAGATGATCCGCTGTGGTGACCCCTAATGGGAGGAGCTGGAAGAAGAAGAAAAAGGAAATCCATCCATCCATTTTCCAAAACAGTAAATCCAGAACAGGGACTTGGGAAATTCAGAGCCTATCCCAGCAACTATCAAGCGCAAGGCAAAAACAATTCCTGGACAGGGCATCGGTCCATCAGTTGCTCTGTGCACAAAACCTTCTTTGATAGAGAGCCATATTATATAATACTGTAAAAAGCTGAATTAGTTTGATGCAGGTTAGAGGTACAGAAAACAGATGCAAGCTAAAAGTCCTCTCAGCAGTTTAATAGTGCAGCCACACATTCATCATACAGCCCAAAAAAAGCTGTTTTTCATTTTCAGTCTCCTCTATTCTCCTGCTGCCCTAGCAGCTAATCTCAGCATAAAAAGCCCCACTGTTCAGGTAAATCTATCTGCAACCTTAAAACACAATGAGCAGTCAGACACTTGCAAATGTATAATCACTGCATAAATTATTTAAATTATCAGTTTATCTGTAAAATCCAGTTCAACACTATGGTGCTTTGGCTGTCAGAGCACTTCAAACACTGGTAATGGAGCAGCATTCTGAGGAAGAACTCATTCCATTTTTTCAAACAAAATTTTTTTACTATTTCCTTCTTACTTACCTTTTAAATATATTTTACATACTTTACCTTTCATTAACCTCTGAGGTGTGTCTTTGCCTCTGTTGATGTCTTAAACATACATCAAGTTGTAAAACAGCAGTTTTCCGTCTACTGACATGATAAGAACAATACAGATTCAACGAATCGAAAGGTTCTCGGCACCTCTTGAGCTAGTGAGACCTTACACCAATTCTCATGCACATTCTCAAGTATCACTCATTTTGAGGAAGAAGGTGAGATTCTTGCAAGCTCTTTTCACGAGTGAAAGGTGTTCAAGACCAGCCTGATCTCTTCTTGTAGGGCACCTTAGAAAAACATCTAGCACTTTAGAAACTTCAGAAGTTATAATTCTGGGTTTTGTACTTTTTGGAATGTTTGTTGTTCAGTTTGAATGGCTGTACACTTAACTGTATTGTTTATGTCAAAGATGTTGCTAACTTGGTTGTCTGCAATGTGATACGTGATGTCATTATGCAGCCCCTTTATATACTCAGTGTTACGATCACAAATGAAAGAGCATGTGATCATGTACAAATGTTTCCAGTAGTGAAAAAAAAAACAGGAACTGGAAGGTGCAAAAAACAGGACATACAAAATAGTAATGAAATGTAAGGCTGAGGTCAGAAAACTAACAGATCAAATGAAAAGGAATTGTCAAGACAAAAATCACAAAACCAGAATCAAGGTAAGAAATGCCTATCAAAATTTTTCAAAAGCTCTCATATTAACTATTCTTTTGACTGTAACTCACACTAAAGATTAATTTTGTTGCCTTCTTCTTGTGAGCACCCATCAAATAGAGGTGGAGCATGTTGACAAAATGTGTTGTTTGATCTCTACAGCATATGACCAGCAATAACCATAGCAACCATAAACAAGATGGTTGCTCCATTAAACTGTATTACAAAGTGTAAGTGTGCTGATACTGCATCCTAAGGATATAAATAACAGACAATATAGAAAATGTGTATACTAATTCCAAACATTATGAACATTAATTTGGTGGGTTTCTAAGCACAGATTCACAACACTCAGCACCTGTATACTGGATTCTTTTTATTATTTTTAGTAATCTTCTTTAGTGTAGTAGAAGCTAAAAATCACTTCCAATTAGACATAAGTATGAAGACGGTTTTTGCCAATTTCTTTTGATATTACACTTCAATTTTGTGTTTTTTGCTTTGATAATCAATTCAGTCTGTCTTTTTCATTTTTCTAAACCTCTGTCCCCTGATCCTTCGATTACAAGTAGTCCCACACACTTTTGTGGTTGAATTTCCGATTGCATCTCTTCTTGTCTACCATTAAGTGATTTTTTTTAAGGCCTCATTTCTACATTTTTTGAGCAAGGAGTAGGGTGGAAAGGACCCTTCTTGAAATTACCACAAAATGTTGTTTAATGTTAATCCCAATCTGGTACTTTCAGGTTATGTAGCATTATCCACAATGAATAAAACTATCATACACCTCTTAATCATTGATTTAACCTAAAAAGCATCTTTACTTTTCTTTTTGAGCCAGTTGCCCTCTTTTCCATATAACATCTTGCACTGATAACACATATCCCTGACTTTATCTACAACCAAAGAAAATCTTGCTGTGTGGCCATATTATCCACAAATTAAGCTGTATGCTTCTGTATGACTCTGATGTCGCCCATGAAGAGATTCCTTGTAGAAATGTTTAAACTCTTATAAGCCATTAAACCCGTTACATAAAACGACTGCAATACTGATAGCAAGAAGCTTAACAATACATTTGATAAAGTCTACAAACAATTATTATGTTACAATTATGTTATCAATTGTTAGGTGAAAATATTCCACTTTGGGCTTGAACTTTTTGCTTTTTTATTAAACATCACTTTTTGTTGTGTGTATTGGGTGTAATTGATTGACTTTGATTTGTTTTTTTCAATTTCATAACTCCAACCTGTTAAGAGTCAATAAATTTGCCAACTCCTTGGCCACCTCTGTTTTCCATTCATGTTTTTGTTTCACAAATGAATATCCTTATTTGCCAGGTGTTCACAATAACTGGTAGATAAAATATTCCTTAACTAGCCAACCCGCGGCATAGCATACGCCACATATAATTATTTATAAAGACACAGTTGTCCAAATGGGGAGGGTTTGAGGATACAACTGTCAGTGAATGAAAAGATGGAACTCTGGAGAGAGCAACATACAATTGTCCATGAGTGAAAACAGGTTTGGCAGATACAGGCATATTTTTTTGAAAGTTTGTCCTTGTGCCTTATTAATAGTCATTGCAAATGCCAATCTAACAGGAAATTGTCTGCGTGTAAAAGTAAAAGGCAAATTAGAATCTGATGGGGTCAGTGAAATCTGGGGAATAATGGCAGTTTGTGTGGTAGCATATGTGATAGTCTTACACTCCAGTACATTGCAGTGAATGCTGGTAACAGAAAGTCTAGTGCTATTACAGAGACCTTTTGCTGGCATGAGGTTCCTGAGAAGCATGATGACTGAACCAATTTTAATTTTGAGTTTATGCGGAGGCATGCCAGTGGGAGTAAGACTATTAAGAAATTCTTTGGGAAATGCAAGTTGATCTGCAGGATCGTCTGTGACGATGGAGTCAACGCTGGTGAAAGTTACTTCGTTGTTAGGGATAAGTTTCAGCACCTGTTCAATAAGATGTAGTGAGTCTTCGTTGGTGACGCTTAATATAGCTCGCATACTGAGTTGTTCCAGAGTGACAGTTGAGAAGTTGATGTCGCCATATAATTTCCTCGAGAGTGATGTTGGAAGCCTGCGGAGGGTGAAAGTTGGTGGGCCAGGCCTTGTCGTGCGTTCCCCATGACGTGGGAGGAGGTTAGAGTGGGCATTCATGGCTTTTTCGTGTGTAACCCATGGGCGGGGCTCTGTTAGAGTTGGTGAGCAGGGTTCTGAGAGTTGGCGGTTGTGGCTCTCTCTCTTGCGTGCGGTGAAAAATCAACGTGGCTCAGAGGTGCATGTGGACTTTTGCACAGACGAAAACGACTGAGGCTGTGTTTGGTGACTTGTTGCGTGCGGGCACATGAGCAGACAGTGCACATGCCTCATTAGCGACACTGGACGCGGGAGGACAGTTACAGTTGGCATGCGTGGCTCTGTCGTGCTTATCCCTTGACGCGGTAGGAGGGTTAGAGTTGGCAGGCGGGGCTCTGTCGAGCGTATCCCATGGTCTTATAGTTGGCGGGCGGGGCTCTGTGAGTTCGCAGGCGTAGCTTTCTGTCTTGCTTGCGCTCACTGTCTTGCGTGCCCTTAGTGAAATATATATAGATACTGTAAGTTGATACAACTTTTATTACCATAAGGGCACTTTAGGTTCACTACGTTTTTGATTGCTGATCTCAAAATGAATTCTGCACGTTTCTAATTTAAAATGTTTAATTACACTTTTATAAAATACATTTTACTCTATTTACTATGCTACAATAAAATTATTTAAACAAGGAACAAAAATTAATTTCAATATACTGAACATTCCAGTCTGTTATCTTTTCAAAACAACTTGTTTCAAGTATTAGATATATTTCATTAATCATTTTAATTTTTCAATAATTAAATATGGATCACCAAATATATTCATCCATTTAATATGTGGACTAACAATTAAAATAAGATTTACAAGCATGAATCTTGTCAAATTTAAAAAGGGCAAACACACTGAATATTTTACCATTATCCCTAGGGAAGGCTGTTCTAACTATTTTACCCATTTGATCTTAAATAAACCATGAACAGCTATCAATTTAATATTAAAGGCTCAAGGCTGTTTTCATTTAAACTTACTTACTTAAAGTCTAAATTTACTTGGGTAAAACTTAAATTGTCTATTTTGGAGAGAAAGCAAAGCTACATATATGTTTATATTCCTTTATATACATGTACTATAAAAAATATTGTACTATGATTTTAAAAAATTAAATGTAGAACTCTCTAAACATAAGTTCAATGCATCAAACACACTGCTTACTATTACTGCTTACTATTAAACAACAGACTCTATTCATCAGCTATATACTTAACAATTAAGTAATTTATACCCTTGTACCTGATTTTGACTTACTTTTTAAATGTTTCCAAAAAATAAATTACATTACCCTGATTGTCACTGAAAAGCAGAACATCAAGCAGTTTCTTAGCATACAAGCATGTGTTTGCCTCTGACAAGACAGGAGAAAAAACATGCAATGCAGGCAAGGTATTGTCAAACTGTATTGTCTATATTTTCACAAAGAGTGTCGGAGATGGCTGGGGTGGCGACCCGGCTGGAACACACAGGAGAACCGGAGGATGGCTTATGCCTTCATCAGACCATGTGGGGGCAACCGCCCTGGTTTCTTTGGGGGCCATGGGTACAGAGCTTTGAAGCTGTACCCTGTAGGGGCCCGTGGTCACTGCCAGGAGGCGCCCCTGTGCCTTTGGAGCCCTGGACCTCAGCACCTCCGCCACACCCTGAAGTGCTGGGGGTAAGAGGACTAGGGTGTCTGTAGAGACTCTGTGTCAATATATATATTGTGAGATGTGGCCGGCTTGTCATCCCGGCCAATACCCCTAGGCCACCAGATGGAGCCCTCCTTGCAGTATGGAGGTGCCCTGAAGACCAGCAGGGAATCATGGACGCTGTAGTTTTTATCCTCAGCCCTGCTAGATACCTCAGGGGCCGCAAGAGGGTACTGCAGGGAGGACCGAGGACTCATTTGTGCCCTATGACCCGGAAGTTCATTATAGGAAGAGCAACGGGCTTCCCGGGTGAAGAAAAGAACTTTTACCTGACTGAAGTGATTGAGGATCACATGGACTGGGGATTGGGAACACTTCCGAGTCAGGGAATATAAAAGGACTGTGGGAGCTCCCAGATGGCGAGCTGAGCTGGTTGGAATGGTGGCAACGCGTCTGGGAGCTGGAGGATTGATTTATTGTGTTTATTATTGTAGTATTTGTTATTATATGAGTATTGTGGTGGAGAGTGTGCTTTGTACACTGTGGCAACAAAATAAAGTCAACAGTTGGACTTTTACCTGGTGTCTGAAGTCGTGGACAGGGGTTCAAGGGAACGAGAGCCCCCCTGTCTAACACAATATATATATATTGTCACGCATGCGCGAGTGGGAGACCGCGGAAGGATCTTAACGCACCTGGGAAAACATTCTGCTTTCTCATAGGAAAAAAGACGCTCCACCACCATAAGCCGGGTTTTGCCCGCACTACGTTACTTCCGCCCTTCCTCCTCCATCTTTGCTGACGTCATCAATCCCATCCTCCCTCACGGTCCCTTCCCAGCATTCCTCCTCTTCCGGCTCCTCCTCCATAAAATGGCCGCCGACGCCATGATCGGCGTCGCGCTTATGAACCAATTTTGTGTTTACAGTTTGACCATTTATTTTATTTTTTATTGTGGATCGTCTACAATATATGGGGCCGGAAAACCCCAAACCTTTGTGCTGTCTGCTCTTGAGTCTTTTACAATATATATATATATATATTGTGATGAACGGCCTACATCTTAACTGGACGCTAGATGGTGACTTCCCTGCAGCTTACAGGTGCCCCAGATTGCCACAGGGCATCATGGGAAATGGAGTTTGGCTTCACAACCCTGCTGGGTACTGTAGGTGCCGCCGTGTGACACTGCAGGGAGACGCGGGGATTCCAGTTTCCAATATAGCCCGGAAGTACTCCCAAGCTATGGAGACGGAAGGACAGAAGTACTTCCAGGTTGAAGAAAAATGTGATTCTCCATGTGACCTGGAAGTGTTGACAAGTCACATGAACAGAAGAGGAGAAGCAGGACTATTAAAAGGACTGGTGGAGACCCAGTAGGGGATCCAGAGTTGGAAGAGAGTGTGAGAGAGCTGCTGGGAGGAGAGAAGGAGAATCACTGTGTTTAAATATTGTGTGCTTATTATAGTTATTGTCTGGTTATTGTGGTGGAGGTGCTTTGGAGCACTTTAAAGAAGAAAATTAAAATATTTCTTGGTTCCTATTTCCTAGTCTAAGAACAACAAAACAGGTTCGGTGACTAAGTAAGTTGTAACACGGGCTGTGATTGGTACATGGGAGTGAGATGACAAATCACAGCGTCCCACTTTCTAATCGGGGCCCGTGATTGGTGCTTTGACTGATGCCCAGATCCCACAGCACCTCCCCTTGTCTCTCTGTCGCGACCATTTCACTTCAAGCTTCAAGCAGTAAAAGTCATCATCACCTTCATCGTCATAATTTTTACTGCACAGCATATTCATCACCATCATCACGTCATATATAGGTATGTGTACTTCGCTATACAGTAACTATAAACTTATCTGCCGATTTCATATTGCTTAACAGTTGTCCCTGTTATTAATAGAGTAAAGGGTGGGTTGTAAACAGTATAGGGAGGGTTTAAAAACGTCCAAATACACGTTAAATAATTAAATAAATATGGTGTCCCTACTTCGCAGAAATTCAGTTATTGCGGCCGCGATAAACGAGGGATTACTGTATATATCTATACTAATAAAAGGCAAAGCCCTCACACATTCACTCACTCACTCACTCACTCATCACTAATTCTCCAACTTACAGCTTACTTACAAAAGTTAAGCAGGTTTCATTTTGAAATTCTACGCGTAACGGTCATAACGGTCGACAAAGTCCGCCATGTTGAACTTTCTTATTTATGGCCCCATCTTCACGAAATTTGGTAGGCGACTTCCCTGCGCTAAACGAAACCAATGTAAATACTTATTTCGGTGGTATGACGCCACTGTCAGCCACCATATTGAACTTTCCAACGTCACTAATTCTCCAACTTCCCGTGTAGGTAGAAGGCTGACATTTGGCAGGCTCATTCCTTACAGCTTACTTACAAAAGTTAAGCAGGTTTCATTTTGAAAATCTACGCGTAACGGTCATAACGGTTGACAACGTCCACCATGTTGAACTTTCTTATTCATGGCCCCATCTTCACGAAATTTGGTAGGCGGCTTCCCTGCACTAACCGAAACCAATGTACGTACTTATTTCGGTGGTATGACGCCACTGTCAGCCGCCATATTGAACTTTCCAATGTCACTAATTCTCCAACTTCCCGTGTAGGTAGAAGGCTGAAATTTGGTACTTATTTCAGTGGTATGATGCCACTGTCGGCCGCCATTTTTAACTTTTCAACGGTCTTTGTTACTTATGGGCCCATCTTCAAGAAATTTGGTACACGGGTTCCCAACGCTAACTGAATCCTATTTACGTACATATATACGTCCATAGCTTGCAGCTCGGTCACCATGTGAGGCGGCATTGGGTCCCCCATCCCAACACCTACCACGTTGTTGGCTGCCTGCCTATATAAGGCCGTCCGTCACTCCAGTCTCTACATTTCCTTCCTTGCTTCGCCATGGGATTCACGTCGCCCTGCTCATAACTACAGCCTTTTTATTTAATCCACGGCTTCTCCGCTGTTTTATTGTTCATTTATTACGATTATAGTTATTGTTTAGGTATTTTAGACTTACTTTACATTGTTCAGGTACCCATTTCCTTTATCATTCCAACCGTACCCCCATTAACATGTCTATCGAGGTGATCACCATCGATCAAAGAACTTTCACTTTGCGAGTGGTTTTCATGCCCAGAGATGGCACCTGCCTTTTCCATTCTCTTTGTTACATAATGCACGGCCATATCAGGCTCACTTTTGATATCCAGAGGAACATTGTGTCCTATGTATTGAATGACTGCGACAGGTTCAAGGTGTGGACTGATGACGATACAGGAGATAATTATACTACACAGGAGCACTAGAAGAGTGAAATGCTTAAGCCCTTCACCTATGCATCTGCATGTGAGTTGATGGGTGCCGGTGAATTGTTCGGTTGTCGCTTTCAAGTGTACCGAAATGGCCAAATATTTTACGCCTTTCGACAACCGCCAATGCCTCTTAAACATCTTAGATTGACAGGTGACGATTTCAGTAGTGGACACTTTGATGTTTATGAATGTTTAAACTCTCAAAAGCTGGATGTGAAGTTATCGATGGAACCGGTTGTATACTTACAACGCTTGACAGATGCCGAATGTCTCTTCAACACAAGTCCTGCAAATACTGTTGCAATTGAAACAAACCATGAAACTCAAACCGATTATGACAGCAGCAATTCAAGCTGTGAGATTTGAAACAAGATTACTGTTCACATGGCCAACTGTACGTTGCATGCTTAAGAGTAAGCTCAGCCCACAGCTTGGTCATATTACAACCGGAGGGCCGAACTCACAATGTGGTATACAAATAGATCCTTAAGAAATTATTATTGGTATATTTTCCCTCAGCTTAAAAAGGTTTAATTTTCTATTTAATAAAAATTTTAAGGCAGTACTTCGCTGCTGCAAAGCGCGGGTATTTTGCTAGTATATATATATATATATGTTTATATGTCTGTGTGTATATATATGTTTATATGTGTATGTGTGTGTGTGTATATATATATATATATATATATATATATATATATATGACAGCAACACTCATAACAGTGACAAAACAATTACATTGACAATCATGTTACTTTATTTTCAAAATGTTTCCTTTTCTTTTTCATTACTTCTTTAACACACTACTTCTCGCTGTGAAGCACGGGTATTTTATATATATATATATATATATATATATATATATATATATATATATATATATAAAACACATCACTAGTGTTTCTAAAGGCTGTTACTGATTGAAATGACTGATTTTGAATTTATTATGCACATATAACTGCAAAACCTCATTTTAACAAGCCATTCTTTATGCATCCTAATGGTTAGTTCCCTTAACATATCCTTAATTATCCTTTTTAAATTGGTTATTAGAGAAACTTTGTAATTGTATTAGCATTGCTGAAACCTGTTATTCTGTTTACTTGGGTTACAAGGTGCTAGCACTCCTAAAGTTCAGTTCACGGCTCAGAAGTGGGCAAAATGGCACAACTTTTTCATGGAACATGCCAATGATTTTTTTTCACTACAAAGTTTATTCCAGTGTGACAGAAACAGAATATTTAATACAAATATATCTATTATTGTCTTGAAAGAAGAGGAAAAACTAGATCTAAGCAGAATAGAAAAACATTGGGAAGGCCCAGATGCTCAGCTGCCGAAGCGGATATGTACATCAGTCCCCTCAGTTTGAGAAACAAACACCTTACAGGTCCTCATTTGGTTTCTAGAAAAAAGTATAAAATATTGCTGGTACTGCAGAAATTACATTGAAAGAACCATGGAAAGCTGTAAAAATTAGATTATCATGACTAGGTTGACTTTTAATTTGTTAAATTACTAGGCCAGTTAAGTGCTGATTTAATTTTTATATAAGATCTCCATCTACTGAGAAATGGTAGGGAAGTGCCCCACATGCTATGAATGCAGAGATAACACTGACACTAAAACATAGAAACTAGAAAATAACGGTCCAATTCAAAGCATAAGCTGAATGGGATCAAAAACTTCGAGCCAAAGGGCTCCCCAGGAGTGAACTTGGAAACAATTATTAAAATACATATATGTATTGTCTTTTAAATTATAATAATAACAGGATGTGTGATGTCAGCTAGCACCTGTCTTTCCTTGCTTGTTCCATACATTCAGCAGGAATTGCGGACTACAGGCATCTATGCCATGCAAGTTTTGTATAAATAATGATAATAATAATAATAGTCCTAAAGCTACATTTGCAAATATTCATAGTACTGGTTGTATTAATGTGTTATTATTGACATAATTAATAGTGCATTTACAATTAAGTATACTCATATAATATGTTAAACCTGTTGTTATTATTTAAAAATATTGCTTATGTGTGCTTTTGAAAGAAAAGCATATCTGAATGTTTAAATGACATGCATCTTATGATACAAATGTAAACATTTATTGAATATTAAATAACCTTAGAATTATTTTGTTTGTAGCACTCTATGCAAGCATATGGTATAATGTCAATGTTTTACAACAGTCCTTTTACTATGCAATTTTAATTAAGGGCAAATATTAATTTAATGGGTGACTTCTGAGGCCTCAGTAAACCCATCATGACAGCCACAACCCCCTGAAATTCCCATCAGTGAACAAGAAGCAAAGTAGTCTATGAAGCCCACCACATTTACCACTACCTCAGAATTTAAATCACCATGCTTAGATTGAAAGAACAGTCGGAATCCTTTAGAAAGAAAGGTTATAGATGCCTATGAGTCTGGAAAGGGATTTTAAAAGATGTCCAAACAGTAAGAAATGTACCATTCCACTGTCGGAAGATCACCTGCAACTGAAGAAGATTTCAAACAACCATCAACAGGTTAAACCCAGGAGTAGAACACACGATGCTTAAAGATGTCTCTAAGAACCCCAGGGTTTAATCACATTACCTACAAGTAGCTCATGGCACTAATGATGCCAATGTGCATGAGACTACTTTTAGAAAGAGGTTGTACAAATTATATCTACAAGGAATGTTTACCAGGAGGAAACCTTTACGGTCAAAAAGAATAACACTGCAAAACTAAATTGTGCCCTTTAACACCAAGGCAAAGACCAGGGTCCTCATGCATAACGGCGTGTGTAGAATTCACACTACAACATGGCGTACGGACAAAAGTGGAAATGTGCGTGCACAAAAAAATCCAGATGCATAAATCTGTTCGAACACCAACTTCCACATTCTTCTGCTACATAAATCCCGGTCAGTGTGAAAAGTAACGCATGTGCACGCGCTTGCTGTCTTGACCCGAACTCCTCCCAGAATTACACCTCTTTGAATATGCAAATCAATATAAATAGCCTTTAAGCTCAGCATTCTGTGAAAAGGCAATGGCAAAAGCACAAGGGGGAAATAGAAGAATTTCAGCGAACACCAAATGGAGGCAAAGAAAAACGTATTACTGTATTTGTTGGTTTAAACAATGGTATAAACAACAAAAGGAAGTTGATCGAGTAAAATAGAGTGTCGGAGAAACTCGAAAGTCACACAGTGCCCGAAATAAAAAAGAAGTTGTCAGATATCAAACTCGCCATGAAAAGGTGAGTCGTAGCCCACCATCTGAGTGTCATATGAGAGCTTATTAGGGTACAGAGAAAAAAAAATAGGCACACAGTGGGGAAAAAAGCATGAAATGTCAACTTTAATCTCGGAAATTTCCACTTTAATCACGTAGTTTATTTTGTCATTAAAGTAGAACATCATAAACTTCATCTTAAAATCGTTTAATTTACTAGTTTCTCAAATCCCATCGTAACTAAAGTAGCATGTTAAATGCTTTGTTTTGTATTTGATCTTCTATGTGCTCTATGTGTGTGAATCACTACGTGCTTCTTAAACAGGCTTTCTCTTCCTCCGACAGGACACAGAATCCATTACATTCGTGATATTACAGCTCTCTGAATAATTTAAATACTGAGATGCATACTTGATATCATTTTTATGATGACAGAAATTAAAGCATGTTATTAAATATGGGAACATGGTGGCGCAGTGATTGTTCATGTCTCACGCAAGATGCTTGCTGCACCGTGCGCAACCTTCGATGAAATTTTTTATTGCAGCATTACTGTCTCTTTCAAACTTACTAACCCCCAATTCCTGTCCTTACTTTTTTTTTCTCCAAATACCCAATCACCACACAATCAGCTCTGTAATAAACGTTAAGCCATCTGTAAGCTTAGAAAGCTAATTCTTCAAAACTTTTAAGGAACATTGAAATATCTTTGTATTACATATTTAATTACTCTGTCTTTCCAGTGTCATGCCAGCCCCAGCAAGCATACAGCGTGAGGCAGGAACAATCCGTGAACGGAGCGCCAGCTCCTTACTAGCGCAGTGACACCATGTCCCCACATTTTTAATTATTAATAATATAGATTATCTAAATGAAGTTAAAGTTTTATCTGTATAATATAATAAACATATTTTGCTGCATTTCATCTTAAAAATGATATTGTCATCATCTGTAAATACACACTTTATAAAGTGGCACAGGTTGTGTAATATTATAACTGTATCGCAAGTTTACAGTGAGGTGATTGTACTAATAAGTACAAACAGTTCTACAAGGAGCAATTGATGGACTGATTGAGTGCATTTATAGTTCTTGGGATGAAACTATTTCTGAGCCGCGAGGTCATTACAGGAAAGGCTCTGAAGCGTTTGCCATTTGAGAGCAGTTCAAATAGGCAGCATGGCTGAGGCAGTGTGTGCTTGATGCTGTATACTGATAATTCTCTTTCCGATCAGCTGCTGTAGAGCTGTGATTTCACACTAAATCCAGTGATATAAATACTCCAAGTGGTGCAGTGAGAGTAATATGGAAAAAGATGATCCCTGTGGCAACCCCTAACGGGAGCAGCTGAAAGAAGTAGAAAAAGGACTTCTGCAACAATGTGCTCTAAACAAACAGGGTAGAGATACCATTATTTAGTCACAGTACAGGAAGACCTTTTTGGTGAAAAACAAAGACAGCCATATGTCAGGAAGAACCTGATACCAACTGTAAAGCATGGTGGTGGAAATATTGTGGTTGTGGCTGCTTTGCTGCATCAGGGCCTGGGCAGCTCAACATCAAAGAATCCACAATGAATTCTTCATCATACCAGAAGGTGCTTGAGAATAATGTGAGACCATCTGTCAGAAGAATGAAACTCCACTGAAAATGGACCTTGCAACATGCCAATGATGTTAAACATACTGTACCATTAAATCCACCAAGGAATGGTTGAAAAGAAAGAAATGGAGTGTTCTAGAACGGCCAGAGGATGAATGACACTGAGATCTGAATGCCATTAAGTGGCCCATAGGGGTCTGAAACAAGCTACACATGCAAGGCACCCTCACCCCAAATATTCTACAATTGAAAGAATTCTGCAAAAAAAAAAATCCCAGTTGATATCAGAAACTGCTAGATGGATATAAGAAACACCTAACTGAAGTTTTTCTTCCAAAGGGGATAATACCAGCTATTTGAGCTATTCTCCACAAATGGCAATGGCATATCTGTTCATTTTTCATTGAATAATTTTCTTATTTTTTTTCCAACTATATCACCTTTATCCTAGGATACTATTTAATTTAGTATGAACTCTTACTTTGTCCACATATGTTAAAAAAATGTTCCTGGGATATACTTACTTTCTCACATGACTGTGTAATGTTTAGAAAACCAATTAAAATAATATAACTTGACAGATCTTTTTTATAGTAATAAGTGTCTATTTCAATGCAGTCTTTATTAGAAACATGATGGTAAAGTATTGTTTTTAAAGTGGTTCATTTTACAAAGAACTATTTGAAACACACTGCTATTAGACTGAATTACAAATGCCTTTATACTGATGCTAATATACTTTTGGATAACCCTAGGTATCACTTCAATTTCTATGTAATGGATCAAAGTGACAAGAACTCAATAAAGGTTTATGTTTCTGCCTCAGTTATCTCAAATTGTATGGCGAAGATGCCTGTTACAATTTTTATCTCATCAACAAACTCTGATTGGCATATGGAGTTTTATATAATTACACTCCTAAATTCTGAAAGAAACAGCATACCTATTATACAAGAGGATGAACGGGGACTTTTTATAGAAAATGGCCATCAAACAATTTTTAAGATTTCATTAAACTGAAAGAAAATTTATGAAAGAATGTTAAGATTTATTTACTAAAAATCTATAGTTAGTATACATAAATTGCATATAATGAGACACATTTCCACTTGAGCAAATTTTGTACAGGAAAAAATAAACTGAGCAAGGCAAAATGAGATGGTGTGTACTGTAACCTTATAATAAAGAAATATTCAAAATGCGTAAGTTTCATTGATATTAGGATTGTGTGCCTTCTTTACTAAAGTTTTATAAATGCTCTCTAAATTAGGAAAATATAATTCCTTTACTACAATCTGATACAAACTGATTTTGAATGTATTTAATAATGAAAAAATCAGTCCTAGTGTTTGTCAAAAACACTAACAAAGATCAGACATTGTAGTTGTTTATTTGTTCTGGCTTAGAAAATCTTAATATTTTCAACTGCAAACTATTTATAATAAAATGTAATTATTTTGCCTAAATGAACCAAGATTAACTGAATTTACTGAACATTAATTACAGGCATTGCAACCTTCTTTCTTGTACATTTTTCCTGTGTTATACTAGTCTGTGTTAATTGGTTTACACCATAATGGTGGAGGGGAAAGAAGGCAAGCACATACCACAGAGGCACAAAATTTCCCTAAATTAATTTCTATCCTGGGAACGGATGGATGCCATAGGAATAGGAATTACCAAATTGGTTTACAGACTGGGAAAGGAAGTAGTGCGGAGGTACTTAAAAGATCAAATACTTTGAACAGTGTCATTCATTATCAGGACGAAATAGCCAGTCAAATGTGTGCAATGTCACATGTCCCAACACACTACATTTGTATTTTAAAATAAAAAAGGTTCACCTGATGGACCAGAAGAAGAAGAAAAAAAACATGAATGTCAGAGATTAAGAGACGTGTTTTGGATGTCAGAAAACGCAACCCATGATTGACATCGATAGCTAAATCTTAGATCACCCAGAACAATGTCACCCCTTGACAGTTCTGAATTTCAGTCAGTTTTTTCTAAGACTTTATTTATCCAGACTTTTCTACCTATTTGATTTTCTATTATATTCTATCTGGAGTTGTTATACATTAAAAAATACCACAATGTTTTTTTTATTTTCTAGACTTTGTCTTTTATCTAGTGGGATTGACAAAATAAATGGGTACCAGGTGTGAGTTCAATTGCTACTTTCATATTCACAGGATTTATCAAGGCTGTTGACTCCTCAATAATTACAACAACTGCGGTAAAAGAAAGACATTGTATGGTTAGTATGTAGCATTTAACCCAATGAGTTGTGCTTTTGATGTGTGTTATGACGACACCTCGATCCTCTGCAGTTCGCATACCAGGAGAAGGTGGGAGCGGAGGATGCCATCATCTATATGCTACACCGATCCCTCTCCCACTTAGACAGAGGCATTGGTGCTGTAAGAATTATGCTTTTGGACTTCTCTAGCGCCTTCAACACCATCCAACCTCTGCTCCTTAGGGACAAGCTGACAAAGATGGGAGTAGATTCACACCTGGTGGCATGGATCGTGGACTATCTTACAGACGGACCTCAGTATGTGCGTCTCGGGAACTGCAGGTCTGACATTGTGGTCAGCAACACAGGAGCACCGCAAGGGACTGTACTTTCTCTGGTCCTGTTCAGCCTATATACATCAGACTTCCAATACAACTCGGAGTCCTGCCACATGTAAAAGTTCGCTGATGACATTGCTATTGTGGGCTAAATTAGGAGTGGGCAGGAGGAGGAGTATAGGAAGCTAATCAAAGACTTTGTTAAATGGTATGACTCAAACCACTTACACCTGAACACCAGAAAGACCAAGGAACTGGTAGTGGATTTTAGGAGACCCAGGCCCCTCATGAACCCCGTGATCATCAGAGGTGACTGTGTGCAGAGGGTGCAAACCTATAAATACTTGGGAGTGCAGCTGGATGACAAATTGGACTGGACTGCCAATACTGATGCACTGTGTAAGAAAGGTCAGAGCCGACTGGTTACAGGTTGGCGTCCTTCAACATCTGCAATAAGATGCTGCAGATGTTCTACCAGACGGTTGTGGTGAGTGCCCTCTTCTACGCAGTGGTGTGCTGGGGAGGCAGCATAAAGATAAAGGACGCCTCACACCTAGACAAACTGGTGAGGAAGGCAGGCTGGACAGTTTGATATCTGTGGCAGAGCGACAGGCACTGAGCAGGCTCCTGACAATCATGGAGAATCCACTGCATCCATTGAACAGTGTCATCTCCAGGCAGAGGAGTAGCTTCAGTGACAGACTGCTGTCACTGTCCTGCTCCACTGACAGACTGAGGAGATTGTTCCTCCCCCCGCCCCATGCGACTCTTCAATTCCACCCGGGGGAGTAAATGCTAACATTATTCAAAGTTATTATCAAAGTTATGCATTTTTATTAGTCTTTAATTTAATATTGTTTCTTGTATCTGTATACTGCTGCTGGATTATGTGAATTTCCCCCTGGGATTAATAAAGTATCTATCTATCTATCTATCTATCTATCTATCTATCTATCTATCTATCTATCTATCTATCTATCTATCTATCTATCTATCTGTTTGTTAGAGCTGTTGATTGTGAATCCCTATATAGAGAATTTTATACAGAATATTCCACTCAAAACTTTGTCTAGATAGCATCACTTTGTGTATGTGTGTAAATCTGTGTGTGTGTGTGTTAATGTTAAAGGGCAAGAGTAGATGAACTTAATAAACGGTGCTGATAAATCTCACAAATTTCACAATGATGCATTATTCAAAGCAAAATTGTTTAACCTTAAATCTATAACAATGCAAGCACACCTCAATGAGCTGAAATGTTTTTATCAATATCAGATATCCCTGCTTAGTAACATCTTGGATACATTAAACATAATATGGAATCATACTTAAGAAAAAAGACACAAAATGTTATGAACAGGCAAAAAGACACTATATGCCAGCAAAAACTTTATAATCTGGTTCTCCATTATAGAATACCATAAAGAGAATCATTTCCATAAGACATACAGAAACATTGAAAAATAAACAGAAGCAGATTACATCCAAATTCCATACAGAAAGTCATTTATCAGGATCTGATGTTTTCAGCAGTCATGCATTTTGGAATTTCCATTTAAATATAAAAAGAAAAAGCTAAAAGAGACAAATGTGTAAAGAATAAACCAAGCAGTCAGTTTGCATGTATCTGTCTTAAAAGACATGTTTACGGTCTGCTGCTCTTTTCCATAATTGTAAAGTATTATCACCACAAGTGGATCTTCAATTTTGGGGGAAGCACACTTTTGCACATCTTATTCTGATTATATCTGAAGGCTGCATAGATGTCTATTTGCTACCTATCTAATAGTGGTATTCATCAAGACTGGCTATTACTAACCATTTTCCTTTTTTTACCATGTCATCTCTGCCTTGACCAAGCAACTCTTCCTGGCCAGTAAAGTATGATATCAATTCAACATTACACTGTCAAATGATTCTGCCACAATTATAAATAACAGTGTTATGTACTGTACTATTAAATGACCATGGTGGTGCAAGGTGGCCTGTTGGTTAATGTTGGCCAAAGTCTGACTTAATACCTATGACCATTGGAGCCATAAGTACTGTATGTAATCTGGTGCCTCATTTATAAATGGTGCGTACGCACAAAAATGTAGCGTACTACCTTTTCCACACTCAAATCACGATGTATAAAACCTGAACTTGGCATAAAGCCACACATATTTTCACACCAGTTAAATGCTCGGTTTTGCAAACTGTTGCCACCCAGCGTCAAAGCAGTGCTACTGTTCCTGTGTGGTTTCCCTTTCTTTTTTAGATCCACATCCCCAACGCGGCTTTATAATATACACTGAAATTAACTGCATAATGCAGTGGGCTGATGCCCTGCCCGGGGTTTGTTCCTGCCTTACAATATAATGGTCCATGGAATAACCAAACTACAGTAATCCCTCGCTATATCGTGCTTCAACTTTCGTGGCTTCACTCTATCGTGGATTTTATATGAAAGCATAACTAAATATATAACGCGGATTTTTCGCTGCTTTACGGGTTCTGCGGACAATGTGTCTTTTTACTTCCTGTACATGCTTCCTCAGTTGGTTTGCCCAGTTGATTTCATACAAGGGACGCTATTGGTGGATGACTGAGAAGCTAACCAATCAGAGCACGCAGTTAAGTTCTCCTGACTGAGAAGCTAACCAATCAGTGCACGCAGTTAAGTTCCTGCGTGCTGAATGCAGTGTTAACCAGGAAGTCTCGTCTAGCTCATTCAGCATCAACGTGTTTCGCTGTGTAAAGAGTTGTGCTCTTTTGTGTTTATCTTTGTGCATAGTCAAGCCCTTCATTATGGCTCCAAAACGATCTGCTACTGCTTCAGGGGCCATGCCCAAGCGCAAACGGAAGATGTTAATGATTGCTGAAAAGGTAAACGTTTTGGATTTGTTGAAGGCTACGATTCTTTTTATTTAAAAAGTAGGAAAGGTATATAAGATCTACGGCCGCAGTGACCTTTTAACCAGGGTGCAAAACGAGTTGTAAGTGGATTTAATAAGGCAGTAGTGTGGATGGAATCTGCTTTAGGGATTTGGATTGAAGACTGCCAGAAGAAGAACAATGGCAGTGCTACACAATTGCCTGAAGTGGCTCCTTTGGAAGAGCTGTAACGCTCTCCTTTGTTGTGCAGTAAAATTAAACTCATTGTTATCGGACAAGTCATCATGTCATTGTTGGTGAGTAACTATAATTAATTTTCTACTTACAGTACTTAGTACATGTACGTACGTTTAGTGTCACTGTACACACATTTACTGTATACTATTTTTCTTGCATTTATTGCTGGTGGCCTGTCTATCGTAATGGCTGTAACATATGCGATATCGGAGACACTCAATATCTTTAAAATAATATTTAGGTTTTACGGTATATAAACAGTATGTTTATATACATAATTTCAATGAATCTTACCTAATATCTAAGAGAATACAAAGGGATTATGCTGCGGGGAATATTTATAAACAGTGTGGGAAAGTTTATAAGGGCTTAAAATATATAAAAATAACCATACAAACATATGGTTTCTACTTTGCGGATTTTCACCTATCGCAGGGGGGTCTGGAACGCAACCCCCACGATCGAGGAGGGATTACTGTATTCCAAATACCATAGCTGCTTTAGCGTTGTTACTCTCACTACACCTTCTTCTTCTTTCAGCTGCTCATGTTAGGGGTTGCCACAGCAGATCATCTTTTTCCATATTACTCTCACTGCACCACTCAGAGCATTTATACCACTGTATCCGAGTGTGGAATCACAGCTCTACAGCAGCTAATCAGAAAGAGAATTATCGGTATACAGCATCAAGCACACGCTGCCTCAGCCATGCTGCCTATTTGAACTGCTCTCATACGGCAAATGCTTCAGAGCCTTTCCTGTACTGACATCGTGGCTCAAAAACACTATAAACACAATCAATCAGTCCATCAAGTGCTCCTTGTAGAACTGTTTGTACTTATTAGTATAATCACCGCAATGTAAACTTGTGATACAGTTATAATATTGCACAACCTGAGCCACTTTATAAAGCGCATATTTACATATGATGACAATATCCTTTTTAAGATGATATACAGCAATATATGTTTATTACATCATACAGATAAAATGTTAACATCATTTAAATAATCTATATTGTTAATAAGTAAACATGTGAGGACACAGTGTCGCAGCGCTAGCGACAAACTGGCACCCATTCAAGGATTGTTTCTGCCTCGTGCTGTGTTCTTGCTGGGGCTGGCGTGACACTGTAAGGATAGATGGATATAATAATTAAACATGTACTATGAAGATATTTCAATGTTCCTTAAAAGTTTTGAAGAATCAGCATTCTAAGCTTACAGATCGCTTGACATCTATTACAGAGCTGATTGTGTGGCAATTGGGTACTTGGAGAAAGAAAAGGAAGGACAGGAATTGGAGGTTAGTACGTTTGAAAGAGACAGTTCTGCTGCAGTGAATTATTTCATCAAAGGTCGTGCATGGCGCAGCAAGCATCTTGTGTAAGGCAGGAACAATCTCTGGTCAAGGCGCCAGCTCATCACTATCACTGCACCACTGTGTACCCATGTTTAATACATGTTTTAATTCGATTCATCATGAAAATGATATCAAGTATACATCACAGTATTTTAATTATTCAGACAGCTGTAATATCATGAATGTAATGGATTCTGTGTCCTGTTGGAGGAAGAGAAAGCCTGTTTAAGAAGCACATAGTGATTCACACACATAGAGCACACAGAAGAACACATACAAAACAAAGTATTTAATGTGCTACTTTAGTTACGATGGGATTAGAGAAACTAGTAAATTAAACAACTTTAAGAAGTTTATGATGTTCTACTTTAATGACAAAATAAACTATGTGATTAAAGTGGAAATTTCAAGATTAAAGTTGACATTTCAAGCTTTTTTCCCCACTGTGTCCCTATTTTTTTTTCTCTGCACCCTAATAACCTTTCATATGACTCTCAGACGATGGGCTACGGCTCACCTTTTCACAGCGACTTTGATATCTGACAACTTTCTCTTTTACTTCAGGCACTGTGCGACTTTGTGAACTTCAGCTTTTGAGTTTCTCTGACACCCTGTGTCACTCGATCAACTTCCTTTTGTTGTTTATACCACTGTTTAAACCAACAAATAGTAAGTTTTTCCTTGCTTCCACTTGGTATTCGCTGAAATTCTTCTATTTCCCCAGTACTTTGGCCATTGCTTTTTCACAGAACACTGAGCTTAAGGGCTACTTATATTGATTTGCATATTAAAGAGGCATAATTCTGGGAGGAGTTTGGGGAGTGGCAGCAGGCTGGTGCACGTGCATTACTTTTCACACTGACAGGGATTTAGGTAGTAGAAGAATGTGGAAGTTGGCGAATGCACAGATTTATGCATCTGGATTTTTTTGTGTATACGAACATTTCTGCTTTTGTCCGTGCACCATGTTTTATTGTGAATTCTACGCACAGCGTTATGCATGAAGCCTCTGGTCTTCTTGTTTTTCCAAAGTATTTTGAAAACTGTAAATCTCTTCTTATATTGTGTTATTGTAATTTATATTTCCTTAATTTTCATGTTTGAAATTATTTAAAGTAAAACAGGTTTAATAGCTTTAAGAACAGTACAGTACAGTATTTTTATTATACAGAATATGACACAAGTATATACAGTATAGTACAGTATAGGACACAAAAAAGACTGTGCCTGTAACTCTTTTTATTTAATAAATTAAGAAAATTAACTACAATTACCTTGAAAATTGTTCCCTTCTGAATTGACACACAGCTGCATACAATGCTACCAACGTTCAAAGCAATTCCACAGATCATTTCCTGAAAGGATGCTGAGGATCTCTGTCATTTTTGCTTTGAGATCTTCTTCTGACAAAAAAGAAGTTCCTTTGAGTAATGTCTTGTGTCCTTCAAAAATGCATGCAATGAGACCTGCACTCTTCACTGTAAGGCTCCGACAATAACTGAAAAGTTTCCGTCACAGATTTCTTCAGTTTCACATTAAACTTAATGTGCTCTGATGTTTTCCAAATAAGAATAAGAATACATCTATATTTGAACACATGCCCACTCATACTGAGTGAAGCGATCAAGTTGAGCTTGTTCTCACTGTGAAAATTTAGAGCATGTTCTTTAACCAACTCTTTGTTTCTCCCCTTCCACTCTTAATTCCTAAGCTATAGGGTTAGCCTTGTTTTTTTGTGTCAGACCTCGTACGCATTCAAAAGTCCCATTGAGTTGTGGTTGCTGTTTTTTTTTTTTTAACTTAATTTTTCATATTAACATGCAATGGTTTTAAGTACTGCCTCATGAATCCAGCATCTAGGGTTTGAATACCGCAGCCAGACATTGCTAATGGATCCCAAAAACATGCAATAAAAACCTTGGCTAATCTTAAATACAAATGGAACATGAACTCAAGATATCAGATGTGGCAGGGGCCTATCCAGGCTGAGTGACCTGCAGTTTACATGACAGTAGTACATTAACAGTAGAAACGTATTAACCAAGAGTCATGTTTGTGTAGCAAGTGCTGCATTACACCACTTGAGGGCACAGCTTAGTGTTAGAGTAGGGTGATTTTTACATGAAATGTATATTTCTACCCAGTTTTAACATGAGCTTCCTTTTGGCATGCCAGTTTACTTCCATAATTTCATCATCAGAAGTTCATTGAAATGACAGTGATGCCTGTCTTGGTTACTTGTTTAACCTTAGCTGGTGGATGGGTCCAATCCTTAAACCACAAGTCATATGAGAATGAGGGCAAGGGGTTCAGTTTGGGAACAGCTGCTGCAAATCTGAATTCTCTTCTCTCTCTCTCCACTTTCACTGCTGTCTTTACTTTTGTCTTATTACAGAGATATTCCGTTTTAAATTAACTTTCAGTTGATGAATGATGATGGATTATGGAGATTTTCTGTTTGTACACCGGTGGTATAGATCTGGCATTTTCTAAGGTAGGACTTGAAGGTGTCTTTGACGAAATTCTCTTGACCTCTCTGGGTTCTCAGCAATGAGTAATAGATTTTTCTGGGTAAATGAATGTTGGGCATTCTGATGCAATGGCCCAACCAATGGAATTGGTTACAAAAATTCTTGCCTTTGGTGCTGGTTGTCTTTGTCTCTGTGAAAAATCTAGAATTGATTATTCTTCATGAGAATATTGAAGAGGTAGTGCTGATGTAATCAGTTGAGGATTTTCAACAGAAGGTAATACAAGTCTACCTGTCTATCGAAACAGTAGTAAACCAGAAAACCTAGTTTCTTTAAAGTCATGGTTGTCAAATACTTGGTACCAGAGTTTTCTGAAAGAGGAGCCTACATAGCTTATATTGTGCTGAACATCCTTTTTGATGGTTAGTTGTCAAGATGTGGAATATGATCAACAATTTTAAGACTTGTCACATAATAATTTACAGCAATAAAAAATTGAAATGATAAAACTGAGTTTGGCCTAATTGTAGTATTAAACCCCTCTTGGTCTGAACCTTTTAACCACACACCTGGCAAGTTGTTTTGCCTGCCTAAGGTAAAGTCATCCCTGATGGAGGATCGCAGGAATCTTCGGGTAGATGGGTCCTTTCATCAGATTGGATGTCTCAGATGTGAAATGCCCAATTGGGGGAGGCAGCTTGATGGCTGTGCTCTCCAGGACCCTAAACAAATCCAAATCATATTATGTGATATCATCTACTGTTAAATTCTGCTCCATACTTGCAATATTTTTATTTATATACTGTATTGAGGATTACTTGTGTTCTGTTCTGTGTATTGTATTGTATTGAACCCCTTCTTTTTGACACCCACTGCATGCCCAAATTACCTGGAAAGGGGTCTCTCTTTGAAATGCCTTTCCCAAGGTTTCTTCCATTTTTTTTCCCAAGTAGGGTTTTTCTGGGAGTTTTTCCTTGTGTTCTTAGAGAGTAAAGGCTGGGGGGCTGTCAATAGGCAGGGCCTGTTAAAGCCCATTGTGGCACTTCTTGTGTGATTTTGGACTATACAAAAATAAATTGTATTGTATTGTATGTGCACTACTTTGCCTTGACCATAATTAGAAAAGCAAAGTAGAAAAAAAAAAGAAAAGAAAATAACAGATACAGTATTTGAATATCCTCAGCAATTGTTATAATTTACTAGTGTTTTGTCTTGGTACAGTAATATTTTACTCTGCTTTCCCCTATCGTATTATTAATATGTAGCCTTGTCAGAATGCCTCAAATCTCACAGACTTACCACTGATTATAAGGTATTGTACCATATAACTTCTCTCCTCCTTCCCTTCTACATCTATAACCTTAGGCAATTAGGTGTAGTAAAAGACAAGCAGGAGTTATGTGTAGTTTCAGGCAGTACACAGACTTGTTAGTTACTTAAAAATGTCTAGTTAAGGCATCATTTGTGGTCAGCTTTCTTCAGAACAGGCCACATGCCTGTCTCAATATGTTGTTCTTTTTAGTTCATGGTGTGAGATGGTCTTTCAGCAGTTTGGTGAGAGAGAGAGGGTGAGGGAGTGAGCACATTTATAGGTTTTCTGCCCAACTCCTACAGCCAATAGTACGTCATGGTACTTAAAGGCTTCTGATACAAGCCAGTTCCAAACAGCCATACTTCAGACCAATGGGGGGACAGAACATCTTCACACCTGCCCCCCAAACCATATTTTAAGGTAAAGCCTGGCTTTGTGTGGGGGTTGACAGAGAGATTTCAGAGAAACATTAACCAAACTTCTTTGAGGCACTTCCCCCCAACTCTGTCGTAAAATTCAAAGAGACTCTGTCCTAAAGGGGGGAAGGGGTTCTTAAACCATCAAACCATTGCTGTTATTATCTATAATGTAACACTAATATTACATTGCTTTGTCTAAGTTACAAATAAAGACATACAAAATATTTATCAAGTTGTATGCAAAATTTCACATCACAACAACTAGGAACACAGAAACAAGCAAAACATGTTGCACTGTAAGGAGATTTCAGCACCTTAAAAGAGAATGACAAACAGATGAATCTCGGAATACAGGAAATATTCCAACAGGTACTAATAGAGCTCATGATGTCTTGCAAGAATTTTGCAACAGGATAACAATTATATTCCCATATGCAGTAGAAGTTCCATTTATCAATGATCATCTAAAATTTTTCAACCTCTAGATTGAACTGGCCTAGCTTTAAAGGAATAAATAATTGACAATGTTTTTTTAGTGATGTAGGCATCATTTTAACAGCATAAGTTTGTTTAACTTTTGTTGTCATGGATCAACTTCCTGGCTTATCAGAGGTATGTAGTACCACTCAAGGATGTGAGGGGACACTGTCACTAACATTATCATCTCCTTCTTCTTCCTTAGCTCCAAGAAGACACCCAGTGAGGGCAACTGACTATGCCCATTCTGGGTGAGTCCTATAAAATCGGATATCCCCAAAAGAAGGTTTCTCACTTTGGTACAAGTCAGACCAAAAGACGAAGCTCTTCCAAGCCAGACCTGCTCAACCTAGCAGCAATTACAAGTTAAAAGAAAGAAATGTGTTTCATTATTTGATGGCATCATGCAACATTTTTGTCTTCAGTCTTTTGCTTTGAATTAAATGGGACAACCCGGTAGTGGTCCTAACATTTTTTGGACCTGACCTTTATTCCCACCCAACCACACTGTGTAAAACACAATGGCTCTCTGGTACTAGATACAGTATCTGATTTCATTGTGTCTTTCTTGACTACAGTATACCCATAATACCATTGCCAGATAAATAGGTCATCATTTTACTGTATATTGGCTAATAGTATAAATTCTCTTACGCAATTAAGTTATTAATTAGTAACACCTTCAGCTTGTTGCTCTGCAGAAATTATCATCACTACAATTTTGAAGTCAGTAAACCCTAAACTAAAAACTCTTAATATGTAAAACAATTCTGATACTTTTTAACTAAACTGCTTGTTCAAACTCTTGTCCTGTTCTAATCACCAAATAAAAACTATGTTTATTTGAGAGCAACCAATCTGCTCTTTAAGATGCCTTGAATTCTGTCCCAAAATGTTTCAGATAATTTTTTTTACTTCACTGAAGTTATTTATTTATATAGTTTTTATTCCTAAAATATTTATTAAATCTTTGATATCCCATCTCCTTTATCCCAAAGCTTATATGAAGACTATATGGAGGCAGCACCTAAACTAAATAAATTGTTAAAAAAAAAAAAGAGAGCACATAAATCAGATTTATGGAAAAGGAACAGAGCAGTCTTCTGACTTCCAATACTGTTTATAAAGTGTTTGATTGGGACATGTTCAAGAAGAATAACCAATTAAGCCAATATTAGACAGTGCATAGAATATGCTTTTAAGTCAGATGTATGAGAAACAAAAAGTAATTTTGAATTGTTTGTACATTTAGAGGATTAACAGTGTAAGAACACAATGTACTGAATGAAAGTGTTCAGTGCAAAAAAGGACCAAATGTTGGTGTCCAAGGCATTTCATTTGAAAAATGGGAAATTGAAAGAATCTGCATTTTGATTTTGTCACCTAGATTACAATTATAACATTTTTAAAGAGTTGATTGGTAACAAATAACCTTATGTAAACTCATAAAGCAAACAAGAAATGTCTAAAATGAGATATTATCATTCATTTCACGGATAAAAGTGAAATATCTTGCATGAGAATCAACTAAGCAGACAACTAGGTAAACTCCATAGCATAGAATCACCTAATAAGCAGATTTCTGTTATACACACAAAGAAGTAAACTAGGATGATCTGTTAGTGGAGCCAAGCATCAACATTTAGATATCAAAATGCAAGAAAGTGAGCCGCTTTCTCACACAGAAGTAATAATAACCTCTAAAAATGAGAATACTGATTTGTTTGCATATTTAAAAAGTTTTGGTGTGTGTGTGCGCACCCTGTGGTGGGCTGAGGGTTTGTTTCCTGCCTTGCGCCATGTGTTGGCTGGGATTGGCTCCAGCAGACCCCCGTGACCCTGTAGTTAGGATATAGCGGGTTGGATAATGGATGGATGGATATTTTGCCAATAGAAATTGGAATAAACCCTCCTTGGAAAAAAATGCTATAAAATATGTATAAAACTTCATGTTGTTGACCAAAATCAGGTTTTTAGATCAAGAGATGAATGTGGGCAAACATAAACAACTGGAGAGTAACAAACACACAAGTCAGCCAATTATGTAGAAAATCATCTCAAAACAGAAGGGTAGTATGTCTGCAAATTAATAAATAAGATGATGTTTAAGGTTAAAGCTATCTCTAAAGCTACTGAAACAAAGAAACAAAAAAAGATACTGCACATAAGACCTGAATAATGAATAGCAACAGAGCGGTAAGCCACAGCAGTCAAGCCAAATGAGTGAAAAAGACAGTTTTTGAGCCAAAACAGGCAACAGTTCAAATCTAAAACGGGCAGTAATAGAAAGCTTCATGAAGCAGTGATTTAGAGCTTCATGAGATAGCAAGTATTAAGCCATGATTCTAGCCTGCATAAAAAATAAGCACAAGTCAATAATTCCAGACTGTAGAGGCTAGGCTGCCTGACTCAAGAATAGATGGAAAGTTGCAAGGCTTTGAATGTCAGGCTTAATTAGTCAGGGCTTTAGGAATGAAATTACAGAAATGAGGCTGTGGGATTGGGAAGAACGCATTAGGCTGGGCTTTTGAAATTAGACTTCCAGAGCTAGAGTGTATGGAGAGGCTGCTTGAACAACAAAGTCAAGTTTACAGCAGAGCTATTTTGGCACAGTTAGCTATTAGCTAAACAAAAGGGCTTGATGGACTGAATAGTCTCCCCTTGTTTGTTAAATTTGTTATTTTCTAAGGAACAACTACAGACTGTAGTGTTATAATGATAGGTGAAAGATACCAGAAGATTAAAGGCAGATCATATCTGAAATAAGCAATAGTGATAAAGACGTCTTATGGAAACTCTTATATTATTTATACAATTCAATTAATTTAAACTAATTTATTTTTGTATAGCCCAAAATCACTCAAGAAGTGCAGCAATGGGCTTTAACAGGCTCTGCCTCTTGACAGCCCCTCAGCCTTGACTCTCTAAGAAGGCAAGGAAAAACTCCCAAAAAACCCTTGTAGGGAAAAAATGGAAGAAACCTTGGGAAAGGCAGTTCAAAAAGAGACCTGAGTTGGGTGTGCAGTGGGTGTCAAAAAGAAGGGGGTCAATACAATACACAGAACAGAACAAATCCTCAATACAGTATAAAAAATGAAATATTTACAAGTATGGAGCAGAATTTAACAGTAGATGATATCACATAATATGGTTTGGATTTGTTTAGAGTCCTGGAGACCTCAGCCATCAAGCTGCCTCCCCCATTTGGCCATTCCACAGCTGAAGCAGCACTAGGCCAGCCAATCCGATGAATAGACCCCTCTACCCCACGATTCCTGCGATCCTCCATCAGGGATGACTTTACCTTAGGCAGGCACAACAACTTGGCAGGTGGGCCATGGCACCAAGTGCCACATTTGAGTACCAAGAAGAGAAACAGAATAGGTGAGGGTTAGTAACAAATTACAACTATCATGTTACTTATGTTTTAGTGTTAATGACTAACAACAGAGATGCAGTCTTTACAGTTAATCAGCAGCTCTAGTCAGGATATGCTAAACTGAAGTAGTGAGTCTTCAGCCAGGTTTTAAAAGCTGAGACTGTAGCAGGCAGACCATTCCACAGTTTAGGGAACCTGTAACTAAAAGCTCAACCTCCCACTTTATTTTATTAATTCTTGGAATCATTAGCAGACCAGCTTCTTGAGATCTTAATGTGCGCTCTGGTTTGTAAGTCATGATAAGTTCAGACAAGTAAGCCGGACCTTGGCCATTTAATGCTTTATATGTTAAAAGGAGGATTTAGAAATCTGCCCTAAACTTAACCGGGAGCCAGTGTAAGGATTTAAGAACTGGAGTAATGTGTTCATATTTTTTTGTTCTTGTAATAATTCTTGCAGCAGCATTTTGGATTAACTGGTGGTTGTATAAAGAGCAGTTTGAACATCCAGTGAACACAGCATTGCAGTAGTCAATCCTACTAGAAATAAATGCATGAATTAATTTCTCAGAATCCTGCTTATTTAGAAAACGCCTTAATTTCTCAACATTTTTAAGATGGAAGAAACATTATTTGGATAACTTTGTAATGTGCACTTTAAATAACATGCTAGATTTAAAGATAACTCATAGATTGTGGGCTGATTCAGTAAAATCAATGGTGATTCCAACTCAGTTAAATGATGACAAAATTTGTTGTGATCAGCGTCATTCCCTCCAACAATTAACATCTCTGTTTTATCAGTGTTTAAAGATAGGTAGTTCTCATCCATCCACTCCTTTAATTCACTAACACAACTAATTAAAGACAACATCGGAAAAACTTAATTTGATCTAAATGAAAGGTATAACTGGTTGTCATCTGCATACGAGTGAAAATGAACCTTAAATTTCCTAATGATAGATCCCAGTGGAAGCATGTAAACTGGAAACAGTAAAGTGGAGTAAAATAGAATGGTCAATGGTATCAAATGCTGAGCTTAAGTCTAACAACATAATTACAGTGGAGTTTCCTTCATCAGAGGATATCAGAATGTCATTTATAATCTGCATTAGTGCCGTTTCTGTACTATGATCAGTGCAGAAACCAGACTGGAATTTCTCAAATAAATTGTAATGCGTAAGGTGTGACTGAATGCTGATTGGCGACTATTTTTTATAGTATTTTAGAGAAAAAGGGTACATTTGAAATAGGTCTATAATTATTAAGTACAGGTGCTGCTCATAAAATTAGAATATCATGACAAAGTTGATTTATTTTAGTAATTCCATTCAAAACGTGAAACTTGTATATTAGATTCATTCATTACACACAGACTGATGTATTTCAAATGTTTATTTCTTTTAATTTTGATGATTATAACTGACAACTAATGAAAGTCCCAAATTCAGTATCTCGGAAAATTAGAATATCAATTAAGACCAATGCAAAAAGGATTTTTAGAAATGTTGGCCAACAGAAAGTTATGAACATGAAAAGTATGAGCATGTACAGCACTCAATATTTAGTTGGGGCTCCTTTGGCCTGGATTACTGCAGCAATGCGGCATGGCATGGAGTCGATCAGTCTGTGGCACTGCTCAGGTGTTATGAGAGCCCATGTTGCTCTGATAGTGGCCTTCAGCTCTTCTGAATTGTTGGGTCTGGCATATTGCATCTTCCTCTTCACAATACCCCATAGATTTTCTATGGGTTAAGGTCAGGCAAGTTTGCTGGCCAATCAAGAACAGGGATACCATGGTCCTTAAACCAGGTACTGGTAGTTTTGGCACTTTGTGCAGGTGCCAGGTCCTGTTGGAAAATGAAATCTGCATCTCCATAAAGTTTGTCAGCAGCAGGAAGCATGAAGTGCTCTAAAACTTCCTGGTAGACGGCTGCATTGACCTTGGACCTCAGAAAACACAATGGACCAACACCAGCAGATGACATGGCACCCCAAACCATCACTGACTGTGGAAACTTTACACTGGACCTCAAGCAATGTGGATTCTGTGCCTCTCCTCTCTTCCTCCAGACTCTGGGACCTTGATTTCCAAAGGAAATGCAAAATTTACTTTCATCAGAGAACATAGCTTTGGACCACTCAGCAGCAGTGCAGTCCTTTTTGTCTTTAGCCCAAGCGAGACGCTTCTGACTCTGTCTCTTGTTCAAGAGTAGCTTGACACAAGGAATGCGACAGCTGAAACCCATGTCTTGCATACTTCTGTGCGTGGTGGTTCTTGAAGCACTGACTCCAGCTGCAGTCCACTCTTTGTGAATCTCCCCCACAGTTTTGAATGGGTTTTGTTTCACAATCCTCTCCAGGGTGCGGTTATCCCTATTGCTTGTACACTTTTTTCTACCACATCTTGTCCTTCCCCGCCTCTCTATTAATGTGCTTGGGCACAGAGCTCTGTGAACAGCCAGCCTCTTTAGCAATGACCTTTTGTGTCTTGCCCTCCTTGTGCAAGGTGTCAATGGTCATCTTTTGGACAACTGTCAAGTCAGCAGTCTTCCCCATGATTGTGTAGCCTACAGAACTAGACTGAGAGACCATTTAAAGGCTTTTGCAGGTGCTTTGAGTTAATTAGCTGATTAGAGTGTGGCACCAGGTGTCTTCAATATTGAACCTTTTCACAATATTCTAATTTTCCGAGATACTGAATTTGGGACTTTCATTAGTTGTCAGTTCTAATCATCAAAATTAAAAGAAATAAACATTTGAAATACGTCATTCTGTGTGTAATGAATGAATCTAATATACAAGTTTCACTTTTTGAATGGAATTACTGAAATAAATCAACTTTGTCATGATATTCTAATTTTATGACCAGCACCTGTATGTATGGGTCTAGGTCTGACTTTTTAAGTAATGGTTTAATGACTGACACTTTTAGTGCATCAGGTACTGTGCCATACAATAATGAACTATTGATAATGCTACAAATAGGCGCTGCAAGAACATCCATTGTACTTTTTTTTTAGTTTTGTTAGCACTGGATTTAGGGAACAAGTTAGATTTGTTAAGACTTCCTGCTAAGTTACAGGATTAAAATTACTAAAGTGCTGAATGCAATGTGAGACAGGGTCTGCTAAGCTAGTATGCGATTTATACTGTGATGCTGAGATCTGGGGTATTTTTAATTTTTTCATTGAAGAAGATCATAAAGTCTGTACTGCTAATATCTGTTTGTATTTTGCACTGTAGATCTGAATTCCCATTTATTAATTTAGCCACTGTTCTAAACAGTAACCAAGGACTTTTATTATTGCTATTGATTATTCTACAATAGTATTTTGAGCAAGCTTTAAACAGAGCTTTTTTATATTTTTAACACTCTCTGTCCATGCAATTTGAAAGACATGTAGCTTTGTTGTTCTCCATCTGCGCTCCAGTTTTCGACACTCTAATTTAAGAGCTCGAGTGTTTTCATTAAACCATGGAGAGTTTCTATGTGCTTTGATCACTTCTGTTTTAAGGGGAGCCACTGCATCCAGAGCATCTCTCAAGGTCACATTATAATGTGATGTTAGATGATCTAAATTGTTTTCCACATTTACATTGGATGTTAACTGATCTAAATGGTTTTCTGCAATTACCCTCGTCTTGCTCAAAGTATCTATAAATTTTGAACCAGAATTACAATCTGTCTTTGTTTTAATCTGTGAGTGTGTTGGCAAGGGCATGACTAAATCAAATGTAATTAAGTAGTGATCAGAAATAACTTCATATAATGGATTAATATTTAAATTTTAAATTTCAACTTTGTAAGTTATAATTAAATCTATTGTGTGGTTATGATTATGAGTTGGACTTTTGACAATCTGACAAAATCCTACTAAATTTAACAAATAAGTGAAACATTTGCTAAAAGTGTCAGTATCCACATCAATGTGTGCATTAAAATCCCCCATCAGTACTACATAATCATAATTTATAGCCAAATCAGATAAAAGATTGCTAAATTCAGTCATGAACAATGAATATGGCACTGGTGGTCTGTAGATTAGCACTATAATTGTGTTGGAATCTGTTTTAATATTTAAAGTGAATGCCTCAAAGGATGTAAAGTCGCCTAAATTGTTAGAAGTGATTTGCATTTTGTTACAATGAATTATTCCAAGGCCTCCTCCTTGACCAGAATCTCTAGACTTATGAAGGAATAAGTATCCATCTGGTGACAGAGTCAGATTTACTAAACCAGGTTTCAGTGAGAAGACACAGATCAGATTTAGTACTTAATACAATATAATTTACCAAAACATTATTTGATTTTGTGTCTGCTATTCTGAATGAGGGCTGAGGTAGCAACACACATAACTGATCAGACATGACATCTCTAACCAAAGCAAAAAGACTCCAGTTCATTCTAGGCCAATTCTATGAATCCAAATATCAGGGGAATATGCAATCAAGATTCTGCTTTTACTGTAAAAAATACGAAAAAATACTATTCATTTAAAAACATTTGATCACACCATGCAACGCAGCTTGTGTTTGCACATTAGCTTTCATATATAACAGCACTCAAGCGAGTGAGTCTGATGAAAATTGTCACTCTTTGATGTCAAAAGCCTTAATTGTCATACAAAATATTTCAGT
This sequence comes from Polypterus senegalus, assembly GCF_016835505.1. Lineage (NCBI taxonomy): Eukaryota > Metazoa > Chordata > Cladistia > Polypteriformes > Polypteridae > Polypterus > Polypterus senegalus. The sequence continues at coordinate 138,868,597 of NC_053155.1, read as the reverse complement.
TGCTATGAAGACTCGATTTTTACAGCCATACATAGACAGCACAGGAGTTACTACTGTTAGAATTCATGTGTTTAAAGGTGAAGCAACAGTCCTATTAGAAAGAAACTATCTTACTGGTGCTATGATCTGGATTCAAAAAATCTGTGTCACCAGGGAGCTATATGGCAAATGGCTCAAATGAGTAAAACTACCAGGAAATTGAGTTTTAGTTAATTTTGCAGTAAAGGCTTTGATTTTTGCTGCTCCATAGGGAGGGTGCAACAACTTTTAGGACAGTTTTTACTTGATGGTGCGGGTGCGTGTTTGTTGCTGCCACGCAACAATAAAAAAAATGAAAATAATAACAATACTAACGTGTTGATGATTAAAAAATAGACTTCCACTTATCTCTCTATTATAAAAAAATTCTTGGAAGGCTTGGAATTAGACGATACGGGATTGTTTTGGAGACTCTTTAATATCCGCAAGAAACACTTTAACATTCCGTGAGAAAAGGCAGTGAGATAAAAGGACAGCTGTTGTACAGGCTTTTAAATGAACGACCCGCAGCGCGATAGGCAGAACACACAGCTCGACAGCAGTGGCAGCAAGCCAGCAGCTGATCCAACCACACCTCCTTAGCGTGCGTTCAGCACCCCTCTCACAACGCGAGTGACAGAGACGCAAATTGGCTTACGTGTAGCATGCCCCTTTCGGGGGAAGGGGCTGGGCGAGCAAAGTGAGCAGGGGGAAAAGCCCCCTAGTAATCTACAAATATATCCTTTTAACATGATCTTGCATTAATTTGCTGGCAAACCATTTTACTTCCGTGACAACTACCTCTTATTTTACTGATGGTTGCATGGTAGGTGACTTTCCATCATTCAAAAAATTTCATGCAGGCTGGTGTTTTTGCAGACTATGCCAACTATCTTGTGATTACCACTTTAAAACAGTGTTACACAGTGAACTCATAACAAAGTCAGTCAAAGCACTGTCCATTATAGTTCAATCAAAATAGCTTCACCAAACATTTCACCAGGGGTTTAGTAGTGTTAAGGTCCTGTCCTGCCATTATCAAAACAGTACATCTGACCTCTCTCACATGAATTTGATTGCACTCCTTTAAAACACATTTAATACAGGAATGGGAAATAAAGTACTGGGAAGCATATTTTCACCAGAACATGTATAAAGATTAATCTTTCTGTTTCTGTGGCTTATACTATAGGTACTGTATACCACAGTGTGCACAAAATATTTTTTCCCAACCTAATATGACTATGAGTGTAAGGAAATACTTTTAGGTACCCAACAGACACCCAAACATTAAAAACTAAAACCCTAGCATAACCAACTATTTTTGGCAACATTCTTTGGAATTTAAAAGAGCACTGTGCATAACAGTATGATTGAACAATAATAATAATAATTCATTACATTTATATAGCACTTTCCAAGGTGCTCAAAGTGCTTTACACAGCGTTTCAACCACCACTAATATGCAGCATCCACAAATTAGCTGTTAGGTGGTGAAGGAGTGAGAGACAGTTAGCCAATCAGAGACAGGGGATGATTAGGGGGCCAGAATGACCAGGCAGGGGTGGGCAATTTAACCATCCTACTTTTTATGAAGCATGCCCAGGGATCTATAATAACTACGGAGAGTAATGACCTCGGTTTTACGTCTCATCTGAAGGACAGCGCCATTTTTGCAATACAGTGTCCATATCACTGCACTGGGACATTGGGATCCACATTCAGACCACAGGGTAAGCTCCCACTGCTGGCCTTATTAACACCTCTTCCAGCAGCAACCCAAGCTTTTTCCTGGTTGGTCTCCCATCCAAGTATTGGCTAAGCTCGAACATGCTTAGCTTCAGGTGGGTGACCTATTCTGAAGTGCATGTTGTATGGCAGCTGGCTCAAATGTTTACATTATGTTATGCTAAAGTTGATATAGTATGAACATCTATGTGTCCATTTTAAGGGCTATATAAGCAATCTCTCTCTAAAAAGCACAATCTCTGTTTATTTATTTGCTCATTATGCAATGGGGGTGGCTTATTTTCAAAACTTGTGGCAAGAAATACAATATAATCTTTGTATTTTGGTGGTGTGATGGTTAGCATGTCTGCCTTTTAAACAATAAGTCTGGATTAGATTATTTTTAACCATTTCAGTAATCAAGAATTTCCCCTCCAAATGAGTTTAACTTTCATAATTTCTTTTCAGTCAGTTCACAAATTTGGAACTAAAGTCACACAAAATTCAAATTCACCTTTAACAGCCTCTTGAAATGAGTTAAAAGAGACCTTACTAACTGGTCATGACTTAATTCTTTATTTCCCAAGAAAATTAATGTTATTAAAATGAAGATTCTACCTAAAATGCTATGTCTTTTGCAGTCAGTTATAATTTTACCTTAATAAAGTCCATTTTTAAAAAACTTGATACAGTAATAACTCTGTCTATTTGACATAAAGGTCACTAATAAAAATAAATTCTAAGTAAAAAAAAAAACGCGCTTTTGGAATTATGAAAGGAAATAGCAGTGAATTTGTATCCACTTGGCTAATGTCGCTCATGGCAGCCTGGTGAGCCTCTCACCAAGGGGAAAGGAATTGTGGTAACACAGTTAATGATGCAGTTCAGTTTCTTTCATGGCTCTGAGAAGCACTAACCAGAAGGAGACACCTAAAATCAGCGATACCCAGCATCCTTGCATACACTTTCTGGTCAAACCACAATACAGATACCACCATCACCAGAGATCTTTCAGACTTCATGGCAATTAATATGCTACAGTGATTCCATCCTACGCCCTGCGGTGGGCTGGCGCCCTGCCTGAGGTTTGTTTCCTGCCTTGCGCCCTGTGTTGGCTGGGATTAGCTCCAGCAGACCCCCGTGACCCTGTAGTTAGGATATAGCAGGTTGGATAATGCATGGATGGATGGATCCCATCCTATTGCCTTACTCAACTATGACAAATAAATGGGGTATTATCCAGGAAACCCAACCTTTTGTTTTTCCTATGTTCACATTAAAGGGCTCATTGCTCAATTTCAATCTGAGCAAAAAATTGGATTTGAATGTCTTGATGGTTCACATCCATAAATACAAGTCACCTGTATCTAACTGTAATGTGAATGCATCTGCCCACCGAACCGCACGCATGCACACATTGATACGTTTGTCCATGAGTTATCTGTCACCCAAAGTCATATCTGTGAAACAACGCCTGGCATTAAAACCAACAAAACAAAATTGATGTACTAGTAGCTAATGAATACATCAAATTTTGATCTGGAGGACAGCAAACAGTTCATAAGCTGTACATAATTAGGTTGAGACGGTGAAAAAAATGGCAGATGGCTAGCCATTGCCGTTTCTGCAACTTTTGCTGGCACTGCTACTCCAAGAGATGTGTGAGTGTGGGAAAGGAGTCAGCAATGGTGGGGCCGTGATTGTTGTCAGAGCTGTAGACTCTCCTCCATTGTTGTTTGTCCGTGCTGCCGAAGCTGGCTGATGACAACAGCACTTACCTCAGGTGTATATGCAAAAAAAAACACATTAATTCTAATCTGACCGTTCTCTGTCACGTTACATGGCCATGAATTGGATACATATCTGATCTAAGAACGCATATGAAAGTGACTTAAATCAGATTTTGAAAACATCAGATTTCTGTGCCCACACAGCCCTAAAAACATCAGATTTGTGTTACATTATGGCAAAAACATGGATTTGACACACTTCAACCTGGTAACGTGATTGCAGCCTTCCTCACTTTGTTGTCTTTATACATTTCTATGGAAAGGAATTTCTGCACCATAACCTCCTTATATTCTATGCTTTGTGCACCAGTCATCTAACTGTTATCAACATGGTAGAAATCCAGTGATTTGGCTACAGACTAATAATGTCTTCATTTATACCGCTACAAGATAAACATATATTATTGCCTTCCCTAAATTATACAATTTTTTATTGATATGCAATACACTTTGTATTGTATGATACATGCATGTTAAAAATTTATATGTTCCAATTTAAAAACTTTCCTTAAAGACAACCTTTTGTTGAAACATTTCTATCATTATATGCAAGCCTAAGATTTCTCAAAAAGAAACCTGGAAAACCTACCAGTTCCCATAAACTTTCTGCTAATAAAATCACAGTTACTTTTAATGTGAAATGAGTTATAATTGTAGATCAAAACACATAAAAAGCAAAAGCATGTGAATTGCAATTAAGAAACTAATGAACACAAAATATATCTCAAGTATACAAAAGTCACAAGGTGATCTCTGCACTGATATTTCAAATTGGCATGTGGGTTGCTTCCTAGAGGCAGGAGAAATATTCTTTTTTTTCTCTCCACTTACTTGAAACTAAAACACTGTAAGACTGTGTCACATCTGAGGATCACCTTCCAAACTCTGCTACGGCATGCAATACCACCCTAGAATGACAGGGGGCAAGGTCGCTGTGTCGTCTCATTTTATATATCTGTAGTTCTGAGCAACTGTGCTCTGCCAACACCATCCCAGAGACCCCGCCCCTTTGGACTGGGACACTATAAAGCCAAGAAGTTCTCAGAGGTGGGTGTCTCACTTTAGGGAGAAGCCTCCCCATGTTGGAAATCAGTGACCCACTCAGATGAGCCCTTTAATCCACAGAGCATAGTCGACTAAGAAGGCATTTGAGAGGCCTATTTCTGTTCTGTTTTCTGGACAATCAATCAAAAAGAAAACTCCAAATTCAGACCACACCCAAAAAGAAAAAGAAACAGCAACAGAAATTTAGAGCCCAATCTAAAATAGTATCCAACGTCTGTCTGTCTGCTTTTCACTTAACAGATTTATTTATTTATTTTTTAATTTTATTGATTTTATTGTAATCATTCCATACAAATAGATACATTTTTACAAAACAAAAATAGGATTGAAAGCAAATCAGCCCTCACCCCTGAGAAAGAGAGCATGGACAACAGACTAAAACTTGAAAATAGTAGAAATGAATAAATTGATGAGTTTATTAGGTGGATAGAGATAAATGGAGAAGAACAAGAAATGGGGAGAGAATCTACTTCCTCAGTGCTTTAAGAGCTTATTCTAAAATATTATTGATCAGATCCTGCCAGGTTTTGAAAAAGTCCTGCACTGATCCTCTTAGATTTTTTCCAATTTCAAATAATATAAAACATCAGTTAGTCACTGACTTTAAAGAGGAGAGTTAGGATTCTTCCAGTTTAGCAAAATAAGTCTGCGTGCCAAAAGTGTAGTAAAGATTTAGATTGAGTTTTGTTCTGTAATTTGCTTGAACATTCCGGTTGATTTTGTGAGTTTGCTCATTGCGCTAAGAATCATAGTTTGCTTGTAGAAGCAATATATTCATGCGATTCCGAGACCGAGGCTGTAGGACGGAGGGTTTGTGTGACGTCAGAAGTGGGGAGCCGAGCATAGCCCTTCTCACTCTTCTGTTTCACTACTATGTGGGTGGAGCCATGGGGGACAGTTATCTATACTAATAAAAGGCAAAGCCCTTACTCACTCACTCACTCACTCACTGACTCATCACTAATTCTCCAACTTCCCGTGTGGGTGGAAGGCTGAAATTTGGCAGGTTCATTCCTTACAGCTTCCTTACAAAAGTTGGGCAGGTTTTATATCGAAATTCTACACGTAATGGTCATAACTGGAAGCAGTTTTTCCATTTACTGTAATGGAGATGAGCTTCAACGCCGTGGGGCGGGTTTCGTGTGACATCATCACGCCTCCCACGTAATCACGCAGTACATAGAAAACCAGGAAGACCTCAAAAAAGCGCTGAAGAAAACATGCATTATATAATTGAGAAGGCAGCGAAACAATAAGAAGCGAGCAAGTGACATATACAACCATATTCATGAGTTCTGCTACTTCGGAAACAAAGCACGATGTAAACCTACACTTTAAATTAAGTTCATAGACAGGCTTCCGCTGGCGTTTGTAATTTAGTGCCTGCCCATATAAGGCCGTCCGTCAGCGGCAATCCAATAGCAAACTGCCACGGGTAAATATTCACGGGTGAAGGACTGTGCTTATGGAGATGAAGATGAGAGGGTCAGGGTGGTGTTTGACACAAACTCAGCGAAACTGGGAGAGAAAGTTTTAAGTGCCAGGACTAAGGTAACATTAAATACAGCTATGGACATAGCACGAGATGGCACCAGCACAGCTGGGAACCTTCGATGGATGTACACCGAGCGGCTCACATGAACTGACGCAGTGCACAGATAAAAAGCAACAGTTCCAAAGAGCTGAACAAAAACCGAATTACACAATTGAAAAGGCAGCAAAAAATATAAAGCGTCTGATACATACAAGCATATTCATAAATCCAAAACAAAGCACACGTTGGAAAAAGTCAATGTCCCGCTAAAGGAAGACAGTGTAAAAAAAACCCGTGCATGCAGTGTTTCACGTCTCAGATAAAGAGGAAGACGAGCTGTTCATTGATGCAGTAAGAAACGAATCGATGTATGAAACCTCTTATCTTTACAACGATTGACAAACACGGAATGTAACTTGAACACAACACATCCTACAAATACGAACCTGATTGAAAGAAATAATGATAATCAAATCTTTGATGACAGCAACACTCAGTAACACTCACAAAACAAATACTGTATATTGACAGTCATGTTACGTTATTTTTAAAATTTTCCCTTTTCTTTTCTAGCTTTTTAACACACTACTCTCATGATACGCGGGTATATATATATGTATATGTATATATATATAACCCGATCTACATACTCGAATAATGGATACTTTATTCGCCATCAGTGATTGTTTTGGTAAAGCCATACTCAGTGTATTCATTAGATGAACGGTAAAAAAGTAAGAGCGAGGGAAGGATGACTTATTGAGGCATGCAGGCTGTAGTGCGCGTCAACTCTATCTGAATTGCGCGATCACATTTGAAAAAATATATCTTTTCAAGTTATATTTAGTCCATATGTGTCAAACTCAAGGGCCGGGCCACATCCGCCCGGCGTGTAATTATATCCGGCCCGCGAGATCATTTTATATACTGTATTATTGTTATTAATGTCCCAGGTATATGAAGCGCTGGTAACACAATAAACTACAGATCCCATAATGCAGCGCTTCAGCTGCCTTGCCGAACACTTACCGCGTTAATCAAGTGTAGCTTGATAAAACAGCAAGTAAAGTGAAAATGTTAAGCAAAAACCCATCTTGCTTTTTTAGAATTATTGTATATTAATGGGTTCTGGGCATGTTTTAAGAAAGTTTTGAAGAGATCTTCTTAAATAGAATTTGATATTTTTCCAATTTTAAATAATTGAATACATTGTTTTTCCATTGATTTAAATAAGGTGGATTGGGATTTTTCCAGTTGAGAAAAATAAGTCTATGCTAGTACTGTGTTAGAGGATATTATATCCATTTTCTTAAAGTGCACTTTAATCCTATCTGGTAGTACTCCATATACAACCATTAAACCAATAAGAGTGATTTTAAATCCAGGGTTATCCAAGAGATATGCAGCACTTTAATCCAAAAATGATTTAAATGTAGCTTTGATGTGTAATGCCAGGCATTTTAGAAGACACCTTTGATATATCCAGGTTCAGTTGCACACTAGCACAGGTCAGATAAATTATATAGACAGATACACATTTGGCACCATTTGGCAAATGGTAGCGGTTTTTGACTTCTCATTGATTCCATTTATACTCAGTTACTTTAAATATTTGTGTCACAAACACTGACCTCAGCCTAAGTCAGACAAAGCAGCAAATTCCTAAATTCGTTATAGGGTTCTTTATGACTTCACAAAACATTTTGTACATTGCACTTAGACAATATTTAAAAAAAAAAAAAAGCCATTGCTAGGTACACTGACTGCCTGTACGGTCATTGAAATGACCATTTAACTCATTTCAGAGAGATTGACAGGTACAAAAAAACCAAGCATTTACTTGGTTATGCTTTAGGCCCTGCTACCATGAAATAATCTAAGCAGACTAAAAAATGAATGGGTGTATATACTACATAATAGCTTTAGTAGTTTGACAGCAAGAGCAGCACTAGGGTAGCACTGGACAGAGTAATTGTGTGGAAAGTTTGCAAACAGAACACCACTGTATGAGAATGTGGAAAGACAGGGGGCATGGTCCCTTTTGTGCCTGGTGCCCTGACAATAAGTGAGATGCAGAGATAGAGAGTTCAAACCAATCATATAAAAAAAACTTTCTTCAGGAGTTTGTAAGGAAGACAATGCAGCAGGTATCTGACTCTCAATTTGGTGAGAAAGCCAAAGATGTTTAACACATGAACTTTAAGGGTTGGCTGCTGAAGGGAATTTTGTCTGATATCCCCCATAGTCAAAAAAGTGCCCCCCTTCGACTTTAGAATTGATTCTAAGATTTAGATGGAACTGAAATCTGATAAAGATTTAGAACTACTATAAGCCATACAAAAGGTGCCTAAATGACAAGAGCTGAAATGGAGCAAAGCCTTGCTAACCAGGGAAAAACAGACTAGAACCATGAGAGAAAGGGAAAGAAAATTAAGGTGGTGTCACAATAACAGACATCAAAAAGGTTTGGGGCAGCCACCCATATATTATGCCCTGACTGCAAATGGGCATTTTCGCGTGAGTTGCTCACAGGTTGGAGTCCAAAATAGAACCTGATTTAAGAGTGAAAATCGGGTGGCTTTAAAGGCCGGGACAGGAAGTGACATCATTGGGACCAGAACCAGAATTGACATCTTCAGGACCGGAAATAATGTCATCATAAGTGATGCCATCAATGGTACCGGTGCCGGACGTGATGTCATCAATGGTGCCAGGAACTGCCAGGATTTCTCGTGTATGGTCTGCAGAGGATTGAGAGAGAAAGTAAGTGCAGCTCGCCACCCCCTGGTCTGGCATGGTATTACGATTATTCAGGCCCTTTATCTGCTTCCCAATCGCATGTGTGTGACAGTGGAAAGGTGAATGATTTGATGTGGTGCTTGATGGGCAGACAAGTAGGCTAGCCTACCAATGTGATAAACAGGGAAATCCCAGAGGGCATCTGGATTTAGATTACTCTTCTTTATACTTTGTGTTCTTTCTTGCGTGACCTTACCTGATGTGTTTTACTTGCATGAAGAAATTGCAGTTGAATATTAGTGAAACTCTTAGCAGAGGTATTTATCACATTTTAAACATTTTTCTATTTCAGTTTGACAAATTAGAGAAAAGCCAAGCAAAATGACACCTTTTATTGGCTAACTAAAAAGATTACAATATGCAAGTTGAGGCAACTCAGGCCCCTTCTTCAGGCAAGATGTAATCTTACATCTTGCCTGAAGAAGGGGCCTGAGTTGCCTCGAAAGCTTGCATATTGTAATCTTTTTAGTTAGGCAATAAAAGGTGTCAATTTGCTTGGCTTTTCTCTACATTCATAATGGCTAACACGGTACAACAACCTAGTACTACAGTTTGACAAATTAAAATGCAAGGGGAATGTTCAATGCGATTAAAGTCAAAAGAAACTACAAACTGTTCCAACATAACCAAAAACTGAAGCCTGTGTGTTTTACTTTAAAGTAAATCACATGCCCTTGGTTTCCAAAGAGAATGTAACCAATGTATTCCGTTCATTACTCTATTGTAAACTTGTACAAGCTAGTGGTCTGTGGCAATAAATCTGTTATAAAGGGCACAATACTCAAAGTCAGCTTCAATTAAAACAAGGACAAAACAACTTCACCTACAATAATAATTACTCTTTTTGCTCTGCACAAGGATAATTAATAATCTGTTTTATGGTATAAAATTTAGCATTACATTAGAGGCCAACCCCCACCACCGTTGCATAGCACCTAATTTATCTTCCTTCACAATTTTAATGAGACTAAGAGCATTGTTTGATTAGTTACACAGATAATTAAGACCTTTTTCAGTTTTCATTCTGCACTATTCTTGGAGTGATTATTAAGGAATTCTATAATATAGGGACGGACAATTAGAATTGTACAATATGGTGTATGCTACTGTTGGCCAAATAAACTGTAGTTAATGGCACAGGCTTCAATGTTTATTTTCTTCTTATTACATGCGTAAATCATACAATTGAGCACGCAATCAAGAAAAATCCTTGGAACAATTACTGTTAAGCACTGTCAAAATAAACAAATGCATCTTTAATTTGTTAAAAGCTGAAGGGTATATTTAACGCATTACTAAATGATGTAAAGGTATATCTTTGCTATCTATTAATTGCCTCTCATTAGGATTACTTTGTCATTCCTTCAGAAATTTAATTTATATTTTTGTTGGCTCTACTATTTACCTTTTCCTTATGAAAAACTAGCAAAATGTATATAGTTTAACATGAAGGTAGTAGAGTTTAAATAATCCTTCAGTTATTCTGAATATATTGATTTCTCTTTCAAAATAACCCCACTGTTTAATTCTAAAAGGACCCAATAACATTCTATGTTATATAGAATAACATAATGTAACATTATCAAACACATATTAATCCAGATCAGGGCTGTGAATGGTACGCCATCTACCTTACTTTAGCTGGCAGATGCTTTAACACATTTTTAACTATATCTAAGTTAATAATTCCTCAGAAAATTTGAAAATTTCAAGTAACTTTGAAAAATATTTTAAAAATAGAGTAGGTGAATAATGTATACTGTTAATAACCTATGTTTATTTTGGCCTCACTCAGACTTGCATTATAATTATTCTAAACATCAAATATGACAAAATATATCAATAAGTGTGATGTGAAAGCATTCATACATACAGCAGACATGGCCAAATAATTTCTGGTTGATACTCTTTAACTGTCTGCGTACTACAATAGTGTATGGCAGATTTCAAAATCCTTCTTTTAACATATAAAGGCTTAAATAGCCAGGGCACTGCTTACTTACCTGAACATATCATTACCTACAAACCAGAGTGCACATTAAAATCTCAATGTGCCAAGCATCTTATAATTCCAAGGATTAATAAAAATAACATGAGAGGTTGAGCTCTTAGCTTCAGAGCCCAAAAGCTGTGGAAGGGTCTGCTTGATACTAGGAGGACCTTCAGTCTCAGCTTTTAAATCCAGGCTGAAGACTCACTAGTTGATTTTAGTATACCCTGAGTAGAGCTGCTGATTAGCTCTGCATACTGCATCTCTATGAATAGTCATTAGTACTAAAATATAAGCAATATATTTATAAACTTTTACTGTTTTTCTTCTTATTGTCCTCATGTGTTTTTTTGTTTGCCTATTAAAAAGTCATCTCAGATACAGGAGCACTGGAATCATCGTGTAGAAAGGTCCTTTCATTGGATTAGCTGGCCCAGCACTGACTCAGCTTTAAAATGGCCATTTGTGGGGAGGTGGCTTGTTGGCTGAGGAGTCCAGGGGCCTCATGCATAACACCGTGCGTAGAACTCACAGTATAACATGATGTAAGCACAAAAGCCGAAATGTGTTTACGCACAGAAAAATCCAGATGCAGGAATCTGTGCATTCGCCAACTTCCACGTTCTTTTGCTACATAAATCTTGGTCAGCATGAAAAGTAACTCTTGTGCACGCGCGTGCTGTCCCGCCCCAACTCCTCCCAGAATTACACCTCTTTGAATATGCAAATTAATATAAAGTGCCCTAAAGCTCAGCGTTCTTTGAAAAGACAATGGGAAAAGCAAGAGGGAAAATGGAAGAATTTCAGCGAATACCAAGTAGAGGCAAGGAAAAAGTACTATTTGTTGGTTTAAACAGTGGTATAAACAAACAAAAGGAAGTTGATCGATTGACATAGCATGTCAGAGAAACTCGAAAGCTCAAGTTTACAAAGTCACACAGTGCCCTAAATAAAAAAGAAGTTGTCAGATATCAAAGTCGCCGTGAAAAGGTGAGTCGTAGCCCACTGTCTAAGCGTCATATGAAAGCTTATTAGGGTACAGAGGAAAAAAAAGGCACACAGTGGGGAAAAAGCACGAAATGTTAACTTTAATCTCGAAATTTTCACTTTAATCACGTAGTTTATTTTGTCATTAAAGTAGAACATCATAAACTTCATCTTAAAATCGTTTCATTAACTAGTTTCTCAAATCACATCGTAAGTAAAGTAACACGTTAAATGCTTTGTTTTGCACGTGTTCTTCTGTGTGCTCTATGTGTGTGAATCACTACGTGCTTCTTAAACCAGCTTTCTCTACCTCTGACAGGACACAGAATCCATTACATTCGTGATATTACAGCTCTCTGAATAACTAAAATACCGAGATGTATACGTGATATTATCATGATGATAGGAGTTAAAGCATGTTATTAAACATGGGTTTCACGATGGTGCAGTGATTGTGCGTGACTTTCGATGAAATAATTTATTGCAGCAGTACTCATGACCGGCTCTAGGCTCTTGGCGGCCCTGGGCAGAAGAAGAATCGGTGTCTCCTTCGCCTGCCAATGTCAATTTGGTATCTTATGCACGGTGGTTGGCCAAATTCATTGCGGAAACTGCATAGCCGCCTCGTGCTCATGACACAAGCATTTAACTTTTGCCGAAATTTGCGGCTGTGTTTTTAGCTGTGTCGTTATTTTATATATTGAATACACAATCAGCTCTGTTATGGACGTTAAGTCATCTGTAAGCTTATAATGCCGATTCTTTAAAACTTTTAAGGAACATTGAAATATCTTCGTAGTACACGTTTAATTATTCTATCCTTTACGCCAGTCCCAGTGAAGCATACAGTGCGAGCGGAGTAGAGCACAAGATCCTTGCAAGCGTAGCGACACCGTGTCCTTTAATTATTAACAATATAGATTATTTAAATGAAGTTAAAGTTTTATCTGTATAATATAATAAACATATTTTGCTGCATTTCATCTTAAAAATGATATTGTCATCATATGTAAATACACTCTTTATAAAGTGGCTCAGGTTTTGCAATATTATAACTGTACTGCAAGTTTATAGTGGGGCAACTGTACTAATAAGTACTAACAGTTCTACAAGGAGCACTTGATGGACTGATTGAGTGTGTTTAGAGTTTTTGGAATGAAACTGTTTCTGAACCGCGAGGTCCGTACAGGAAAGGTTTGAAGTGTTTGTCATATGAGAAGCAGTTCAAATAGGCAGCATGGCTGAGGCAGCGTTTACTCGACGCTGTATACCGATAATTCTCTTTCCAATCAGCTGCTCCGAGTGGTGCAGTGAGAGTAATATGGAAAAAGATTATCCGATGTGGCAAACCCTAATGGGAGCAGCTGAAAGAAGAAGAAGAAGAAGTAGGTGCAGTGAGAGTAACAACGTTAAAGCAGCTATGGTATTTAGAATAGTTTGACCATTCCGTGGACCATTATATTGTTACTGGTTAATTACAATCAAATGCATTACACTAATAAACAATATGCGGTTAATTTCACTGTATTTATAAAGCTGCTTCAGGAAAAGAAAGGATAACCACACAGGAACAGTAGCACTGCTTTGATGCTGGGTGCCTCCAGTCTGCAAAACCGAGCGGAGAACTTGCGTACGACAGGGTATGAGGTACCGTGGAAATGTGCGTGACTTTACACCAAGTTTAGGTTTTATACATCACGATTTGAACGTGGAAACGTTCTTACGCAACATTTCTGTGCGTACACACTGTTTATACATGAGGCCCCTGGCCTGTCTGGCTCCTTCTGTACAAACTGGAAGTGGTTCAGCAATTATCTGATGGGCAGATATTGTTGTTTATAATTTATGTTAATTAGTTTTTACTTTGTTTTTTAATATATTTGAACAAATTTGTATCCTCACATGTGATAGTTATGTATATAGTAAGTGGTATAATCTGTTACTGCATTTTTCCCTTTATTTTGTACTATTGTATTGTGGAAGTGTTGGATTGGCTATCTAGTTCTATGAAGAGAATTACTTGTGTTGTGTTTTATGTATTGTATTTACCCCATTCTTCAATTTTTTTCCCTACAAGGACTTTTTTTTTGTTTTTTCTTGTCTTCTTAGGGAGTCAGTGTTGAGGGACTATCAAACAATAGGGCCTGTTAAAGCTAATTGAGGCATTCCTTGTGTGATGTTGGGCTATACAAGAAATAAATTGTTGTTGTTGTACTGAGGTAGCATAAGTTAAAACAGTCCAAAACACAGTCAGTTACTCATTCAAAGGGATAATGGCTTTGTGAGTTAGTGTACTCTGTGATGGACTGGTGACCAGTCCATGGCTGGTTCATGCATTGCACATTATGCTGCCAAGATAGGCAGTCTCTTAGATCTTAAAATGGCTTAATCGCATATGATGATGGGAAGACAGACTTTTTATGTTCACGTGAATGATTTCTGAACTTAGTCTTCTCATTATCTGCACATTGTATCTACAATTCGTAAGGGTCTTACGTAAAATGAACATGTGAACAAACCTACTATAGTACATGTACATGAATCTTAGTTGATTTTTGCCAAAAAATACAGCTCACAAATGAAAAATGACAAAATATTTATTGTTTAAAGTTTCTTATGTATTGAAAACTATGGCATTTGTACACTGCTGTATCATATACATATTGTTCAACATGTTCTGTCTTCTAAATATTCATATACACCTACTGTACTTAGTTCAATTCATCCAGCATCGGACAACAAGGCAAGAAAAATCCAGCTCTACTCATAGTGACACACACTAAGGGCCAATTTGGAGTTGCCAGTTAACCTAACACATATGTCCTTGGACATGGGTATTCAAAACTGAAATACTCAGAGGAAAACCCACCCGGACACAGGCATTATGTACAAATGCCATGTGTAGAATTCAAACCCAGAACACTGGATATGTGAGGAAACAGAGCTAACCAGTGTGTCACAAAGATGCATAGTGAAAATGATGTTAAAGGAAGAAGAACAGATGTCAAAAGTGTTGGGGCTCCAGCTGGGAGACGTCATTTAATTGCCACATTATTTATTTATTTATTTTTGCCAAATAGTCAGATATGTTTTTTGTGCTTTTGACGCCCTCTAGCATCCTAAGTATATCACCAAACTGCAGAAGTTCTCTATGCCTCGCTCTCGAATGTCACTTGGTTCATGGTTTTTTTCTTCCAGCCTATAAGGGCAGAAGCCCTCAAGGGAGATGAAGTCATGCCAGGCTTCCTCTTCTTTGTATTTGTCTACTCTATGGAGGGAAACAGAAAGTGATTGAACAAACGTTCCACTGATGCACCAGGAGCTGTGTACAATAGCATGAAATGTGTGAAACAGAAAGACAGTCCTTCAATGATGTGCCTCCTGTGCTTTGATTCACCCAATGTGGAGTATTCTTGGGAAAGAAAGGTGATGCATTGCCTCTCTGGAGTTCTCACAAATATGGAAAGGTGACACTAGTTGCCCATCTTGATTTCATGAGTTGGAAACAAAACATGATGGTAGCCTTCTGTGTAACATTTTGTACTTTAAGCTGTCTCTGGAGGAAAGTGAACAGTACCCTTTATACAGTTTTGTTGTTCCACAGATAAGATGAAAAGGTTATTGCCTATTGTCCATCTATTGACCCCCAGATACAGAGAGCAGTTTAGCCTCATGCAAAGTCTTCCCTTCATCAATTGAAAAGACAGTTTAGGACCATGTCCTGATTAAAAGGGTGATAACAGTGTTTATAATTTGTCATAAAAGTATTGACAAAAAGCTGAGGACATTTCAGTTCAAAAACAGAGAAACATATTTGTGTTTCATCTTGGAAGTTTGCGATTGGGTTAGCAAAAACAGGCAGTGTAGGGAATCCTCTATTTGAACTCCCCTCTTTGTGCTTTTCATTAACTGATATAAAAGTGAGTCACTGAGAAAGGAGGAAAAGCTTCAAACAAATTTTGAGATCTGGAATATATTCAACATATCTTACTTTACCCAGTAACATGCTTATTAACATGAATGGAGCAAATGGCATTTTTGCTGTCTATTCTTCATGTTATGACATCTAGTTTTAACATGTGAAAGAACTATTTCAAGCTCCCTGCATCCTTAAACAGGATACGTTGGTTGTGAAGACAGATGCGTGCTTTCACTTTTGATAAAGGAATCTGTCAGCATTTGTGATTTAAAATAGCCGGACCTGCAAGAGCAAACTGTTTATGAAACAGTGTAATTTATGCTGCTGCAGGAAAGAAAGTTAAAATGAATTACGTGATGCCCTGGTTGCCCGCAGCTGGCATTGCCTCCCTGAACACTGATAGACATAAACCAAGGATGGAGTACTGCGAATGAGGACGCAGAACAATAAAAATAGGGTGCAAATCAGTGCATAGTGCTTTTATTCCACAGTTTAAAAAGTGTTCAACAATAAAGTACAGTGCAAAGCCTTCTGTAAATAAATAAATAAATGATCCATAATAAAAATCAGTGTCTTGGTGAAGATTAAAATGTAAATAAATAAATACTTAAAGCAGGTTAAAATTGAAGGTTAATACACAGGATCCATTCCTTAAAACTATTATCCTCAGTGTATCCTTATATATTTGGGCCTCCACTGCTCTCAATCACTGTCTGCTCTTTAGCAGCAGTTGCCCTCTGGCCTGCCATGATCCTGACCTGCCTCCAGATTTCACTCAAAACACCAGCACAGCACATCTTTAACCTTCATCTTCCCAATTTACCCTTCTCAGGTCAGGCAGTCAGGCAGAGACACCGTCAGCTTTGGTACATCTCTTGTTCCAGCAATTTCAATTAGTACCTGCTGGGGTGCTCGTAGCCAGTCCACCATTGTACTGATATCTGATGCTGGTCTAGCAGGAACCCTGAAGCACCCGTTCAGCAGAAGCAACACACCCCTGGTGCGTTGTTTCTCTTGCTCCCTTGTGGGGCTACCAACTGCTCTGCCTTCCTTCCACTGCACTGGATCGTACTCCTGAAATGTACGTTGTCTCTCGAACCTTCATCCCAGATCTAACGACCTCCAATTCCTTTTAAACTTTTGTGGGTGCATGCACCCTAATTATGCCCCATGGAGTGTCGATGAGAAAATTGGCTGAACCAGTCGCATCTTCAAGTGAATGCAACTTAGACAATTTCCCCATTAAACACTCTCTAGATGCACAGCTATGCTACCCTGTGCACCCACAGCAACGATTATTATTATTAATAATAATAATAAATTTTATTTATATAGCACCTTTCTCATGTTCAAAGCACTTCAGAGTCTCAGAAACTGTGACATTGGATACAAATGTCTCCTGAATGGAACAATAAACAGATAGATACTGGATATACTAAGCATTGAATAGAACAAAAGACAATAAACCAGAGTAAAATACTAAATTTAATACTGAAATAAAAGCCTAGCAGATAACATAATTTGTGATATAATACACACACAAATTAAACTGAGCATCTGTACAGAGAGAAAGACTGAAATAGGGGAAAGAATGTCAGGTTAACTTAAATGCCTTCCTGAACAAATGAGTTTTAAGTTGTTTTTTTAAAGGAATGAATTCAGTCAGCTGATCGCATTAATTTCAGAAGGTCATTCCCAAATCTGGGTACTATACAGCTGAAGGCCCTGTCACCCATAGAGTGCAGGTTAGGGTAGGGCACAACAAAATTGCCAGAATGAGAGGACATAAGTGGGCGAACATGAGCATAGTGATGAAGGAGGTCAATGATGTAGTCCGCTGCAAAGCCATTTAAAGCTTTGTAGAATTTTATACTCCATCCTGTAAGACAAAGGGAGCTAGTGGGTGATGGGTGTTATGAGCTTGCTGTTGCTAGTTCGTGTTAGGAGTCTTGCATTTGAGTTTTGAATCAACTGGATCTGTGATATAAGATTAGAAGTGGCACCTGTTAATAGGGAGTTACAATATGTGATATAGGATGTGATTAAAGCAAGGACAAGTTTCTCAGCATTAGAAAAGGAGAGGAACGTGTAAGAAAGTTTCTTAATGTGGTTTATGTGGGTGGAATAATTAAATTAATTAAAAAAATGACACCAAGTGCATCAGAGGAAAGTCTGATGAGATCACCGTCAAGAGTGACTGAGAAGGAGCTCATTTTCTTAAGTTGTGCTTTAGTGCGAATTTGCAGCAGTTAAGTTTTGTTGCAATTTTAATTTTAAAGAGTTCTGCTCCATCCAGGTTTTAATTTCACTGAGGCAAGTTGTGAGCTGAGAAAGCCTTGATGAAGTTTCACTTCACTATTGAAATATATTTAAGCATCAGCTGCATAAAAATGATAACCCATTCCACAGCTACGAATGATGTGACCAAAGGGAAGCATATAAATGCAGAAGGGCAGAGGGCCGAGGACAGAGCCCTGAAGGACTCCTTGTGTGACTGGCACTGAGCTGGATCTGCTGTTGCCAAAACTAACAAACTCTTGCCTATAAGTCAGATATGACCTGAACCACTCGAGGGCAGTGTCAGAGATACCCAGCATGTTCTCCATTCTGGACAGTAGAATGTCATGTCTGACATTGTCAAATGCTGAACTGAGATCTAACAGAATTAATATGCTGGTTTCTCCAGAGTCTGCTGCCATAAGCAAATAATTGATTACCTGAAGGAGAGCCCTGAAGGGTTCCATCAGTTTAGTTAAATAATTGGTGAGTTGGGAGGCAACAACACGCTCAAGAACTTTTGAAAGAAAAGGTAAGTGAGATATATGGTGAAAACTTGTAAGATTGTCAGCATCAAGATCAGACTTTTTTTAACATTGGGGTTACAGAAGCGATTTTAAACATGTCTGTCACAAAGCCAGTGTCAAGGTATGTATTTATTACTGTTGTAACAGTTGGGATTATGGCATGAAGGCAAAACTTCAGAAGTGTGGTGGGGATGGGGGTCCAGTATACAAGGAGTCAACCTCATCTTACAAAGCATGTGATTAACAAATGCAGATTTGACTGGTGAGAATTTAGAAAAAAAAAGTGGATGAAGTAGGAAGACAGGAAAAGATAAAAACAGATGATGGATTTATGTTAGTTGAATTATTTAGATCTTTAATTTTATTGCAGAAAAAGTGGAAGAATTATTCCAGAACATGTGATGATACTATACTGTCATAATATGACCTTTATATGGGAATGGAATAATGAAACTGACACAGTAAAGGTTTTGAGCAAATTAGTATTTATTTTTTAACATGCTTCATTTCACAAATGAAAAAATTAGTAATAGTTTTAAAAAGATTGGCACCCTATGCAAGACTGCTTCCTCCCTTGTACCCAATGCTGCCCAGATAGGCACCAGTATGCTGTGATCATGAACTGGACAAGTGAGCTTGAAAATGGCTACATTAAAAATAAAGAAAAGTAACAAACACAAACTGAACTTTGTAAAGAGTGACAGTAACTGATTTTGATTTCCCTAACCAACAACAAAACAGATTTTATGCACACTACTTTCAGGCCAAAGAAGACTATCACCATGTACGTCAGCTAAAGATTTCTTTAATGCAGTCGTTTACTGCTTCTTTTTCTTTTTGAAGGTACACTTTAAACCCCATTCAGAAGGAGCAGTTTATTAGGTTGTCTTTCTATTTTATGAGCCTGCTATTTATTGCATTGCATGGTTGTGCAGACTTGGAACTTTTTATAGCGGCGTCAAGTGAAAGGGACCAGTTCTGAATGGGAGACCAGTCCAGTAAAGGAAATGATTGCACACACGCTTACACCCATACTAAGTCGTGGACAATTTAAAGACATCAATCTACCTTAAATGCACACCTTTCGGAGGTGAAAGTAAATTGTAGTATATGGCGAAAACCCACTCTGTGAAGAGTGTGGCAGCTCTGCACAGGCAGATCAGAGTGAAATTTAAACTCAAATCCCTGGAGGAGCTAGGCAGCAGCACTGATAACTACACCACTGTGCCATCCAGCACTATTAGAGCAGGCACACTTTTCTTATGACTATAATCATTGAATCTAATGTTTGAGTCATCAAATATGTAACATAAGCCATGCTTAAATTGTCAAATGATTATGCTAGGCTGAATTTCATATATAATTTGATTTTAATGTCAACTTAAATCAAACCTGATGGACAGAAATCCTATTAAATGAAACCTAAAACAGTTGACTGCACAGTGGCCACTGACATACTGTCACCTATGGATGTCCCTTCATTGTTTGCTGTATTTTGTTTAATGTATAATAATAATAATCACTGGATTTTTTTACAAAGATATCACATGTATGAGGAGTCCCACCCTGGTTATATCAGTCAGAATCATAATCAAGTGAAGCTAGCTTGGTCTCCAGGTATGTTTGGTTTTGTTAGCTTTGTTTCCTGTGTGCTTGCTGGAGAGAAAGTGTGTTAAATTCATTGGAGCACCGTAGAGCTTTCCATTCCTGCCATTTCCTTCAAGTTTATACTTGAGGGATTTGTGAAACAATATTCCATTGAGGGCGCTTCTGCAAAACCCATAGTCCTGCAATTGGTGAAAAGTAGTATAGTATAATAATAACAGTATCTCAGAACCAGGAAACACTTCTATCCATAGTCTTAAGGTTGTTGCTGTTATTATGGAGTGTATGTAAAGCTGAATTGGTGATTCTTAGTCTGGTGTGTAATCAGGGCCATAATTGGTAGAATTTATCACAAAAAATGTTAACGATGACTGCATAATACCTCTTCTACAGTATTATGAACAACCTCATTTCACTCCAGTAATGCAAAAACAAATACTGGCTGCCATTGACAAGTATTTCACCTTCACATGGATTATTGTTGGAATAAATAACAAAACATTGTAAGGCTACCCTCTTGAGCCAATCAACCCCTCTGGCCACTCTTACTGTATCAGTGAAGGATTAATAGTGATCAACACATAATTCACTAATGTACCTGTTTTCCATGTTTAAAAATGCTTTTCACATAATTACAAGCATGCAATTAATCATTCAGGAGGTGTACCTTACTTTTTTTAGATTAAACTTTATTAATCCTTTGGGGAAATTTAGATGCATGCAGCAGCAGAAACTTAATATACTTGCAGGACAAATAATACAGCCAATCAATCAACCAATTTGTAAATAAATAAATAAATTATATTGTGCAGAAATTTCTAAATGAACTGAAAACATGCATTGGTAGGAAGCATTGAATTTCCTGATAGTAGTGGGCAGAAAAGACCCCAGAGGCTCTTTTTAGCACACCATGTTGGAATGAGCATTTGGCTAAACATTCTCCAATACAGCACATGCCTCCTGGAGGAGATGGAGGGGATTTTTCATGATGGCATCCAAATTTGCCACCATCCTCTTTTCCACAACAGCTTCCAGTGTGTCTAGGGGTTGCCCTGTGGTTGAGCAGGCTTTCTTTATAAGTTTGTCAAGGCATTGTGCTTCTTTTGAGCTCAAGTTGCTTCCCCAGAGAGACTGCAGCACAGAACACAACATTGGCTACTGCGGACTGATAGATCATTTCCACCAGCTTGCAGTATACATCAAAAGACCTGAGTCTCCTTAGGAATACAATATTATGTAAATGCAGTAGTAAGGTATTTTGATTTCAGTTTGGCAGTAATGATAACCTGACAAAGTCTTGCTGAAGCATTGACACTACCAGGTTGGTTCAAGGAAAACAAAACTCCCAAAGGAAATCTACTGGAAAATGAGTTTGAAAGAGAGTCAGAAAAGAATAGCCACAGTGGAAGAATGAGAAAATGGGAGGTCCTGAATCTGAAAGTGTGGTTGTGACAGAAGTGTACTTGTTGAAGCTTGGGCAGAAATATGAAATAGTCCTCTCAGTCTATAAAAGACAGATTTCAAACATAAGGTGTGAGAGGTGCAGCTGACCCTCTCTTTGATGAGAGAGACAGAGAGAGACTGAGGTCAGATGTTACATTGCAGGCAGGGAATATTCCCTGTCTTATGTTTATTTTTCATTTTATGGTGTTATTTCTGCATTTGAATTATTATTTTTCATTTGTTTTTTTTTATTTTGTCATTTTTGATAATATTGTTATTTTTACTTATTGCTAGCTGAGATCCATCTGTGACAAGCAAATTACTGCTTCAAAACTTTAGAAGAATAAACAGAAGCTGATTTCATTTCTTGAAAAATAATTACTAATTCCACTTTGTAACGGATATTAATATTATATTTGCTGAGACTGAATTAATATAAATACTGAAATGGAAAATTGTGATAATAAATATACTGTTATTCATATAAAAGTCATCTGAGGTGATTAAATGTCATATATAAAACAATTGCTTTCTTATAAAAACGTTTTCTTTTATTTCACTTGTGTGCAAACAACATAAAGCTGCACATTAGAGACAGAATCTCTTCTTAAATCAATGATGCAATTTTCAGTGTCTAACCTTGTGATTTGTATATTAACATAGCAAAGCAGACACAAATAGGAAATTGCAGAAGTTTAAAAGAGAATAGGAAATTATTGGGCATGATCAGTTCTGATGTCTTGTCAATATTTCAGCCCCTGTTAATGTGGCTGTTAAGAGCTACAACCTTCAATGTACGGTTTCAAATTGGTTGTTCCATTGTTCTTGATTTTCACAATTCCGCATCAGACTCTTTCTTCTGGCATCGGAAGATCTTGGGTCTGAATTGGTTCTCTTTCTAGAAGGTATATTAATTGAAAATGAATTAAAAAAAGAAATAGAAGCACAAAAATATACTGACTTTATTCCACAAAACGTGAATGGCTAGATCTGACAGGGTGTTCCCGCAACAAAGTCCGTGAGTTCACACCTAGAAGCGGTATCAAGGTAACTGTATTTTTTTTTATTTAATTTTAATTATCCCCAAACTTTCAACAATCTGTATGCATAACTGATTTTGAACTGAATATGCTAGAAAAGAGTGTGTTACCTAAACAGAAACTACCCCAAGGCATACCATTAAATTGGGTACAGAAACAAGTGGCCCATACTTTGACAGGGACCAAGACTAATATACAAACCAAACTTCATGTAAATCGGATAAGTAATGCTGAGACATATATACAAATAGACAGGCATTCTTGACTTTATTTATATGGATATAATATTTATGTTGTGACAGATAGAGGCGCTATTGTCCTCTTGAACCCTCAGACAATATGTCAGACAACAGGTAAAAGTCCAAATGTTGATTCTATTATTAATAAACAGTACACAAAGCACCCTTCTCTCCACAATACTCATCTAAATCACCATGATAATCAATAATACAATCCTCCAACTCTCCCAGACACGCTGCCACCCTTCCACCCAGCTCAGCTCAACGCTCTGGTGTTTCTCAGAGTCTTTTATAGTCCTTGACCCAGAAGGGTTTCCCATCCTTCAGTCCATGTGACTCCATATTACTTCAGATAAAAAGTCCTCTTCTTCATCCCAGAAGTACCTCATCTACCCTGTCGCTGTGACTAAGACGTACTTCCGGGTTATAGGGCACAAACGACTCTCTGGGCCTCCCTGCAGTGTCCTCTGTTGGCCCCTGTGGTATCCAGCAGGGCTGTAAAGGAAAACTCCATCGTCCATGATTCCCTGCTGGTATCCGGGGCACCTCCATACTGCAGGGAGAGCTCCATCTGGCGGCCTGGGGGTATTGGCCGGGATGACAAGCCCCCCATAGACCATAATGTATATAGGATTTTTGATTAGCTATATCCCTGTTTTCCTTGGTTGGGACCATAAGAGGCAGGGCCACTATTATGTCACTCCAGGGGGCTGCCTTGAGCCTTTATATTTTACGTTGGGGATTTGATCCCATCAGAGGTTCATTTGGGTTTGTGGTGTCTAGAGAACTGTTATGTGTACTTCTACTGGATTTTTTCTGGTTTATTGGTTTTTTGCTTCTTTCTTTGGTTTCTGTTTTCTAGATGCCTCAGTTTTGTCTTTTCCTTGTTTTTCTTTCATTTTTGAATATCTAAATACATTACTTAAATACATGGAATTTTGTTTTTTTTTTAATTTCAAACCAGAGGTTTATGGTAACCACCACAGGGTATGTTTGTGTATTTAAATATTTAAAGTATATGTTGAACTGAAAAAGCCTGAGCCCCATCAAGGTCCTGTGTAGGCCTCAAACCTGGTCTTTTAAGTTTGGGGGCAGGTGCCTGGGGTGAGGCTTATTTCTTAATAGACAATTGTAGTTCCTGTGTGATTTGAGGCTTATTATTTATTCACACTTTTTCTTGTTCTCAACCTTTCTTGTAGTCTATCAATATATATATAATGCAAACTTTATTGGCTCAGTCATCAACAAAAGCAATATTTCCGGTTTAGTTAAAAAGTGGAACTTTTTCATGATTGTACATTTAGGGCAGTAGGCATCCTCTAAGAAATGACATTTCAATATCTCAATATTTAGAGGTAACCCCCACAATAGAAAAAAAAATGCTTTGACAGATTTGATTGAAGTTTGGTGAAGTTATACAAACAACAAAATTAGCCAACACTTTTTATTTTTATTTGTTGCTAAATTTTTAGTTGTCTTTATTTATTAATATTATGCTAACTTACATGCTCTGCGCTGTAATGACAGTGTTCTTTATGCATACAAGAAATGAAACAGAAGCAACTGATTGTCCATGTGAATAGCACCAGAAACCAATAGGGTAGATGGGAAACTGAAGACAGGGCAGTGTTCTGCACAGGGAAAAAAAGAGACATGATCACGTTGTGAAATGGATAAAGAAAGTTTGGTGAAGCTCAAGGAAGATGCAAAGCTAAATGGTTAGCAAGTACTGTTTTTAGTTGTTGACTACCGGTACTCTTATATGTGTTCTAGCAGTCATCTTAATATTCATTCCAATCCAAAGACCTCCAGGCCTTGGTTGTGCAACTGAAAACTGCAAGGAAGACAGAATGCCTAAATTTGTTCTTGATCATGGTGCTGCAAAGTCCAATGGAGACCCTTCTTTTCCACTCTTAAATTGGGCAATACATCAATATTGGTCTTAGATCAAGGCACTTGAATTTCTAATGGGAAAGCCACAGACGTTTTGTCATAAAGCTCAAAGCTACTGTTCCACACGCCTCACATTATTCCATTATTGTAACACATTAGGTACCAGCATTTATGTATATGAAAAATACATTATCATTTGTAGACTTTCATATACAACTGAGGAAAAGCATGAAAAGGAAAACTGTACTGTGATGACACTGTAATGACTTGATTTTCCCCCACTGACATGACCTCCTTTAACATTAATAGTTATGACCCGGGATGACTAGAAAAATGAGAATACATAAGCAAGCAACAAGGTTGGTGAAAAAGTGCAGTAGCCCATTTTAATCAACTCAGAAGTCTTCAAATTATTAATCCTTAAAATTCAGTGCTGGTGAGGAAGTTAAAAATCTATAAATAAAGCCAAAACATACTCTGATGAATAAAGTATAAACTCAGAACCAGTATCATCTACCCCCTACCCAATGATCTCTCTCTGCTTTACTCTTGTCTTTTACCACACACCCCTCCTGGATGTGCTCAGTGGGGCTGAGACCCTGTCACAAGTGGCAAACAACCAACTCCTGTCCTGGTCATGTTCCCTCTGTGTCACACAGGACTCACTAAGCCTGACTCAGTATTACCTGTGCCTCCTTCGGCATCTGCAAGATCACTCGTAGACCTTGATTGCTGCTGCTCTTCCCTGTACAGAAAGAGCAAAACATTCCACTTCTGGAGTGCCTGTCACCACACTTATCCACGGAGTTTCATCTGAGTTTCGCTGCCTTCTTTCATCAATGGCTCCATCCTAAATCTGTCCTGTTTCTGTTCAATCACATAACTACTCTGATTTCTTTATTTTCTGTGTCTTTCATTCCCCTTTCGCTCCTACTCAGGACCTTTATACCTTATGGCTGTAGGTGCTCTGATTAGTGACCCACCAAGTCCTAGTGAAGAAGACTAAGCTGGTCACACTTGCATGTTAATAAGCAATCAGTTTGCCTCCCCACTGAATACTACTAATCCGCAGGGCTTTGTAGCAGTGTGTACCTGCGCCAACTAGCCTGTATTGCACTGAATCGCCACATGTACTTAAGAAAATGATGTAAATGAAAATCATAAACATCTAATAATGATAATAAAATACAATGAAATTTCATATTATTCCAATTGATTACCCATTTCAGTTCAAAAGAATACACTTTCCTGTTAAATTGTGTTTTGCAGTGACTATCAACAATAGCCAAGTCACTACAAAAGGCAGAGAAAATCAGAATTGATCTAATCAGGAATGTTTTACTCATGTAAAATTGTGTAAAGCATGTTCAAGAGTAAGCAGGTCCAGTGACCTAATCATATTATTATTGCTGCATATTATTGGACTAATACTTTTATACAAAGCAACTAACAACATTTGAGATACAGTTCCATGTCAGCAATTACCATCACTAAGTAAGGGTTCAAAATATTACAGTTCTGATGCACCACAAAAACTGCTGCCATCAGCTGAGTGCCCAGCTCCACCTGAAATAGGTCACACTAATTAATATGCCACCTAAACAATGGGACCTCAGTCTCCCCTTATTCAACAAATCACTACGCTTCATATGTACAATAAACTATTTTTAACTATATCATTGGTAATCATTTAGCCTTAGCAAATATTAATGTTTAATATTAAAGGAGGGGATTGACTAATATACCACAGTGATTACCTTTTAACTACAATGTGAGGCGTTGGTTAATTTGCAACAGCTTAGAGCTTCATAATTGTAATCTCTAGTCATTTAGAATTCAATATTTGTTCCTTCTCACTCACTCCATTATAAGAAATTTACCATCCACAGAAACTGTTAAATATTTCATTTTGTGTGAGTAATGGCTTTCAAACTATTGTCTGTGACATGCTAATTTGGCTATAATGTTAACAAATTATTGGGATACTGTATACGTCTTCATGTAAAATGTTTGCTAGAAGGAAAAACACCATTATGTGAAGTGTTCCATGCAGCAATTATTACTTTGTGTAGCTTTTCAAGCTGCTAGAGTAGATTTCATTTAAGCAGTATTTTGTAGGATGGTATCTAAGACAATTCGCATGAGGACTCTGGGATTCTTTTTAAGTGTCTGCAACAAAAGCAGCTACATATCATCATTGCACTGAACAAAATGTTATCCAAAATATATCTTCCTTTCTCAGTCCAATAGAAGCTGTTCAGTTTGGACACCTCACTCACCAGATTGACTGCTGTTTAACTCTATTTCTACTGAGCTAATAGCGACCACTTTTGCACTAACTTTTTAAATATTTTATTTTTAAGGTTTTAGCTAACCAACTAACTATTTACTTTTCTCAATCCATATTTTTTAAAAGTATTGCTGAGCTGGTAGATATTATCATTTTAGACATACTATTAGGGGGAGTCAAGCTAAAGTTAGAAAATGGGATTTATTAGAAAATGGAATGAACCTTAACACAACTGATCATGTCATTTCTCAATGTCATCCCCACCCTTCTCAATACACTTGTGCCACCTGCCTGGAAGTGCCTGGATTCCATCAGAATAAAAGGTATTGTCTTGTCCATGCAACCACTTGTAAACCCGAGTTATTGTTGAACACTACATGCCGAGGGGTACTACAGTCACTAGTGCAAGTTACTGTGACTTGCTGGAGACCAATGTGAAGCTTGCTATTCGATCCAAGTGGCAGGGACTGCTGTCTCAAAGAATCTTTTTGCAACAAGACAATGCCCGCATTCCCGCCCACACGCTGCTAAGAACACCAAGGCTTGTCTGAAGAAACTAAAGTTTGAGGCATTGCCACATCCTCCTTATTCGCCAGATTTGGCACCATGTGATATCCACCTTTTTGGACCGTTAAACAAACATCTGGGTGGTCATCGATTCAAGACAGATGACGATGTGAAGAAAGCGATGCGCGAGTGGTTGCAAAGGCAAAAAAAACCTTTTATTCTGCTGGAGTCCAGACACTTCCAGGCAGGTGGTGCAATTGCATTGAGAAGGGTGGAGACGACATTGAGAAATGACATTATCAGTTTTGTTAAGGTTCATTCTATCTTCTAATAAATCCCATTTTCTAACTTTAGCTTGACTCCCCATTGTACACATAGTCTAAACAAAGTGCTGTTATATTGCATGTAGTATTTTAATTAATACAGTACCTATAAACATTTTCACCCACTGGAAAACTTTCACATTTTATTATTATACAACACTGAAACAGAGTGGGGTTTTTTGGGTTTTTTGACACTGATCAACAGAAAAATACTTTTTAATGTCAAAGTGAAAGCAGATCTCTGCAAAGGGGTCTAAGTTAATTACAAATATAAATACCAAATGATTGATCACATAAATTATTTACCTGCTTTAAAGTCATGATTTAGTAGATGTATCTTTGGCAGCAATAACAGCCTTGAGTTTTTGTGTACAGGTCTCTGTGGTGTATCGGGTCCACAGCTCATGTCAAAAAGGCCACTTTTTAAATAAATAATCGCCGCCTTTGCGGCTTAGAGAGGGGCCATGGTAGTGTGGCGTATCGGTTCCGAGGGAATTCGTGATGCGGGTGATCCTCGCTTAAGTGCACAGGTGAGGAGTCTTCCACATCCGTAATTGTTCCCAGGAGCTGCAAATTGCCACATCTGATCCACGTCCCCTTGATAAATAGAAGCACGAGGCAGCTAAAAAATGAAAAAAAAAAAGAAGAAAAAACATACAGAGGTTGCAGGAGAGGAAGAAGGCAGGAAGCAGAAAGAGAAAAAACGGTGCAGGAGAGAGCGAACGAGCAAGCAAAGGCTTGAGGGCAGCTGAGCTGTGAGCCTGGGTGTTTGGCCAGCACCCAAGGAGCAGTCGATTGTGGTCATTCCCGCTGAGCATTTTATGAAGAGTGGGAGTGACCGTAAGAAGGATGGCTTGCTGCGTAAGGCCGTGGAAGGCAGCAGGAGTCAGGACTTGGGACATGAATGCCCCAGCGTGAGGGCCCTGGTCACTGGGGACCCACGTTATGGTTTAGTGAAGCCTACCAGAACCAGGTATTGGTGAGGCAAATGAACCAGAAGAAGAAGGCATATAGAAGGTCAGCTGCAGGTAGGGTGGCTCCCCTGGTGCATAGTCTAGATGGGAGAAGCAGGGGAGCCACCAGTAAAAGAAGGCACTGTGCTTTGTGTTTTTAAAGAGACTGTTTCAAGTCATTGTTTTAACCTCATTGTTTTATAAAGGGAGCCACGGGTCGAGGGCATGGAAGCCCTACCCTGTAGGGGCCCGTGGTTGCCGCCAGGCGGCGCCCGATGCCGGTTGATCCCATGCAGTCGCCGGCGGAGCTGGAGCCCGCCGGACGCTTTGGAGGACGAGAGGAGGGCTTGTGCCTCCTCCCAACCTCCGTCCTGGTTCTATTGGGAGCCACGGGTCGAGGGCATGGAAGCCCTACCCTGTAGGGGCCCGTGGTTGCCGCCAGGCGGCGCCCCGATGCCGGTTGATCCCATGCAGTCGCCGGCCGGAGCTGGAGCCCGGCCGGGACGCCTTGGAGGACGAGAGGAGGGCTTGTGCCTCCTCCACACCGCAGGGCGTCCGTCCTGGTTCTGTTACCACGGGTTGAGGGCATGGAAGCCCTTCCCTGTAGGGGCCCGTGGTCACCCAGGCGGCGCCGATGCCGGTTTATCCCGTGCGGTTGCCGGTCGGGCAGGAGCCCGGCGACGCTTTGAGGACCGGAGGAGGGCGAGTGCCTCCTCCAGACAGAGTGGGGCGCCCGTCCATGGTTAGGCAAGGCCTCGGTACAGGGCTTTGAAGCCCAGCCCTGTAGGGACCCGTGGCCACCGCCAGGCGGCGCCGGTGCCTAATTATCCCGGAGCCCGCACTTCCGCCACACCAGGAAGTGCCGGGGAAGACTTTGTGTGACGCCGGAGAGCTGCCAGGAAGGCAGCCGACACTTCCGCGCTGGGGCGTGGCAAGGAGCAGATGGCGAAGCACCTGGGGCTCATCCGGGAGCCTTATTTATCCCTCCAGTCGGTGGTGGAAGTCGGGAGGAAGAAGGACTGAGCTGGAGAGCGTGGACAGGAGGCGGCCAGGAAGCAAGGCACAGGACTGTGGGCCCTGGACTTGGGGGAATCGGTGCAGAAGGCACTGGGGTCGTGAGTGCACGTGATTATGGACATTGTTGTAATTAGTGTAAATAAACGGTGTGTGGGTGCAAAAATGATGTCCGTCTGTCTGTGCCGGGGCCAGCGTTCACAGTGGCGTTGTCGGCAGGATGCTCCGCCTGGGACAAGGGGGGACCTGGGTTCAAACATTCAATTTCTGTGAACGCCCGCGCAGCAGCGGACCCACACACTGGCCGCTGGAGCGCCCGCGCATATCCGGACAGCGGAATGGCTTTCCCCGATAGGAGATCTCGACATCGCCGAGCGCAGCGGGCTCAAAGTATGTCGGGACGGACAGCCAGGCCGGCGTATGAAGGCCACGCCGAGGCATGACGGGATTCGGAGGTGAGTGCCCTGCCCTGCAATCATCGGCCCTTCGGGGTCGGACTTACCTTTGTTTCGACAGGGAGGGACAAACCGGATCCGCGTCCGTGGCCGAGGCACGCCGGGCCACGGGCTGTCGGCAGCGCTGGCGACGGAGGCAGCGAAGAGGGCTGCTCGCCGCAGTCACAACGCGCGAAGAGGCACGCCTCGCACTCGAGCAGGGGAGGCAAGATGGCGCGGGCCGGATGTCCCGCCCGCTGACAGGCACGGGTTGGCTGGTGTGTCTGGTGTGCCCGCCGAGGATTGGATGGAGGCGGGACCTAGGAACGCCAATCTCGTGCCAAACCGAGACCCGATTGGGCCAGAGGGAGTGGCCCAGAGGAGGCAGGCGCCGCGGAGCTGATGGACAGGTAAGCCCACCGACGCCTGTCTCTCTCTCTCACCAGCTGCTCGGCGTGCGCCGGAGGAGTCCCGCCCGCCAAGCCGCCTTTAGAGGAGCTGCTACGTGTTCGCCGCCAGTGTGAGCAGCTGACGGAAAGGCGGTCGCGTGGAAAGACACCGAGTGAGACGGAGGATCGGGCGGGCGCTGGAACCGGAGGCAGGCAGAACACGGCGGGAGTGGTAAGTGTTGCCGCTCCCGTAGAGCAAGCGGGAGGTTTGCGAACATGGCTGTGACCGTTTACGGGACGATCAGCTCCAAGTAAGCAACCTCCCGACAGCAGACGCCGCGGTGCAGACAGCTAGCGAGGCGAGGAGCTCGAGTATGCAGAGGCGGGTAGGATCGGGGCTGCTGAGTGCCCTGGGTCCTAGCGCCTGCGCCCAAGCCTGCAACTGTCTCCTGTCGCTCTGCCTGACGCAGACGGGCTGGATTTGAGCTTTGCTGTGCTCAGACCCAGACCGCCAGTGCGTCTAAGAAAAGAAGGAGGAACCGAAGGGTGAATGCCGGTTCTCCGATAGAGAGGGCGCGGGCTGGGTGCGCGCGTCCGAGAAGGGCCGCCTCTGCGGGCAGAGGAGATCCCCTGGGCGGCTGGGCGAGCCGCCTGCGAGCGGTGCCGCGGACAACAGGCGGACGGGCATGGAACCTGCGCGGAGGACTTCTCAGGGGCTGTCGGAGGGGGCAGGAGCACTGCGTACGGATTCGGGTGAGTGTCCTGGCAGTGCTTCTGGCCCTCTTTTCCTTTTTTCCATGAGGGCGGCGCCGCCAGGGACCTAACGGGCTCCACTACGCCGAGAGGCCAATAGTGTCACTCATTTTAAGACGGATGTCCCAGGGTGCCGTGGTTGGACCCTGGGGCATATTTACCCGTTCCTCGCTAACTAGCAAGCCCGCCGGGACGCCCAAGGACATGAGGAGGGCTTGTGCCAGGCTTCCTGGTTCTATTGGGAGCCACGGGTCGAGGGCATGGAAGTAGTGGGGCCGTGTTAATCCCAGAAGCTGGAGCCCGCCGGGATGAAAGAGGAGAAATTGGGAGCCACGGGTCGAGGGCATGGAAGCATTTTAATAATCCCATGCACAGCCCGCCGGGACGCTTAGGACAGGAGGGCTTGATTGACAATGGAAGCCCTAACCGCCAGGCGGCGCCGATGCCGTTTAAAGTAGGACCGGAGGAGGGCGAGTTGACAGAGTGGGGCGTTTGGTTAGGCAGGGGCCTCACAGGGCTTTGAAGCCCAGCCCTTATGCCAATGCCTAGTATCCGTCATATAGAGCTGCCAGGAAGGCAGCCGACATCCGCCACGCTATATATATATTTATATATATATATATATATATATATATATACATTGTTGTAAATAGTGTAAATAAACGGTGTGTGGGTGCAAAAATGATGTCATACATATATATATATATATATATATATATATATATATATATATATATATATATATATATATATATATATATATATATATATACACACACATCTATGGGGTGCCAAACAGGCAAATACATTGATTTTCTGAATATATAAAGTCAGCGCTGGAATATATAAAGTCAAAACTTGAATATATAAAGTCAGCGCTGGAATATATAAAGTCAAAGCTTGAATATATAAAGTCATCGCTGGAATATATAAAGTCAAAACTTGAATATATAAAGTTAGCGTCGGAATTTATAAAGTCATTCCTGAATATATAAAGTCAAAGTCAAAATATATTGATTGAAACGACTCAAGCACATTTTTAGCAAACTAAAAAAGCTGAACTAAGTTAACAAAAACATATTCAGAAAAATAAATTAAAAAAACACTGTTCGGTAATGTTTTGAAAATGATGCATGTTCACTGCCCAGGATTGGTTCCTGCCTTGCGCCCTGTGTTGGCTGGGGTTGGCTCCAGCAGACCCCCGTGACCCTGTGGTCGGATTCAACGGGTTGGGAAATGGATAGATATTCCAGCGCTGACTTTGTATATTCCGACGCTGACTTTACATATTCAAGTTTTGACTTTATATATTCCAGCGTTGACTTTATATATTCAAGTTTTGACTTTATATATTCGGAAATGACTTTATATATTCAAGTTTTGACTTTATATATTCAGGAAATCAATGTATTTGCCTGTTTGGCACCCCATACACATCTCTCTCTCTCTCTCTCTCTCTCTCTCTATATATATATATATATATATATATATATATATGTACATATACACATATACAGTATATACATACATATCTACATATATACACACACACATCTACTCATATATATATATATACACACATACAGTATATATATCTATATCTCTATCTATATTATATACATATACAGTGGTGTAAAAAACTATTTGCCCCCTTCCTGATTTCTTATTCTTTTGCATGTTTGTCACACAAAATGTTTCTGATCATCAAACACATTTAACCATTAGTCAAATATAACACAAGTAAACACAAAATGCAGTTTTTAAATGATGGTTTTATTATTTAGGAGAAAAAATCCAAACCTACATGGCCCTGTGTAAAAAGTAATTGCCCCCTTGTTAAAAAATAACCTAGCTGTGGTGTATCACACCTGAGTTCAATTTCCGTAGCCACCCCCAGGCCTGATTACTGCCACACCTGTTTCAATCAAGAAATCACTTAAATAGGAGCTGCCTGACACAGAGAAGTAGACCAAAAGCACCTCAAAAGCTAGACATCATGCCAAGATCCAAAGAAATTCAGGAACAAATGAGAACAGAAGTAATTGAGATCTATCAGTCTGGTAAAGGTTATAAAGCCATTTCTAAAGCTTTGGGACTCCAGCTTAACTACAGTGAGAGCCATTATCCACAAATGGCAAAAACATGGAACAGTGGTGAACCTTCCCAGGAGTGGCCGGCCGACCAAAATTACCCCAAGAGCGCAGAGACGACTCATCCGAGAGGTCACAAAGACCCCAGGACAACGTCTAAAGAACTGCAGGCCTCACTTGCCTCAATTAAGGTCAGTGTTCACGACTCCACCATAAGAAAGAGACTGGGCAAAAACGGCCTGCATGGCAGATTTCCAAGACGCAAACCACTGTTAAGCAAAAAGAACATTAGGCTCGTCTCAATTTTGCTAAGAAACATCTCAATGATTGCCAAGACTTTTGGGAAAATACCTTGTGGACTGACGAGACAAAGTTGAACTTTTGGAAGGCAAATGTCCCGTTACATCTGGCGTAAAAGGAACACAGCATTTCAGAAAAAGAACATCATACCAACAGTAAAATATGGTGGTGGTAGTGTGATGGTCTGGGGTTGTTTTGCTGCTTCAGGACCTGAAAGGCTTGCTGTGATAGATGGAACCATGAATTCTACTGTCTACCAAAAGGAGAATGTCCGGCCATCTGTTTGTCAACTCAAGCTGAATCGATCTTGGGTGCTGCAACAGGACAATGACCCAAAACACACCAGAAAATCCACCTCTGAATGGCTGAAGAAAAACAAAATGAAGACTTTGGAGTGGCCTAGTCAAAGTCCTGACCTGAATCCAATTGAGATGCTATGGCATGACCTTAAAAAGGCGGTTCATGCTAGAAAACCCTCAAATAAAGCTGAATTACAACAATTCTGCAAAGATGAGTGGGCCAAAATTCCTCCAGAGCGCTGTAAAAGACTCATTGCAAGTTATCGCAAACACTTGATTGCAGTTATTGCTGCTAAGGGTGGCCCAACCAGTTATTAGGTTCAGGGGGCAATTACTTTTTCACACAGGGCCATGTAGGTTTGGATTTTTTCTCCCTAAATAATAAAACCATCATTTAAAAACTGCATTTTGTGTTTACTTGTGTTATATTTGACTAATGGCTAAATGTGTTTGATGATCAGAAACATTTTGTGTGACAAACATGCAAAAGAATAAGAAATCAGGAAGGGGGCAAATAGTTTTTCACACCACTGTATATACTTATCTATATCTATATATCTTTCTATCTATATATATCTATATCTACACTCACCTAAAGGATTATTAGGACCACCATCCTAATACGGTGTTTGACCCCCTTTCGCCTTCAGAACTGCCTTAATTCTACGTGGCATTGATTAAAAAACAAGGTGCTGAAAGCATTCTTTAGAAATGTTGGCCCATATTGATAGGATAGCATCTTGCAGTTGATGGAGATTTGTGGGATGCACATCCAGGGCACAAAGCTCCCGTTCCACCACATCCCAAAGATGCTCTATTGGGTTGAGATTTGGTGACTGTGGGGGCCATTTTAGTACAGTGAACTCATTGTCATGTTCAAGAAACCAATTTGAAATGATTCGAGCTTTGTGACATGGTGCATTATCCTGCTGGAAGTAGCCATCAGAGGATGGGTACATGGTGGTCATGAAGGGATGGACATGGTCAGAAACAATGCTCAGGTAGCCCGTGGCATTTAAACGATGCCCAATTGGCACTAAGGGGCCTAAAGTGTGCCAAGAAAACATCCCCACACCATTACACCACCACCACCAGCCTGCACAGTGGTAACAAGGCATGATGGATCCATGTTCTCATTCTGTTTACGCCAAATTCTGACTCTACCATTTGAATGTCTCAACAGAAATCGAGACTCATCAGACCAGGCAACATTTTTCCAGTCTTCAACTGTCCAATTTTGGTGAGCTTGTGCAAATTGTAGCCTCTTTTTCCTATTTGTAGTGGAGATGAGTGGTACCCGTGGGGTCTTCTGCTGTTGTAGCCCATCCACCTCAAGGTTGTGCGTGTTGTGGCTTCACAAATGCTTTGCTGCATACCTCGGTTGTAACGAGTGGTTATTTCAGTCAAAGTTGCTCTTCTATCAGCTTGAATCAGTCGGCCCATTCTCCTCTGACCTCTAGCTTCAACAAGGCATTTTCGCCCACAGGACTGCCGCATACTGGATGTTTTTCCCTTTTCACACCATTCTTTGTAAACCCTAGAAATGGTTGTGCGTGAAAATCCCAGTAACTGAGCAGATTGTAAAATACTCAAACTGGCCCATCTGGCACCAACAACCATGCCACGCTCAAAATTGCTTAAATCACCTTTCTTTCCCATTCTGACATTCAGTTTGGAGTTCAGGAGATTGTCTTGACCAGGACCACACCCCTAAATGCATTGAAGCAACTGCCATGTGATTGGTTGATTAGATAATTGCATTAATGAGAAATTGAACAGGTGTTCCTAATAATCCTTTAGGTGAGTGTATATATCTATATCTATCTATCTATATATATCTATAGCATTCTATCTATCTATTTGTCTATCTCTATATATCTATATCTATATATATCTATATATATATATATATCTCCTTTGGGATGCGAGCAACTGTTGTTGGGGGTGCCAGAATCCATCGAGGAAGAAAAATTAAAAACATTATTTGTACAAAATCTTAATTTATCTATCCATTCCTAAATAATTAAATGGGCAGGCTATTTCGTATCAGTGCAATACGCTGCTTGTTAAAACGGATGACTCCTGCTCTTACATGCACTTAGTGCTTGTGGGTATTATGAACTATCGTATCTGTTCAAGTTCTATTTAAATTATAAATATAAGTAATTTTTATTTAGTCGACACAAATATGTTTAGTAGGAATGTAAGATAAATTTAGTCATCATTGCATTAATTTTTCTTCACCATAGAAATTTAAAGACTAAATTCAACTTCCATTCCTACCAAAGATATTTCTGGCAACTAAAAAGAACCTACTTATATCCAAATTCAAGCTATTGAGCTGTCGCCTGCCTGCCTGAATAAGTCACCCTCGCTTCGCTCTTATTTTTTTACCGTTCATTTAATCATGGCTAGAAAAACTATAAAATGGAAGGAGAATTACACTGAGTATGGCTTTCCCAAAACAATTATTGATGGCAAATAAAGTATCCATTATTCAAAAAGCTTCAATTGGTGATCTGTTTTTCTGCGTTAACCTCATATTTTTTCATACTTCTTCTCAAACCAAGGGGGTGCAAGGGTAAAATGAATCGGGAAGCGCTGGTATATATATATATTGAATATACTGAAATAGTTTTACTGTCAAATAATGCAAACAGTACGCGACATGTGTTTCGCCCTAATTCTGGGCTCATCAGGCGTACACACTCACTGCACCCCCTTTTGGGAATCAAACCTTGGACATCAGCGCTAGAGGCAAAGCCTTTCATGTTGCACCACGGCGTGTGGTTCATTTATTTGTCAGTACGTAGATCGGGGTGTGTATAAATATAAAAGGTAACTCCTGTAGCCACAATAAATGCCTTTATTGAATAGACAAACCAGGGATGAACAAGTTCCTTTCTACTGCAGCCACAGCCGCGACACACATAAAAAACATCAATAATAACTCATAAACTTGCAATATTATTTATGAAAATCGCAACATTTTACTCACCAAAAATTCGGATTATTTGTAAATAAAATCCATCGTCCTATCTTTCCTCAAAAACAGTTCAATTACTCTGTTGTACGGATTATCCATGCGCTTCGGTTCCATCAAAACCTCACTTTCTATCGCCATCGAAGCTAATGCTGAAAGGCAAACCCGCCCTATGGTATTTCTGGCATAAGCTTCAATTCGCTTTAGGGCTGAAAATGTCCGCTCAACAGAAGCAGTGTACACAGGAATGCTCACCGCCAAATATACCAATGTGAACAGCTGCCCCATGCTCTCATTCAGATTTTTCTGATGAAGGAAGTCAAAGAGATCAGTGGGAGATTTTCCTGCAAAATCATCCATGGCATAAATTACAGTCAGTTCTGTTTTTAGCCGAGGCAGATCAAAAAGCGCTCAGTGGCTCTTGTGTTAAAGTGGAGAAGGCTGCATGCGTGAAATTTTTCTTGTATTCCCGAAACTTCTGGGGCTCGAGGAGCGTGACAAACATCAGGTTTTCGTGGTCTTGAAATCTGGTCTGTGTCCGGCAAATAATATTTTCCAGAATCCTGCCATGGAGTTGGCCGCAGTGCATGCAACGATCTTTCGCTCGGAGCGTTTGAGGTGCGTTCAGTGGCGTCGGAGAGTTCCTCATATCGGCTTCTATCCAATCAATGGGTCTGAATACGGTGATGTCGCCGTACGCCTGCTAGAGGGCCCTGCTGACACCAACTCAAAATCTGATTGGTTGAAGCAACAGGTTAATTGATATTTATTCTGTGTTAGAGTGCCTGCACAACAGATTGTGAAAGCCTCTCTGCCTGGCAACAAATGATGGCTGAAACGTGATTGGTTAAATATTTTAATACGAAACTCCGCCTCCCATGGCTATCGAGTTGCATTCTATTACAGTATATGGACAAAAATATGTTCCAGTTATGACCATTACGCGTAGAATTTCAAAATGAAACCTGCCCAACTTTTGTAAGTAGACTGTAAGGAATGAGCCTGCCAAATTTCGGCCTTCTACCTACACGGGAAGTTGGAGAATTAGTGATGAGTCAATGAGTGAGTGAGTGAGTGGAGTGAGTGAGTGAGTGAGTGAGTGAGTGAGTGAGTGAGTGAGTGAGTCAGTCAGTCAGTCAGTCAGTCAGTCAGTCAGTCAGTCAGTCAGTGAGGGCTTTGCCTTTTATTAGTATAGATGACTTATTCGTGAAGCACTGCACTATTTATTTTTTTTATGTTTTTGTTTGTTGATTTTAAATAAAAGCACTTTGCATTTTTTGCACCATCCCCTTGCTCCATTTATTGTGCCTTACTGCCTAGCTCATCGGTGACATTACTGACAGTGTCGAGTTGAAGGGCTCCCAGAAGGAAGATGGGAGCATGGAGCGAACCCGCATCGTCACAGTCTCTCTCTGTTGGCTTTGCACATCTAGACACTGCTACCTTTTCCCATTGTTCTTTGCAAAACCAAACACACTGTGTCAGATTGCAAGGCAGTCATAGATGAGCAGCCTTTTAAAAAGTCCATCCACAAAAACAAAAAAAAATTGGATTGACATCTGGACTCAGCCACTCCAGGATATTAGCATTGCTATTTTTAAGCCTTATCCTGTGTACCTTTGGCTTTAAGCTTGGGTTTGTTGTCTTGATGGAAAACTAATCTTATCACAAAGCGTAGGTTACTTGAAGACTGCATTAGGCTTTCTTCCAAGATGTTACAAGATTTCTTCAGCCTTCTGCACACTAGGATGCTTCCACTGCAATGCATTATGGTAAGGATGGTGTGTTTTTGATAATGTGCTGTGTTTGGCTTATGCCTAACATTGCTTTTAGTCTAATGGCTAATAAACTCAACTTTGCTCTCATCAGACCATAGCATTTTCTTCAAGTTGTCTGCAGAGTCTCCCATGTGCCTGTAGACAAATTCTTTTTTCATTTTTCATTTTTGCGTTCTTTTTGCCTGTCTCCCATAATGCTGCAACTGTTGAAGCACCCAGGCAACAGTTTTCGTATTCACCATCTATCCTATCACAATCTTCTTCTTGCAAGGTCATTCAGTTTTTGTGGACGGCTTGCTCAAGCAGCCCTGATTCTGACTCACCACAAGTTGGACCTTTGAGATACAGTAGTATTTATATAAGTCAACTGAAATCCCTTCACAACAGAGAGGTGATCTCCATTTAACTAATGATATGACTATTTTGAGTCGGGGGTTTGAAAATTAGTTTTAATTATTTAATCCCTTTTAGATAGATACTGTAGATAGATAGATAGATAGATACTTTATTAATCCCAAGGGGAAATTCACATAATCCAGCAGCAGTATACTGATACAAAAAACAATATTAAATTAAATAGTAATAAAAATTCATGTAAAAGCAGACAATAACTTTGAGTAATGTTAGAATTTACTCCCCCGGGTGGAATTGAAGAGTCGCATAGTGTAGGGGAGGAACGATCTCAGTCTGTCAGTGGAACAAGACAGTGACAAAAGTCTGTCATTGAAGCTACGCCTCTGCCTGGAGATGACACTGTTCAGTGGATGCAGTGGATTCTTCATGATTGACAGGAGTTTGCTTAATGCCCGTCGCTCTGCCACAGATGTTAAACTGTCCAACTTTACTCCTACAATAGAGCCTGCCTTCTTAACAAGTTTGTCCAGGCGTGAGGCGTCTTTCATCTTTATGCTGCCTCCCCAGCACACCACCGCGTAGAAGAGGGCACTCACCACAACCGTCTGGTAGAACATCTGCAGCATCTTATTGCAGATGTTGAAGGATGCCAACCTTCTAAGAAAGTATAGTCTGGCTCTGACCTTTCTTACACAGAGCATCAGTATTGGCAGTCCAGTCCAATTTGTCATCCAGCTGCACTCCCAGATATTTATAGGTCTGCACCCTCTGCACACAGTCACCTCTGATGATCACAGGGTCCATGAGGGGCCTGGGCCTCCTAAAATCCACCACCAGCTCCTTGGTCTTGCTGGTGTTAAGGTGTAAGTGGTTTGAGTCGCACCATTTAACAAAGTCTTTGATTAGCTTCTGTACTCCTCCTCCTGCCCACTCCTGATGCAGCCCACAATAGCAGTGTCATCAGCGAACTTTTGCACGTGGCAGGACTCCGAGTCATATTTTAAGTCTGATGTATATAGATTGAACAGGACCGAGAAAGTACAGTCCCCTGGCGCCCTGTATTGCTGACACAATGTCAGACCTGCAGTTCCCAAGACACACATATTGAGGTCTGTCTGTAAGATAGTCCACAATCCATGCCACCAGGTGTGAGTCTACTCCCATCTCAGTCAGCTTGTGTCTAAGGAGCAGAGGTTGGATGGTGTTGAAGGCGCTAGAGAAGTCCAAAAGCATAATTCTTACAGCACCACTGCCTCTGTCCAGGTGGGAGAGGGATCGTGTAGCATATAGATGATGGCATCCTCCGCTCCCACCTTCTCCTGGTATGCGAACTGCAGAGGGTCGAGGCGTGGCGACCTGTGGCCTCAGGTGGTGAAGCAGCAGCCGCTCCATGGTCTTCATCAGATGTGACGTCAGAGCAACAGGCCGGAAGTCATTCAGCTCACTAGGACGTGATACCTTTGGGACAGGGGTGATACAAGATGTTTTCCAAAGCCTTGGGACTCTCCCTGTTCCAGGCTCAGGTTGAAGATGCGCTGTAGAGGACTCCCCAGTTCCAACACACAGGCTTTCAGCAGTCGTGGCGATACACCATCTGGACCCGCTGCTTTGCTGGCACAAAGTCTTTTCAGCTCTCTGCTCACCTGGGCTGCTGTAATTGTGGGTGGGGATGTCTCACTTATGCTGGTATCAGCAGAAGGATGGTTGGAGGATGCAGTACTCGAGGTGAGAGTGGGTTAGTGATCAAACCTATTAAAGAAGTTGTTCATTTGGTTTGCTCTCTCCACGTCTGTCTTGATGGTGGCACTCCACTTCGAGCTGCAGCCAGTGATAATCTTCATCCCATCCCACACTTCCTTCATGCTGTTGTTCTGCAACTTCTGCTCCAGCTTTCTCCTGTACTGCTTTTTCGCGCCCTGAGCTGGACTCGAGTTCCTTCTGCATGCTTGAGCTCATGCTGATCACCACCTTTAAAAGCCCTTTTCTTCTGGTTCAAAAGGCCCTTGATGTCACTTGTAATCCATGGCTTGTTGTTAGCATAGCAGCATACTGTTCTTACTGGAACTACAATGTCCATACAGAAGTTGATGTAATCAGTTGTGCATTCAACAGCCTCTTCAATGTTCTCACTATGTGACCCAGCAATATATCCCAGTCTGTAGTTCCAAAGCAGTCTCTCAGAGCCTGCTCTGCCTCAGGGGACCACTTCCTGAATGAGCCTGTGGTTGTAGGTGGTGTCTTCACTCTTGGTTTGTAGTGAGGCTGAAGCAGAACCAGGTTATGATCTGATTTCCCAAGCGCAGGCAGCGGGGTGGCGCCATATGCGTCTTTAATGTTTGCATACAGTAGGTCGATAGTCCTATTTCCTTAGGTGTTACAATCCACATACTGGGAGAAGGCAGGTAATGTTTTGTCCAGCACCACATGGTTAAAGTCACCAGGGATTAGCACAAGTGCCTCAGGGTGTTGCGTTTGTAACTTAGCAACTGCGGAATGGATGACGTCACTCGCCATCTCGCGTTGCTTGAGGGGATGTAAACAATAACAACAATCACGTGTCCAAACTCTCTGGGTAAGTAATAGGGAAGCAGACTTACAGCCAACAGTTCGATGTCCCTGCAGCAAGTGGAGATTTTAACGTTTACATGTCCAGAGTTGCACCACCTTGTATTGACATAGAGAGCGAGTACTCCTTCTTTCTTCTTCCCGTAGATACTTGCGTCTCTGTCCGTTCTTACTGTGCTAAACCCAGGTAGCTCCACGTTAGCATCTGGGATGGTAGTTGTTAGCCACGTTTCACTAAAACACAGCAAGCTGCATTCTCTGTAGGTTCTGACATTTTTCACCAGCACAGCCAGTTCATCGATCTTATTTGATAGTGAGTTCACATTTCCCAGGATCACAGAAGGCACCGACGGTTTATAACACCATTTTCTCTCAAGTTGCCTGTCTTTTATCTTATCTTTTATCTTTGCGCTGGCTCGGCTGCCCCGATATCGTCTTCTTACCTCGTCAGGTAAATAAGGAACCAGACCGGCATGAGCATTTCTTCTCAGTGCTTTAAGTTGACTACTTGAATAGGCGAGTCTTGGAGTGTAAAAATCCATGTCAAGTAGTAAAAATAGTAAAAAGTGTCCAGGGAGCAATTCCACATAAAAGAAAGTGGTAGAAGTGATTAGTGAAATAGAGAAAAAAAATAGAAAAAAGGTAAAAAGATAAAGATAGATAGATACTTTATTAATCCCAAGGGGAAATTCACATAAAGTTCATACACAGAGCTGCTGGAAAGGCTGCCACTCGGATGCGGCGCCGGAAATTACTCTTTTAATGGCAGTAGATCCCATGCTTTGGCTTGGGTTGGCATAATGCAGAACATAAAAGGGAATGGGGTTAGTACAAGAGGGTGTGTCAGAGAACAGAAGAAATGAAAGAAAACAGAGTGAAGGCTATTGCCGAATCAGGGGAAAGGTAGACAGTGGAGGATAAATTGGGCAGCACCGGACTGCTGAACAGTTTAAAGAGAGCTGGCTACGCTCTCAGTAGCTGCAGGGCAGGAAAAGCAGAGCTGGCAAAAGAGAGAGAGGCACCCAGGGCATCACAAGACAGCCTTCTATACTAGTGATAATTTAGATGTGAATACTTATTCAAGCAATAATTTTATTTTATATTTGTTATCTATGTAGGTCATTTTGCATAGATCTTTTTTAAATTTGACACGAAAGGGCCTTTTTCTTGATCAGTGTCAAAAAAGCCAAATAGATCCATTTTGATTTAATACTGTAAAACAATAAAATGTGCAATGGGCTGATGCCCTGCCCTGGGTTAGTTTTCTGCCTTGTGCCCTGTGTTGGCTGGGATTGGCACCAGCAGTCCCCCATGACCCTGTAGTTAGGATATAGCGGGTTGGATAATGGATGGATGGATGGAAAACAATAAAATGTTAAAACTGTATGCATGTTTGGACACCATGGTGGTAATGGTGGTGTTACATGGTTCCAATCAAGGGAGCATACAAAGCGGTCCCCATGCTAAATATCAGCAAATCAGACTCTGTCTCCATTCTCTTAATTTGAAACTACAAACAAAAACTGTTGGGAAAATGTGAGGTCAATATTCATCTGGTTGGAGGAAACAACACAGGAACCCGTTCTTTATTTTGATTGCACAGATTGGCATATATTTAGATCTTCCAATATGGACTTAATACATATATGGATGCTATCCCAGGTAAAAAAAGTGCACTAAAATACACTTAATTTAAGTGCAGTTATTGTGTTAAAAGTGTGTTATTTTCAAACACTAATTTTGTACTAAGTGTGCTAATGTAATATCTAATATGTAACTAAATACAGTATACAGTATACTGTACTTAAATACAACTAAGTGTACTTGAATGTGCTATTTTGAGATACCATTAAGATGTGCTTAAATATGCTTAAGTACAATTTTTATTATTATTTCTGTACTTTCATAAATGAACTTTGTTTCTACTTGAAGTATATTTGAATCCACATTTTAGAGACTTGTTAATACACTTATAATATATAGGAAATATATTAATATTTCAATCAAAATGCAAGGATAATACATTGAAAACATTTTTGTGATATATTTCAAATATATTTACAAGTCAAATATACCATACTTTTTGTATATTATATCCCAGAAGTGCAGTAAAATACACTTAAAATGAACTTAATAATAGTTTATGAAAGCACACCAAAATTGAACATTTATTCACAATATTATTCACAATATTTAAAGCATGCATAGCACAGTATTAAGTAATGCACTAATAACATTTTTATATATTTTAGGGGTAGTACACTATTTCTGAGTACACTTAATATTAATTTAAGTATTAGTTCAAATTAGCATATTTAGATTAGGTACACTGAAGTACTCAATGTATTTTTAATAGATAGATAGATAGATAGATAGATACTTTATTAATTAGTAAATTTGTATATTTTCTTTGCACTTATTTTTAGCACACAAAAACATTAATGTGTTAGAAATGTACTTTCTGATATTAAAGTATATTTTTAGTACATTCATCCATCCATCCATTATCCAACCTGCTATATCCTAACTACAGGGTCACGGGGGTCTGCTGGAACCAATCCCAGCCAAAACAGGGCGCAAGGCAGGAAACAAACCCTGGGCAGGGCTCCAGCCCACCGCAGGGTATGCACACACAAACCAAGCACAATTTAGAATCGCCAGTGCACTGAACCTGCTTGTCTTTGGACTGTGGGAGGAAACCGGAGCACCCGGAAGAAACCCACGCAGACACGGGGAGAACAAGCAAACGCCATGCAGGGAGGACCTGGGAAGCAAACTACCCACTGCGCCACCATGCCGCCCCTATTTTTAGTACAATTATACAAGTATATTTTATTTTTACCTGAGATAACAAGATTCATCAAACACTGCACTAAACATTGCATTCTGACAAGAAAATACAGACATT
This sequence comes from Polypterus senegalus, assembly GCF_016835505.1. Lineage (NCBI taxonomy): Eukaryota > Metazoa > Chordata > Cladistia > Polypteriformes > Polypteridae > Polypterus > Polypterus senegalus. Next base: position 138,823,803 of record NC_053155.1, on the reverse strand, counting down.
CTGAAATCAAAAATCATGGTTTAACAGTGATATCCATGCCTATAAATTTGGAAATGAAGACCTGTATATGAAGTTGCAATATACTCAAGAAAAACAAAGTAACATGGACAACAGAACGGGCAAGGTTACTTGGACAGCAAAACATACATCAGACTTCCCTTCATGGACTACAGCTCAGCATTCAACAGCATTATGCCAGTCTGGCTGCTGCTCAAACTCGGGGTCGAGGGGCTACAGGATTCTATCTGCAGCTAGACTTTTTGACTGGAAAGGAAAACTCCACACAGCTCTCCCTGAGCACTTGTGCCCTGCTTCTTTTTTTTTTTTGCCAAAGGCTATATTTATTAACAATGCTGAATCCATGTACCATGATAAACAACTGGTAAGGTGATCTCAGATTAATATCCTGGACCTGAATTTCAGAAAAACAAAAAAGCTGATGTTGGACTTCCAAAAAATATACACAGCCACAAACCAATCCACATTGACATAGGTGAGACATAAATACAGTAGTCAGCATCTTAAACTTCTAAAAATGAATACCACTGACAACCTGGATTATGAACACAGACCTTGTTGTTGAAGAAGTTTAGAAACATTTTCCTGAGGTATCTCAAGCAGTGGGAGATGATAGTGTCGGCATTGAGGAAATTCTACAGCTATATCTTCAACAACATTCTCACCTAACAGGTCAGTTTACATTACAGCAACATTTTAAAATATGAGCCAGATCCACTGAAGTAGACTGTGAACCCTGACTTAGAAAAATGACTGAAGCAGACTGTGAACTTGACAAAAAAACACACTAGCATATTCCTATGTGTGAACAGTGTGACAGATTTGGGCTTTCTCGCCCCCTCGTACCCTCAGACCACACGTCAGACACCAGGTAAAAGTCCAATAATAATATTTATTATAATAATAAAGTGCACAAAGCACGCTCCTCTCCACAATTCTCAATAAACCAATAACAACAAACAATCCTCCAATCTCCCAGACGCTTAGCCACCCTGCCTCCCAACTCAGCTCAACGCTCTGGTGTTTCACTGTCCTTTTTATATTCCTTGACCTGGAAGCATTTCACCCTCTCTGTCCACGTGACCTGGAACTCAGATAAAAATCCTTCTTTTTATTCACCCAGGAAGCACATCGTTCCCTTTGTCCACGTGACTCTGACGTACTTCCTGAGCGTAAGGCAAATAGTCTCTGGGCCTCCCTGCAGCGACTCCTGGCGGCCCCCATGGTATCCAGCAGGGCTGTGCATTAAAAGTCCATTGTCCATAATTCCCTGCTGGCATTCGGGGCACCTCTGTGCTGCAAGGAGTGCTCCATCTGGCGGCCTGAGGGTATTGGCTGGGATGAACGGCCGGCCATGTACCACAACAGCTATACAAGGACCACTATCATGTAGTCCATCTTGTAGGAATCTGGCCATTATAGGCATCATTCATCATCCTATTCATATTGTCTTCACTCCTCTGCCCTCTGGCATGTCGTACAAAAGTATTCCATCACTACTAGTTTCTACTTATAAGAGGTACGAATGGAAAACAGACTAAACCTCTGACATCTAACCTTGTCTGCATACCATATGCCTGACTCGTGCTTTTATGCTCATCTACATTTTGTACGTATCCTACTTTACATATTTTTTTTCACTGTATGCTGTCTTACTATCTTATCTAAGTCATTTTTGCCTAATTCACACTGCACTTGTGTGACGAACTTGAACACTTAATAAAATGTGTCCATGTGTATACAACTATACAGATTTTTTCAAAAGGGAACATTAAATACTGGCAATTGAAAAATTCAATTTAAGATTCACAAAACACATCACCTGTTTTGGCCTCATAATTTCTAAAGGATACATTAATTTAAACAAAAATAACCAATAAAACACTAATTTAATCATTATATAAACTTATTAAAATAAACAAAAACTATCTAACTTCAGTGATATGTTGAACTGATTTTCCATTTTCTAGTCTTTATTTCCAGTTCAGAGTTTTGGAGAAACCACTGTCTACTGAGCCCTGAGCAGGGTGTTAGTATATCACATGGCACAGTCACATGCTTACTTCAGACCAATCCTGGATTACCGCTCAACTGAAATTCAGAGTCACTTAGCTGCATGAGAAAACTTGTATTCTTGAAAATATGCCCAGGCAGACATGGCAAGATCATGCCCATTCCACTTAGACAGTCCAAGTAATAATTTGAAACTAGGACTGTAGTTTACTTTGTGCTGAGAGAAACCTGTGCACCCAACATGAACTATCAGAGAAATACAGTTTTTGTTATCCTTACCAAATCCCCTGAGTAGCACAGGAAAATAACTTACCAAAAAACATTTGCGAAATCCTCAAATAACATGCAACATATTATTTTGGGAAACTTGCCTTTATCTTCACATGTAAACCAAAATGTAGCCTCATTGAAAGTATGATTTTCATATACCAACATTTTGTCCATTTAATAAGAAAGTCCTGAAATTAAGCAGCCTTGAGTACCTGCACTTGCTGTTCATCCCATAAAATATGCACAACATCTGAAATCATCTAGCTCTACAGTTCTTGACGAATACTCACTGAGGTTTTTACCATCTGTGTTTTTGAATTTCTCCAAATGTCTGTCTGCAAAGCTTCTTCACCTTGGGCTTTGAAGCTGAATCTAAGCCACTAAATCTCAAAATTAATCACATACATTTCATGCTTTTCCCTGTCTCACATTTCCAGAGTTTATAAGGATTTTCCCGTTCACATTTCTTACTAATTCTCTGTTTGTTTTTTTAATATCTTGTAGCATTGTTTAATGCATCTTGTGTCTTTTTTTCAGTTGTCTATCAGGAAACATAGTTCAAATTTAAGGAACATGTAAAAGCAGACTAACAGCACTGCATATTTTAAATCTTTATCAACTCCAAGCTTAAGCAGTGCCATGAACTCCCTTCACCTTATCCTTTTTGCCATGTTAAATGCGTCTATAGATTTCTTTTACTGACCTCCAAATTACATTATATAGTATATTTGCCATGGTAAATGGCCTTTAACACTCTAGGTTAACTCTCCAGATCAAAATTAATGCAGTAATGTCAGCCAACCAATTCTCGCACTAATTATCATTAGCTCTAGATAATTGAGTCCTGCAATAGTTAAGCACCACATCCAATCAAAATCAGATTAACCTCTGTATATTAGGAAATTTTAAAATTAATTACAACATTTTATGTAATAATATTAGCCTACAAAGTCTTTTTTTACTTTCTTTTCATATTATTCTTGTAATACCCTTGAAACTTATTCCCCAGCTAATATTTTTATTCTAACTAGTTTAATATTAAAAAAGCTTTGTAGGCACAATTAAAACATCTATGAATTATATGGAAACTAACTACTGTATATAGCTTAACCACAAATAGGTTTTGTATCTCCTTTAATACAGAGAAGTCTATACTTTGTTTCAACTATTTCCATAAAATATAATTTAAGAAACATTAACAAAAGAAACAGAGGCATAATGTAGATACTCTAATGGAAGAAAACCTAAGTTGACAGATGGTATGACCAGTTTTCAATTATCCACACAATAGAGAAGAATTGGTCCATCAAACAAAGTGAAAATATGATGCAGAGTGTTGACTTCTAATATGCCACTAAAACACAAATGATTTAATAAAGCAATATGTCTAAAATGCTAAAAACAGCATAATCTAGTTCAATAATCACTCACGCACATAACCTGAAATCTACCTGACACTAATTCTCAACCAACCAAGTAACAAAAAAAAGCATATGCCAAAGCAGGACTTCCTATAAAGTAATAAAATAAAAAACACTGACCCTATATGGGAAAGCATTAATCATACAGAGAAATTAATGGGTGAAAAAATATAAACCAATTAGTAAAATATATTATAGCAGTGACCTTTGTAAGAGCCAATAAATTAAACCAGTATTTGAATAAAAAAAAAACTTTTGAAAGGTTATTATCTGAGGAAGATCCCATAGGTACAGAAGTAATGTTTCAGTATAATGATAGAACAAAGTAAATCAGAAAAGCTGAATCTGGTTTACTTGTTTTAGTAATAAATATCTACTGATACATTTTAGGCAAGAAGAGAAAAAGTTGATTGATTGTGTTTAAAAAAAATCTAAAAATGCTGGAATCGTATAAGGAGGGTGAGACCCAAAAATTCTCAGAATTGTTATATATATATATATATATATATATATATATATATATATATATATATATATATATATATATATATATATAGTACAACTTGTAGCAATTGCCTTTCAGTCACTGTGAAAATATTTCCCTTGAGATGCAATACTCTTGTTCCTGTGCTTCTCCCATTCCTGTTAACATTTTCTGTACTCATCTTTTGTTACTGCGTCTAGAGCCTCCTGTGATTTTTCTTCCTGGATTTCTAACACAGTAGCAGCAAATTGTCTTTCCCTCAGTCTTAATTTTAATTTTGGTAACAAAAAAAAAAATCGACATCTGAAGAATTCAGAAGGTGTGAAGAAACAACTGTATTGTTTTTGGTCAAACACTCTGTGACAGATAATGAGATGCGCATAGGTGAGCTGCTTCCATGGTACAACAGTATTTTCAGATGCACTGTCAAGTTGCAAAATGCAGTTAGGCTTGTACCATCTTTTTGGACATTTTCTCTCCAATGCTTTCCCACAGACAACTCAGCAGTTCAGTGTAATGTCACTTATTGATAGATCAGTCTGTTCATGAGGAAACTGTTATTAGTAAGTCTGTTAATGTTGAAAAGCATGATAATCATATTCAATATGACCTGACAAGCTGTTTTTGGCTTGTAGAAAAAAAAATTGCCATAGTCATGATCACAGTTGTAGACTAAATGTCAGGAATTCATAGTTGAACAACTCAGAACAATCCCACTAGGTTAACACGCCTAAAGGCATATAATATCTAGCAGCATAGTAAATAATTATATCCTTCTTCTATTCTGTTACCAAGTTCTGGGAACTTTTGGGCTATACACTTAAACAACATTTACAGTTTTGCTAGGGAATTTTACTTTACATTTTATTATTTGTTTTATATTTTCTCTGGTTATTAATCTAATTAAGTCAAGTTATAGCACAGAAAAACTAACAATAAACAAGAATACAGAACAGCTTTGTAATGTAACCAAAAACACATTTCTCAGGACTGATCTGGAAATAAATCTGTATATATTGTAAAATTTAAATATTTAATATGAAAAAAGAAAAAAATCAGTGAACATGCACATCAGGATGAATGGGGGAACTAGTTTTGCTATATTTGGGCTAATGGATTCAGAATGGAATTGCTTTGGCAAAATTAATTATATTCATTTTTCAACTTTCCTGCTGTTTTGCAAATGTTTCAAACTCTGCAAATTCACATACTAGTTCCATTGTTGGCTCTTACTACTTAACTGTACACCACTCCTTTGCTAACTGCATTCTCTTTATCCAGAAATTCGCTATTATGATTCTTGAATATTTGTATCCAAAGTTCACTATCCACAAATGTTGATTGGTGAAATTTCCTAAAGCATATTTCACAGAGAATATGCTGCATTTGACGATGCACTTGTTTATTATGACTTATTTTCCTGGGACTTTGTCTGGGTTATAGAAACACTTTATTCCCAGTGCCACATGATGCTTTGCGAGATCAGCATGGCACCACAGAGCTGTAGCAGTCATGCACAGAACTTTCAAATGTCTACTCTTAGAATGTTACTGATCTATTTCTACCATTTCACCTTGCATGCATTAAAAAGAGAAGTTTATTCATTTAAGGTGTATATTAGTTGAACAGAATGAGAATGAGTACTGCTACTGGATATATAATACTCATTCCTGTGCAAGCGTGGCACTGAATCGCTAATTTGCATGCAAACTTAGCCACTTGCTACAGCTGTGATCCAAATCAAGCCTTAAAGAAGCCCTCTTCCTATCCAATAAAGAAAACACATGCAACCCTGTGAAATAATAATAATGAAAGATGTATGACTGTCTACAAGGCATTTCAGTCTTCTTTATGGAAAAAAATGTGCAAAGCATCTGCACAGAGATGGAAAACAAAAAAGAAATTTCAACTGCACCCAGAGTAATGACTTCAAACAATGGAAAGAGCCTGTCCCACACCACCACTTCATTCACAGCTAATGTGTGCCTCAAGATTGGAACTCTATGGGCAATTTGTTGTATTTTGTTTGTAGTTATTATTCTGTCTGCATCTATTTTTGTTTGAGGAGTGGTGGCACAGTGGTTGGCACTGGTCCCTCACAGTGTTAGATCACATTTCTGGCCACAACAATTGGTCCAACAAAGTTGGAAAATGATTCCCTAACCCTCAGGAACAAAAATCACCATTATATTCCACTCCAGATTGGTTCTTCTTCATTGACTTTAATGCATTTTTCTGAGTTTGGAAAAGTTCCACAAATATTTTCATGATTTCAGCAAACTCACAGAGAAACAAACACTGCAAGGTTTGCTCATCACTACTCTCCACATATGGACATTTGATTAGCACATATAACAACTGACTTCTAATGGCATTGAACCTCCCCCACACTAATTCATGATAAATGGTACTACTACTACAGATGTTTTCAACTACTTTTAACATGTAATTGTCAGACTATGGACTTGCTGATGTATGCTGAGTTTTTGTCTAGGTATTCAACAAGCCATTTGCATATTTCTAACAATACCTGTGAAAAGCATGCAGTGTGGGGAAGTCATTTAACACTGAGAAATGTGAAAATGTGGTTGCACAATTATCTGGGTGGGCATGATTTCAGTGTAAGAATGAAATAACTGACAAATTTATTAACAAAATGAGTGACAACTAAAACAGTGGTTTAACATCTTTTATCGTAGTCTTCCTTATTCAACCACACAATCTAGGACTTATTTTATCTATACTAATAAAAGGCAAAGCCCTCACTGACTGACTGACTGACTGACTGACTGACTGACTCACTCACTCACTCACTCACTCACTCACTCACTGACTCATCACTAATTCTCCCACTTCCCATGTAGGTAGAAAGCTGAAATTTGGCAGGCTTATTCCTTACAGCTTACTTACAAAAGTTAAGCAGGTTTCATTTCGAAATTCTACATGTAACGGTCATAATGGTCGATAATGTTCAACAACGTCCGCCATGTTGAACTTTCTTATTTATGGCCCCATCTTCACGAAATTTGGTAGGCGGCTTCCCTGCGCTAACCGAAATTGATGTACTTACTTATTTCGATGGTATGACGCCACTGTTGGCCGCCATATTGAACTTTCCAACGTCACCAATTTTCCGACTTCCCGTGTAGGTAGAAGGCTGACCCCATCTTCACGAAATTTGGTAGGTGGCTTCCCTGCGCTAACCAAAACTGATGTACGTACTTATTTCGGTGGTATGACGCCACTGTCGGCCGCCATATTGAATTTTCAAAACTTCACTAATTCTCCAACTTCCCGTATAGGTAGAAGGCTGAGATTTGGAAGGCCCATTCCTTACAGCTTACTTACAAAAGTTTAGCAGGTTTCATTTCGAAATTCTACGAGTAACGGTCATAACGGTCAACAACGTCCGCCATGTTGAACTTTCTTATTTACGGCCCCATCTTCATGAAATTTGGTAGGTGGCTTCCCTGAGCTAACCGAAACCAATGTAAGTACTTATTTCGGTGGTATGACGCCACTGTCAGCCGCAATATTGAACTTTCCAACGTCACTAATTCTCCAACTTCCTGTGTAGGTAGAAGGCTGAAATTTGGCAGGCTCATTCCTTACAGCTTACTTACAAAAGTTAAGCAGGTTTCATTTTGAAATTCTACGCGTAATGGTCATAATGGTCAACAACGTCCGCCTTTTGAACTTTCTTATTTATGGCCCCATCTTCTCGAAATTTGGTAGGCGGCTTCCCTGCACTAACCGAAACCAATGTATGCACTTATTTCGGTGGTATGATGCCACTGTCGGCCGCCATATTGAACATTTCAACAGTTTTTGTTACTTATGGGCCCATCTTCAAGAAATTTGGAACACGGGTTTACAACGCTAACTGAATCCTACTTACGTACATATATACAGCCATAGCCTGCAGCTCGGTCACCGTGTTTGGTGGCGTTGGGTCCCCCATCCCAACGCCTCCCACGTTGTTGGCTGCCTGCCTATATAAGACCGTCCGTTGCTCCGGTCTCTACATTCCCTTCCTTGCTTCGCCACAGGATTCATGTCTCCCTACTGATAACTACAGCCTTTTTGTTTAATCCACGGCTCTTAAACATCTTAGATTCACAGGTGACGATTTCAGTAGTGGACACTTTGATGTTTATGAATTTTTAAACTCTCAAAAGCTGGATTTGATTTTATCGATGAAACCGGTTGTGTGCTTACAACGCTTGACAGATGCCAAATGTCACTTCAACACAACAAATCCTGCAAATACTGTCGTAATTGAAACAAACCATGAAACTCAAACCGATTATGACAGCAGCAATCCAAGCTGTCAGATTTGAGACAAGATTACTGTTCATATGGCCAAATGTAAGTTGCATGCTCAAGAGTAAGCTCAGCGCCCAGCTTGGTCATGTTACAACCGGAGGACCGAACTGACAACATGGTATACAAAGAGATCCTTAACAAATAATTATTGGCATATTTTCCCTCAGTTTAAAAAGGTTTAATTTTCTTCTTAAAAATTTTAATGCAGTATTTCGCCGCTGCGAAGTGCGGGTATTTTGCTATATATATATATATATATATGACAGCAACACTCATAACAGTGACAAAACAATTACATTGACAATCATGTTACGTTATTTTTAAAATGTTTCCTTTTCTTTTTCATTACTTCTTTAACACACTACTTTTCCGCTGCGAAGCGTGGGTATTTTGCTAGTTATAACATATATATAATATCACTAACTAAAAATGCATTTTAGAATCAAGCAATTCATTGTTTTCTGGGGGTTGTTTTCTAATATTGCAGTTTAATATCAACCAAATATTATTTTTTAAGGTAACCTCTTTTTCTTATTTGTACTGTGGATCTCTATAAATGTTGCTTAATTTTTTGGTTTCCAGAAAATTTTGTCCTCACTACAAAATATCCTGTGAACATGTATGTTAGCTTTGGTAAGCGGTAGATACATATATCAATAAGAGTAAACAATGTACATTTGCAAATAATGTTAGACTTATCCATCTGTTTTATTCAGCTAACAGTTAATTGACCAATAATAGTTGTTTCAGTAAGTTAATGCTATCAGTGTTAGTGGGTGCTTCCTGTTTCATCTCTTACATAAACTTCCCTTTTATTTAACCTAGTTTCTTTAGTATTGTGTTAGAATGTTGTTTTAATTTGCTTTTCTAGTGTTGTCATCTCATGTTCCTTCTTGGGTGTAAGTATCAGAGTGTTAATTAGTTTAGGTTGGAGAAAGCATGTGGATTTTTCTCCTCAGGCAATGGAATAAGGTCTGTGTGGTATTTTGTGAATTAAGGTTTTAAATAAAGTTGTTATAAACCAGATAACCAATGAATAAATAATGGGGAGTGCTTAATAACAGAGAGTAATGGAGACGGGCATATTTGGTAAAGTTCTGTTTTGTGTGCGCTAATAAACTAAACACCTTTTCAGAGTTAACCATCTGCCTTGCATTGAATCATTTACGGAAGCTTTCATAGCGAATAAAGAATATTACAGTCTGTGAGAACAGAACCACTTTGAATGCTTGTGCAGGTATAAGATGCCAACAGGAGACAGTAGCACTTGTATGGATAATAATCATCCATCTCTTATCTTTTTTATTACTAGGGGGCTGTGCCCCCTACTTGCTATGCTTTTCCACCTCAGGGGCCCTGTGTGCACCAGCCACTTCATGTCTTTGCTGCTCGTATTGTGAAGGGGGGTCTGAACACACCCTAAGGAGATGCTGTTGGATCAGCTGCTGTCTTGTTGCTGCTGCTGCCGAGCTGCATATTCTGCTTGTCGCACTGCATGTCGATCATTTAAAAGCCTGAGCAGCAGCTGTCATTTTGTCTCACTGCCTTGTCTCACGGACGTTAAAGTGTCTTTGAGAAAATCATGTAACATCTTCTTCCAAGATTTTTTTCTATAATAGAGATTAAATTGAGCCCAAGGGTCACTTTAATGCATACATTAAAGAGTGGTAAGACATGTATTACTTTATTCAGATCAAATGCCCTTATTCTAAACCTCTAGAGCAGAGGTCGCCAACTCTGGTCCTGGATGTCCACCGTGGCTGCAGGTTTTCATTCAATCCTTTTCTTAATGAGTGACCTGTTTTTGCTGCTAATTAACTTCTTTTGAACTAATTTTATTTGACTTGCTCTTGAAGACTCAGACCCCTTAATTGTTTCTTTTTCCTTAATTAGCAGACAAACTATAATAATGAGATACAAAATGAACCAAAACAACTGGTGTCCATCATACAATATCTGAAAATAAGGAAAGTTGAAGGTCTCCAGAATGTCGATCTTCTCAGGTCCCCAAAACATTTTACCAGCACTCTTAGACAGAGAATATCAACAATTTAGGAAATGTCTGCTATTGTAACATGAGAGCAGCAACAAGCCACGAAATTAAAGAATTGGTTTAATTAACAACAAAAATTGACACCTCATTAAGCACTTGGTTAGAGTGAAATTGGTTGGAGTTTGAGGCCCTGACTTAGTTGGTCTTCTTTTGGCTCCCTCACTTCACATTTCATTTCTGTTTGGGTGCCATTTAAGGTAAGTAATGAAGCAATTCAGAGGAATGATGATGAAATTAAGGGGAGAAAATTTTAAGAAAGCAATTCAATTTTAACGAATTCACAAGAAGTTAATTAGCAGCACAAACTGGGCACTCATTAAAAAAGGGGTTAGAATGAAAACCTGCAGCCACGGTGGTCCTCCAGGACTGGACTTGTCAACTCCTGCTCTAGAGAGCAAAGAGAGAAAAATCAGTTAAGAGATACTATATAATGTTCAAAACGTTACCAATATTTCAGCATAGTAAACTAAGAATAATCATAATAAAAGACTGCCAGATTGGGAAAAAAATGAGTACATAATTTTTTCATTGTATTATGGTTGGTAAGATGTGATTCCTTCACTTAAGCAACCTAAAAAGTATAAAGTTATAATACACAATAGAGTATTCAATGAGGAGTAGTGATGAAGAACCTCATTGAATTTGCTTCATCTTCAGTGGAAATCGCTAAAATATTTGGAACCAAACTTCATTGAAATGCACTGAAGTCAATGGAGAAGGAGAGAGTGAGCTGTTTTTGTGTGGATTATAATGGTGCAAATGTCTTTAAAGTGTCCCTGACATGAAAATATCTGCCGACTATGCTGTGCCGATTTTCGTGGGCAAAAATATGACCCTAGTTGTGAGGAAGCAGTGCTAACCACTGCATTATGTCTCCCTGACTTAAAATGTATAAAATAAACTATTGGACCAGTAAAATGTCTTTCAGGTGAGAAGTATGAATTCAATAAGGCTTGAACCTCACAGATCTGATAGCAAATAAATACCTCTCTCATAATTGAAAAGTATGGCTTGTTTGTTTTTTTTCCCATAATGCTTTTGTTCTTTCACTACCACTACTACCAAGAAAACACAATACTAAAGTACTTGGATTCTACACTACTTCCTGTTTGTTTAACTACAAATTTTAGATACAGGTCACATACAAGTCAATACAAAACATCATTACCTGTAAGACATGAATACACCAAACCATTTCCAGTTTCCTCTCGTGTGTACTTTTGTATTTAAATGAATTCACAAGATTTCCACACATCTTTTCCATCTGGAACTGCAGCACAAGACTCTTTTATCTTTTATAACCCATATATATATATATTGGATAATTGTGAATAGAAAGAAATTTTGAATTGAATTTATCATATTTTGCACAGATTGATGAAAATTATATTTATCTTGAGTTCACTTTCATACCTAATAATGAAAATGTAATTGAAAAGTACTTTTTCCAGTCCTTTCCCAGATTATCTAGAACAGTGATTTTCAACCTTTATTCCCTTAAGGTCCCCCAGTGAACTTGTATGTTTGCTGCGGTTTAAGCAAAGGTGCTTGTTATTTAACTTAATTTTATTACCCAGTTCATATTTGTAACTAGTTCTATTACAATTTCTGTATTTTTTAAAGCATTATACAAAATTAAGAACCTGTTTCAAAAATAGCCTATAGATTCTTTTATGAATAAAAAATATTTTCCTAGTGCTTGAATTTCTTAGTCATAAAATGAGTTGGCATTCTTAAGGATAAATAATTACCATTAATTACTGAACTACAGAATTTGTCACTGCATATATTTTTAATAACAATAAACATTGCTCACTACTCAATATGGCGTATTACTTTTTAATTCATGCATAAAATGAGTACATATTTCTGAAAGTAAAAATTAATTTTTAAAATGCAGAAATAATTGCTGCAGACAATTTTTCATAACTTAACTGTAGAAGATACCTCATTATCCTCTGGATTTAGCACTGGTTTCTGTCAGCAAACTCCACACGAGGGTAGATACAAATACATTTTTTCTTAACAAAGAACAATCAAGTCAGCGGAAAAGACAAAAATGTTGTGTGGGACAATGGCAGCAAACAGATAATACATAGTAGGTTGGGCAGCCCCAATAACTGTGTGATTATAAAAAATGAGCAGAGTGGCAACAACAGCAGGTGTCAGCCTAAAACTGCTTCATGACACTGTCACAAATTTGGCCATGTTATAACATTACATTTCCTTATAGTAGTGTTTATGTTACTTTATTGTGACCAACCCATTCTCATTCTAACTATTGTACTCTAGATGTGCTGTGCTGTACTGCACTGTGCAGAATAATTCAAACACCAGAGAGATCCAATTTTATTGGGAGGTGCAAATGTATTCAGATACAACCTACTGTATATATGAAACAAAAAATAAAGGCAGTATTGATTTGGGAAGAAGGTACATAAGAAAAAGAAAGTGACTGCAGAAAGTGGTTTATTTAACAACTGCAAAAACAACACAGTATTAGACAATAATAAAAGGAATTCAATTCTGTATTGTTTACACCTTAATAATAAACCCATTACTGTTCTGGATGTTATGGACACTCTAGGTATTGAACAACTGTCTAGAACTAAATCATACCTCACTCCTCTACTTATGATCTTCTGTTTGGAGTCCAGGCCCAGGTCACCCTGCTACCAGCTCTGTTCTCTCGCCACTTTTAAACTCACCACAGTTTTCACACCAGTGTTCTTTTCTCTAACATACAACAATCACCCACACTGCATACTGTCTCAATTATGCGGGCATGTCCATCAACCTATCAACCTTTCATAAAGAAAAACTGGCTTAGCCCAACCCTTCCTTTTTATTTCACCCGATCATAGTGCTGTTTTTTGCCTTTTCCCTGATTTACATGTCAGGCAGCTCTCCGTGGTGCTGTCTGCCTCCCTTGTCAGATCCAACTGTTGCAGTTGGCTGGGATGCTACAATATTTTGGACAATGATAAAGCTGTCCACTTTTAAATGATAATATTGACAATCTGAAGCTTTTCAATGATTAGTTTTTTTTTTGTGCTCTATTTTAATTCATGGTGTGTTCCCCCTGAAAGTTCACTAAGGCCCTCTTGTGGGCCATGGCCCCCAACCCCCCAGTTGAAAGCCTCTGATCTAGAGGAAATTTTGCTTAAAAAACATTAATATGGTTTGAGATGCTACTCATATATGTTTTACAACTAGAAACAACAATTTCCCATAACATGAAAAACAATTCTTAAACTTGGCCACACTTCTTTTAATAAAGTCAACAATTTACATTTAGCAGAATAAAATGTTTTGCTAAAATGCTACAATTAAGATATAATTGTTAAAAAACTTTAAGGACTGTTGCATTTTGGATTGTAATTTGCACAAAAGAAATTAATAAACAGTTCTTTTTAAACTCATATCTTATTCTTGACGAATTAACAGATTTATAGTCTTTCAGCAACAAATAAAACACAAAAGAAAACATAACTAATCTTCAATAAATTTTGACTCTGTTACAGTGTTAACAGGCTTAGTAAAATTTAAAAGCTTCCGTAGCTAAAGAGGGGTAGGGATTCCACATCTGAGACTGAGCAGAAAAACAGAAGCCACATAGCTGAGGAAAAAAATCAAGACATTAGCAAGAGAGATACTTAATGTCATTTATTGCCTTAAGATATGAGAGGTTAGTGTTCAGGCAGTTGACATGCAGATTTTTGACTGCTTGCAAGAAACTGCATTTCCCTTGAAACTTGACCCTTTTTAAAAAGCAGAAGCACAGAGGTTTCTGTCCCATATGTCACAATATGTAGTCAATATACAAATCACTAAAGATTGTGTGTTTTGGGTATGGTAAAAATATATGTCCTGTAAAATTGTAATTAAGAATAACAACTTCAAGTATTTCCTGCCCTAATACCATATTTTACGTGAGTGTCGAACAATCGGCAATTAGTACACAGAACACACATATATTGAGGTGCAACATTTTTTCTATATGGATTTTTTGTATTCATTTAATCAAAGTTCCAATTGCCTCCAACCTTTTAAAGATTTGTGAATATGCTGTATAATGGAAAACATTACAGTTACATTTTTAAAGAACATTTACTTTAATAATTTTAACCCTCCTAGCCAAATGATGAGTTCTTGTCTAACGCATTTCACCAAGTTGTAAAACTTTCATTTTTGCAGGTTTTTAAATTGTGTAATTCTGATTCTTAAATATATAAACTAGCGTTAAACCCTTAAAATTTTAGAGAACTAATTAAAAAACTAATTAAATACATTTAGTACATGAAGCAGTTTCATAATGTAAAGTGCCCTGTCATCTACATAAAGTGATACTTTTCCATTACAGTTCTCCAAATCTTAAATTACTTATGCAAGTTAACGGCTAGAAGTAAAATGATAAAGTTAAGTAAAGCTGGTGACAAAGAATATCCTAGTGCAGTTTTATGTTTTAAAATAAAAATCACAACATATTATTTAAAGAAACTGGAGGTTTGGAGCAGGAATGTAGTAGTTTAATCCATCATAAATATTTGGTTCAAATATATTTTTCTGCATTCAAGGACAACAATGTGTTATATATGTTATGTTGAACATAGGGTGGTGAATAGTAATTGACGTCCTAAAATTCAGTTTACTCTTACTTTTCCCAGAGTCTTAACATTGGTGTTTAGTAGAGAAATTGGTTTATGGATGTGCAATGTAATGTGATTTTATTTTACATGGGAAAAATAGAATTGGATGGTGTGGATATTTATGTGTATGTATGTGTTTTATTGTTTTTGGTTAATTATAAATGATTTTGTGTCTCATTTTTAAATTGAATCTGTATGTTTTGTGGGTGGAGCTCTCAAGAGGCAGGGCCACCCTGACATCACTTCTGCTGACCCCTAACTCTAATTGTTTAAGGTCAGGGTTGAGGAAGATAGAGCAAGAAACCAGAAAGGCTTTATTACCTGTTTATATAGGTTTCATTACCTCAGTATTTGATTATGGCTGTATAGCTTATGCAGGATCAGCATCTAACTCCAATTTTAAAAAAACTGGATGCTACTCAGAGTCAAGCTTTGACAGTCTGATGTGGTGGTGTTAAATTCTCACCAAATTCTGCAGTACAAGTCTAGATGGGACAAATGGCATTAAAACTACAACTACTATTAATGTACTGGGTAAAAATTAAAGGGTATAAGAATGATCATCATGTTGTTAGTGTATTAAGGGATTGCTGGGAGCACCATAAAAAGTATTGTTAGTTTTGGGTGGGTGGGTTCAACACAAGTTGAAAACATGAGGTTAATGAATTTTCAGATTGGTCCCACAGTGTTAATCCCGGTATTACCACCATGGCTTGTCCCATTGACATTAGTAGACTTAAGGAAATACGACTTATTAAAAGCAAAAAGTCAAGGTTTGTCTGAAACAAGGATACTAAACACGCATATTACTAAAAACTATAATGGAATATTGAGGATGTTTTTGGATGGAGCCAAAGTTAGTTTGATAAGAAATATAGCATCAGCTTCTTGTGTCCCAGAATTGCAAGTGATTATCTGTCAGCATTTAAAACTTAACTGATAGCCATTATTTTGGGTCTACAGTGGATTGAAAAACTTTTTCCAAACTGGGTACTTATCTATTTTGATTCCTTTGCTGTCTTACAGAGTATTAAAATGGGTAATTCTTCACCAAGGCCAAACTTGATATTGGAAGTGACACAAGCATTTACATGGGTTGCAGAATATGGGTGTGTATGTTAGTTTTTTATGGGTTCCAGAACATAAAGGAGTCAAAGGAATAGAAATAGTTGATGATTTGTCTAAAAAAGCCACTAAACATTCTTTAATTGATTTAAAGGTGATATTTAGTAAATCAGAAATTAAAAGCATGGCACATTAACAATTATATTAATTGGCCAGTTTTGTTTAGCTTTAGACTTTTGACAAATGCATCATTTACATGAAAAACCATTGCTGATATGGAATAAGTTGTTTTTGATTATTACAGTAATTCAGTACATTAGACATTACAATGAGAATTGCTGTTGAAAGCATCATGAAATCTCATGGTTTATGTTCAATATGCTTTTGCATACTAACATGTCTTTTACATATTAACATATCCACTGAAATGTATTGATGAATAATACTGTTTTGCTCTTTTCTGAAAAAAATCAGATCAGATACATCATCAAGAAGTTCCACTTTAAATTCTAAATGTAATAAACACAATTAACAATTCTGTTTTACCATTATTAAATTGTAGTAGTGAATGGCTATTTTCAAATTTTAAAAAATCCTTTCAGTTTCATAATTGCTTATTAAAAACACTTTATTAGCTCATTTTGGTGTAATAAATATAACTTAGAAAACTCTTTTCACTTTAGCTTAATCTTTTGTAGAAGTGTGTTAATCGCTAAATGCGTTTTTAAATTTAATGATGCTATAAAGTTTCACAAACATTTTATTTACAGTTCACATACTATTTTATACAAAATATTGGGAAAATATACAAATGTTACAAAAGACAGAAAATTTCTTTGAAAATATATCATAAATTATTCAAATAAATGGGTCAGCACAAGAAGAGGCACCTTTCCTATGTATATACGATTGAAAAAAATATTAAACAAAAATAATTCATAATGGGCTGTTGAAATGCCCTTTATTAGGCCGGGCGGAAATGTAAAAAAAGAAAAAGTCAAACCTTCGGTCTCCAAAAACTATTAGATTGGTATCAATCAAAGCATTTCTAAGCCAGGATCCAAGGGAGCACAGTGTAATGTAGAACTTATGCTAATAATACCCACACATGTCCAAGTAGTGATAAGCCTGCAAAATACTGTTGTCGGTACACAGATGTCAGTAAAGGTGGTCTGCAGAATCTGTTCCTGCACCTTCAGGTGCAAGGCATGTTATACTTAATCATTTTATTTTTTTTCCAAATTGCTTTCTTTGGTGTAACTAATAGAGCTGCAAGTTAATAGCTTGGAGAACTAAAACAATCCTTAATAGGCCACATTATACAAACCATACATATGTTAAGACTGTTGCAAGGCTAAATTTGTATTCTTGTCTTGTATTGTTCTGACTTCTACAGCAATAACAAATCATTCACATATTTTTTTAAGCGCTGGAGTTCCTGTTGTTTAATTTTTGATTTTACATATATAGCATAAACAGTGCAATAACAAAAATCCAGGCATCCATAGCAGTTCCACTGAGAAGAGATGCAAAACAAATATATTTACTGCATACAAATTATTACATACTGTGTCTAATAGTTTTGCTTACAGTGTTATAGTTCAAACACTGTTTGGCATTCACACATCTAAAGATGCATTAAAAGCATCAAGAAATATTTGCCCCGTCATATACGTGTGCATGGGGGACAGTTTGCAGGCTTAAATATTGATATTTGCCAGCCAGACTGGGGGTTGGCACTCTCACTTAATCCTTTGTTCTCTTGTTTCTGTGCAGTTCACCCAAAGACCTGGGGCCTCATGCATAACGCTGTGCGTAGAATTCGCACTATAACATGACTTAAGCACAAAAGCCGAAATGTGCTTACGCACAGAAAAATCCAGATGCAGGAATCTGTGCGTACTCCAACTTCCGCGTTCTTCCACTCCATAAATCCCAGTCAGCGTGAAAAGTAACGCTAATGCACACGTGTGCTGTCCCGCCCCAACTCCTCCCAGAATTACACCTTTTTGAATATGCAAATCAATATAAATAGCCCTTAAGCTCAGCGTTCTTTGAAAAGGCAATGGGAAAAGCACAGGGGAAAATATAAGAATTATAAGAAATACCAAGTGGAGGCAAAGGAAAAACATACTATTTGTTGATTTAAACAGTGGTATAATCAACAAAAGGAAGTTGATCGAGTGACACAGTGTGTCGGAGAAACTCGAAAGCTCAAGTTCACAAAGTCACACAGTGCCAAAATAAAAAAGAAGTCACATATCAAAGTCGCCATGAAAAGGCAAGTTGTAGTCCACCGTCTGAGCTTATTAGGGGACAGACAAAAAAAAATAGGCACACAGTGGGAAAAAGCACAAAATGTCAACTTTAATCTCGAAATTTCCACTTTAACCACGTAGTTTATTTTGTCATTAAAGCAGAACATCATAAACTTCATCTTAAATTCATTTAATTTACTATTTTCTCAAACCCCATCGTAACTAAAGTAGCAAGTTAAATGCTTTGTTTTATATTTGATCTTCAATGTGCTCTATGTGTGTGAATCACTACATGCTTCCGTTCTTTCTCTTTAAATGAAGTTAAAGTTTTATCTGTATAATATAATCAACATATTTTGCTGCATTTCATCTTAAAAATGATATCATCATCATATGTAAATACGTGCTTTATAAAGTGGCTCAGGCTGTGCAATATTATAACTGTAGTGCAAGTTTACAGTGGGGTAATTGTACTTATAAGTACAAACAATTCTATAAGGAGCAATTGATTGAGTGCGTTTATAGTTCTTGGGATGAAACTGTTTCTGAACCGCGAAGTCCGTACAGGAAAGGCATTGAAACGTTTTGCTGTGGCTTTGGCAGTGTGTGCTTGATGTTGTATACCAATAATTCTCTTTCTGATCAGCTGCTGCTGTGATTCCCCACTCAGATACAGTGATATAAATACTCCGAGTGGTGCAGTGAGTAATATGGAAAAAGATGATCCACTGTGGCAACCCTTAAAGGGAGCAGCTGAAAGAAGAAAAAGAAGAAGAAGATGTTGCAGTGAGAATAACAACGCTAAAGCAGTTATGGTATTTGGAATACTATGGCTATTCCCTGGGCCATTATATTGTTACAGGTAATCTACAATCAGATGCGTTACACTAATAAACAATATGCGGTTAGTTTCAGTGTATTTATAAAGCCGCGTCAGAAATGTGGTTCTGAGAAATAAAGGGTAACCACACAGGAACAGTAGCACTGCTTTGATGCTGGGTGCCACCAGTCTGCAAAACCGAGCGGAGAACTTGCGTACGACAGGGTATGAGGTACCGTGGAAAAGTGCGTGGCTTTACACCAAGTGTAGGTTTTATACATCGTGATTTGAATGTAGAAACGTTCTTACACAACATTTCTGTGCGTACACACTGTTTATGCATGAGGCCCCTGGCCTCTTGATGACATCACCACCAATCCATCCACTGATGAAGTTACTTATAGCCAACACTGATGATGCCATTTTCTGTTCCCAGAATCCACTCTACCGCCACATCAGTTCCTGTTCTGGCCATCTTGACTCCACATCTTCTTTTTTTCCTCCATATTTAAGCCCAGTAATTTTCCTGTTAGTCAGTTATATTTTGAACTCGCTCTGTACACCGTGTTTTCTTTATTTTTTCCATTTTTCAGTATACAGGGTGGGCATCCCCAAACCCTTTTCTGTATGCTGTTTATCACACCCCAAATCCATTTAGTGGCCTTGTAAAGTGATCACTACCTCTGCCTGAATTGCTTGACTTTTGATGTATTGAGCAATACATGATACAATTGATTTAAGCTGAAGTACCAAACCACTAAAGCAGCAATGTGCTGCTTTTAACAAAGAGTGAAGATCATCATCATCATCTATGATGAAAAGGTTTTCTGGAGCTCAGATATTTTTCAAAGCATACTGTCACACACGTGCGCATGGGAGGCAGCTAAAGGGCTTGAGTGAAGGAAGTTCGGAGGCATGCCGGGGTGTGGCAGAGTGCACTGACTCTTTTCTCCCTTGCCTGTAGACCATCCCCGGGATTTCACCTGGATCTCCTGACATCACTTCCGGGACTGAGCCAATGAAAGTCGGCCACACCAGCTCCAGTCCCTCTGATGTCACCTCCGGCTACGAACCAATGGTGGAAGACCACGTGCCAGATCCATACGACCTCACTTCCTGTCTCCCCTTTAAAACCTGCCCCTTTTCCTTTGTTTCCTCAGTCTTGTACTGGACTCTGTTGAATGCACTTCAGTGCTGTATTTTGTGAAAACGACTTTGCAGCCAGGATACATTATACGGGTGGCTGCCCCAACTCTTTATCTGTCCATGTCTCGTTCTTGTGACAGTGGCGTAGTCGGCAGGATGGAGAAGTCCCAGAAGAGAAGGGGACAGGACCTGCAATATACCCAGGTGGGAGCGTACCGGGGCCGAGTCTTCAGGCGGGAGGGTGCCCCGTGGTTCGGCGTGACCCGGTGCGGGCTCCGCTCCCGGCACTCATAACTAGGCCATCTGGAGAGGCCAGGGAGTGTGCGGGTGGGGCTCACAGAATTGGGCTGCCCTGGAGGGGAGGCAAAGGGACTCAGTATGCTCTCTTGGGGAGAGTGCCTGCCTCCCTGCGAAACCAAAGCCCCATTTACCACCTAGGGGTGCCCCAGACTGGCAGGTGAATAAAATAAAAATGGAGGTGGGCCCCTGAGCGCCCGACCAACAAACAAGCCTGGTCCTTATGGGCAATGGTAGGGCATTGGCTACGGCCATTTGAAAACACGCCCTACCAAATAATAGAGCAGGTAGCTTGCTATCTGCTCCTGGAAGCGCTTCCCCGTGGCTTCACCCAGCCGGTTTGGGGCGAGCAGTTTAAGAACATGTCTGAGCTCATAGAGCTTATGGAGACGCAGAGGGCGGCCTCACACTCTGGGGGAGCAGAACCGCCTCATGTCAAACCCAGCCGGTATATGCCAAGACCTAGCCCCTCCCTGTACAATCCGAGCTCAGATGGCGTCCGCGGCCGCTGGCGCGCAAAACCGCTTGGGGCAAGGAGGAATGCAGGTGGAGGGCGAGGAGGGGTTGGTGTGTTCTGGCTAATCCGCTGGCGGTCCCACATACTGGCGTGGTGATCGCCAACGGACACAAGACCACAGGTTTGTTCGACCGCAGCAACGTTTCCATTGTTGCCCGCCGCTTTGTGCAACCGCAACAGTGGCTAAAATTTAAGACCGGTATAACCTGTGTCCACGGAGACATCCGCTGGTACAGGTCCGCCGCTTGTGTCATCAGTTACGGAGGGTCAGTTCAGAAACTCACCGTAGCGTCCTACCTGATCCTCCACACCCGTGATACTAGGGCGGACTGGTCTAAAATCAAAAGCGTGAGACACATACCACTCCCGGGTTAATTTGGGCCTCGTTATGGACGGAGATAACCCGTCTCAAGCTGCCTCCACGCCGTAATCAGCCGGCAGAGAGAGACGGCGTCGCCCTGACTGACGTGGCAACTCCCGGCCGCCGCTGGCTAACACGCCATCCACCAACGCCGCGGAGCGGGAGGAAACCACGCCCATTGAGGTCGACGCTGACCCTCTCTCCGTGTTGCGGTTCCAATTTAAAGAAACGCCGCTTCTTTTAGAAGGGAGCAATGGAATGATGACTCCCTGAAGTTTGTAAAAATGCAGTGGTCCTTGTCAATGGCCAGCGACTAATCAGTCGATGCCACAGGGCCCCTACTTTGTGCTAGATAATGACCTCCTTTACCGTAGCAATGCATGACGGGCAGGAGACGAGGCTGCTGCTAGTGCCGCGCACCTTCCGCGGCAGGTCTGCGAGCTAGCACACGCCCACCTCCTAGGTGGCCACCTGGGCACCAAAACTCTGGAGCGGATCAAGCCCGCTTCTACTGGCCAGGAATTAATGAGGAGGTTCGCCGCTTTGGCGCTTCCTGCCCGGAGTGTCAACTGCGACAAATTCCTAGGAGGGACCGTGCTCCTCTTGTTCCTATTCCACTGATTGACGCTCCTTCCACAGAATCGGGTCGACCTGGTGGGACCCCTGGAGCCCTCAGCCCGAGGACACAAGTACATTTTAGTCCTCGTGGATTACGCTACACGATACCCGAAGCTGTTCCGCTGCGCCAGCTACCTCTAAAGCCATCGCACGGAATTACTAGGGTATTCGCGTGGGGATCCCCAAAGAAGTCTTGACAGACCAGGGGACCCCTTCACCTCGGAGACGTTCAAGGAGACTGCCAGATTACTGAAAATAAAGCATTTAAAGACCTCGTGTATCATCCTCAAACCGACGGATTAGTAGAGAGGTTTAATCAAACTCTCAAGCAAATGCTGCGTAAGGTGGTCAGCGAGGATGGAAGGAACTGGGATCAGCTCCTCCCCTCGTCCTTTTGCCTATCGGAAGTCCCACAAGCCTCCACGGGTTCTCCCCTTTGAACTACTGTACGGGCGACAACCTCGGGCATATTAGATATTTTGAAAGAAGGCTGGGAAGAAGAGGCTCTTCCCTCCACAAACATACTGGAGTATATCGCGCAGTTACGCGATAGATTTGGAAAGATTCGCCTGTCCTTAAAAGTCACATGGAGGAGGCTCAAGCAGCACAGGCCCGTACTACAACCGCGCACGCCTCTTCGGGAGTTCCGCCCGGAGATCGGGTCATGGTCCTAGTGCCTACCTCCCACTCTAAATTGCTTGGCCACTGGCAGGGCCCCTACGAAGTTAAGGAGAGGAAGGGACTGGTCGACTATTTGGTGAGTCAACCCAATCGTCGGCCAAAGGAGCGGGTTTATCATGTGAACCTGCTGAAACCGTGGAAGGACAGGGACCCCGATCCCTCCTCCGCCAGCCCCGCCACTCTTCGCCACACACACGACCTTAACTTCGCACGGACTTAAGTCCCAGACAGCGGCAGGAGCTGGAAACAGTTATCCGGACCGTTCGGGAGGTAGTCAGTGAGAACCCCGGAAGGACCTCTCTGCTTGAGGACAACATCGTGACAGAGCCCGGGTTGTTGTCCGAGAACGCCGTGATCGTCTTCCCGAGGCAAAAAGGCTGAAGTGGAGCTTGAGATCAAGCGCATGCTGGAGCTAGGTGTGATTGAGGAAAGTTATAGTCCCTGGTCCAGCCCCATTGTGCTCGTCAGTAAGCCTGACGGAAGTTGGAGGTTCTGCAATGACTTCCGTCGGCTTAATCAAGTCTCCCAATTTGATGCTATCCAATGCCACGCTGGGACGACCTCCTCGAGAGGCTTGGACAGGCTCAATACCTGACCACACTTGACATGACAAAGGGTACTGGCAGGTTCCTTTAACGGACTCCAAGGTAAAACGCGTTTAGTACCCCTAGCGGACACTGGCAGTATCGTGTCCTTCCATTTGGGTTACACGGGGCTCTCGGTTAGGGTCGCCCGACCTGCCGGGTCTGGGCTAATGGGGGGGGGGCTTTGTCACACACGTGCGCATGGGAGGCAGCTAAAGGGCTTGAGTGAAGGAAGTTCGGAGGCATGTCGGGGTGTGGCAGAGTGCACTGACTCTTTTTCTCCCTTGCCTGTAGACCATCCCCGGGGGATTTCACCTGGATCTCCTGACATCACTTCCGGGACTGAGCCAATGGAAGTCGGCCACACCAGCTCCAGTCCCTCTGATGTCACCTCCGGCTACGAACCAATGATGGAAGACCACGTGCCAGATCCATACGACCTCACTTCCTGTCTCTCCCTTTAAAACCTGCCCCTTTTCCTTTGTTTCCTCAGTCTTGTACTAGACTCTGTTGAATGCACGTCAGTGCTGATTATTTTGTGAAAACGACCTTTTGCAGCCAGGATACTATATTATACGGGTGGCTGCCCCAACTCTTTATCTGTCCATGTCTCGTTCTTGTGACAATACATACAAACTCCTTTCTGATTTTCTGAAAAACAACCAGGAGGTCTTCCTCTGTTCAATATGCCTGTTCCTGGTTTTTCTATCTTGATTTTGGTGTTTGGAAAGATTCCCTAAAGACTAAATACTCTTAGGATGGCCCACATGATTAAAGTATATTTTTCTTCCTATGGTTAAGACAATGATATATAGAGCATTTATATTGTGACCTGTAGGGGGTGTTGAAGCACCCCAAACTCTAGACACAACTTCACAAACACAAGTTCTGAGTATAAATAAATGGTTTTATTGAACAAAGTACCCTAAAATAGGTGTTTCCTTCTCACTCCTTCTGTTTCATTTCCTCCAAAGCTCTCAGGTAAACTTCAACTCACCTAGATGAGGTTGAGTGGCTTCTTTTATGCTGGACCCAGGAGTACTTCAAGTGCTAATGCACAGCCCAATGGAAGCACTTCCGGGTCAAGCAGAAGCCCCACAGAGTAGGAATTACTAATCACAATAGTTTACCTTGGCGGTAAGACTACAAGACTACAAGTCCCAGCATGCCTTACAGGTGTTCGTGTGATAATCCTAGCCCAGGGATGCTGCTAACTAGAATATCTAGGGAGCCTGTAGTCCTGACAGGTTGTCTCCACCTGTCCTTGCAAACATGCTGGCCTCCTGGCCAAATAACGACCCTGAGCCTGTCCTGGCAGGGATGCCAGCATACCCACTTTCATATTGGCATTTCAAGCTTGACAATCCTTTCCTTCATTTTCATGCTTCTGTAGGGTTGGCATCACATCTGGGTAAACAACCTTGCCCTATTCCAGATGCGACACCTGCCCATGTGAGCCGTCCATCACCTTACATTGTAATTGTGTAATTGCAAGTCATTTGGTCAAAGTAACCAAAGATATTAGATATGCTTACTTAATTGACTGTAATGTTCAAATGCAAATAAAGGCTTTTTCAGTCATAATAATTTATATAGCGATTTTGTTCTTCTTATTTTTATTTTTGTCCACATTGGGTGTTTACTCAGTTCACACATTTGTTGAATACTAAGCTATCTTTTACCTGTTAAAAAACATCAAAATAAAACCAAACATGCCACTGGAAGCCTGATCATACAGCCTTTCTTTTATATATATATATATATATATATATATATATATATATATATATATATATATATATATATATATATATATATATATATATATATATATATATATATATATTTTTTTTTTTAATCATCCTTAATGGACAAACAAATCATGTTTAAGCAATAACTTATTTTACAGACAAATCCTGTTATAATCTATATGGAATAATATTCTCTATATCTGGGGTGATAACAAGACTCGGATGTGCTATTACCCACAGAAACCTGAATTAACAGCAAACAAAATGCATACAATAATTGCACCAACAAGTTGGATTGTGTCATAAGATCACAGATGGATCAGCTCCACCTGGATTTGAATTCTCTTTTCAAGCAGTAAGAGCTCATTAGCATTATTTTATTACACTATCTGAATATGAATGAGATATCACATTTTAATACTATTTAATTTTATTTTAGAAAGTTACAATATTAACAGTGATCAATATCAGTATTTCAAATACCATGTTTGCTGTAAGTCAGTTATTATTATTATTGTAACTATTTTGTTTAAGGCACACCCATGTAGCTTAAAATTCTTATGCACAACATTCTATAATTCAATTAGTTTTACAAAAAAAGTCATAACTAAAATTAATCTGCTACATTAGATTGTTTTGCAAAGGAGATAGTACATTCTGTATAAATACTAACTTTAACGTTATGGACCCTTGTGATTTGGAATGTGGCAATCAGGAAAGGCAATGCATATTTGGGAATTTTATGCCAGAAATTAGACAAAAGAAAATAATTTTAACATGTTGCTGCAACATACAGTACGTGCACTAGCTGGTGTAACACGCGCCGCAGTTTTGACCCTAGTGAAGTTAAACTTTTCTTAAGCTAAAGGAAGCTTAAGCTTCTAGCCAAGAAAGCAGAAGTTATCCTTCCCTCAGTGAAGTGTGGTAAAATCACTGCATGCCATAATTTAACAGACTGACTTAAATTTAACAAATACAAGCACATTATACTGCACTAACAGATAAACCTAAAAAAATGAGACATCAAACTGAAATTAGTTCTTTGTCTTTATAAAAATCAATAGCGTTTTCATCAAGAAAATTAAGAATATTTTCAGAAATAGGATTAATGCAAAAAAGTGAAATACATATATACTGCATAGCAAATTGAAAATAACCTTGAATGAGAAGAATGGTAGAAGATCACAATACAAATTCTTGTGCAGCTTCTTAGTGAGTGTGAACTTAAGCAGTACTTACAGCTGGAGAATATTAGTGGACAAGAATGCTCATCCATTGGGAAGTTATGAAGCTGCAGCTGGCATTCTGCATTGATGGTAAGCCTGGATATAAAAAGAATAAAATTAAACAGATGTCACTGTAGACTTCACAAAAAATTTCATATGCTCTTTAAGTGGTAGTATTAGCTGTAGTGCCAAGTTTTAAAGAGCATGCTAAATACAGCTTAACGCCTATAAAATGCACCATAATGCCTATGAACATCTTTGTAAGCATCATATTTTTAAAAGATGTGAACAAAAAATAATAGATAAACAACAATTACATATTTCTATTTCTGTGGAGGTGGTTTAATAGGCTTTCAGCATTGCAATCCCAGGAAAATGATAGTGAATCTGTGTAAAGTTATTTTGGCTTCATGGCTAAGGAATCACCAGGCTGTGGATGCAGTTACCACCTCATTACTTACTAGAGTATGAAACATTGACTTACTAAAAACAACATACACCCTCTCAAGATCTTATTCTAAGACATTTGCCGGCTTATGCCATCCCTATCATTAAATAAAAGTAATCTCATTTGACAAATATGATACCTAGAATATTTCTGTCATATTGCATTGAACAAAATTCAACCAAAATGTGGCTTTTTGTAAAAAAAAGTATATGTACCATATGTGTTACATATCAATTAAAAGTCATAAGAAACAGATGTAAATACACTTATAATAAAAGGATGAGTGTCCGTGTGTCTCTCTTTGTGTCCATTTGGTTGCTGTGTCTCTGTCATTCCAATAGATGGTGCATCACAAACATTAGCACCACTATTTCGAAATACCATACCAAATGGCATATAGCAGAGAGTACAATGCATATGCTAACCCTGAAGTCTACGTTGATTACTTAGATTTCCACCATTCTTAGATGGGTAGCACGGTTAGTGTATATAAAATCTAAAGGTTTCAAACAGTGTAGCATATTGCATTCTACAAAATTCAGTCAAAATGTTTTTTGTAAAGAAGTAGATGTACCCTTTGTGTTTTCATATAAATTAAAAATCTAATTATAAGAATTAAATGTAAAATGTATATAAAATGTAAAAGTTTCAAAAAGTGTGCCATTCTGGTGAAGAGGTTACAGCAAGTCAGATTTCTTGTTATGAGTATACAGTACAATGAAATTTGGAGCATATGGCAAAAATACATTTTCAAAAAAATAAGATGAAACAAATCAATAGATAGATAGATAGATAGATAGATAGATAGATAGATAGATAGATAGATAAAAAGTATATATAGCACTAAACATACACACACACACATATATATACAGTATATGTTCACAGTAGAGGGCATTGTGTTGTTCTATGTACAAAGAGACAAAAGGGTTAAAAAGGGAAGTCAGAGCAGGCTGCAAGTTAGTGAGTAAGGAACTGAAATGAAAAGGTGCAAAGATGTGGAAGTCATAACTACCCTACTTTGGAACTGATAAAGTGTTAGAGCTGTAGTCAGGGTGTTCTCCATGGCCATAACTGTCATACTGTCCTTCAGTGCTATGGCCCCTGTATTCTGGAATTCTCTTTCCCTATCTCTCTGACTGTTCTTCCCTCCCTATTTTCAAATCTGATTTAATCTCTTTTTCTTTTTAATGAACATTTCTCTTTTTCTCTTAAGCACTTTGAGTTACTTTTTGTATGAAAATGTGCTATATAAATAAATGTTGTTGTTGTTGTTTTTCCTTTAATGCAACCTTGGGATTGTTAAAGGTGCTATATAAATGTAACCTATTGTTATTATTATTATCATTATTATTGTCATCACTCAATAACACTGTTCCTTTTTTGTCTTATTGTAACTCTTAAGAAGAATAAGCATTTTTATATTTTTTATTATTTCAAAAATGCATGTTGTCCTACATTCTTCCTCGATCCACACTAAAGGTCGCAACAATATATACAATATTTATGAATATATACAGTAAGTATACACGTTCAAAAGAAAATCATTTCCATTTATCATTGTCATTTTGTTCTCAACAAATTACACAGGATTACTTTGTAAAGATTTGTCATTTGAATATTTTATTTATGGAAATCCGATATGTAATTCCAGTGGTCCCTTAATTTTTTTGTGCAGTGTATATACAGTGTATACAGTTATATATAATGTGTATTTTCAAGTATTTTATTATTAGATTTCATTGCAGTATTTGCCAGTCTTTTGTAGACTGTGTGTAAAAACCATCTGAAATTGTCAAACATAATGTAAGTTTCAAATTGTAACATCATCTGATGGAAATATATGTGTTAAATTGGAGAAGCACGTTGGAGTAGTGCTCTATATCAAGGGAACCGGATTTTAACTCTCAGGTGCACCCTGCAAGGATTTTGCATGTTTTCTCCACCATGTGTGTGTAGGTTTCCTCAAGGCACTCTGATTTCCTTCCCCACTCCAAAGACATCTAGCTTAGGTGGATTGCTGATAATAAATTGGTCGTGGTGTGTGAGTGTGTGTGTATGTACAATCACATGATGGCAATATGTAAGATGCTTCTGCAGCCCTTCTCTGAATAAGCAGGTTTACAAAAACTAAACTAAATCTTCAGTGTAAATAAATAACAGCATACATGCGCTTTACAAGAGATCTTGCAAAGAAACCCAATAAAAAAATGAATGACATTAAAGAGCAATGAACATCAACATTACTTCCATTTCTAACATAAGGTGGGCTTTCCAAACCTACATCTCTATCACCTTTAGCCACAGGCCTCTAAATGATGTCACAGGGGCCTCCCACTAAACGTCTGCAGCTGGACCCTTCTCAATTAATCAGACTACCAAAACTGTGTTTAAAAAGATCTTTAAGTTTGTGTCTGCAAGCCCCCGATGCTTGACCTGCTTTGAAACAATATGCGGATATCCTTATAATATGCATGTTATGTGCTTACATGTTTACTAGAAAAGGCACACTTTGTTCCAGATAGATAGATAGATAGATAGATAGATAAGTGTAATTCTAGAGATCTCGTAAAATCATTTAATACATTTATTAATATTAACAATGATACATTTGGGTTGAGGATGAACAGAATCATAACATCCACATAGAGAGATTTTTTTGTACCATCCTTTTTCTTACAATTCCCTTTATTTCTGAGTTTTGTTGAAGGCAAATGGCCAGAGTGTTTGATTGCATTTGCAATTGGCATTGGAGATAGTGGACAGCGTTGTCTGTTTATATATTCTGTTCCTAAATAATCTGAGATATTCCCCATTCTACTCTATCAAGAGCTTTTTTTGCAACTTTTTTTTTAACTTCTAGGAGCTCGGTTGCTGAGTGAATGTACAGTACATCCAACAATCGGCAAACATTTCACGACATTTGCTTGACTTTAATGAATCCAGTCCGACCTTGTGATATTATTATAGGGATCACTTTCTCAATTCCTTTCACTAGAATGATGGCCAGTACCTTGACATTGCAAATCAGTAATGAAGTTTGTCTGTATGATGCACATTTCAAAGAGTCTTTATTTTTATTTAGAAAGACAGTTACTAACATCCAGTATAAAATGTGATGTAGAATTTTTTTGTCAAACATAGCTTGCAATAATGAAGGGATTTTAAAAGATATTCTTTCGTAAAATTCAGCTGAGTAACCATCTAGACCTGTAGGTTTCCCACTCGAAGAAATTTATAGCATTTCAAATTTCAATAAACCTTGATGGTTTATCGAATTCTTCAACAAGCAGTTTGCTAAACTGTGGCAATGCAAATATATAAAGAAAGATATTAACATAATCTTCTACTTCATTGCAAAATGTACGTTTATAGGGATTTATAATATTCCTTAAATATATTAGTTACAGTATATCTTTATGTTTAGTAAATGTACACTCTTTTATATTTTTAATCTCTGCTATTCTGTTTTGCACTTCCTTTTTATATATTTACTGACCTAAAATCTTGTTCGCTTTTGTTCCGTACCGGTAATAAGAGTACTGTAACTTGAAGATGAATTGTTCTGTTTCTCCTGTAGTTAAAAGATTAAATAATTTTCATTATGACAGCTTTTTTTAAGTAGTGTGTTGTAAGTTGAGCATGCATATTCTTCAATATAGGAAAGCTCAGTAATTAATTTGATGTATTTTTAATTTTGAGTGTATTTGTATGAGATATGAATTATATAAGTTTTCCTCTCAGATATGCTTTTAATGCCTTCCAAAGCATTTCTGCTGATATCTTTGGATTTGCATTAGTAAAATATATTGAACTTTTCTTGTCCATCCATTTTCCTACCCACTTATTCAGTTCTGGGTCACAGAAAGCCACTGTCTATACTCAAAATTAGCCCTAGAGAAGACATCACTCCACCACAGGGCCCTCTCATGCACTCCAAAATGCTCTAATGACTAACATGGGTTGTGTATCTGAACCTTCATCATTGGAGGAGAATAAGGACTTCATAAGAAATTACTCTGTTATGTCTGCATTCAATCTTGCTTGGTAAAAAAAAATAGTCACTTTTTTGAAGTGTGATTTAAATACTTTAGGTCATGCACAAAAGCAGATGTGGATGATCAGAAAAATAAAGAACAGATCCTTGCTATTTGAATAGACATTAATTCATTATTATAGAAGATAGGGGAATTGGTTTTATGCCAGGCAGGCTATTAGCACTGTGATTTTTGCAAAGAAAAAAGTTCTTGGACACAACTGAATTGAAAACAGCACAGGAATTATAACACACAAGAGAATGTAATAATTTCAACATTAAATTCTTCATCAAAGCTTCTGTTACTTCTCATGATAGCACTGATGCTTTTCTGAATATGTTGAATCTCCCTATTTTACAGACTCTGACGCAGCCCAATGTGATTCCTTTATAACCACAATGAAATTAAAGATGACCTTCTAGTATGAAAAAGAGCAAAATACAGCAGCCTGATTGAATATCACCCAATATCCAAGGATCGATTGCCTGAATATTTGTCTCAAATGATTTAGTTTTTCATCTTTGTTGAAACATATTAACTACAGCATTAGTTGGCACTAATTCTTCCCACTGTCAAAACTACCATCCATTATCATTGATGAACACTAATGCAAAGTTACGTGCTAACATTCTTCATCTGCAAAAGATGATGACAAAAAGCCAGCTGTTAGCTCAGATCAGAGCAATTTCCTATGTTCTGATCTATCATCAGATATTGGAGTAGTAGGAATGAGCATGTCCAGTAATGAATTAATGCCCTGACCAGGGCTAATTGACTCCATATATCTAATGCTACTGGAATAGGCTCCAGGTCCCTCTAATGCTGTTTTTGGATTAAGTGGGTTCAAAAAACAGCTATACACAGATATTTATCAGTGAATAAAAATGTAATTAATTGCTTTTAGAACTGGAACAAAACAAGTTTATAATGTTTACATTCAAATATAAAATTTCAAAATCATTATTTTCTTTAAAGCATTTTTGATAGTCTAAATAAATATGAAAGATTGACTGCATCTGGATTTAGTGGTGTTCATATTCATGCATGCACTTTATGAATTCAAGACAAGTATATAGGAATCGCAATAGTATTTTAACACTATGAATATTAAAACAATCAAACGTCTGTTATGGGAACAGTGTGCAGAAAATAGGCCAGTATATACATGAAGTGTCTTGTTATGCCTGCTTCAGGAATTTTACACTAAACCATGCACACATTAGTGTCCATTGGATTAAATATTAATGGATGTGCCATGGCAGAAGCATTAGATATTTGAGTCTGCTGCATACAAGACAGCAGACAGAGTAATAATTTAGTGCTGTAGGAAAGGAAGAAGGTTGATAATCAGTTTCAAGATTAGAAAGGTACATTGTCATCTGTTGAGGTAATTCCACATAGGATGCTTTCATGTTGATTGTTACATATTTGCTAATTGTGTATGTTTGCTTGTTTTTGATTCAATATGTGAATTCAGACAAAAAATTAAAAAATAATGATACTCATCACATAAAATTATATATATATATATATATATTCTTTTCAAAATTTCAGTTTATGGACTAATGAATGGAATTTTGCTAAAGGTGTGCTTCCATAACATGTTTTGCCAGATGAATCAGGTTTTGATATAGCTTTTTGTGCACTATCTTGATTTTTAAAATAATCTTTTAGCCAGATGTTACTTTAAATAGCTTTATTCATGCTAAGCACCGTGTCAAGTAAAATGTCATTGTAATCTCAGCACAGGCAAGTTAAATGACTTGCTCAGTCACACAGATTGCCTGGCACTAGCTTCTGAATCCATAACTATCAAGCAAGAGAAAATTATAGTTCACCTCATGTTGGAGAATGGATTTGATATCTGTCCTCAAAAAGTTTTGCAAATGCATGCTACTCATTTTGAAACTGCTTAAAGTAATAAACTAAACTATTTGACTGTCTGTGACATTTTCAGAAATATAATTGAACAGTAATGTTTTACAATATCATATCAACTTATTATATTTACACACTGCAATCAACTAGCTTGTTTTCCCGACTTTTGAATTAATCCTCTGTAACTTAACCATAAACACTAAGGACACGTGGCTCAGTGGTCATCATTGCAGGCTCACATATTTGAATTCCAGAACAAGTGTGACCGCTGAATGCTTTCCCCATCTACATGTTCTATGCATTCCCTGTCTTCCTAACATATCACTGAGATATGCAAGTCATAGTGATTGGAGACTGTATACTGGTGCTCTATAATAACAACAACAACATTTTATTTATTGTATAGCCCAAAATCACACAGGGGCTTTAACAGGCTCTGTTTTTTGACACCCCTCCAGCCTTGACTCTCTAAGAAGACAAGAAAAAACTTCTTGTAGGGAAAAAAATGGAAGAAATCTTGGGAAAGGCAATCAGAGAGAAAGCCGCTTCCAGGAAGGTTTGGTGTTCAACAGGTGTCAAACAATGAAGTCAATACAGTACACAAAATAGAACAAGTTTTCATCATTTCCACCTGAGAAGTACAATACAATAGTACAAAGTATTTTGTTTTTGCACAGCTATTCTCACCAAGTGTAGGCGCAGAGCACCACAACAACTCCAAAAGCAAAATACAACAGATTATACCACTCAATGAATACAAAAATATCATATATGAGGATACAGATTTGTTATAATACATCAAAAACAAAGTAGAAATTAATTAACATAACTGAAAAACAACAGTATCTGTCCATCAGTTAGTTGTGGAAACACTGCCAGATTGTAGAAAAGGATTCAGACAAGCCAGACAGTCAGAGTCCTGGAACCTCGGCCAATTAGCTGCCTCCCATCTAATGACCATTCTACAGCTGAGTCAGTGCCAGGCTGGCCAATCTGATGAAAGGACCCTTCTACCTCATGTTTCCAGTGCTCCTTTATCTGAGATCTCTATAGATATATGTGGGAGTGTGAGGTGTTTAACTGTGCTACACAATGGAATGAAGCCTTTCTCCTTGCAATCCCATATTGGCATCAGTGTGATGCTCCTGGCAAGTTATGAATGACTGATGGATTGCTGCTACATCGTCATGGATTCTGGTGATGAAGTGATTATTAAACCTAATACAGAGACTGTGTAGAGCATTACTTTAAACTAAGAAAACCTCAGTATTTCGCCTAGTAAAAATAATAGTTTGGAATGTTTTATTGGTGCTTGGTATTTCGCAGTAAAATAAGACAGTAATATTTAAAAAAGCATTAAAAAATAACTTGTCTTTTGCATTTTCAGATATAGTATTTTACATATCTTTAATATTCCTGCACTCCACAGCCCCTTGAGATTTGAAAAGAATCAAATGAATTAGAACCAAATATTGTCTACAGATGACCAGCCCCACAACTATTATTAATAAGCAATTAAAAAGCATATTTAAAATTATAATCATTGAATAAATAAATACATTTTATGTATTCAGTGCTTAACAGCTCAACCTCCCTTGAGGTCTGTTGCAGTTTATTATGGTAAATGTGCAGTTTATTTAAAATGTAAAGTTTATTGTTGCTAGCCTTGTAAAGCAAGGGAAAATGTATGGTTTGAGGTGCAATATTATCATGCCCTCCCACTATATTCATTTTTCAGTTAATATTATAGGACAAAATGCCTTTGACCTCTTTTTCTTTGGTATGACACGTGAGACTTTCAGTGCAGCTTTAGATCTGAGCTACAGTCTCTGACAGTGCTAACACTGAACCTTGACCTCAGCTAAAGTGAAAATACTTAGTATTGTATAAGATGTGTTTTTCTTTGAAATGTAGAATCTCAGAATGTGATAAGGCAGTATCAACAATATTTGAATGACACTCTTGGAAATATATTCCCGTAGTCAGCAAGGATTGGCATCTTAACTCACCAAACTTGATGGATAAACTTGCACTATGTGCCAATTATAAGGCAGGACTTATGTGTGCCTAGGAATGTAACGTTAAAATGTCAAATATCTCCATTAAAATCCAGTTTTAGCACAAGCTCACTGCTCAATCTGCATCATCTAAGCCTGGAATCAACTTCTCCCTAATGCAGTCTCAGTATTGCCTAAGGTATGACATGCAACAAAGGCTTGTCTGTCCCCCTACTCCAAGGGGAACTGCTAGTTCAAGAACTCAGCAGTGGAAGACAGCCTGTAACAGAAAGCAAATTGAGTCCAGCTTAGCTAAAGGACTCCCAATGCATTAGCATTTCTATATCCTGTGCTTAGTGTTAATTAAATTAAAAGTAATAACCTGATTTGGGAAGTGTTAGCTTTCAAAAGTTTCTATTTCCATCTTCTTCTTGTTTTGGCTGCTCCCATTAGGGGTTGCCACAGTGGATCATCTTTTTCCATATCTTCCTGTCCTCTGCGTCTTGCTCTGTTACACCCATCACCTATATGTCCTCTCGCACCACATCCATAAACCTTCTCTTAGGCCTTCCTCTTTTTGTCTTCCCTGGCAGCTCTACCCTTAGCATCCTTCTCCCAATATACCCAGCATCTCTCCTCTGCACATGTCCAAACCAATGCAATCTCACCTCTCTGACTGTCTACCATCCTTCCAACCTGAGCTGACCCTCTAATGTACTGAATTTCTAATCCCGTCCATCCTCGTTATACCCAATGCTCTGTCTTCTCCTTCCATATTGAACGGAAAAGCATTAATTCCTTCAATTAGACATGTAACTGCTGAGACACAATCACGCAACATGATACTCAGACTTATGCACATACAAGCTCTAGGAGAACAAATGGCAGCTGCATTCAGTTACATGCAGGACCAAGAAACATGCAAACCTCTCACAAAAGCCAAAAATATTATAAAAGCATTTAAAAGTGGTCCTAAATGAAAAATGTCTTATTGAACAATTCTTTAGACAATCATTTAATATGGTACAGTAGTTCTCAACCTTTTTGGCATTGGGATCCAGTTTTACCTATTAATGTTCATTAATGATCTCAAGGAGGAGCGGGAGGTCCCATTTGGCAAAACAAATGTGATTTAAAATGGAATATAGTATTGAAGCATGGTAAGGGATGCCGCTTGACACTTATTTTTATATGTGCAGCCCACGGGTACAGAGGAGAAATAAGTGTGAACTAGTAGGCCGCTGAAACTTTTTTTTGTCCGAAAAGCTTGTAACACAGTGGTTGAGAGACACTGCTTTCTTATGTTTTGGCCAGGGGTTTATATTCAAGAAAATTTTAATTTATCTATACTGTAATACATTATAAAGAAGAACAATACAGTAAGTGGATGATTCTGTCACATACTTGTTATGTTGCCAGCCAAGGTTTCTTCCCTGGCTTAAGTATATTTTCCTTTTGATTGTTTTTTGAATTTTTATTTTTTGCGTGTTTCTTGCTTATGTTTTTGCACATATTTTTTTTACTTATTATGCATTGTGTATATAAGCCTCAAGGCTAAATTCCTTCAATTCTATGAGTAGAACCAGAAGAATGGGCTGCCATTACATCACTGCTGAGGAACCATCATCTGTTTTTGTCATTCAGGATGAGGAGCTCATTGACTGTTGTGGAGCGCATTTCTTAGGTAAATAATATGCTTAAAAACACTGGTTTATTCTCTTTGGTTTGTGATTTCTGGATTATGCCTTGGACTTAATTGAATAAATGGTTTACTTTTAAAGAACAAAGTTTTGTTATGTTCTGCCTACAAGCCAGAAGGTTTCACAGTTTCCTCTTCTATAATGGTCTTTTGTGCATATTTGGGCACATCAGGTTTCAGTAACATAAAGTTAGGATTCCATTCCTTTGACAATAAGAATGGTCACATCCTAGATGACAGAGAAGACCACTGGTTTGAAAGAAGTGTGAAAGAGACAATTACGTGAAAAAAGAATGGCCATCACTAAATAAAGAAGGTGGATTAAGTTACCATCTGTCCCCATCTTACAATAGTGTCATCTCCAGGTTTAGCTGGATATTTCACCATGGATGAGGTTCATCCATTATGTGATTGATTAGTTATGAGCTTGATCCTGGACTTGATTGATCATTAACACCTTAAATACTTGGGGATAAGGTGTTTCCACCAAAAACTGAGGAAGCTGCTTAGATATGTAGTAAAATATTATTTTAAAAGAGAAATTGATGTCCTGGTGCCTCATGTATAAATTTCCACACTCACATCATGATTTATAACAACTAAACTTGGTGTAAAGCCATGCACATTCTCACGTAAGCTTTCTGCTCAGTTTTGCAAATTGGCGGCACCCAGTGTCAAAGCAGTGTTACTGCTCCTGTGTGGTTCCCTTTATTTTTTAGATTCACATCCCTGACCGGCTTTATCAAAAACACTAAAATTAACCGCATACCGTTTATCAGTTAATGTCATCTGGTAAGGTAACAATATAATTGTGTACGGAATGGCCAAACTATTCCAGATATAATAGCTGTTTTAGTGTTGTTACTCTCAGTGCACCACTCAGAGCATTTTAACCCGCTGTATCTAAATGTGGAATCACAGCTGTACAGCAGCTGATCGGAAATCTTTACGGCGAATTGTGTTAATAGCGCAGAGGATTAATTGGATACAACATGTAGCACATGCTGCCTCAGCCATAGGAACAATCTATTTGAACTTAAGGCTTTAAAGCCGTTCCTTTATAGACCCTGTGGTTCAGAAACAGTTTCATCCCAAGAGCTCTAAACACACTCAATCAATTCATCAAGTGCTCCCAGTAGAACGGTTTGAACTTATAAGTAACATAATAAGTAGCTCACTGTAAACTTGCACTACAGTTGTAATATTGCACAACCTGAGCCACTTATGCTTTCATCTATACTAATAAAAGGCAAAGCCCTCACTCACTCACTCACTTACTCACTCACTCACTCACTCATCACTAATTCTCCAACTTCCCGTGTGGGTGGAAGGCTGAAATTTGGCAGGTTCATTCCTTACAGCTTCCTTACAAAAGTTGGGCAGGTTTTATTTCGAAATTCTACGCGTAATGGTCATAACTGGAAGCTGTTTTTCTCCATTTACTGTAATGGAGATGAGCTTGAATGCCGTGGGGGCGGAGTTTTGTGTGACATCATCACGCCTCCCACGTAATCACGCAGTACATAGAAAACCAGGAAGACCTCCAAAAAGCACTGAAGAAAACATGCATTATATAATTGAGAAGGCAGCGAAACAATAAGAAGCGAGCGAGTGACATATACAACCATATTCATGAGTTCTGCTACTTCGGAAACAAAGCACGATGTAAACCTACACTTTAAATTAAGTTCATAGACAGGCTGCCGCTGGCGTTTGTAATTTAGTGCCTGCCCATATAAGGCCGTCCGTCAGCGGCAATCCAATAGCAAACTGCCACTAAATATTCACGGGTGAAGGACTGTGCTTATGGAGAGGAAGATGAGATGGTCAGGGTGGTGTTTGGTACAAACTCAGCGAAACTGCGAGAGAAAGTTTTAAGTGCCAGGACTAAGGTAACATTAAATACAGCCATGGACATAGCATGAGATGGCACCAGCACAGCTGGGAACCTTCGATGCATGTACACCGAGCGGCTCACGTGAACTGACGCAGTGCACAGATAAAAGCAACAGTTCCAAAGAGCTGAACAAAACCGAATTACACAATTGAAAAGGCAGCAAAAATATGAAGCGCCTGATATATACAAGCATATTCATAAATCCAGCTACTGCGGAAACAAAGCACACGTGGAAAAAGTCAATGTCCCGCTAAAGGAAGACAGTGTAAAAAACCGTGCATGCAGTGTGTCAGGTCTCAGATAAAGAAGAAGACGAGCTGTTTATTGATGCAGTAAGAAACGAATCGATGAATGAAACCTGTCATCTTTACAGCGATTGACAAACACGGAATGTAACTTGAACACAACACATCCTACAAATACGAACCTGATTGAAAGAAATAATGATAATCAAATCCTTGATGACAGCAACACTCAGTAACACTCACAAAACAAATACTGTATATTGACAGTCATGTTATGTTATTTTTAAAATGTTCCCTTTTCTTTTTCTAGCTTTTTAACACACTACTTCTCCGCT
Organism: Polypterus senegalus; assembly: GCF_016835505.1. NCBI lineage: Eukaryota > Metazoa > Chordata > Cladistia > Polypteriformes > Polypteridae > Polypterus > Polypterus senegalus. The sequence continues at coordinate 138,784,709 of NC_053155.1, read as the reverse complement.
GAGATACGTGGTATATATATATGTATATATATATCCCGATCTACATACTCGAATAATGGATACTTTATTCGCCATCAATGATTGTTTTGGTAAAGCCATACTCAGTGTATTCATTAGATGAACGGTAAAAAGTAAGAGCGAGGGAGGATGACTTATTGAGGCATGCAGGCTGTAGTGCTTGCGTCAACTCTATCTGAATTGCGATCACATTTAAAAAATATATCTTTTCAAGTTCTATTTAGTCCATATGTGTCAAACTCAAGGGCCGGGCCACATCCGCCCGTGTGTAATTATATCCGCCCCGAGATCATTTTATATACTGTATTATTGTTATTAATGGCCGGGTATATGAAGCGCTGGTAACACAATAAACTACAGATCCCATAATGCAGCGCTTCAGCTGCCTTGCCAACACTTACGCGTTAATCAAGTCTAGCTTATGATGCTGCAAGTTATTGCGAAGCTAGCTCACACGATGCTGAAGAGAAAAGTTGATTCTGAAAATAGAGCCTTTAAAACCGATGGGAGGCTGAGTATATGTTTACTGAACCCGTGTGTCTCATTTGTGGAGCTAATGTGGCTGTAATTACAGAATTTAATCTAAGACGGCACTATGAGACAAAACATCAGGGTAACCTGAATGCAATGCAGAAGATACAGAAAGCAGAAGAATTAAATAAGAATCTGACACTTCAGCGGACGTTTTACCCGTGCACAATCACAAATTGATTTCAAGTGAAGCTGCTTTTATGGGAGACACAAATGCACCAGTGCAATTTGCCCCACTTTCCCTGTTGCCAAGTAATGTTAAACCAAGTCGTCACTACGGTGTTCCCAAATACGCACTTTGCTGATAAACTGAGCGCACTGAGTTTGCACGGCGCTTTGGTGACTTTGAAGAACAAAAAAAGTCCGTCTACATGCGGCTCGAACCTTGTGCATGTTTGGTAGCACATATCTGTGTGAGAAGCTCTTCTCAGTGATAAAGACTAACAAAACAGCACACAGGAGTCACCTCACTGATGAGCACCTGCAATCCATCCTGAGAATCTCCACAACACAGAACCTCACACCAAACATAAACGAACCTGTTGCCAAAAAGATGCCAGTCGTCCAGCTCTAAAATGACATATGAGCAAAGACAACTGAATGATTTGATTTGTTATTGCTGAAAGGAACACATTTTATTTATATTTCTAGGTTTTGTTATGCAGCATGTTCATATTTGAATTTGTATAATTTTGACAGGATATATTTTTATGGAGAGCAAAATCTTTTGGGATATTTAAAATCTAAGTTTATTTTTATATAAAATTACATAAGAGTAAAGAAATTTGAATGTTTGTTCTTTTAACGTTTACTTTATTTCTAACTTGTATAATTTAGACAGGATATATTTTTATGGAGAGCAAAATATTATAAGTTGTTTAAGGTTTGAGTTGATTTATTCACGAATAATATTCCTGTCTGTTTTTACCATTCCTACCAAAGATATTTCTGTCGACTAAATAAAAATTCCTTCTATTTAAAATTTAAATAGAACTTGAACAAATACGATAGTTCATAATATCCACGCAGACTTGCACGTAAGAGTGGGAGTCATCCGTTTTAACAAGCAGCGTATTGCACTGATACGAAATAGCTGTGTGTGTATATATGTAGATATGTATGTATATGTATATATATGTTTATATATGTGTATGTGTATATATGTAGATATATATGTATGTATATATGTGTATATATATGTGTATATGTATAGATATGTATATATATATGTTTATGTGTGTGTGTGTAAATATATATATATATATATGACAGCAACACTCATCACTCACAACAGTGACAAAACAATTACATTGACAATCATGTTACGTTATTTTCAAAATGTTTCCTTTTCTTTTTCATTGCTTCTTTAACACACTACTTCTCCGCTGCTAAGCGCGGGTATTTTGCTATATACTGTATATATATATATATATATATATATATATATATATATATATATATGTATGTATGTATGTATGTATGTATGTATGTGTGTGTGTGTGTGTGTGTATATATATATGACAGCAGCAATCCAAGCTGTGAGAAAACAGTAAAAAGGAGGCGTGTCAGACGTCGTGGTACATTTTCTGATGCAGCTAGACGAAAATAACTTAGTGACGCTGCCACCAAATACACAAAACAATTACTTTGACAATCATGTTACATTATTTTTAAAATGTTTCCTTTTCTTTTTATAACTTCTTTAACACACTACTTCTCCACTGCTGCTATTTTGCGGGTATATATATATATATATATATATATATATATATATATATATATAGATAGATAGAGATATATATATATAGATAGATATGAGAACAACACTCATATCAATGACAAAACAATTACATTAACAATCATGTTACGTTATTTTTAAAATTTTTCCTTTTCTTTTTCGTACCTTCTTTAACACACTACTTCTCTAACACACTACTTCTCCGCTGCGAAGCGCGGGTATTCTGCTAGTATTGTATATTTTTCATTGTTTTTTATTGCATTATTATTACTAATTTTTATTATTTTATCATTTTATAGGAAAATAGGTTTATGGAGGAGATGCATATTGAATCTCAGTGTACCATACAATAACAATAAAGAAATTCAATTCAATTCAATAGAAGAGAGCACATATTTACAGGTGATGGCGACTGGCTTCTAAGTCAATATAGATTTCCAACACCTATCTTCTGGGAGCTCTAGATATAACTTTTAAAATGAAATGCAGCAAAGTATGTATATTGCATTATACAGATATATTTTAGCTTCATTTAAATAATGTATATAGTTAATGCTTTAAACGTGTGGGCACGGTGGCGCAGCAGTAGCAATAAGCTGCAGCCCCATTCAGGGACTGTTCCTGTGTCATGCTGTATGCTTGCTGGGACTGCCACATCCCTAGATGGATAGATGGATGGAATAATTAAATATGTACCATAAAGATATTTCAATGTTGCTTAAACGTTTTGAAAAATTAGTGTTGTAAGCTTGCAGATGGCTTGACATTTATAGCAGTGCTTATTGTGTGGTGATTGGTTACTTGGAGAAAGAAAAGGAAGAACAGTAATTGTGGGTTAGTACATTTGACAGAGACAGTACTACCACAATAGATTACTTCACTGAGGGTCATGCACGGCGCAGCAGGCATCTTGCAGAAGGCAGGAATAACCTCTGGATGGGGGGACAGCTCATCACTGCCACTGCATCACTGTGCCACCCATGTTTTATACATGCTTTTATTCCTATCATCATTAAAATTATATCAAGTATATATTTTAGTATTTAATAACTTTAATTATGATGTGATTTGAGAAACTAGTTAAAAAATGATTTTAAGATGAAGTTTTGGGCAGTCTACTTTAATGACAAAATAAATTACATGATTAAAGTGGAAATTTCGAGATTAAAGCTGATATTTCAGTCTTTTTTTCCCCCACTGTGTCCCTATTTTTTTTTCTCTATACTCTAATATGCTTCCAATATGACACTCAGACGGTGGGCTACGCCTTTTCACTGCTATCTGACCACTTCTTTTTTATTTTGGGCACTGTGAGACTTTCTGAACTTGAACTTTCAAGTTTCTCTGCCACTCTATGTCACTTGATCAACTTCCTTTTGTTGTTTATAACACTGCTTAAACCATCATATGGTACTTTTTCCTTGCCTTCCCTTGGTATTCACTGAAATTCATCTATTTTCCCTATGCTTCTGCCATTGTTTTTTCGCAGAATGCTGAACTTAAGGGGTTATGTATATTGATTTGTATATTCAAAGAGGCATAAGTTGGGGAGGGGCGGCAGGCGCATGCACATGTGTTACGTTTCACACTGACCAGGATTTATGTAGTGGAAGAACGTGGAAGTTGGCATACACACAGATTTATGCATCTGGAATTTTTTGTGCATACACATTTCTGTTTTTGTCTGTAGGCCATGTTTTAGCGTCAATTCTACACATGGTGTTATACGTGAGGCCCCTGGTGATCAGAATAACTTAATTCTCCATCTTGTAACACCCTGTATGACTTAAAATATTCACTTGAGACATTAAAAAGTATTTTTTAAAGTTTTTTTAAACTTTTATAGCCAGTTCCCTGTTTTGAGCAAACACAGACCTTTATACCAATACTATTTAATCACAAAGGCAAAAACAGTCAGTGGAGATAAATCAACAACTGCTTGTGTTTGGAGGATGTATGAAGAATAATGAGATGAAGAAAAATATAAAAAAAGTACCATGTCACATAATTGTGACTATAAGTTGGACCAAATAGAATAGTTATTATATTGTCAAAATAAAAGGGAAACTTTTATTTATTTATTTGATCAAGTTATGAATAGACAAACAGTTAAGGACTGCTGTGGTTTGAAGTGGCTCATCTCAGGTCGCTTGCTGGCTTTGTGCCCAACTTTGCCAGGATAAGCTCTAATATTGGATTACCAATGTTTAGGGAAAGAATGTTGTAAATTCCATTATAGTTATTTTAGCTTGTTCTATTGCAATGCCAGCTGTCTTCCATTTATTAACTAAGCTGTTCATTTAAAGCTGCACAAAAAAAAAAAAAATTTTGAATTAAAATTGTTGAGTATTCCATGCATCAGCACTGAAAGCTATGCAAGGTTGCATTATGGGGCAGTAATAAGTTATTTTGATATCACACAGAGTGTACAATAACTTACATCCAGGTGTTTTACATTTTTTCATTCAGCATAGAAGATGAATAATTTCTTTAAAATGGATCAGCATTTTTATAATTTTCTGGGGGAAAAACAAAAATTTTTGCTTACTAACATCACAAAAGAATCCTAGACAGAAGATTGCCCTACACTTAGCCCTAGCACAGAATATTTTTGTGTTGCTTTTCATAGCAGTAGTGTATGATTTGGCACATGCTCTGGCTCCTTGCAGTACTGTCTGTGACTAACCCAGTTCAGACAATGTACAGAAGGATATTTTTTATATTTTAATTAAGACTGAGATTTTGCCCCCTACCTTTGAGCTATGAGCACCAATGCAGAAAAGGCATGTAAGCAATCTACCTGGCTGAAGTAAAAAATTACAACATGCCTTTAAATAAATGGACTTGTCTGTTTTCCTAGTGTGAAGTATCAGCTGCATAAACATTTGCAACATATATGATATGATTTCAAGTGCATTATTTCTAGTTTTGTTCCTGCCTTGCACCCTGTGTTGGCTGGGATTGGCTCCAGCAGAACCCTGTGATCCTGTATTAGGATATAGTGGGTTGGATAATGGATGGATGGATGAATACAGTATATCTAGTTATATGATTATTGATTTCTCTTTTTAACTTTGGTTGGATTATAATATTAAACAAAGATTCAGGTTAGAGAGTCTACTGATATCACTCCCATCTTTGATATTAACTTTAATTTTACCAGTTGTTTTATACCTGCACAGTAATTACAAACTGAGACAATAGGGTGCTTGTAACATTTTCAGAATGATCATGGGTGAGGTTTTGACAAATGTAAAGATTGTGACATATGGGCTAAAGTAAGCTTCAGGTGGTGCTGAAGTGCAGGATGCAAAGGATGTAAAAGAAAATTTCAGCACAGCGTGAAAGAAAGATCATCTATAATTAGAGCTGCAATGTCAGCACAGCAGAAAGAGCAGCAGGATATTTGAATCAGGCATGTACGGCAACTAATCACTGCAGCAAAAGACAAAATAAATAATTGTCAGATTATCATAAACATACAGTAATTGTGGTCAAGTTACTCTATATAAAAAGATGCTACTAAATAAAATGCTAAATGCTGAAATTAGATGTGCTATGTAATTAATCTGCACTGTGTGGCTTGAATTTTTGCAAAACATCAAGTGGTGTAATTTGGACACATCTTCCGTGATGAACCCGGGGTATGAGAGCGTTTCAGATCTTTGATCATCAGACACCCTCACCTGGGCATCCCAACAGTGGATGATGAGGATGCTTGTGTCCAAGTAGTATGCTACACCAAGGAAGGTTCAGACATTCCAATCCAAAGCCGTCTAGAAGCCTTTTCATCACCTTCAAGAATCTTTTTGATGGCTCTTCCATTGTGCAGTCCAGATATGTCAATGAGTTTAAAGGTTTGATGAAGAGACTGACCTGCAAAGGCTATATAGGCAACTTCCACAGGCTGACACCTGGCATTGTTTTCCTTGCTTCAACAAACAACTTCCAGCTTTTCATACTTTGCTCGCTTTCTTTCATGTGCTTTTTTTGGTCTATTCTTCCCAGGTGACTGTGAGCTCTAGCAAAATCACCTGCTTAGTTGCTTGAGATGTAAGTGTCAAATCTGGCCTAAGTGTGGTTGCCAAGATAATGCTGGTACCTAGATCCACCTCAGGCTGCCAGTCTCATGCTGTTGTCATCTGGCCACCTGATGCCCTAGGATGGTGTTGTGGCTTCTCCTCAGCTTTAACGAAAGCAATGGCCTGTTTAGCAGGATGGCGTTGCTTACTTTGGTGGATTCCTCCACAAATAACATCTGCATCTGCCCTTAGCACTTGGTCATAATACCAGTAATACCTCCCCTCTGCCAATGCCTTCCAGCAGCAGCTTAGGATATATTCCAGGGACCTTCACTTTTGGCACAATGGGTATGCTATTCAATCTGCCAGACCCAAAAAGAATAGGTCCGAAGGGCTAAAGAGGATGCCATACATAGACAATATAAGGAGTTTGCACTGTTATGAATATCATTTCCTGTTCTTGTTCATTTTTTAAAGAAAAAACTGAGCAACAATGGTGTTATGGTCTAAGAAATAATATGCATACCTGTATGAGCATTAATTTGGCTGTAGGCAAGTTTCGCAATCTGTGCAATTCTATGAGAAAATGACAATAGGAAAAAGGCAGAATATGCAAACTTTGAACTTTTTCTATTTTAATACATTCTTGTTTATCATTATCATGAAAGGCTTAACAGAGCATTACTGTAAAAGACAAGTGCACCTAGTGTATATGTCATAATTTTGTCACAACTATAAAGTTTTTTCAACTTATTCTGTTATTATTCAACTTTTGTTTTTCATATGCTTTAATTATTTTATTATTATTATTATTATTATTATTATTATTATCAAGGGCAATTTTCCCAACTTTTTTTATATTACATACAGCGATGCTGATGGCTTTTACTGTGGGACACCAAATCATCCTGCGGTTAGTATTTAAGATGGCAGCATGCTGAATCTAAAATCCTGGTATATGATTATTTTCTGTGATAAAACAGCTCTTTTGGCTAACGACTTAATTAAGGAAAAGATTATTAATTTGCTTTCATTTGTTGTCTGACACCAGACTGTGTTTTACTTCCAGCTTAGACCCTTGCCTGTTAAAAGACTGTTTGTTTAATATCCTTCTTTGGCATTTCCTGGTTGTCTTTTTTACATTTATTTTAGGCTGCAAGCTAATTAACCTATATATGTGTAGAGTGTGTACTAATAATGTATCCTCTGCCAGCACCTGTTTATGAGAAATGCCATGGGAAAATGGTATTGGTTGTGTTATTCCTCCTAGGCAAAAGTTGGTCGCAATGGACTCATAATAACAAGAATTTTATTTTATACACTGAAAACATTGGTGGTGCAGTGGTAGTACTGCTGCCTCTCAGTAAGGAGACGAGGGTTCATGTAACTACAGAGGGTTAAAATTGATCAGCCACAGCATGAAGTTATGGGAAAGAGTAGTGGAAACTAGGTTAAGAAGGGAGGTGATTCCGAGCAAGAGCCTAAAAGATGCAATGTTTGCTCTAAGGATATTGATGGCAAAGTATAGAGAAGGCCAAAAGGAGTTGCATTTTGTTTTGTGGACCTGGAGAAAGCATATGACAGGGTGCCTCAAGAGCAGTTGTGCTATTGAATGAGGAAGTCGGAGTGGCATAGAAGTATGTAAGAGTGGAACAAGATATGCAAGAGGAAAGTGTAACACTGGTGAGGTCTGTGGTAGGAGTGACGAATACATTAAATGTGGACGTGGGATTACATCAGGGATCGGCTGGATTGACAGGTTGACAGAGGAGATTAGATAAGCGTTCCTGTTGACTATGATGTTTGCAAATGACATTGTGATCTGTAGCAAGAGTAAGGGAGCAGGTTGGGGAGACCCTAGAGAGGGGGAGATATGCCCTAGAGAAGAAAGTAATGAAGGTCAGTAGAAACACGACAGAATACATGTGTGTAAATGAGAGGGGGGTTCAGTGGAATGGTGAAGATGAAGGGAGTAGAGTCAGTGAAGGTAGAGGTGTTTAAGAACTTGGGATAAACAGTACAAAGTAATAAAGAGTGTGGAAGAGAGGTGAAGAAGAGAGTGCAAGCAGGGTGGAGTAGGTGGATAAGAGTGTCAGGAGTAATTTGTGACAGATGGGTATCAGCAAGAGTGAAAGGGGAGGTCTACAGGACGGTAGTGAGACCAGCTATGTTATATGGGTTGGAGACGGTGGCACTGACCAGAAAAAAGGAGACAGAGCCAGGAGGTGGCAGAGTTAAAGATGGTAAGATTTGCTTAGGGGATGACGAGAATAGACAATATTAGGAACAAGGTCATTAGAGGGTCAGCTAAGGTTAGACAGTTGGGAGACAAAGTCAGAGAGGCAAGGTTGCATTGGTCTGGAGATGCTGGGTATATTGGGAGAAGGATGTTAAAGATAGAGCTGCCAGGCAAGAGAAAAAGAAGAGGGCCTAAGAGAAGGTTTATGGATGTGGTGAGGGAGGACATGCAGGTGATGGATGTGACAGAGCAAGACGCAGAAGACAGGAAGATATGGAAACAGATGATCCAAATTGGTGACCCTTAACGGGAGCAGTCGAAAGAAGAAGAATAAGTTTGTTTCTCAGGGTCTTTCTTGACCATGGAAATTAAGTAAAATACAATGTGACATCTTGGTTTTATATGATGGCATCATAGTAGTTCAAATATCCACGGTTTTGTTCTATGTAAAAAAAAAAGTGTTTTTATTTTTTAAAAAGAACATTTGCAGAGTCAAAAGTTTCAAGTATTTTTAGGCATATTAGCCTTTGTTATTTTGATTCAACTGACTTTTTGGCCTTTTGCTTGTTTCAGGCAAATGATTTGTTTATTGTCATGTCTCCTTTTTCATTTCCTGCCATGTTTTTGACCTTTTCAGTAAACTTGAAAACTTAATCTTTTAAAGGTATTTCAAGGTGTCTGATAGTGCTCTATTACCTTCCAAACAATCTGTACTTGTTGCTGTCTGTATGTCAGTATCATACAGTCAAATCTCAAAAATCTCTGAAAGTTGTCTTTTTAACAAGAAATTATTTTGAGCATCAGTGGCAAATAAGTCAATTTGCCAGGATGCTTTTTTTTAATATATTTTATTGGTATGTATTTAAAATGTAATACTAAAATTATAACTTGTGCATGCTATTTTAATTAAAAAACAGTTTTGATATAAATTGCCTAGGGAAATTCTATATATTGCTAATTATAACTGGAGTGTTTTATCATAATGTGCCTGAAAGTTGCTATTAATCAAAATTTAAATGGCTGAAGAAAAATAATATATGCCTAATAAGTGAATGGTGGCCTTACTGAGGATTCACAACACACTAGTTTAGTGGAAGTTGTTAAATACGTTCTATGTAATGTTAGACATTGCATAAGTACTTCAGATAATTTTTTTGGTAGTTTGTCTTTACTAAAAATGGAGAAGTGCCAATGGAAAAAAAATTACTTTTTTGTAGTAAAGCCTGCTAGAATTAATAATAAAAAGAAGAACACTTTAGAAACCATTTTAGAAATCTATTTAGAAAATTCAGACCTGCAAAAAGAGTGTAGCAGGTCAGTTAAGTTCAGTTGTAGACTTGGAAGTGGATTAGTTCAAAATCCTGGTAAAAATTTAGCATTGATTTCAGTTCAGTTTAGAGCCCTTGTTGGCCCTGTGCAATCAAAGTTATAAAGAGGTGTTCTCTGAGATTTAATGCTTGGAGTGGATGGATGTTGAATACATGATCCAGTATCCCATCAGTTTAAATTTTGGGGATTCAGATTGCCCATTGCTGTCCTGAAAGCATTTGGACATAGATAGGAATAAATTAATAAACAGCCCGGATGGTTACCGTTCCATTACAGGGTGCACTTACTCATTTTAGACCAAATGAAAGACATCAGACAACTTTAACATGAGTGTGTTTGGGATATGAGAGTAAAAGCAGTGTATCCAGGATAAAATTCAAGCAGACACTGGAAGAGAGTGACTAGGCTGAAATTCAAACCCAGGCTGCTGGAAAGCTGAGGCAGCAGCATTCACATCTGCCGCAACCATACCACCAAAAAGTAAGCATGAATACTTCATCCATCCATCCATCCATCCATTGTCCAACCCGCTATATCCTAACTACAGGGTATAGTTTTAAATTATGACAAGAAGTGGATAACTTTGACTTATTATACTTTCAGAAGTCAACTGGTATTGGTATCAAAGATGAAAGGTAATTTTGAGTAACAGCCTTTCTGGAATACCGCAACACAGATAAACACTTTAAACTGTGCATGAGAATGAGGAATCTCTCCTTCAGCATCATTTATCACACATAAAAAGTTCCTTTTGACCTGTTCAGTACTTGATCCCTGTTTTTCATTGAATCTTAACAAGTGGAATTGAAAAAATGTAACTCTATAATTTCTAAGAACTGTTGTGCATGGTTGGGGGCACCAACTAAATTTCAGAATGAAACATTGGCTTAGTAGCCCCCTATGCAAATGGGTATCTGTGCAAAATTTGTTGATGATAGGTTCAACGGTGTGTATTTGTATACCGAACTAATAAACAGGGCTGCCTAGCATTGGCTGAGGTAGAGACACAGGCTAAAATCTGGAATAAAATATAGCTTACAGTTCCGCAGTGTACATCTGTGCAAAATTTGGTTTAACAGTTTGGATTTGTATTCTGGATAAACCCACAAATATACATTCAGCTTTATTTATTAGATCAGCATATAGGGTAAAGCCAGGCACTAAATTATATTTTATATTCTTTCAGTCTTTTGCCTTAATAATTGTGGAAGTCTTAAAATCAGTAAGATGTTCTAAAATGTATATATTTTCAAATTATGCTTGTGTACATGCACTTTAGAGTTTTTCTTCATTTGGCATTTCTGCAGTAGAAGTACTGTACATACATTACTTTACATACATTCTCTCATAAAACAAGTGTGCTGTAGAAACTTTCTGGGTATTTATATATGTATTAATTCTTACATGATCATGTTTGATTGCTCTAATTTATATTTGCATATTTATTTAATAAAGGTTTGATAACAAAAAAAAAAACTGTAGGTACTCTAGCCAATTTCAATTAAAACATATCTTAAGACCACAACTGTGCTTACAACACCTTGTAAATGTAGTATTCCTTTTAGCAAAATTAATATTCTTCTGTTAAAACAAACTTGCACACTACTTGGCATTTTTTTAACAAGATACAGTGTTCTCATATTAGGAGTAATAGTCGTATTGGAGGAGTGAGACAAAACTGTTTTTTGTGCATACACAACAATTGAAGAATTATTGAGGATAAGGTATGACATAATACTTCTTATTTCTCAAGCTATGCTTTAATGTTATGCAATAATGCCACTTTTTGTGCTCATAACTCATATTCATCCCTTAAAACTTTAATCCAAGCTGCTTGAGTATACAGCAGAAAGCACTAGTTTTACATATACTTGGTAAAAAGGCCTACAGATATAATAATCCCAATTCAATGAAATTTTCGAAAATTTTAAAAATTGTGTTAGGAAATAGTTTGGTATCACTGTAAATAACAAAAGTGTTTTACCTTAATGTATACAGGATTTTCCCATCATTCCATATTCTGAGGAGCTGATTGGGTGTTGTAATCCAGTGAGCCTCTGCCGTTTTTGAATTTCTGAATATAGTGTCTGGTATCCAGATAAGTCCAACCATATTGCTATTCAGGGTTAATATTTTCATTGTACTGTTGAATCGAAGGCGGTTATCAGTCCAAGTCTGAGCAAAAAATATATCAATTTGGTATTCCTGTAATAAAATATAAATGAGTTTATATTTAATAAATAGTTGCACTGTATGTTAATTTATGATGAAATTAATTTGGAATAATTCAGAACATATTTTAATTTTAATAAAAAGGGTGTATTATGATATAGGTAATATATACATTGCCTTAGTTCTTAAGGCACCATTAAGCAGAAGGTAAAAAAATAAATAATAAAGGATAAAAGCAAAACTATTATTATACTTTAATTTTATTACACTCTTCATGGTAGACATTTTCAAAATATTTAGATAGTATGACAACCATTGCTAACCATGCAATTTTAACAGAAACAGCTACATATCTGGTTAAATGTAATAGAGACATCAATAAGCCTTTCCTAAAATGTAAAAAATGTTATGATAAAAAAAGAGTTGACTAATAAACAGCCTTTATTTATTTAACATTCAGACAAAAGGCAATAGCAACACCTCCTTTTCAAATAAGATGGTGCTGATCATATCATGAATTAACACATTCGCCACAACTGTAAAATTATATGACAGTAAAAATCCATCCATCCATCCATTATCCAACCCACTATATCCTAACTACAGGGTCACGGGGGTCTGCTGGAGCCAATCCCAGCCAACACAGGGTGCAAGGCAGGAAACAAACCCCGGGCAGGGCGCCAGCCCACCGCAGGGCAAACACCCACACACCAAGCACACACTAGGGACAATTTAGAATCGCCAATTCACCTAACCTGCATGTCTTTGGACTGTAGGAGGGAACCGGAGCACCGGAAGAAAACCCACGCAGACACAGGGAGAACATGCAAACTCCACGCGGGGAGGACCTGGGAAGCGAACCTGGGTGTCCTAACTGCGAGGCAGCAGTGTTACCCACTGCACCACCCATAGTAAACATCAACATCTATATTTGTTGGATTTTCTGATTTTGCTTGTAAGAGCCTTCTAAAATATATTAGATACTGCTCTGCATTGTCAATTATTGTAAGTTTAGAAAATAAGCTGGACTGCACAGTAACATACTGTTTAGAGCAGCTACATCACAGGTTCTAAGATCAAGGCTTAAATTCCTTATCCCATCAGTGCTTGGGGAAGAATGTTTATTATTCTGCTGTAAAAGTCACGGCACACTCGGAAAATTTCTAAAGCTTGAAAGGTAGTGAATGTGTTCTATTCCTTGAAAAAGGTAATCATGTCTATACCAGAAGGCTTAAGCCAGTCAACTTCGCATAGATCACTAGTAACATCGTGAAAGCAGTTACTTCCATTGCTGAGCACTAGTATAGCTAAAGTCCACATATACTGAATAGAAATATCCCACTCATCTAAGTTCAGAATGTCTAATAAGTTGACATAAAATGCTCACCAAGCAGGAAACTGTATGAGGTATCTGGGAGACTGGGTAAAGCACCTCTAATTTTTTTAAGGAATACTTCCAAAACAATTATTGAGAACAATTGACTAAATGCATGCATGTAAAAGACTGAATTTGATTTTACACATTACTGACAAGGAGAAAAGCTAGTTAAGTTTTTATTTATTTTATTGCTTTTCATTTTTCTCTTTATAATACTGCCAGGATATATTTGTTATATATATATATTGTGCCTCCTCCAGACCGCGAGGGGGCGTCCGTCCTGGTTATGCTGGGGACCTCGAGTACAGGGCTTGGAAGCCCAGCCCTGTAGGGACCCGTGGCCACCGCCAGGCGGCGCCCCAGTGCCTAAATATCCCGAGAGCCCAGCACTTCCACCACACCAGGAAGTGCTGGGGGGAAGACTTTGGGAGACACCCGGCGAGCTGCCGGGAGGACAGCCGGCACTTCTGCCACGCTGGGGCGTGGCCAAGGGAGGAATGCCGGGAACATCTGGTGCCCATCCGGGAGCTGTATATAAGGGGCCGCCTCCCTCCAGTCATTGGCAGAAGTCGGGTGGAAGAGGACGGAGCTGGAGTGAGGACTGGAGGCGGCCAGGAGAGAAAGGCACAGAGACTGTGAGGCCTGGACTTGGGGGATTCGGTGCAAGAGGCACTGGGGTGTGAGTGCACAGTTTGTAAATATTTGTAAATAAACAGTGTGTTGGGTGATGAACAACATGTCTGCCTGTCTGTGTCCGGGCCAGCGTCCACAATATATATATATATATATATCCTATGTAAATTTGTCCACCCTATCCCACTCATCAATACTCCCACATAGAGCAAATGTAGCTTTACACAAAGGTTTGGAATGTAGGAGGACAACCAGAAAATCCACATGTAAGAGGAGAACATGCAGACTCAATCGAGACAACAGGCACAGGATTCACAATCAGAATGAAGGATCTGTGGGGTAGTAAGGATAACCACTGCACTAGCATTCCACCTGTACTTCTGTGTATTTCTTAATGCTCCTTTCTTTGAAGTGGATTAGTTTAATTTTGGCAAAAAACAGTGACTCAAATGAGACCCAGATGTGCAATGGTGATTCAAAAAATAGGCCACTCATGTAGCACTTCTCTCAACCAGTGGGGTTGTACAATCTCCAAATGTCATATTAGCAATATTCTTTTTGAAATATACCATTATTTTTTCTTAATGATGGAGGTTGCAAATGTGCTCATTTAATGAAAAAAGGCATTGGCACAACAGCCTTCAAAAAAAGCAAGCAATAATTATCACAAGAAAAAAGAAGTCACTGTTTTAGGTGAGACCGTAAATCAGATCAAAAGAACAATCATGCCTTTTTCTGTAGGTGTTCTGTTTCATTTCATTTCTTAGGAAGACAGTGCTTATCATGGCAGCAAATAGCACAACTGAGGTTCTTTCTTAATAAAAGTTAGTTCTATGAATAAATTTGAAAACTCCATACATTCAGTATGTAAAATCACTTGTACCATATAGGGTTGTAGGGAGCCAGAGCCTATCCCAAGCAAGCATGAACCTGGAACCAGTCCAATACTCATTGTTAAAAAAATATTTTCTCAGCGTATTTGGCTACAAACATACACCTTTAAATAGTATCTATCCTTTTATTAAGCCCACTACAATCATTTCTATACTGTACTATGAAATTAAGATAGAAAATAATAGAAGGGTCGCTTATGCCGTATGCTCTAAGTCAGAGGTATTAGGCACATTTAGTCTATCACTGTTAGCTTCTAATTTGAGACAGAACACAGCTTCTTTAAGAATGCTGTCATTTTCGACATAATTGATCATTCTGACTTCACATGCACACACTTTTCTCTGTCATATAAACTGATGATGTCTATTCTCAATTGGGGAATAAAATAATCACACACTCAACAAATTTTCAGAAACACTTTTAAATACAAAAGATATGGAGTATTATCACTACCAATAACCCTCTATACTGGGAAAAATATTTACAGCAATGTATTAATATCTACAGTTCCAAAACCTTCATCCACAAATACACTCAGCCTAGGTAAAGCACAAGTTTTAATAAACCCACTGTAAAACTCACAATATTAAACTTTTCCTAGAACCATCCTTTTTGTTCTTGTGGGAGCTGAGGCGCTTCTTCTTTTATATTCTCCCATGAAAGCCTTTTTTCACTTTCTGACATTATTTCTCCTGTTTTCCATCAATAATTCTGCAAATTCAATTCAGTCTTTCTCATACTCATCCTACTTTTGTCAGAAGTGAGTGATTTATTTAAGTTCCATAACTACCAAAATTATTTTAGCCACAGAATGGAAAACCACAGACCTTTTTAACATTATACAATGGCAACCATTTCTCTAGGATTTAATTCTTGTAGAGCTCTCTGCAGTTAAAATAAATAAACCCACCTCCGCGTAGCTCCAGTTGTACAGCAAGGCAGCTGCTGAAATTAAATTTTAAGTAATTGCTGTTTACTTTATCTTCTTTTTTTCTTAAGGCTAAAGTGTCAGGAGGTTGGGTATGGAATGGAGAGTGTATGGAATAAATCAAGGGCTGGGGTGGGCTGTGGAAATGGTGGCTGAGGATGCTATTTGAGTTTTCCAGTAATATGTTTAAACAATTTCTTAAATTATATTTGTTGTTCAGAAATGATGAATTATTAAAAATAATAAAAATTGGTTTAAGAGATAATACTAGCTATTACCTTATTTAAAATAATACCATTTTCTAATGTATGGGTGGACAAGCTTTTAAAAATGTGGCAGGGCAGCTCTGCCGAAAAAGCTTCTGGATACAAACTAACATTAAAATCAAACTCTGTTCACAAATTGCCTTAATAAGCAAAAGTAAGTTTGTTCAATTATGATAAATCTCAGTGTGCTAAATAATACTTGCAATACTTTTAAACTAGGGAAAAAGATGGTAGATAATCTTTATTCCCTTAAATATGGTACAAACGTTACATTTCTGGCAATTAATGATTCAAAAATGAACTGTTCATTAGTGAGTTATTAAGAAAATGGGCACATAATTTATTCCATGACAGACATGTTTTCAAATATTCAACAATGAAATTTTGGATTTTATTGAGATGTTCTGTAAGTCGTGTGTGTTTCAGATGAAGGAGCTGTACTGAAATCTAAAAGGTTACAATGATTCATTTTCTACAACTGATTGTATGACCCAAAGCTCTACTATTGTAAATAACAATACAAAAATTGAAACAAATATTTTTTAAGGATTTCTCCTGTAAAGTACAAATATAAGATCATGAAAAGGCCCTGTTTACTTGAAACTATAATTATAAATCAAGACGAAAAATGGTCTCATTATGTTTCATTGCAATCCCGATATTGTCAGAGAAATGAAATCCAGAAGCTGCAGATCTGCTTTCTCTACAGACTGCATTGCTGTGGATTTTTTTATCAACGGCTGTTTTCTTAGTCTGCAGTTATGAAAGATGTTGATACAGCCCCAAACAGATTTTCACTTAAGATTTAAACTGCTTAGAAATGTCTACAATAAAAGCTTAGATGGGTTAGGTGACTTTTTTTCCAGATATGTACAATAACATTTACCAAATGTTAATTGTATAAAGATGGCACAGTGGTTAGGACTGCTGCCTCACAGATACGTTATCCTGGATTTGAATCCCACAACCCAGCATAGTCTGTCTAGTGTCTGGATGTCCTTCCCATTCTGAATATGTGTGGCAGGTGGGCTGACCAGCATATGTGCATGTGTGTGCCCTATAACCCGTCAGTGTATTTCCTACTGATTTATATTAAGTGAGTTTGAGGATGTATTCAATAATATCAAAATTTTACACAAGGTCCAAAATATTTTAAAAACCATATACATAGATTGAATTTTGAAATGCCCATAGGCCAGGTAACTGCAATATTATTGCATCACCTGTTCTTGGAAACTTTTGACCTGAAACAATGATGCTTTGGTCTTTTATTTTACTGCATTCACTGAAGCATGGATGAGTTATAAAACAAAAAGTAGAACATAGGGCAAGTATGAGAGTTCTTCTCAGCATCACTTCCTGGACAGCTTTTGAATCACTTCCACGTTTTGCTTTGGTGATACAGTGGGACCTCAGGTCACGAACGTCTCGGACCATGTACAAATCGGGTTACGACCAAAAAGTTCGCCAAACTTTTGCATCTGTTTACAACCACACACTCGGGTGACGATCAAGCCAGTTTCCCTTCTGGTTCGTACGCATTGATGATTTCCGCATGTGTTCAGTCTCTCCCTGTGCAGCGAGCTAGTAAGCGAGAGAGAAAGAGTGCAAGAGAGAGAGAGAGCGCAAGAAGGCAGTTAAAGAATGTTTTTAAAGAGACTGCTTTGAGCATTGTTTTAATCTCGTTGTATTTAATGAAGACTTTTTTCTATTGGATTTTAACCACCACTTCACTTCTTTATGGGATCATGTATTTATTGAAGGATTCTGAAAGCACTACACTTTAATTTGGACTTTGTTTTTAAATTGTTGTTTTGTTGATTTTAATAAAAGCACTTGCGCTTTTTGCACCATCCGATTGCTCCATTGTAGTGCCTCTCTGTTGTGCTCATCAGTAACATTACTGACGGTGATGGGTTTAAGGGCTCCCGGAAGCGAGATGGGAGCATATAGTGAACCCGCATCTTCACAGACTTTACCTCAAAACTGTAATCTCCTCTCCACCCAGTTCCTCCTCACTTCCTTCATGCCAGAAATTGACTCATGCAAGGTTAATTTTCTTGGTTAGTTTTTTGTATAAATTACAGATTTTTCAAATTTTCATTTTTTTCCCTGTGCTTAAAACTCATTAAAAAAAGTGTTTACAGAGAGCGATTCGTAAGGCTATAGCGTGAACTCTTGCAATGTTAGTTTTCTCTGTTCAAGGTTTTCTCAGTGTTATTCAATGTTTTTACATTTAGTTTACTATTACACTGTACATTCTATGGTGTAATTAATTATTTTTGTGCTTAAAAATCTTTAAAAAAATGTATTTACATACAGCTCGTACGGTCCGGAACGGATTAATTGTATTTACATACAATCCTATGGGGGAAATAACTTCAGGTCACGACCAAATCGGGTTGTGGCCAGAGTTTTGGAACGGATTAATGTCGTGACCCGAGGTTCCACTGTACATGTACTATTTCCTTCCTCTGTACTTGCTGTCCCTTTGTGCCAAGCCTTTAGATACCCTTAAATGACAAAATTTGTCAGGCAGATACCAAACTCTACTAAAAGACCATTAAGGTTATACAGTCCCCTGTGGGATTCTATGCTATCTACAGTATTATCCAGAAAGTGCTGTCATCTTTGCTATTTATTCTCTATTTACATAGATGCCCAATTATTCCTGCAATGGTTCACTTGCCTTTAGCATTCTGGCAGTGTACCTTATGATGGTACATTGGCCACCAGTAGTCACAAATGCTCCCACACTGGCATACAAGAACTTTCCTTTTGCTTGTGTTAATTCTTCTGCCAGTCAGACAACCCCTATGATGGTATGAGCACAACTTGTTTCTGACCCAAATTCTAGCATTACAAATTGTTTAACGTATTGTTATTCAATTCTGTAGCATGAATGTTATTTTATTCAGCACCTTAACTCTCCAATTTAAATAAAAAAAAAAATCCCAATGAGCAAAATCTTTTCTTTATTTATGCAGCTAGCTGAATTGTAAGAGTATTCTGAAGCTTTGCATAAACTGAAATGAGAGATCCGGGGCAAGGGCAAATACCACATGGTGGGCATGGATATCTACAGGCAACAAATAAAAAGATGTACTAAAAGTATAAGAGCATGGCAAATTAAATTTAATAAATGTAGTCAAGAGTTAGAGAGAAATGTTTTCAGTCACACTAAGCCGAAATGGGTATATGAGGGATATTCACAAATTTAAAAGCATTGCAGTCTTTTGATTACACATTTCTTCAATGTTGTGTCAATATCCTGGACAGTGAAAAGTTAAAAGGGGTTTGGAAGTTATTTTCCAACTCCACAAGTAATTAAACTTGAATGCCACAGTACAAAACATTTGCAGTTGCCCCTTGACTTTATAAGGAGCAAAAGGAGGGAAGAGTAGACTACCTTTTGTTCCTTTGTATAGAAACTACAGGTGTGAAAATATTTAAATTCTGCTTGTGATTGTAGTGCTGCTGTTAATTTTAAAGAATAATTATACTGCATTTCTCTTTTGGGGATTAAATTTTTCTTTGTGTGTTTGCATGAGAAGAACCAGCAAACACAAGAGGCTGACCTTTAGATAGGGAAAGAACCTAAGTCATTAAAGGAATGGAGGGAGAGAAAAAGAGATTTGAGGGACAGCTGATCACCCTCTGTGTACAGCTGCCTTTTGAAAAAGAACACACCAAACATGGCCAAACATGTGTACATCGTATACATCTACACAGCATTTCTCCAATATCAATGACCCATTCCATTACCTTGTTCTTACAACTAGCAGTTATTGTGTTAAGCATGAATCTACGTTATACTGCCTGTCTCTTTATTGCTGCCCAGATGAGCAGTTGTATTGAGCAGTTTGACATTTGTCAGGGATACACAATTCTATGAAAGGCAAGGCAGGAGGAAAAATGGGTGATGGTGCACATGGCACTATCACTAAGTGACCTGCCACAGGAGTTTCTGCGCAAAATAGAAACTGAATTGCTAAGAGGGCTAGGGCCAGCACATGTGGGCAAAGAAACACATACAACAGCAACACAAGTCCACCTTTAAACATGTTTGAGGTGTGTGGTGTCAAACCCATTTGTCCAGTCCAGGTGCTTCAACCTATAGACTGGCTAACACATCGCAGTCCATCATCAATAGTGAGGTGACTTAGAGCTCCTGCCACAGCAAGTACAGTTCCTTCATGTTCTTTTTGTGAACTGGGGTCAGAGGATGATGATAATGATTATGGTTTTGATAAAAAGTAGAAAATAAACCATGAGTGACTAACAGGACACTTTAGATTAGGAAGGTAGAGTAGATGGGGATTTACAGAAACATGACATAAAAAAAATCCAGGGGATCTTTCAGAAGCAATCACCTGAAGATCTGGATGGTATGTTGGTGCCTTCTACTTCCCTTGTATTGCTGGTGGAGGATCAGAGAAAGCCTGTGCTAGATGTCAGGCATCACCAATGTGTATATTTTTTATATTACTGCAAGTGATTAGTTAGTGGCCATATGCAACTTGTGAACACAGAGAAACAGGCTTAGCTTTTAAGGCTCACATCTGGGTACTACTGTACTGATATTACACATCACAGTTTATGGTGGCCACAATAACTGCCCAGAACAATCAGAGGCTGTGCCAGTAGTCGTTCTTGGCATGCTCATCAGTCCTCAACTTACAAATATCATCATCTCCGCCATACCCTGCTATGGCTGGTGCTTGCCACTGAGTCTGCTGCTGAGGGTGATGCTCTGCTTCTGGGACCTTCAGCGTAGGTGGTACAAGCCTGTCCTTCAATAGTGATGAATAGAAATAGACACAGGCTCAATGATGGTAGTAAAGGCATGAGGAGGAAGTAGGGTAGGTGGAGAAAGAGATCGAAGAGAATAATACAGAAGGCACACAACACCTTAGGAATTGGCCTCAACTCCTGTCTCTCACTCACAGGTGGCAGCAGGATGCAGATTATGATACTGAAGATGATAGGAAGGCCTATGCCAAGACCCCTTGTACACCATGGCCAATTAGATAATTACCTGTTTGTGGGCCAACCTGCTTATTGTAGTCATGTAAAATAGAGATAGCTACTGGATAACCTTACTTTTAGTAGTCATGTAAAATAGAAACAGCTACTGGATAACCTCACTTTTAGTCCCTTGTTACAAAAGTAGGATTGTGGAATTTTTGCTGTAAAATGAAGCAATAAAAAGCTAACATCTGCAACCAGCAAGTAGTGGCCTTCTTGGAATTTGAAATTTGTCACCACAGGAGAGTTGTTTCCACTCTGGCCCTCCATGTCTCATCACTTCTTCACCCCACTTCCTTTAGAAGCAGCATGACAATCCTGAAAATACTGGAATAATTTTTCCTCCCTCAGTGTGACAATAAAATTCTGCTCCACAGCCATAGGGCAGCAGCTGGACAGGATAGCAACTGACTATATGGGCTGTCTGGGAGAATATGATTTTTTTACAAATTGTTGGCTCCATAGACTTCTGGGTTACCTGACTTGAACAATTCCCCGAGATGGTGTAGTATGTCATACAAACACTCTCCTATGCACCATTTCAGGCTTTTTACAGCATGGACTTACACAGCTAGTACCTAAGAAAATGCAAAAGGTTTCAGTGCCTCCATTACATTCTTAAACATCTTGGATCTTCCAATGCCTATGTTAGGATTAGTTGTGATCTGCGGATTTCGCTCAAAACGTTTCTCACAGCTAATATGGTGTGTTTGCTGGTGACTTTGTTCGCCAAACAGTTTCCTGGAAATTTGCTGTGTGGCTGGCTTATGGCGCTTTTCCACTGCATAGTACGGCACAGCACGGTTCAGTACAGCTCACCTTGGTTCGGCTCAGTTCGGCTCGGTTTGCGTTTCGACTGCAGTTTAGTACCGCTTTAGAGTGGGCGGGATTATTCACGTGTCGTTATAGTTGCGCCGCCTCTACTGCTGTGACACCGTGGAACTTTTACAACAACACGCAGACGACGACAACACTTTAGCTCGACGACACGCAAGGGTAAGCATCTAAAAAAAGCACGTCACTAGCTAACTTTTATCACTGTTGCAAAGCATAAAATGAACTTAACTGCCAGTGTAACATTAAAATGCTGATTCTGTATATTACAGATCTTCCACATTTTGCAAAAAAGTCGCCGCAACAGACCATCTGTTTGGACATTTAACCGTGCTTCAGAGTGGTGGGATGTGATTGTTTCCGGTTTTACAAACACTCAGTGGCTGGAGAACTTTCGAATGTCCGAAGAAACATTTATCCACTTATGCAACAAACTGCGTCCAGCGATGGAGAGACGGGACACAAACTTCCGCGTGTGTGTACCTTTAAAGAAAAGAATAGCCAGTGACGCAGTAATGACGATTTTCTCCGGCCAATCAGTGACCAGCAGAGTTTACACGTCACGCTTTGGTAACGGTTCAGTGCGCTTGGAACCTCGGCTGAGGTGGTACTAAAAAAAGGACCAGGTACCAGGTACTGTTCCCAGTGGAAAACGCCCCAAAAGTGAGCTGAACTGAACCGTGTCGTGCCGTACTATGCAGTGGAAAAGCGCCATTAGATGGATATTTTTTAGTACACCTTGATGCTTTGCGAGGGCAGCCTGACATCAGAGAACAGTAGCAGCTATGCGCACTTTCACACGTGCATATTATTAGATCATTGTCGATCTGCTTTGCGCATACATAATGTCACAACCTGATCAGTAGTCTAGCCCAGGGGTCCTCAATCCCAGTCCTGGAGAGCCGCAGTGGCTGCAGGTTTTTGTTCTGACCTGGTTGCTTAATTAGAAAGCAATTCTTTCCAATAAAGCACTAACAAGCTATGAAATTAAATTAACTCTGCTATGTCAGGTCATTCTCATATCCTAGATTTTCTTTCCCTTTCTATCATGCAAATGATTTGAAGGCTAAAATGGATGATAATTCTCAGTCCTTCACTTTTTTCTCTTCATTTTTCTTCCAAGTATTTAATTAAACCCAATAGTGCAGATAAATACACACAGGTGTAAATGTAAATAAGCTAAATGGAGAAATGCTGCTCTCTCTTGTCATTTGCATGTTATTGATAATAAGGAGCAATTAAAATAGCTGTTTAAGACAAAATTAAGCAATAAGGGCTCAAAATCACTAAAGTGAAGCAGAAGTGTTACTTTAGCAATAAGTGCTTTTTATTAAGCAACTGGGTTGGAGCAAAAACCTGCAGCCACTGCGGCTCTCCAGGACCGTGATTGAGGACCCCTGGTCTAGCCTGATTCTCAACTCACATTCTTTTTTATTTATCATTTTTATCATTTAACATTAGTTAACCATAATAAAAATAATATGAATATTGCCACCATAACATTGATCCCTGTTTGCTTGCAGTGCAGCACCCTTCTAACTAATGATGCATGCATTGATTAGCTTTGTACCATAATCACAGGTCAAAACAAGCCTTAAAGGACACCCCCACCTTGTCAGAAAACATATTAGAACCTGTGAAATAATAATAACAAAAGATTCAGTACTATTACAGATGTTTCCATTTTCTTGATGAAAGAAGAAAGTGAGAAGCATCTACACAGATACAGTGTAAACAAAAAGATAATCCAGCTGCACATGGAGCCCCAACTCTAAACAATGGAGTGAGCCAGTCCTATGCCACCTCTTCTTGGCACAGCCAGTGTGTACCCCCAGAACTATATGAGCACAATG
Organism: Polypterus senegalus; assembly: GCF_016835505.1. Taxonomy (NCBI): domain Eukaryota; kingdom Metazoa; phylum Chordata; class Cladistia; order Polypteriformes; family Polypteridae; genus Polypterus; species Polypterus senegalus. The sequence continues at coordinate 138,760,846 of NC_053155.1, read as the reverse complement.
ATCTATATTTCATTTACTTATTCCTAGTTTGTGGCCACTTCTTGGATTTTTTGTGGTATTAATTTTGCCTGCATCTTTTGTTGTTTAAGGCACGGTTAGGCAGTGGTTAGTACTGCTGCATCACAAATAAGTTTACATTTTTGGCCCCAATATTAGGTCAACCATAGCTGGCAGATTATTATAAAGCCCTCAGGGATACTTAAAAGACCAAAACTAGTTCAGCTCCCTACTTCCCCATTGAATTCAATGTATTTTTCAGAGTTTGGCAAAGTTCCCAAACAATTCAGTGATTTCACTAAACATACAATGAAGCGAACTGTACGGGTTTCACTCTTCATTAGTTAGGATCTTGTTTGTAAATTTCAGTTCTGCTATCATCGCCATAGAGTCAGAATTTCTTTACAACAAGCTAACTGAGTTAACTGTATCCCCCGATATTTGTCAGTGGATTACTAGCTTTCTGCAGGAAGTAAATAGTATGTAAGACTGGGCTCCATCTATCCAGCTCTAAGTATATCTGCAAAGGTGATCCTCAGAGATGCATTTTTCAATCTATCTTGTTTGCACTTTACACTAATGACTGTTCCTCCATTGATAATTCCACAAAAATTGTGAAATTTGCTGACAATTTGACATTTGTGGACCATATCACTAATAATGATTAGACAAAGAGATGAACCACATGGTTAAATGGTGTGCTTGTAATAATCTATAACTCAAAATCATCAAAACAGTGAAATTGTGATTGAATCCCACAGATACCCTCATTCCTGTCCCCTTGTGGATATCTGTGGCCATGGTGGACTTGTTTAAATTTTTGTGGACCACAAATACTAACACTTTGAAGTGGGACAAGAACATCACCACCGTTATTGGGAAGACATACTATAAACGAGTCTATTCTTCCTATGCCAGCTGAGGAAACTCAACATTTCTGGTTTTATCCTTAGGAAGTTTTATTTAGCCAGCATCGAGAATTTTCTGACTTTTACTATCACTATGTGGTTCCCTTCCACCTCCTCCCTGTTCAAGACCAGGCTACTGCAGTGGTTCAATCTGCCAAGAAGATCATTGGCTTTCTGCTACCTTTAATAAATTTACTCTTTTATTGCCAGGAGTAAGAACAGAACAAGAAGGATTTCTGTAGACTTCATTCACGGCTGCAGCCATTTTTTCCCCCCCGAGAACCATCCCAGAGACAGTACAGGTTCATTGCATGCCAGTCAGGCATGTCATTCCAATGTAATCATGTCATCACTGTAGGTTCTTTTCTGTAACCATGCAGCTCCTTAATACCCTCACTCAGGTGTAACCCCGTCCCTTTTTAACACATCCTAGTTGTTGTTGATACTTCTTGTTATTTTGCACTCTACTGAGAACTTCTTCTTGTTGTAATCATAGCACACTACTGATGCTATTAGATGTCTGGTTTTTATATTGTCAGGTATTTTATGTTATAACACTGATGCCAAGATCAGTTCCTGTATGATTGACTGTGACGATGTGGGTTCTGGCTCCACACTCCCATCTGATTTTTGGAAGCACTTGAACCCAACACCGTCGATAACGTAACCGAGTGAGCTAGTCAGTGGAGGCAATAATTGAGCAAGGGGTGGTGCAAAAAGAGAATAGTGCTTTTATTTAAAACAGTCAACAAAACAGTGTTCCAATAAATAGTGCAGTTTCAAAATTCAATAAATAAATAATCCAATAAAAGAACCTGGAGGTTAAAACAATAGAAAAAACAATCCTTTAAAATGAGAGGTTTAAAATGTTCTTCAGGAAGCAGTTTTTTAAAAACAACAACAACAAGCTCGGTGCCTTCTTTTGTGCTAGCGTCTCACCGGTTGGGCTTTACAGCAGGCGAGACGCTCTCTGCAGCTGCCCTCTACTTCTCACTCATGAGACTGGAGACCTCCCGAACCCTGGCTTCAGGCGGCACTCATCCCAGCCTCAGAGACGTGGATTTCCACAACGGCCAGGTCGCCCACGTTGAGGATTCCATCACCAAGTCTCTCGACTTCCGCTGCCTTTCCGTGGCTTCTCTGCGGCCAGTCGCCTTCCCTTGGTCACTCCCGCTACCTGATCGCTCAGCGGGAGCGACATCTAACTCAAACGCCTGGGTGTAGGCCCAACACCACAGGCCCTCGCAGCTGCCCGTGAGTGCTTGTTCGATGAGAACACTCTTCGCGGCTCTCTCTCTCTCTCTCACCGACCTGCCTCCTCATCTGCTCCCGGTAACCTCCGTCCTCTTTCCTTTCCTTTCTCTCTCTTCTCCTCTCTCAGGCGCCTCGCGCTTTTTAAAATGACGCGGGCCACAGCAGCTGCAGCATTAGCCATGGGACAATCACGAATGTGGGCAGTTCCTCACCTGTGCACTCGGTGAGAAACGCCCACACCCTACGGATCGCCCCACGGCCCGCTATGGCCCAACGTCCCCTCGCTAAGCCGCGAGCGCGCCGATCATTTATTTAAAATGAATAGCCTTTGCACAGTGAGCTGTGGACCCGCTATACCACATTGACATACTGGCTGAATCTCAAATTTGCATCTGCATATATTTTACTTTTGCTATTCCAGTAGATTATACTTAAGTGGAAAGCACATTCTTGTAATTTACCAGTTTATTTTACATGAAAATCCACAATTAGAGTGTAAGTACCATAATGAAAGGACTGTCATCCTGACTCAAATCGAGGGAGATTCCTGAACAGGAAAGATATTAATAACCAATCCGGCCAGAATGTGTGTCCATCTATTTTCTCTCATTATGGCATCCTGGCCGGGCATTCCAGCTGGGTTGGTCGTTGATGCCTTTCCTGGATGGGAAGACATAGCAGAAGGAGAGAGGACGCCTGCTTCCCAGGGCTTTATAGTTCCCCAGTACGCTGGGTGGCACAATTACTTTGGCAAGCTCCCTTTGGTACACCATCTGGGCATGCTGGGAGTTGTGGTCCAAATGATCAGCCCTATTAGGGTACTTGAGTGCCGGCAGGGGGAGCTGCAGGGGAGCAATGTCCCAACCTTCGAGGGGCTTTCATTTTTTTTTTTTTTTTTTTATTTATTAATTTTATTACAATCAATACATAGCAATCAAGTTTTACAAAAAAAAAGAATTATGCTAAGAACAGATCGATCCCCACCCTTGAGAGAGAGAGCAAGCCAAACGGTGTAAAATTTAAGGCTTTTAAAAATACCTAAATCAACAAATTCTCTGTGCTTTATAAAATCATTTCAAAATATTACTGATTAGATCCTGCCATGTTTTGAAAAAAGTCTGCACAGATCCTCTAACTGAGTATTTGATTTTTTCCAATTTTAAATAATATAACACATCAGTTTCCCACTGACTTAAAGAGGAGAGTTTGGGTTCTTCCAGTTTATCAGAATAAGTCTGCGTGCCAACAGTGTAGTGAATGCAATCACAGTTTGTTTGTCTTTCTCCACTTTAAGACCCTCTGGAAGAACCCCAAACACAGCTGTTAATGGGTTAGGAGGGATTGTGAGTCCAAGACTGTCTGAGAGGTAATTAAAAATTTTTGTCCAGAATAATGTTAATTTGGAGCAGGCCCAGAACATGTGACCTAGTGAGGCTGGGGCTTGGTTGCAACGTTCGCAGGTTGGATCATGCCCTGGAAACATTTTGGAGAGTTTTAGTCGAGACAGAAGTCTCGATATATAATTTTGAGTTGTATAATTGTATGCTTTGCGCATATGGAGCTTGAGTGAATTCTCTGCATTGCTACTTTCCACTCCTTTTCTGATATATTAATTGAGAGGTCATTTTCCCAGTGTCCTCTTGGATCTTTGAAAGGAAGGGATTGTAAAAGGATTTTATATATTGTAGAGATGGAGTCTAACTCCTTGAAATTGAGCAATAATTTTTCCAGCGTGGATGAGGGTGCAAGATGAGGAAAATCTGGAAGGTTCTGTTTAACAAAGTTCCTGATTTGAAGATAGTGAAAGAAATTTGTAGCTGGAATGTTAAATTTGGAACGTAATTGTTCATAGGATGCAAAGACGTTGTCTATATAAAGGTCTCTAAGCAAGTTAATTCCAAATTTTTTCCAGATATTAAAAACTGCATATGTTTGTGAGGGTTGAAAGAGGTGGTTCTTTTGCAGGGTGCCACAGAAAGAAGCTTCTCCGTCTTAAAATGCTTTCTACATTGGTTCCAGATTCTAAGTGAGTGGAGCACAATTGGGTTATTAGTGTATTGCCGATAACTTTGGTACACCATCTGGGCATGCTGGGAGTTGTGGTCCAAATGATCAGCCCTATTAGGGTACTTGAGTGCCGGCAGGGGGAGCTGCAGGGGAGCAATGTCCCAACCTTCGAGGGGCTTTCATTTAACCCAGAAGTGCTTCTAACATACAGCATTGTTAGCCACCTCATGTTCATCAGAGAGTCAGAGTTGGGAGAGAATTTGGACAACACCTGCCTGGGAGAAAATGAGGTTAGAGAAGAGAAAGGGTTTACTTTTTGCTTTACTGTGCTGTTAACAAAGAAGCCTGTTAAAGGCGTTTTGTAAAATAAAAGTATATGTTTGAACCCAGTACTGCATCTGTGAGGTTGTGTTTGGAGGGGGCCAGGTTGCTGTTATGCCCTCTACTGGTCACAGGATAGATAGATAGATAGATAGATAGATAGATAGATAGATAGATAGATAGATAGATAGATAGATAGACCATACATTATCTGTTTCTATGAGGAAATTAATTAATGCACTTAATCAACATTGTAATATGGTGTCTTCAGTTACAAGCTGCATTAAACAAAAAGTTTTGATTTCAAGGCAAGGTGGATAAAGTATGTCATATCATCATGAAACTGAGCTGCTCTGTTCTGCAACTTGAGGGATTTTACCTCTAAAGTATGCCTTTTCCTTCATTTGAAGATTCAATTAATCACTGAAAGAGAAAGTAGTGAAATTACTTATATCAGACAACAAAGCTACTGAAAACTTGCCAGTTTTATTGTATCAAGTACAGATGAAATCCTTACAAGTTAAAACTCAAAGAATATAAATATACAGTTTGCTGTTTTAGTTTCTGTATATTTAATTTTACTCTTAGTGTAACTAATACATTAAATACACTAATACATTACTTAATACATTTCACCTTTTTCTTGACTTTTACAACTAGACTACTGCAAAGCTGCCAATGTCATTTTATTAAGTGTAACTGAATTTGCCAGCAGGCTACAACCAAACACAAAAAAACTGAGTGAAACTAGAAATAGGAAGAAATAAAAAGCAAGTAGGAATTTGAAAGTAGTCAAGAAAAAAAAGAAATGTCTGCATGAGAGACTCAAGGTCATTGAAATGAACGAGGGATTAGAAATGAAGCATAGTTTGTTTAAATGCTCATGTCATCAGATATTGGCTGCAGATGAGTATAAACTAAGGAAAACATGGCCTAACAAAGAGACATACCACTATTAGGAAGAAGGAGGATGTCGTTAAGGGAGAAATACACAAACCATAGAAGAGGTTATCCAGAATATGCACATACTCTTCTCTTGTGTGAGGATAATGCTTGCAACTGGCTAAGAAAGGACAGATAACACCTTACCACCTCCAGCAACAGTCTCCTATGACCTGAAAAGTCTGAATAATAGCCTCCTAGTTCTATATCCCAAGATACATTTTCCATATCCAAGGTCTATGCTTTTAACATTTTTTTCATACATTTATTCACTTGGATATCATTGTACTTCAACCCCACTTTTCACCTTGTGAATAGTAAGCCAATAGAGGGATTCCTTGCAACTTCTCTCAGTTGAGTTTATTTGATCTAGACTGTCTGGTCAACAGACACTTGCTGGAGAAAACAAATGCCTAGGCCTTACTCCAGGAGTGAGTCTTGGTATATTTTTACCCTGTGTTTTTGGATACATTTTTGTTGGACTTCTTCCATTAGACTACTCTGATAAGCATATCCCTAATAACAGCAAAAGATTCCCAAAAGCATAAATGTGAAATGGACAAAAGTATTCATTGTGATGATTATGACAGACCTCTTTATTATCAACTGTTAGAATTAACTAGCAAACGTCTTGATTTTTGCTTTTGCTATCACATATCACTGCAGAACAGTTTTATTTGATAGATAAATCAAATATATAACTAAATGTAAGAGCCTTTTGCCAGTTATTTAGGTCATGTTAAAGTTGATAGAAGTCTTTTCTTAGTCATGTTAAATGTTTGCCTGTAAATTGGTGCATAGTATATGGGAGGTTCTTATAACCCCCAAAAGCTAAATTGAAATGGAATGTTATAATTATTTCTTGTCCTTCTGATTGCAGATTTGTCTTAGTGAACCGCCTTGCCATGTATAAGGCATGGAGGGCAAATCGTTTTAAACTGTACCTTAACATGTTCAGTTGTATGTGCAGTACGTTTAGAACATACTGAATGTGAATTAGGGTATTAAGAAATAACTCATCCTTAAGTATAGAAACAATTGAAGTTTAACAAAAAGAAACATTTTTCCTTTTCTTTTGCCTTTTATTGTCCGCGTGTAACAACTTTTCTCTATCTTTGTGTGGACTATTTGCTTATATATATATATATATATATATATATATATATATATATATATATATAGTATATATATATATATATATATATTGTCACGCATGCGCGAGTAGGAGACAGCGGATGGATCTTAAACCACATCGGAAGACGTTCGCCGGTAGGGAGTGGCGGGGTACTAACCTTTCTCCTGTGTTTTCCAGGACCAAAGACGCTCCGCCATAACTCTTTCCCGCAGTACATCTACTTCCGCCCTTCCTCCGCCATCATCGATGACGTCAGCAGTCCCATCATCCCTCACGCCTCCTTCCCAGCATTCCTCCACTTCCAGCTCCTCCCTTATAAAATGGCCGCCGGGCGTCGCGCATATGAACTGTTTAGTTTATATCTTTTGACCTGCATTTTTTTGCTATTGCGGATCGTCTACAATATACGGGCCGGAAAACCCCAAAGCTTTATGCTGCTTGTTGTTGCATCTTTTACAATATATATATTTAAAAAAAAAAATATATATATATATATATATATATATATATATATATATATATATATACACAGTCATATGAAAACATTTGGGAACCCTTCTTAATTCTTGAATTTTTGTTTATCATTGGCTGAGCTTTCAAAGTAGCAACTTCCTTTTAATATATGACATGCCTTATGGAAACAGTAGTATTTCAGCAGTGACATTAAGTTTATTGGATTAACAAAAAATATGCAATATGCATCATAACAAAATTGGACAGGTGCATAAATTTGGGCACCCCAACAAAGATATTACATCAATACATAGTTGAGACTCCTTTTGCAAATATAACATCCTCCAGACGCCTCCTATAGCCTTTGATGAGTGTCTGGATTATGGATGGAGGTATTTTTGACCATTCTCCCATACAAAATCTCTCCAGTTCAATTAAATTTGATGGCTGCCGAGCATGGACAGCCTGCTTCAAATCATCAAGTCAGGGGACTGTGACGGCCATTCCAGAACATTGTACTTCTCCCTCTGCATGAATGCCTTTGTAGATTTCAAACTGTGTTTTGGGTCATTGTCTTGTTGGAATATCCAACCCCTGCATAACTTCAGCTTTGTGACTGATGCTTGAACACTGTCCTTAAGAATTTGTTGATACTGGGTTGAATTCATCCGACCCTCGACTTTAACAAGGGCCCCAGTTCCTGAACTAGCCACACAGCCCCACAGCATGATGGAACCTCTACCAAATTTGACATTAGGTAGCAGGTGTTTTTCTTGGAATGCTACGTTCTTCTGCCATGCAAACCGCTTTTTATTATGACCAAATAACTCAATTTTTGTCTCTTCAGTCCAAAGTACTTTGTTCCAAAATGAATCTGGCTTGTCTAAATGAGTATTTGCATACAACAAGCGACTCTGTTTGTGGCATGAGTGCAGAAAGGGCTTCTTTCTCATCACCCTGCCATACAGATGTTCTTTGTGCAAATTGCTCTGAATTGTAGAACGATATACAGATGCACTATCTGAGGCAAGATGTTCTTGTAGGTCTTTGGAGATGATCTGTGGGTTGTCTGTAACAATTCTCACAATCCTGCGTATATGCCGCTACTGCGTTTTTCTTGGCCTGCCAGACCTGGGTTTAACAACAACTGTGTCTGTGACCTTCCATTTCCTAAATTACATTCCTTACAGTTGAAACTGACAGTTTAAACCTCTGAGATGGCTTTTTGTAGCCTTCCCTTAAACCATAATGCTGAACAATCTTTGTTTTCAGATCTTTTGAGAGTTGCTTTGAGGATCCCATGCTGTCACTCTTCCGAGGAGAGTCAAAGGGAAGCACAACTTGCAATTGACAACCTTAAATACCTTTTCTCATGATTGGATACACCTGTCTATGAAGTTCAAGGCTTAACAAACTAATCCAACCAATTTGGTGTTGCAAGTAATCAGTATTGAGCAGTTACATACATTCAAATCAGCAAAATTACAAGGGTACCCAAAGTTTTGCACAGCCAGTTTTTCACATTTGATTTAATTTCATACAACTAAATACAGCCTCACTAAAAATGTTTGTTTGGAAAACACACCAGTACTCAGATGTTCCTAGGAAATAAAAGACATACCACTGTTATCTTTTTTGTTGAAAGTAGAGTAAATTATTATGCAGGCTGAGAGGGGTTCCTAAACTTTTTCATATGACTGTGTATATATATATATTTACTGCTAGGTCATGGTCATTTGTTGTATTTTATGGGTATCCATCGATTTGCATCTTTTGTTGGTTTAGGCACGTTGGTGCAGTGGTTAACATTGCTGCCTTTCAGCTCAGATCACATTTCCGGTCACAATAATCAGTCCAGCATAGTTGGCAAATACTTCCCTGGCCCTCAGGGACACTTAAAACACAACTGCACCATTATAATCACCCACAACTAGTTCAGATCCTCCTTACTTTATATTTATTAAACACCATAAACAATCTTTAAAAGGTTGTCCTTGCCTTTTCTTCACTGTTTCTTAGTTCCCCAATAGTTCAGGTTATTCTTTGACTTGAAAACATCATAGCAAGGTATAACAACTGAGACTCATAACTTCCTACATATACAATATGCTGCACAGATGGATTCCATAAGTATCTAATAGAATTTTGTTCTGCTTGAAATCCCATATTTAAAGAAAAGTATTTGCTATCATTTATACAAGGCCAATTTAAATTTGCCCTTTGTCCTAACAGAATGCCTTTGGAATGAAAGCAGCAATTTGCATCTCCAGAGGAAACTGCATGGAAAGCAGAAAACATATAATTCAGACATGTGGGTACCATGTCACCATTAATAATTATAATCAACATGGTAATATATCACAAGGAAAAGATGATAAGAAAATTGGTTGACAAAGTATGTCAGTGTCTAGTGCTGGAGTCTTATAGCTCCAGAATCCCGAGTTTGATACTGTTTGTGTGGAGTCCAGATATTCTTCCTTTGTCTGTGTGACTTTTTTTTTCTTGACAGTCTAATATTCCTTTGAACATCTGAAACATGTACAGATTATGGTAAATATAAAGCCCCAAATAATGCTAAGTTTAAAAAGTAGTCTTTAAAATAAAAATGCCATTAAATTGGCATTTAGGAACTGAATAATATAACTCACGTAATTTTTCAGAGATTTAGTATAGTTACTGAAACATATTTTGTTGAAGCAAAGTTCAGTGTGTCAAATGAATGGAATATGGTGCAAATAATATACTGTTTCAGCACCGCACCACATCCCTATGGAGTAAATCTAAACCTTTAACCTGATTTAATTTTTAAAACAAAACGCAAATGAAATTTTAATATTGTGACACCAGCAACTTGAATAATATTTGCAAAACAGATTTTATGTTGCATCAAGCAAATTTAATATTAAAGCAATTAATCATCTGAAGAAAAATACTCATATATTTCAATGAATAAATAAAAAAGCAATAATTTGTAAACTTGCACTATAGTTATAATATCGCACAACCTGAGCCACTTTATAAAGCGCGTATTTACATATGATGACGATATTATTTTTAAGGTGAAATGCAGCAAAATATACGTGGCCATCCACCGTGCATAAGATACTTTACTGACATTGGCGGGCGAAGGAGCCAGCCACCGATTCCTCCTCTGCCCAGTGCCACCACAAGCTTAGAGCCGCCCCTGAGTACTGCTGCCATAAATTATTTCATCGAAGTGAAACATGTTTAATAACGTGCTTTAACTCCTATCATCATGAAAATGACATCACGTATACATCTCAGTATTTTAGTTATTCAGAGAGCTGTAATATCACAAATGTAATGGATTCTGTGTCCAGTTGGAGGAAGAGAGCCGGTTTAGGAAACAAGTAGTGATTCACACACATAGAGCACATAGAAAATCAAATACAAAACAAAGCATTTAACGTGCTACTTTAGTTACGATGTGATTTTAGAAACTGGTTAATTAAACAATTTTAAGATGAATTTTATGATGTTCTACTTTAATGACAAAATAAACTACGTGATTAAAGTGGAAATGTCGAGATTGAAGTGGACATTTCGTGCTTTTTCTCCACCGTGTGGCTTTTTTCTCTGTACCCTAATAAGCTTTCATATGACACTCAGACAGTGGGCTTACAACTCGGCTTTCCACGGCGACTTTGATATGTGACTTCTTTTTTATTTCCGGCACTGTGCGATTTTGTGGATGTGAGCTTTCATGTTTCTCCAACACGCTATGCCACTCGATCAACTTCCTTTTGTTGATTATACCACGGTTTATTTAAACAAATAGTATGTTTTTCCTTTGCTTCCACTTGGTATTCGCTGAAATTCTTATGTTTCCCCCCGTGCTTTTCCCATTGTCTTTTCACAGAAGGCTGCGCTTAAGGGCGATTTATATTGATTTGCATATTCAAATAGGCGTAATTCTGGGAGGATTTGGGGCGTCACTTAATGCGCCTGCACGAGCGTTATTTTTCACGCTAAACGGGATTTATGTAGAGGAAGAACGTGGAAGTTGGAGTACGCACAGATTCCTGCATCTGGATTTTTCTGTGCGTAAGCACATTTCGGCTTTTGTGCTTACGCCATGTTATAGTGCGAGTTCTACGCACGGCGTTATACATGAGGCCCCTGGTCCTTCCCTTCTCCCGTCAACCCGGTGGGGCAATGCCTCCGGACATCTGTCATTTTATATGTATATATAAAAGGCTTGTGCTTTTCTACATTGTTGAAAGTACCTTCCTGTAGATTCTTTGCCTCTAAAAGCACTTCCAGCTAGTGAAATCCAGTAATCTTGTACTAGAAGATTTGTAAGTGATTTTGAATCAATGTGCAAGCTAAGTAACAAACAATTTTCTTTGGGCAGTTCCATATTTCCTTTTGATTTGTTTTTATTAAAATGTAGTGTTTGTTCAGTTGTCTGTCTTTCTGTAAAGGGAAGTTTTGCCATTGTTGAAATACTACAAAGTGCATAATTTTGACTTTAAAGGCCTAAAAAGTAAAAGTAAATAAAAAGTTCCTAAAAGGCATGACACTGAACTAGTACTTCAGTTATTGAGACTGGGAACTTTATAGAGGTATAAAAATTTGTACCTGTTTATGTACCTATTAGCACAGTTAATGGTACAATGGTAGATACATTTGTTTTGATCAAAATGCACATTTAAAAACCTCTGTTCACTGGATATGCCTTACACCTCTCTTTTTTTGTTTGTTTTGTTGCCTTTTTTCATCTGACATTCTTACACTTACATCCCTCTTTCTTCGTGCTTCTTGTTGCCATTCTTTGCTGGACATTCCAGCTCTGTGGTCTCATTTATAAAACTTTGCTTGGATTCCTGTGTGATAACATGCACATGGCAAAAAACAGGAAAATGCATATGCCAAAAAAATCTTATTTATAAAACCTGCCGTAAAAACATTTCTACACAATTTAGTTTTATAAATAACAATCGTTATGTAAATATATGTAAGTGAATACACCACACATCATGCTAGGTTACTGCCCTGGAACAATCATGTATGGACTATGCTGATGAACTTCATACATATATAATAATAATGCTGCAGGCGTTCATTGGCTGGTAGAACAGTCTCATACCTGACACATCCAGCCACTGCCAATTGCATTTCAGGAGTTCTATGCCACTTTCCGCTCTGCATTAAAGCACCACTCCTCTGTGCTCTGGGAATCTGGGAAAGGCATAAGGTGCCAGTGTCTAAGCGTGTAGCCACTACATGATACATATAAAAATGTTATTACTATTACAATGAATGGTGTAGGCCATATGAAAAACAGAACATAATAAATTTGACAAACAAGAGAAGATCATTCAGTCCATCAAGCCCATTTGTTTAGTTAATAGCTAAGCTATCCCAATATCTCATCCAGATTCTTCTTAAAGTTTTCAAGAATTCTGCTTGTTGCTCCATCGTCCAACAACTCTTTGCATTAAGAAGTACTTCATGGCTTCAGATTTAAATGCTCTTCCCCTTAATTCCTACTGATGTCCTCAAGTACACGAATCACCCTTAAGCTGAAAGAATGTTGTTGAATCTACTTTATCAATGTCTTTGAGGATTTTAAATACCTGGATTAGGTTCACACAGAGTCTCCTCTGCTCTAGACTAAGCAGGTTTAAGCCTCTGAGTCTGTTAGTATAGGACATGTTCTTAAGCTCTGTGATGTACATGGTTGCTCTCCTCTGCTGCTCTCCACAGCTTCAAGTGATATGTTTCTCTTGTACCGTGATGATGAATACTGCACACAGTACTTCAAATGTGGTCTTACTAGTACATTATATAGTTTGACTATAATGTCCCATAATGTAAATTCAACAGTTTTTTTTTATTTGCCCTTTTAATTGCTGCTGTGCATTGCTTAGTCAATAAAAATGCTGAGTCAACATATACCCTCAATCCTTTTCAGAGGTTGCTTCCTGTATGACAGTGTTTCCCATCTTGTATTTATAATTAATGTTCCTTTTGCCAACATGTAGCACTTTGCGCTTTTCTATAATAAATTGCATTGTGCAGGGTGTGGGACTGTATCAAATGCTCTTTGAAAGTCTATGTAGATTATGTCATATGCTTTGTTTTTGTGAACTATTCCAGTTGCATCTTCAAAAAAGTCTAAAAGATCAGTTTTGCAAGACCTTCCTCTCATAAACCCCTTCTGGCTGCTATTTAGAATATTATTTTCGTTTAGGTTTCAAATTTCTTATTATAGTTTCCATAATTTTAAACATGGCATGGAAGTAAAATTAATTGGTCTGTAATTACTAGGATCCATTTTATCGCCCTTCTTCAAAACTGGAGTCATATTTGCTCAAGTACTTCTCCTTTTTGAAGTGACTACTGAAATATCAGCAAGTTACCTTACCAACAAACCATTCATCACATAAAGCACCTTCATTAAGTCCTCTGATCAACTGCACTTTGCTTGAAAATAAATGATTCATGGGTTGACCCAGCCAACTGAGCTACAACTTTTGTCAACCTCTTCCTGGCATCATAAAGGACTTGTGTGTTAATGGAATCTCACAGCAGTATACGTATTGTGAGCTGGAGGGCTGATCGCACCCCAAATAGAGACAGACGCCCCTGGGAAAACCACAAAGCCTGAAACACTGACTACCCTCACATTGCTCCTTATCCTTGCACTATAACGCATAATACAAGCCTCGTGCGGTACTCCGCCGACTTAAAAGCCGTGCCAGCGCCTGTCAGATTTGGTATTGATTTGTTTTGCTCTCAGACTGCCTCTGCTCCTGACGCGTATACATCCGAAGAAGAAGAAACTTACGAAACCCTTAATTGAAAGATGAAACTGTCATCTTTGTCAAGGAGCAAGTTTGAAGTGACAAATGTTTGTTTGCAATGTTTGAATAAAAATCCTTCTTATTTCCATGATCTCGAGTGTCTCTGTGCAAATCTGTGACCCAAGTGTAACAGTATATTGTAATATAAGTGCTGTCAATAGAAATGATCACGTTAAGAAATCAAGACAGTGCTGCATATTTCCTTTTTACATTGGCCTGTTCAAACAATTCATGCGAAAACTGAATGCAACGTCTCTTCAGTCATTTATGCCTTCCAGCACAGTGAGCATGACGGAGCTAAAGCTTGGCTGAGATATTCCTGACCTGTCAGCCAGTTCCCTCTGGTAGGTTGATGTGTGTAGCCTAAAAGTCAGCTGTTGTTAAAACCTGCAAATGAACACGAAGAACTTTTTCTTAGGGAGCCATGTGTTTCTAATGCTGTGGCCAATTCAGCACATAGTTCCAAGAGAAGGGGTCTTGAAAGTCTAAATCTTTTCCTAAAGTCTAAATCATCTCATAAGCCAGTCATCATAATGGGTAAAAAAATCATGCCAGTCCCTAAAAGCATGTTCACTTTGAAAATGACCAATGCCAAACAAGCCATGTTTTGTCAAACCATTAGGTTATAAATAAGATCAAGAATAAGAGATTAAGAGCTTTCTTTTTGCAGCGAGTGAATCACATCTGTGTTTTTACTAAGTTTTAGTTTCAAATCCTTAGGCTACCAGTTGTCACTTCTGTATAAACTGATGAAAAACCAAAGTCCTTCAGTGCAAATACGCAGCATTGGCCCTCTTAAAATGCAACTACAATTCTCTACATTATATTCACAACTTTTGGGCTTAGTTTGTCATATCAATGCACGATATAATAACAGCTCAGTGATATGAATTATTGTACTCATGAATTGTCGTTCAGCTTGTCTGGCTCCATTTACCTACTTTATTAATAGTGTCATCATTTATCAGTTTCTCCAAAATGCTGAATATGGATAGTTGCCTTAAATATAGGCATGGTCTTTCATTAAGTTTTCTTTTATAAGATGTCTGTGTGGGAAAATCTGCATGCTCATTTAGATCCTCTTTTCTCGTTTCTGTTGTGGACAATGTGACGTCCAGATGCATGGATGTACACTGCATAATTTACCGTCTTACTGCCCTCGTGTGGATGCCCTTGTCCAATACATTAGGTTTGGACAAGGGCATGGATTCCAGAAAGACGGATGCCTTATCACATTATATGTAAATATAGAGATATGATGAAGTACATAATTCATTTGAGTAACAAAATGAAAGAATGATGAATCTTAATTAATCCTTAAAATAAAATGAGGGTTATAATAATTTTAATTTAAATCAACCAATTAAGTATATCCAACCATCCATTATCCAACCCACTATATCCTAACTACAGGGTCACGGGGTCTGCTGTAGCCAATCCCAGCCAACAAAGGGCGCAAAGCAGGAAACAAACCCTGCGCAGGGCACCAGCCCACCTCAGAATTAAGTATACAGTATAATATTGTTAATATTGTAACTTGTAATTCCATCTTTGGTCTCAACCTAAATAAAAAATTATGTCACCTGCAGCCCACATGTCTGTTGCTCATAGAAAGAAACTGGGATGACAAGAGCAATGTGCTTTAACTGAAATTCTTGAGGAGGAAGTCTATGCAGCTTGTCATTTATACCTGGCTTCATTGTGCATATGTCAGATGATGGGTAAAGCACTTTAACTCTTTGAGGGCTGAATATTCTTTCCAAAAAACATAGCTTCTGAAAAGCAATGGTTTTACAAAGAACTCAATATAAAATGTCTGTTGCTGCATGCTGCAGCTGCCACTTTGCCAAGAATGTGCGACAGGCTTGCTGCCAGGCTGTCTTCGTGTCACGGTCACAGTGCATTGCAATCTGTTTCTAACTCTTATCGCTGTTAAGTGGTCCTCAGTCCTCCTGGCAAACATTGCTGTAGGCGTATCAGCTACATGAACCCGTTCAGCACCATGATTAGCTGGGGACCAGTCAGCTGATGCTGGAACCTCACATTCGTTTTCAATCACTTGTATCAAAATCAGATTCTGGCAAGTCATAGTCCCAGTTCAGAGATAATAGGCAAAACGTCATCCACCGGGTATTTTGCTTTACGTATTTGCTTTGATCTCTCACCATTATGTCAGTGCCATTTTTGCTATTGTCTGTGCCTTACTACTCGGAAATCTCGGTCAAACCAATGAAGCTAACTTTCCTTCTAGCAACGAGAGTCCAACTAAAACATAACGGTTGGTTTTGTCACAGTTTACAGTTGATTGCCATCGTCAACTCCTCCTTTTGACAAAAGTCAGCATCAGCCCTGAAAGAGTTAAAGTCAAGCAACTCCACTGAAATGAACTCTACCAAAAGCAACAAATTAAAAAATTTGTGAACTCCTCAAAGAGGACCAAAAAGTGACCAACAGAAGAGTAGGAGCGAAGCAGAGAATAGTGTACGATGCTGTCCTATGCTTAGTTGAAAAGGAGTTCTACAGCATGGGGATTGTCAGATATTTTGAAAGATCAGAAGGAATGGGTGTATCAGAAAAATTCTGAATGAACCCTGCTTCTAGAAGAGATTAAAGACAAAACAAGAAAAGGAAAATATACTATTCAGCTAACTATCATTTTAGATATAAAATTAAAGCAGGATTGCAAACAGATGAATGAACAAAACTTGAAAGGATAGATTTAGTGGATTGGTGTATTTCATTTCCTGTACACACATAAAACGATCATGAAAACATTCACTAATCAAAAGGTTTGTTTTTAAATTTGGATTTCTATATTACAAACTTTAAGTGATAAAGTAGAAGGTCGTTGTTAACCTTTTCTGCATCTGTTTTCAATTAAATAATATTTCAGGAAGGTCTTTAGACTTGACAGTAGCATGGCAAGGCATAATGACTGGAGTCCTAACCTATGTCACATGAACTGGTCTATTCTCTGAAAGTGCTGCACCTGCTAAGGCAGATTCCCTAAGCATCTGACAGAATCTCTTTCTGCTTGAAGTTCCACATTATTTGCCAGAACTGTGACTCACCTCCCACTAGAAGAGATTTTAAAGATCTTACTATCCTTACTTGTTAACCAATTACTGCTGTGAGGCGTAAAGCTATTAGAGTCTTCTTTAGACTGAACTCATGGATATTGAGCTGGAGGTGTCATTTATGTAGTTTTCCTTTTCCGCATTTACTTTAAACTGTCTTTAATATCCAAATTGTGTGTGTAAGTGTTCAAAGATATAAAACCCTCAATGAAACACTTCATTTGTTGTTCATTTCCTATTATAAATTTTAAAATGTAACTTCTGCAAATCACATATAGGGATTTAACAATCTATTGGGAATTGTATGAACAAATCTTAACATTTATTGCAGTTATCTTCTGTGATATTTAAAGGCTATTCTATTTATATAGATTAGATACAGCATATGACAAGATGACTCAGATTGTAACCTTTACATAGATGATGTAAATTACCAGAAATGCCTTATGTAGAATTATCTGAAATTTCCCTGGAAAAGTCCTATAACCTATGTAAAATAACTAATCAGTATGCAATTAGTATGATGTATAAAGTGAAATCTATAATACTATTTCCAAAGAGTAAAACAGAATGCCATGCTAGCTTCTCTGTTATAAAAAACACTAAAGACTTGGGCATTTAACACTTGAACTTCTTTGTTGGTGTCAGTTTTTATATAACCATTGCTCCCGCTGGTTACACCGAAGAACCCACTAAAGCCCAAACGCCTGACAATAAGGTGTCCAGTTGTAATAAAAATGAAATATTTCCAGTAAGCAACTGTTTTTCAAAATTTTTGCCACCCACCATAAATAGAAGAGCACAATTTATCATTAGTAATAGCAAACCTTTTCAACAACAAAGAAAAGAAAATAACATTAAGTGGCTTAAATATGACATAAAAGCAGGGAAACAGCAGCTAAATCATTGCCACAAGCAGTGCGATATACAACTCTACACTTTGTTGAAAGGGTCTTTAGGGCTTTTCTAAAAGGGGAATCCTTTAGAATAAAAATGTCTCAGGGTATTTAGATAAGAAAGGGATAAAGCATTGCTTTAAGTCACAAAAAATTTATGGTTTTTATTTTTTTTTTTTAGAACTCTTTTATCTATTGTCATTTAGAAATCATAAGTGCATAACATCAAAACAGTACTGATCTATATAATATAATACTGTCAGGTAACGAGATACATTTCAAGTAAAACTGAATATTTTACTACTTTAAATAAGAAAAATGCTATTCTTGATTCAGGTTTTGCTTGATATAAAATTAAACACTTTTGTGAAAGCCCCTAATGTGTGTCTGTAAAGGGAATCTTTAAAGAAAACTATGCCTAATGGAATTTAAATATTGATAGGGAGATGCAACAATACTACTGTGTTTAACTGGTAGATACTTTCATTTAGAAACTGACTTAGAAATATGTTGATGCAAAAATGTGACAATGATACAAGACCTTAAATGTGGCCAATAAAATGAATTACAAAAAAACACATTAATAAAAAAAATTAAAAAATTTATAAGTTTATGGCATGTCTTTTATACATTTTTCCACAGTTAGCTTATGGACTTTGTATAAAATTCCCTGCTTAACATTCCTACTGGGCAAGATATGCCCAGTGGGTCTATTGCACATGCACATTTTTATTTTTTGCTCCATGTGTCAAGTGTGCTCACAGACTCCATGCTTGTTTGCACTTTCTGTTCATTGTTTGATTCTATACCCACTGTGTGTTGTGCATTTCTGACAAAGAAAGTTTTGTGTCGTCTTGAACAATTAATATTATTTGACAAAAAAAGTTTTGTGTCGCCTTTAACAATTAACATGTTTAGTGTAATTTAAGTTTACAACCAACTTCTTAACTTCTAATAACATTCAGTTCTCATATATGCAAATGCATAATTATAACCAGGTTTCAGTTGTGAATGAGCAGGTTATTAATATTATCCAATGTTAATGTTCAAAGACAATACGCCGTACTTTATTTTGTTCTAAGACACTAATTATGACATGTTTTGAATGTACAGAATTGTATTAAAGCATAAGGTATTTCCCACTTTTGTATATAAATGCTGTCTTTGGCTTTGCGCATCCCCTGTATTTGGAAATTGGGATAATAGTTCCATCTATTGGTTAGCTTAAACAATAGCATTAAAGTTTAAAGAACTGAAAATTTGGTGGTTATAATTACTCTTCCTGTGTAATCTATAATGTATCAGCTTCCATATTTTGATTGTTTATACAGTATGTGATATACATCCCACTAGTACTTATGTACTTACTGTATTTCGTTATTTCTGTTTAGACACCACGTACACATGCTCACATATATCTATTAAAAGTGTTCGCTGCAGATCCTAATAGGGTGTTCAAACTACTCTGGTGCAGCTGCTGAGCCTTATAACCAAAGAATTAGGCTAGCTGGTGTACGATCGAACCAATAATGTACAACTGTCCCTCACTGACTTATTTCAAAGTTTCTTCGGGCATAAACACCTGAGGACAATATATCTGAAGATAATGTGATGTGGGCTGAAGGGTGAAATGCTCTTTCAAAATACAAAAACATTTACATGGAGCCTCCCACCCAGATCCCTGAAGCTTGCATCTTAGAAATAGAATTAGTTGGGGGATAATTAGATAACCTGGAAACCAGACAAACTTCATTCAAAATAAATTATATGCAAAAAGGTGAAATTGTGTTTTAACGTAGTCAGATAAAGAATGAAATCCTTTAACGCTTGTTTATTACAAACTCTTTAATGAGAAACCAACATGATCCAAGAGCTAAGCCTGGCAAAAATCAGGTTGGCACAGATTTAAAATATCCTAATGGAAGCCATTCAGTCCATCTTGCTCTTTTGGTTAGGTTATAGCTAAATTGCTCAATATGCACATGGTTTTTAAAGGTTGTCAATTAGACTACATGACTTTGTTTGCTCCAGATTCCCTTCACCCTTTTTGTGGAGAATTGTTTCCTCGAGTTTGTCTTGAATCCAATTCCCCAATTTCTACTGGTGATCTTGAGTATGTGATCCTATTGCAGGATACCAGTGTGTATCCTGGGGTGAAGATAATAACCCTCTCAAACATTGGTTCCTTCACTACTGATGATCTAGTTGTGTGTCAGTCAACACTGGTTTTGTGCCACCCACAAAATAGTTTAATTTCCCAAATTGTTACTGCAGTTTCAGCTTGAAAAATAAAAAAATAATTCTTTTTGTTATTTTAAAATATAATTGAATATTTTTAATTCCTTCAAATTAAAACTGTTTATTTTAAAGCCATTAGAATTGTTTAATTATCTGATTCTCAGAACTCTAAATTAGTACAAATAAATTGAACAAATGGATGGACAGACTTTACTTCTAGTTGAATAGACTAGAGCTTATGCTCAAGCCACATGTCCCAGTGCTTTGAATAGTTTTTGTAGGACAACAAGTTGTGTGACGTTTCAGCACAATAATTCAAATACATGCCTTGTACTTGGAACATATTGTGGCACTGTGCAGTGCTAGCCAGCTCTGACCCAATGTACTTAAACTAATTTTTCTTGCTTTTTTAATTAGCTTTTTATCCGTAGAAGGACTGCTTGCTATGCCATGCTAAGATGATGTGTGGCTACGGTAGGTTCATCGTTATATACATTAGACTGGCACCAAAGCTCCTTATTTGAATAACAGTCTTCCAGGTCAGTACACTCTCTCTTTTCCAGCTTTCACCCTGCTGCTGTTCTAGCCCCTTGCCTTCTCTTGTCAGCATCGTTACAACATTTTGCTTTTTTCTTGCTATGATAATTTAATAGTTATACAACACCAATTGGATTTAAATAAAAATATGCTGCAGTAAGCACTAGCTCACGGTACAGATGCTGCTGCCAGAACTTCAACTGCTCTCTAGTCTACAGAATGAAATATTTTACCTGCTTATCTGTTGCCTTATCCCAACTTAGATCTATATAAACTCTAGTAGAGAGGCCAGTGCTGATGACCTTCCTGGGGATATGGAGGGAGTCAAGACTTAATGGGAACTGAAACAAAAACTGATAAAGATAAAGCAATGTAAGTGAAAAAATAATAATACTACACAGCAGAAGACAGCAAATGGAAACCTTTGATGGCAGCTCTTCTAGTAGTGATTATACAAGCTAAAACACATCTGACTTGATTTACACCTACTCTGACAATTTACACCTAAAAAGCCATTGTAGAATACTTAAAATATGAAATGACTGTCACATTAACATAGAAAACAATTACAATAATGAAAGTGATAAAAATGCCAAGTTATTGTTTTGACATTTGCCAAAATCTTTGTTGATTAATTTCCCTTTAAATGGTCCTTTTCAAATTAGTCAGTTATGACACTCCACTGAGCTATAGTTAATCAATTGATATCCACAGAATACCCTGGCTTTAAAGAGCTTCTAGTCCTGTGGGTTTTCTAACTGATGACTGAAAAAAAGGCTACAAAATATGTCAAATTCTACTTTTTTATAATGACAGTCAGCAAGCCACCATGGTAGCACCTAGCAGAATTGATTTAATAGGACTTTTAAAGGCTTTCTGCTTACGACAGTAGCTACAGATCACTCTCAAAAATCGTAAATCTCTTGAAACTCCTATGTCAATAACATCTTTTCATTTAGACCTCAAAAATCTGATTTCTGAAGTAGTGAATTCAGGTACATGATATTTGTCTTACAATTATCACTTTGACATGTTAATGCAGTCCCAAATAATAATGAAGTTTGTTTTCAATCCCATTCACTAGCTGCTCGTA
The DNA here is from genome assembly GCF_016835505.1 of Polypterus senegalus. NCBI lineage: Eukaryota > Metazoa > Chordata > Cladistia > Polypteriformes > Polypteridae > Polypterus > Polypterus senegalus. The sequence continues at coordinate 138,739,158 of NC_053155.1, read as the reverse complement.
ACCTGTTTGTAACATTACATAACATTTCACACAATCCTAACTCTGGATAAAAGATAACCCAACATCTATACTGGTAGAATTGGATACAAGGAAGAAGCCAATAGTGTACTGGACACCTGTCCATCTCAGGGTCTATTCATGTACATACAACCATTCTCACAAGAGGTCCTATTTAACATCACCAGTTAACCTAACATGCACAACTTACAGTTGTGGATGTAAAACTGGAGTATTCTGAGACACAGGCTACTTCTGGACAAACAGCAACTGGACTCAAGATAACAGCTGAGGTCTCCATATCTTTGAGGCACAAGTGCTAACCACTAAACTACCATGCTGCCCCATTACCTTTGAACACGTTTTAAATGATAGTAATACTAATAATAAAATGTTAAATCAGTAAAATGTACCATTTTTGTTTTGTTACATATTACAATTTACAGACTGTGTCTTATTAATCTGGGGACTGCTTTATAAATTACCAGCAATTTTCGACTGAAATGCTTTATCAAGTATGCGCTTGAAAGATTATCATATTTTTTGCATAGAACTTACTCATCATAATGTATGAATGTTGAACAAAATGAATTCACATACTGTAAAACTCCAACTAATTAAAAGTTAAGCATTGTTTAATATTTTCTGTATGGTATTTCTAACTGTGTGAAGCATGGTATTGTAGTAGTTGGTTAGATTTGCAGCTGGAACACTATGTGGAGTGTGGAAGTTCTCCCCTTGTCTGTGATAGTTCTCCAGTTGCCTCTCACACTCTATAAATATGTGAAAGTGTTAATTTGTAAGTCTAAACAGGCCCAATGTCGGCGTGTGTGAGTAGGTGTGTCCTGTGATTTGTGACCCATCTAGGATTGGTTTCTGCCTTGTTCCCAATGTTCAAAAGAAGTATCAGAATATGGATGGAATGCTTATTGCTTCATAAGTGAAATTCAGACAGCAGTACACACGATGATTAACAGGGAAATGACTTAAAGAGAATATTATAATTGATAAAAAACAAACATGCATGATCTGACAGGTCCAATAAGTCATTGAAGTGGATCAAGAAAAGCTTTTCATCTAACCATTAAGGGCAAGAAAGCCAGCCAGATATTGGTTGAAATCCCTTTTAAAGAGAATGGTCACTTTTATCAAATACCTAATGCAGAGGTGCTCTTAGGGGTGTGTGGGGCCTAGGGCTGAGCAACCCCACACGGTGTCAGTTACATCAAATGCTGTTACCGGTAAGTTTCAAGTGTCAAGTGCGAATTTAATAAAAATAATGTTAACATACACCAGATTTTCTCATTACAGTATTCAGCTTAATTTTTGCAAGATAACACACAGACTTTATCAAAATATAATGATATAATCTACTAAAAAAATGCAATTCATAATTCATGAAAATACCACGACAGTGCGAAATGCGATGCAGTGTCATGCGGAAATTAGCTGGGCCTCTTCTAGAAAAGTACCCAAATTGCAAGTACTGTATACTCTGAGTCTCGATATGGAAGATGTAATAGTCATAACTTACATTGATGTCATGGCAGCCGGTTATCATTAGTAATAAATGTTTTTCTGCATTAATATTCAGACTATGGAATGTTTTCAAAGACGTACATGTATGGAATTTGACCTTGAAGAGGGATTTTAAATGGGTTCCTCTTAGAAATATATATAAACTGGATAATATAACTTGACGATTCTGCTCGAACGGACTTCGACTAGAGTGTGGATGTTAGAAGAAATACCTTCTTAATTAGACTATGTTATGCATTTCAGTTTTTTCAAATTATACTAGTAAGTAACTATTGTGGAGAGTGGCTGGGGCTGCTACCCAGCCGGGATGCCCAGGAGGACCAGAGGAGGGCTTGCGCCTCCTCCAAACCACAAGGGGGTGACCGCCCTGGTTGCTTTGGGGACCACGGGTAGAGAGCTTGGAAGCTCAACCTTGTAGGGGCCCGTGGTTGCCACCAGGGGGCACCCCAATGCCTAGAGAATCCTGGACCTCAGCACTTCCACCACACATGGAACTGCTGGAGGGAAGAGGATCGGGGACACCCGGATTGCTTCCGGATACACAGCTGGTGTTTCAGCCACACAGGGGCATGTCGACGGAAGGTTACTGGAAGGCACCTGGAGCACATCCGGGTGGCTATAAAAGGGGCCGCCTACCTTCATGCAAGGCTGGAGTCGGGAGAGAAGGAAGAACAAGGTCTCTGTAGGAGACAAGAAGGCGGACTGAAGTGAGGCGTGGACTTTGGGGAGTCTTGAGGTTTGTGGTGCACTTTAGTATTGTACATAATAGTGTAAATAAACGTGTCGTGGTGCTTAACATCATGTCTGTCTGTCCGTGTCCGGGGCTTAGTCCACACTATATAGCAACATAATTAGACATGTAATTTTAATTATACAAAATTCTTTTGGTTAAGCTATGATGTGTGACTAATACATGCATGTTAATCCTTATTTTTTTTACATTTTTCTTATTGAATACAAATTTGCTGACATTTTATGCTGAATTTTAATATCCAGATAATAATATATAAAGTTTTTTTACTAGACTTGTCCATACTGTTTCTGTTTTATATTTTAAAGCAGGAGTACCAGAAGTTAAGGCTTCTGCCTCATAGCCCCAGGACCTGGGTTTTGTTCCTAGACTAATTACTGTCTATATGTCATTTCAGCAGTGCCTGTGTAGGTTTTCTCCAGGTACTTAATTTCCTCTCTAATCTCAAAGACAGGATTAGTAGGTCAACTGTCAATTCTAAATTGGCTGATTGCCTATAATTGGACATTTGTGTATTATTATGTATCATAATTAGCCAAGGTGTGTTACTGCATAGTGACTAATACTACCAGTAAAGACTCTAGTTGTATATGTCTCTGCAATGCAAAAAATGGTTTTGAAAATGAATGGATGTTTTGAAGACAGAAATGTCTTGGCAAAACATGAATAAATAAAGTAACAGGATGAGGATGAGTAGTGTTGTCTGAACAACATGCAACATTGACACTACCTGGGGTCATGATAAACAACAATGAGTGAAAATATCAGGATTCAGTAAACTTATGTGAATATAACATAAATATGTAAAGTGTGCAATGTACTAGTAATCCATCCATCCATCCATTTTCTAACCCGCTGAATCCGAATACAGGGTCACGGGGGTCTGCTGGAGCCAATCCCAGCCAACACAGGGCACAAGGCAGGAACCAATCCCGGGCAGGGCGCCAACCCACCGCAGGACACACACAAACACACCCACACACCAAGCACACACTAGGACCAATTTAGAATCGCCAATCCACCTAACCTGCATGTCTTTGGATTGTGGGAGGAAACCGGAGCGCCCGGAGGAAACCCACGCAGACACGGGGAGAACATGCAAACTCCACGCAGGGAGGACCCGGGAAGCGAACCCGGGTGTACTAGTAATCACAGACGTATAATCTCGAAACCACTGTATGAAAAAAAGAAGGCAAACTCAAACATCATTCACAAAAAGCACTGAAGTACAGCAAGCAAGAAATGTCAAAACATTAGCTACTGTACATACTGAAAACATGAATATATCATAATATGTACAAGTAATATGATCCATGGAGGTCATTTATGAGCAGACTCTGTACCCTTATCAACACCCTACAGAGGTAAGAAGTCTCAAATAACTGGGTTTATTGAAGAAAATGGGGAGATCGTAACACAGGGAAAATACAGCAAAAACAACAAATGCTATGCAAGTTTGACAAGACAACCGGTGAACTACCTGGTACCTTCACTAGTCCCTCAGATCCTTCTTAGCATGATTCTTCTCACCTCTAAGCTTTGCATAGTATCTCTAGGCAAGGGGTTTTATGTCTTTTTTCTTAGAATACCACCTTCTGTAACTGAAGTATTTTACAGTATCCTCTTTTTCTTTCAGTCTTAAATTGTTAAGTACAGAACTCTTATTAGGCACAATTAAAACTGAGATTTCTTAACTCCCAGTCCTCCCTATAATATCCCATTCATGGACTGTAAACAAGTGATTACTGTACAGAGAGATTTTTGTGTATGGGTATGTCTTTTAGTTTTTCTTGTGAACATCAAATACTTTCTAATGAATTATTTTTAATGTAAGAACAGTAGCATGGTTTGATATGGAATAAAAGGTTTAAAAAATAAGAAAGCCTAAAACTGATATTTTTGATTTGTAAAAATTATACAGTTACATTTGAATCCATATCAAAAGAAGCAGAAAATTAACTCTAGTCAACTGTGAAGAATGAGTGTTTTTATGTTTCATAGGGTCATTATTACCAATGTTGGGTTCCAGTTTTAATAACTTTAAACACAGTTCTGCCTCTAACTTCAGCCTATTGCTGTATTTCTTTTTAAAGGATAAAGTGTACTGAAACATTGGCAACACTATCTGAAACAATATGTTTCCACAGTTGTCAATGTGGACTAATATTAATAACACTGCATTGAAATGTGAGATAATTGTTTTATTGTTAAAAGTTGTCTTTGTTGTATATTATTCTGCAGTTAGTCTGATAATTTATAAAACTCTTAACACTGGGTGACCTTGAAATTCTTTACGTTCTGCTCATATGTTGTGGGTGCCCAGTGTGGTGGCTAACTGTGGGAGGTAAGGAGATGTTTTGTTTGAGAAAGAGAGCATTCACCTAAGTCATTCACATTCATTAAAATCTATCGCTATTAGTGCAAACTGGTGAATTGAAAGACAGTTCCGCTCTCTAAGCCAATGTGAACATTGAAAGACTGTGATTTAGAAAGACGGGAATGGGGTGTCACAGTGGGAGCACTGTGATGTGGAGCAGTGGAATTAAACCAAAGCTGAGTGTGGAGATTCTGGTTGAGCTGCAGTGTGTTTTGTTGTTCTCTCACATACCACATGACAGCTGGGTGTAGTTGAGGACCTTTGCTCTCTTGTATTTGTATGTAGCATCTCCAGTTGCTTGTATTTTTATGTTTTTTTATATTTTTAAGGTACCACAACTGATGCATAAATAAGTATAGTTCTTAAATGCCTAATGAAAGAAGTGTTTTTGATTAGATTGTAATGCTGACATGAACCTGTCTGTAACTGTAGTTGTTGCAATTAGAATGAATGGAATATGGCACAATCCCAAGAAAAACCAAATGGAATGGTCTCACCATGCATTTTGAGATGGTGCGGAAAGCCATGGGACCATTGTCCAAATTGATATTTCAGGTAGTCATCTTAACTGACTGTTTAAGTTGTATTATGAAGCAACAAGTGAGATGAACTATGGTAATTATGCTGCAGACGGCTGAAACAGGAAACTGAAGCACACTGTTGAATGCAGGTAGATGAAGAAACAAATGTGAGCCACGTTCTGCTGGTCACTGTTTTAAATCCAAACGATAGGAGCAAACATACAAGGGAAAAACAAGAAGTTCCTTTACCAGGAAGGGTACATGCTATATGTTTCTGCTGTACCATTCCTTCTTCTATTAACAAGAAATGACCTTTACATATACATAAACATTCATATACAAGCAAAAGGGAAGCTGTAAACAACATTTACATGCTGGAGAAGTTTATACTTTTATCATGCCTGTTAGGATATAGCGGGTTGGACAATGACTGACTGACTGACTGTTTATCTTGGTCTGTACTCCAAGCTGCAGGCACACTTAGGTACTGTGCTTTGCACCTTCTCATTTCTGTGAGAAAGACAGGTTAATGTGTACCTGATGCTGCCCATGGAAGAACATACAGAACAGTAGTAAATACCTCAGATGAGAGATTGGTCAGCACAACAGAAATGGAAATATTAAAGCTGCTGAACATCATCAAGATGGGGCAGCAGATGAGTGGCTGCACACAACAAATACATAGACACAAAACAGACAAAGAGGAAAACCATCATTTGACTGAAGAGGCACTAAGCAGCAAGTATTGCTACCCTTTGGAGAAGCTACTGAATAAAAACAATAGAACTGGCTGCTGTGCCTGCTCGGCAGGAATGGACAGTCATCTTTCAAAAAACAGTCAAGGGTCCAAAGAGACTGAATGGGGAGTGATTAACAAAATATGAAATGGAATTTTTTGGGAAGAATAAACAGCATGCTCATTTGGACTAAAATAACATGGTTTGTGGACAGCAAGAGATGGGCCACCAGATGTGAACAAAGAGCAACAAAATAAAAAGTCCAAAATGTTTTGAATTTCCAGTCCCTAATCTGTTCCAGTATAAAAGTGCACACCTGCAGCAGGCACTGATGTTGTCAACATGTGGTTCCATAAGTAAGCGAACACAACAAAAATAAAGATGAATGCCAAACCTAAGAGCAAAAACACCAGCACATCTCATAAACAAACTGAAAACATGCCCAACAATCATCTCATTGATCCAGCAATATTAACTCACCAGGCATTAACAACTCAACACCCAACAAATCAAATAGGATGGCCTGCTGACAGCTACTGGTAAGTTCTGCCAAGTTGAGAACCTGAAGGTAAATCTCACACACCATGCAATATTTTTTGTGAAAGATAACACATGTGCAGGTAATGGTGCAAAGAATCTTTCCATCCTGACTCTTTAAATGTGACGTTATTCAGGAGAAAGCACACAGAAACACGTCCTCAACAGCAAGACCTTTGTGTCTAATTGTCTGGCAACCACATAACATTCCCCATGTGCACTGCAAGAGCAGGATCAGCACAGAATTAGCATATTGACATACCATCGCCAACTATATGTGTCAAAATAAAATTTTGGGAAGCTGTGAATTTGACAGCTGCAACAAGTTAAAGGTGGAAGAACAAATATGGATGATTGGGTAAATTGAAAAGATAAATGGTTTTAATAATCACAGACACAAGCAGAGTATTAAACATGACATGAAATATTTTATTTATGAATTAAAAATAATGAATTTGGGAATTTAGTAGAATTTTTCCTATATGAGCTTTATAATCTCAGAAATGGTCACAAATGGATAAATAAATTCTTGTTTGGCTAAATAAATAGGATCAACATGATAATAACTACTGACATTTGTTCCTAATTGAATTTAACAATGATAATTCTAATTTCAAACCAGCTAGTAGGTTGGAAGCCTTTTGAGAATGATATGCTTGTGGTGTTTTTAACAAAAAGAAAAAAAAAGCTGTAATTACAGTCACACAATATGAAATTTTGCTATAGTCCCAGAGAAAGAAATTATGTCCTTAACACATCCTTTTTACAAAAGAGGCATGGATGGGATGTAAGAGGCAGAAATGAGAAATGAATGAAAAATGCATACTCACTGGCATAAGAGCAGTACAGGCAGGGAAGCTTTTGGCAGGAACAGTACTAAAAAGGTACTGCAACATCAGTGATTAGCGAGTCATTGGCAATGATACACAAGGTCCATTGTAATGCAAATTCTGCAAGGATCTGTCACATGTTAGAGTGAACGAATGTTTGCCTTGCACCTCCAAATAACTACTTGCTGGTCATTCAATACATTATTGTATTTATTAGCAGAGTGCATAGATGGATTCAAATGTATGTGACACTTATTGTAACGTTGAAGGAGTAAACAGAAATTAAGCTGTCAAACAGACAGAAGTGTAAAAAGCTGCTCTTTTGTTTAGTCTCTTTGCAAACTGCCAAAACCAATCTGGCAAGTAGTGTTCCTAAACAGCCTGATGGACATGAACGTGTAGTCACTGAATGCATAAATCAGGTTTTGTCAAAGCTGTAGTAGGTTTAGTAGGCTAAGGTGTTGGTGCTGAATCTGGCAGACATTGCTTGTTGTGGGGAAGTTTGAACAGCAGATGAAACAGAATATCATATTATCCAATATAATTACTATGCTTTTCATTTTCATTTACTTATCAATTGTAAATACCCTCCTAATCATATAATGCGTACACACATTTCTAAACTATATTTTTTTAAAAATGCCTTTGAAATGCATTTGTAATGCTTTCCCCTAAGAAACTCAGCACTTCTCCCACACAGTTTAAAGACCTTGTCATAGGTTGGCATGTCTGTAAACTAGATTGCCATTCCATCGATGCTTGGTTTCTGCTCTGCCCCCTCTTGTTGCCTCAAAAGCCTTTGCTTTTAATGGTTCCTGACCAAGAAAAACAGATGGCTGGTTGGATGTGTTTTGAACACATTGCAAAGTTTACAGCTCTGTTTCAACAGATATTTTTGCAGATTTTTTAGAATGGAGCAGAATAATGATGTTTTTGTGCATTTTCCAACACAAGTTCATGTAGGATCTAAGCCAAGCAGTGCCAGGCATGGCGGTGTGGGGGGGATCACAACCTTGAATGGTTTTCCAGTCGATTGCAGAGCATATTCATGACCACACACACCTACTCACACCCACTCACACTGGGACAAGCAATAGTCCCTAAATGAACTAATCTTTGGGATGTAGGAGGTGTAAGATCAGGCTGCTATTACATTTTTTGGCATAGCAAAAGTGACTTTAATTTCCATTCATGGGTTGCAAAGCTGACAGCTGTGCTTCAAGCTTAAAACTTTTCCCTGTTACCAAGCTGAATTCTTTAAGAAACTAAAAACATGAGTTGCTTTGCAAAAGAATGGTACTATAAGTCTCCTGGTATGTGTCAGCTATATGCAGATGAGAATCTGGCAACTAATATACCTTTTCCGATGTTGATGGTTACAAAAACTCAAGTCTAGCAAGTCTGTACTTCCTGTGAATCCTAGGGTTGTGCTGAGCACATGCACATTTTTTGAAAACACTGATCAAGACTCTTCCAACCATGAGCATCAAAGAGCAAGCTTTGACCTGTTTCCTGATGTGGCCTATTATCCAGTGAGGAGAAGTAACATTCATAAAATAGGAACATACTAACATAGGCAATCTACGGATAAAAAAGATAACAGATCAGACATTATTTATTTAGCTAGACGTTATAAATGTTTCTTGTAGATTGTCACAGGTATTTTATCAACGGAGACTTCAAACCTCAGGCCTAAACCTAATGATAGCTACTGGAGATTTAAGTCTATTTAAAGATCAATTTTTAGATTATAACAAGAGTGAGGAAAGGTGGTGTAACAAAATATAAAAAAGAACGATGTAAAAAGTATACAATTTGAGTATATACAGTAGATGTAGGCTTACTAATGCACCAGAAATACGAAGAGCTATCAAAAAGGTCTGAGCCTTTAATCTTAAAACTACCCTAGCCTGTTAATTTTGTAAGAGGCCAGAGGTTATCTCTTATATCCAAAAATATGTATTCTAGCATGTGTGATTCATGCTGTATGTGTTATGAACTGTTTTTTTTTTTACATTTTTTTCCCACATTTTTGAAGAATTTATTTGGATTTTTATGCATGCAAAGATAAGTTTTAGGGCTGTTGAATCAGTTTTTAGTGTTTATTTTTAGTTTTGAACTAATTTTACAAGAATTGTAAATATTCTGTATCTTTTAGAACTACATTTTGGTTTTCATGGGAGCTGTGAATAGGGTAGTTGCTATTCCAGGATGACCTGTGGTCACAGCCAATAATGCCATCTGATCAACTGATCTGCACCAGTCACTTCCTAATTATCTCAGATTGTGGGTAAAAACTTAATCTGTTGAGGCCTGGTTTGCTTCATTTTTGACCTTAAAGAACAGATGTCTGAGCTCTGTTTTTTCCTACCTCAATTTTCATTAAATGTTTGGGTTTTAAACAAAGTTAGAATTGATTTACAACTTCTCCAAGACCATGCTGTGAACAGTTCAGGTTCAGAAATTGGGTAGATGGATAGGTCTGATTTTGGCTTTAGACTTTAGCTTAGCATGACGACTTTGTCTCTTATCCTAGTCCTTTCATAAGAATTTTATTTGCCTTTGCAATCAGGCATAGCAGTCTATTTCTAGTTTCAGAACCATAAAAACATAAATTCTGAAAACTGCAAAAACAAATGTGCTGTCATTAATTTTCAAACACTACATATCAGTATGTCTTTGTAACAACAAACCTCAGACACAGCAATGCCCAGCACAGTTTAGGGTTCAAATAGCACATATCTATTTAAACACAGTACCTCTCCAATAATCACCCTGCCAAATAAGCAAAATACACAATATATAAACAAATTCTTCCTCTTGTCCTCTTGTTGAGTGTTGCCCACTGCGTCCTGACTCTGATTCATTGAGGTGAGGGAGCGAGCTACTTTTTAAGCCAAACCCAGAAATGGTCCTGGTGCCACACAGTGTCTTCCTGGAAGCATTTTCAGGCAATACAGAAAGTAGGAAGCACCTCCCCAACAGCGCCCTCTATCAGTACCCAGGGACGCCGACAGGGTTACACTTCCAGACTCCAACTCCCTAGTACCCCTATAGGTGTCTTAATTGGGCAACCATATGAGGACCACTGCCACCTGGAGAATGGGGGATGGAACAACTTCCAACTCTTGGCTTTCCTCATCTGCTCATTATTTTATTCAGCCAGACACAAAGTTATTTTCCTGTTCTGCTGGTCAATCTGTCCGTTGTTTCACTCTGGCTTCCCATCTGGGTAATAAACCGTCCTCCTTTCTGGAAAGAAAGACCATTCTTATCCTGCACTTCAAACTTTCATTCAACTTGAATGAATACGTACCAGGACCAGGCCTCTTCACATTCCACCATTCTGAATTGTCTTTTGATATCTCAGGCCCAGAACCTTTAGATCACTCCTTGTAGCCTCATTCCCATTTGTGTATGACACTCAGTTTACTTTCCTTTACTTGCTTGAATATGCGGGTTGGACACACAATCAAAATGCTAATATTTACATATAATTTGGTAAACATGCGGACTAACTAATCCACCTGACAGAAAGCAGCACAGTCTTGTTAGGCCATAAGAGGCAGAAGGAGTTGCTCCTGTTTATGCTTATACAACTTCTTAATTTTGGACTTTTTCCAACCATCTGTACCTTTGTTACTGAGACAGGCTTCCTGAGGGTAACCTAGAGTGTGATAATGCATTCTCTGCTAATAACACAGTAAAGCTTTAAGTATTTGTTTTCACCATCTGATCTTTGCATAATTTTCATTGTTAAAATACATGAGGCAGTACCTTTATGGAACATTTTATAAGTTCTAATTAAATGCAAGTTTATGCCTCAGCCTTCCTTTTTTATTGTGTAAATCTTCTTTTGCAGAGTGTCAGCTTTAAATATTTCTAGACACATTCATGATTTTCTAAAATGGCCTTGGGGTTTCCCAAAGGCACAATCTATAGTCTGTTTCATTGCATCTATGTTCATCTGATTTCTGCTGACAGACGGTTCAACCTTCTTGCAATAAAATGTTAAATTCTACTAGATAATCTTTTTTCTTCCAAAAAGGGGCATTCAAGGGTTTTCAGCACATTCATGGCAAGATGGCAGTGCCATCTGCTATACTTTGTTATTATGTCAACATGCAAATGTTAATTTTTCTGCAGCTGTTGTCCAATAGGAATACATGACCAGCAATAAATGAGAAACCTGGCATGAGAGATAGACAGCTAAAGGTAATCTGCTCAAATGTTTTAGGAGGACTACTCTACCAAGGGAAGAACCTGAAGTAATGAGTGCCTGATGTTGGTAAATAGTTTGTGGTTACCAGGTGATAGTTGCAAAAACAGTTTAGGAAAAACAGAAAGGCTTTGTGAACAGGAGGTGAAGAGCACAATTTTTTTTTCTTTATAAAGTGACAAACTTAAAACACAATGATGTCATGTCTTACTGTACATGTTTGTCAAGATCGTATAAAAGTGCATACATACAATATCTTGTAATTGGAAAGATGTGCATCCTAGTAAGATACTGTTACTATCTGATATACTGTTACTATTTGATATAAACTATTTTTCTTGTATTACCATCTGTAACCACAGAGGAGCAGATAGAAATTTAAATATTTACTTAAGGATCTGTTTAGCATTTATTATACTGTTTCTGTTTTTGGCAATGATTATGCATACACTTATTCTTTCGTTCAATGCTTATGTTAAAGAATGATTCTAAATTAACCTGAGCAATTGTAAGTTTGTAAGTAAATGTTTCCTCCATTGATCCATTATGGGTTGCTTCCTGTCTGGATGCTGCTGAAATCAACACTGGCCTCGAGCAATTCTGTATTACAGTAATTGGGTTCATAAAATGACTGAATCTTGTATGAATACATTCTGTATATTCACTTTTGTCACAATCTAATTTAAACTATAGTAGTTCAAGCAATAATTCTTTAATAGTATGTGTTTCTTTTTTGGATATGCATATCTCAAAGTGTTTTATATTAATCCATCAATCCATTTTCTGAATCATTTTTTTCAGTTATATGGTGTTGGTGATTTGAATGGTTGGAATCTATCTCTGTGGCACTATAGCCTTGGAAACAGCTCTAGCTAGAAGGCCAGTCCATTTCAAGACACAATGACAAATGCACACACTAACTCACATTTGAACTTTTTACAATCTGACATGCAAACCAGATATGTAGCAGAGAAAATACATGGGCACATTAAATAACATACTTCCTGCAAAAACTCAATAGGCGTATCTGTAAAATATATGTATTAACAAAACCACTAAGACAACAGATTAAAAACTAGAAGGTTGCAAGCACAGGTGCAACAAGCTATTTTGAAGGGTATGTCAGATTTATTTTTGGGCCTCCATTTTGCAAGCATTTTATACAGCACCGGTTCATAAACATTGGGGAGGTGGGCAAAACATGATAATAATAATAATTATCAAACCTGCATAGCATATGAGAAAAAGAAGGAAAAAAAAATTAAACGATCAACACAGCAGCATGATTGCAACTCTAATCGTTGAATGCATTACTAAAGGCTAATTCAATTAAAAGTATAAAGCAGCTTTCAAATGGGCTTACAGTAAAACATGCTAAACTTCCACAAAACATTTTCCTCCATTGTTCATCACTATCTTTGAGATGACTGACTATATTCTTTGTACCTGGTATGCTAAAGAAAGCTCTCCATATGCTCTCTCTAGAAAAAAAAAACTCTCTGACATTGTGTACTTTTTGATTGGTGATATTGCACTATTTGCATACTTTGATGAGGATCAGTAAACAGGATTCATGGGTAAATGTTTAAAGATAATCTACTTCTGTTTCACTAATTTTTATGACTATATTAGTACAGTCAATTTAATTGAGACCTTAATTTAATTTATATCTACATGATTTATAGGATTGCATAATAAAATTATGAATATACTGGCACCATCAACGCAAGCTACCATTTAGGCTGGTGGCTTAAATTGAGAGCCACTCAAATTATTATCTGGGTATCCTAAATGCAGGGAAAAGTCTGGGGGTTGGTGGCAGAATTGGCACCCCAGCCACCATAAAAAAAAACCTTACACTGCTCCATTCCATCTGAACTAGTGTGGTGCTGAGGTGTCACCTGTTGCATGGCTAATCTGGGATCCTGAGTTGGTTTGTTATGTGGTGGGTGCAGCAATACACTGTATCAGCACATGCTCCTAATCTCTCTCTACCCCCCTCCCTCTCTCTACATATATATATATATTGTGACAGTAGGGGGCACTATCGCTCAGGTACCACACCAAACAACAGGTAAAAGTGCTACAATAAATTTTTTTATTATAATAATGTGCACTAAGCACCCTCCACTCCACACTACTCATTAAACAATCACAAATACTCAATAAACCAATCCTCCAGCTCCCAGACGAGTTGCCCTCCTACCACCCAGCTCAGCTCGCCGTCTGGGAGCTCCCTTAGTCCTTTTATATTCCCCGACCAGGAAGTGTTCCCAGTCCAACAGTCCACAAGTCCTTATTCCTTCCGGGTCAGGGTAAACAATGCTTTTCCTCACCCCGGAAGCCTGTCGCTCTTCCTGTGACGAACTTCTGGGTCATAGTGCGCAAGCGAGTCCACTGGCCTCCTGACAGCGACTCCCAGTGGCCCCCAAGGTATCCAGCAGGGCTGTGCATGAAAACTACATAGTCCATGAGGCCCTGCTGGAATTCGGGCCCCGTACATGCTCTCGGGAGAGCTCCTCCTGGCGGCCTGGGGGTGAGGGCCAGAATATGAAACCGGCCATCCATTACAATATATCTATACTAATAAAAGGCAAAGCCCTCACTGACTGACTGACTCACTCACTGACTCACTCACTCACTCACTGACTCATCACTAATTCTCCAACTTCCCGTGTAGGTAGAAGGCTGAAATTTGGCAGGCTCATTCCTTACAGCTTCCTTACAAAAGTTGGGCAGGTTTCTTTTCGAAATTCTACACGTAATGGTCATAACTGGAAGGTATTTTTCTCCATTTACTGTAATGGAGTTGAGCTTGAAAGCCGTGGGGGCGGAGTTTCGTGTGACATCATCACGCCGCCCACGTAATCATGTGAACTGACTGTCAACGCACTATGTAGAAAACCAGGAAGAGCTCCAAAATGCGCTGAAGAAAACATGCATTATATAATTGAGAAGACAGCGAAACAATAAGAAGCGAGTGAGTGACATATACTACCATATTCATCAGTGCAGCTACTTCGGAAACAAAGCAAGGTATAAACCTAAACTTTAAATTAAGTTCACAGACAGGCTGCCGCTGGCGTTTTTCATGCCCACGGGTAATGCGGGATACAAGTTTAATAAGAGGACGCAGGATATAAACGAGAGTTTTGATCACTTTGTAACTAAGTTAAAATTGCAGGTGAAGGGGTGTGCTTATGCAAATTCTGAGAGACTGTGTTTGTGGGGGATTGACAGTTAAGGCGGGTGGAGGAGTCACGTCATCATATCCCCTCCCATTTACCTCATTTTGCTCTGAGCTGAGCTCATGCTACGCCGTCTTCCGAAGCAACTTCGTCACACTGCCACCTAAAGTCAAAACTTAAATATATAAAGTCAGTGTCGGAATATATAAACTCAGCGCTGGAATATATAAAGTCAAATCTTGAAAATAAATATTCAAACACTGCAAACACATGAGCTTAAACGTGCTCCATGACAAGTCAAAGATGACAGTTCCGCTAGGAGCAGAGAGAGAGATAAAAGCAAGCAATCAATTTTCAACTGACAGGCACTGCACAAGGCTTTTAAGTTAGCGGAGTATCGTGCGAGGTTTGCATTACACGTTATAGCGCAAGTGAGAAAGTAAGGAGCAATGTGAGGGTAGTCTGTGTTTCAGGGGTTGTGGTTTTCCCAGAGGCATCTGTATCTTCTTGGGGTGCGATCAGCCCTCCAGCTCACACCCTCCCCCTCAGCTTTATTCACATTTCCGTGTTCAGAACCTGGTCGATGTTTTATTGTGAAACTGTAAAAGTTGTAAGCCCAGAAACATCTCATGAGGCGAGAGTTTGTATCTTTCTGTCGGTATGACCATTGAAGTGGAGCATGATCAGTTACCAAAGTGAAATTTCGTCCCCACACATAATAGCGAAGCCCTCCAGCTCACAATATAAAGTAAGCGCTGGAATATATAAAGACAAAACTTCAATGTATATATAAAGTCATCGTCGGGATATACAAAGTCAGTGCTGCAATATCCATCCATTTCCCAACCCGTTGAATCCGACCACAGGGTCACGGGGGTCTGCTGGAGCCAATCCCAGCCATCACTGGGCGCAAGGCAGGAACCAATCCTGGGCAGGGCAAATGCATCATTTTCAAAACATTAACCGAACAGTGTTTTTTTAATTTATTTTTTTGAATACGTTTTTGTTAACTTACTTCAGTTCAGAGTCGTTTCAATCAATATATTTTGACTTTGAGTTTATATATTCAGGAATGAGTTTATATACTCCGATGTGACTATATATAATCAGGAATGACTTTATAAATTCCGACGATGACTTTATATATTCAAGTTTTGACTTTATATATTCCAGCGGTGACTTTATTTATTCAAGTTTTGACTTTATATATTTAGAAAAAAGTTTTGACTTTATATATACCGACGCTGACTTTATATATTCAAGTTTTGACTTTATATATTCTGACACCGACTTTATATATTCAGAAAATCAATGTATTTGCCTGTTTCACACCCCATAGTATATGTGTGTGTATATATGTACACATGTATGTATATATATATATATATATATATATATATATATATATATATGCCAGCAGCACTCATGACAATGACAAAACAATTACGTTGTCAATCATGTTACGTTATTATTAAAAGGTTTCCTTTTCTTTTACTTCTCCGCTGCCAAGCGTGGGTATTTTGCCAGATATATATATAGATAGATAGATAGATAGATAGATAGATAGATAGATAGATAGATAGATAGATATAGATATATAGATATATATAAATATGACAACAACACTCATGTCAATGACAAAACAATTACATTAACAATCATGTTACGTTATTTTTAAAATTTTTCCTTTTCTTTTTCATAACTTCTTTTATACACTACTTCTCCGCTGCGAAGCGCGGGTATTCTGCTAGTATATATGTATATGACTGTTAAAAGGCACATTTTCTTTTCATTCACGTGACACAGAGTTCAATCTTTTTAGAGAAATGGAAATGCAAAAAAGAAAAAGAAAGAATGACTGACAATACAGCCCAATTGCTACATTTTCTGAAATGTCACTAATCAAATGTGATCTTTTGAGTAAGTCTTTCAGTCAGATGCTGCCATAATCAGATGATCCCATTGACATCCTAAAATTGTCAAAGTGCTGTTTTGCCTTAACCCTCTAAGCATCTTGTTCCCACCAATTCTAGCTAATCTCTTCTGTACTTTAGGTTTCTTTGCACAGATCTGACAATGATGATTGCACCCAAAGAAGTTTTGAACACTTGCCAGCTGACAAATCACAGATGTCCGAAACTAAAAATGACTTCAAGTGAGTAAGTCATCAATCAGCATGTTGCTGGTACTCTTGGTTGTCTATTAGGTCACTTCTGTCTGATGAATTATTTTTTGTCCATTTTTCCGATTTAGGAATGATAAAGATTCAGGTTTGATATCAATAAACAGCCATATCAGATTTGAATTGCATGTAAAATTAATTTCATCTGTCAAACAAAACAATTGGATATGGGCTAAAAGTTGGGTTTGAGTCCCTTTTAACTGGTGTCTGAATGTTGCCTTAGTAGCCTGTAGCAACACATAAGACTCAAACACAGGTGATATGGACTTTCAGCTCATTTTTTCCAAATGTGACTTTTTTGGCATTGCTGCAGTATTTTGGGGGCAATTTCCCCTTCCCCCATAGTTAGTGATTATGCATACAGACAATCTTGGAGGTCCGTATGAAATGCATACTCTGCATAACCCCTATTTGCGCCCCTGGTTGAAAGAAACTGAGACAGGGGCCTGTGAGGCTTGACAAAGTACAAATGACTATATGACAAGACAGAAGACACTAAAATTCTTTCTCTTTAACCTTTGAATACAACAATGCAACAACCTGGTGTGAGATCTGTATTAATGTGTGGTTATGGAAATAGATAGATAGATAGATAGATAGATAGATAGATAGATAGATAGATAGATAGATAGATAGATAGATAGATAGATAGATAGATAGATACTTTATTAATCCCAAGGGGAAATTCACATAATCCAGCAGCAGTATAAGACCTCAATCAACTTAATAATACAACATTTTTACTTTCTCTGAACATTTTACATTTTAAAACTAAGAACTAATTTAATGTGCTTGCTACTACATTAGCCTGTTTCCTTTAATTTATTGGGGATTTAATAAATATTTATTTAGGACTTGTTAATTTTTCTGAGGTTTTGAAATCTATACACGATATTTTGTATTTACTACTACATCATCTTGTGTTTCTATGATTTACACCATTTTGAACACCTGTTTCTATGATGCAAGTGTCTATTCCTAAGGAAAAGTTGTTTAACATGACATCAACATAGAAACACTATTTAAGGCATTGCCATGTAGGGCAGTTCTGGATAACTCCTAAAACCTGTTACAAGCATTTGTTTTTGTGTTCTTTATGGTTTGATAATTCTTAAACTGAGTTTGTTTAAAGAGAAACATTTATTGTTAAAAGCTTTAATAGTCACAAGAGTAAAGTGAATTCCACAATGGTTTTCACAACACTTTACGTAAGAAAGCTTATCCTGACTAGGTTTGCAATAAATAAAAACATCTAAGTACACAGAGGCACCTCACAAAAGTACTTTCCTCTCAAGCACTGTCTGTTCCTGAAGCACTATTGGATAAACTGATATGTAGCAGCATCAACAGTATCTCTGTTTCTCTACAGTGAATTGTGTGCTTCATACAGAGTTGTGCACTTGATGTCAGTTAATTTTCAATGCAATTTACTTTACTTCTACTATCATGGCATGCTACAATGTATCTGTGATGACCCATCTTCCTTTGTTGTGCTAATTTATTTTGGGAATATTTGAGTAATTGTTTATACATTACTTTGGTGATACAATTTTTTTTTTTGGTTGCCAACATTTTATGACTGCACTTGCATGGCTGCAGCCATGTTGTTTAAAGTTGCTTTGGACACGGAGGTCACATAACACACTAAGGAATCTTGCTCCACCTATTTCAGAAGTGAGTGCCCAACAGGTTAGTGACAGGATTTTGCAATGTCTATTCAAGTTTGATTTTTGCTTAGTGCATAGTGGGCCATGAAAGAAATCCAACAGGTTGCCATTTGCAGCAATCCCAGCCAACACAGGGCACAAGGCAGGAACCAATCCCGGGCAGGGTGCCAACCCACCACAGGACACACACAAACACAAGTTGGAGAATTAGTGATGAGTGAGTGAGTCAGTCAGTGAGTGAGTCAGTGAGGGCTTTGCCTTTTATTAGTATAGATATATATATATATACAGTAGAGCCTCTGGTCATGAACGTTTCCGAACACGTACAAATTGGGTTACGATAAAAAAAGTTTGCCAAAATTTCATATCTGTTCACAGCCACATGCTCTGGTGGCGAAAAAAAAACACTGGCAGCCAGTTTCCCTTCTGGATCATATGTGGCAATGATTTCCCATTCTCCGTTTCCCATTTTCTTTTGTTTGTGTATACAGGACTTAACAAAAATGACACACGTGTTCAGTCTGTCCCTGTACATCATTCTCGGTCAGACGTACGTTTATTCGCTGTGAACTATTTGTGCTCTATTTTGTGTGCTTTTGCATTAATTTTTCAGTTAACCATGGCCTCTAAGCAAGTGAAAAGTGGTAGTGTTGGTGAGAAGAAAGGTTCGAAGAAAACTGAAATTCAATTAAAGAAAGAAATCATTGAAAAGTATGAGCATGGCGTTTGTGTTACTGATCTTGTCACCGAGTACACTGTGCATTCTATGGTATAATTAACTATTTTTGTGCTTAAAAATCTAAAAAAAAACAATTTTACATACAGTTTTTACGATCTGGAACAGATTAACCATATTTACATACAATCTTATGAGGAAATCACGTTCGGGTCATGACCAAATCAGGTTGTGTCCAAATCAGGTGGCGTCCAGAGTTTTGGAATGAATTATGGTCATGACCAGAAGTACCACTGTATATATATATGTTGTAACAATCTGTTGAATTAGGCACACAGTAGCAACTTTTCCAGGTAAGTTTACTATTGCCAAGTGGCTTTCTATTTGCTGTGATATAGCAGGTATCCTACCACTGCCCATTGTCTGGGTCATGGGGAAACCTCCAAAATAATGAAACAGGAATGTTTCCAGGCAGCCTGCCCCTTGCCTGCTCTTTTAATGTTCACTCTATTCTTGCCTTGATGCTGTCTCCCTATTTAAGTTGCATTCTTCTTGTTTGGCATGAATGCAGGTATCCCTGACCCTGTCACTCAGACTATACTTCAGTCCTGCTTCCCATTCCCTACAGCTCATGTAGCAGTGACACATGTCACTATATACTTTATATATATATATATATATATATATATATATATATATATATATATATATATATATATAAATGGAAGAATGGAAGAGAAGGTCTGTGATATGGTTTGCATATTTGCAGCTGGAGATCCACAAAGGGAGAAAATGAATCACGTATCAAAAGTACTTTTTTATTCCTGAGCTTTCAACCCCTGCCAGGGGTCTTCATCAGAAGATAATGCTTAGACTTACAAGAATCAAAGGCAATATACAGCAATAAATTATGATTCTGGGGCTAGGTGGCAAACTCAGTGTGGTTTGTTCCTGAAGTAGTGAATAGCAAAAATAAGTATTTTCAAGTACATCCATCCTATTTGTTTACTGCATGTTTGAAGAATGTTTTAAGTGTGTTGTGATGTTTAGAATATTGTTGTTTGTAAGGGGTTGAAAAGAGACAGAGCTTAAGTATGAGGCCTCTGTTCAGTAATTCACACTGGCATAGTAAACCAAGTTGAATATTAATGGCCTGGAAATAAATCTCTTCCTATAAATACGCCCAGTTTCTAGGTAATATAGTGTCAGCTAGGGTCAACCAATTGACCATACACAGTTAAGCCCCACAGCTGCTGGTTACAAGTTAATTTTCTTTAAAGGGACTGCAGAGAAGCATGGGAAAATGTGCTTACCTCCTCACACCCTGCTATTGTCTAACAATATCAGCTTCAGGTAGACTGAGTGATATTCACACATTGCCATCTTTTATTTTGAAATGATCGGGAGCAAATAAAAGAAACAAAAATTATGTATTATCTGAAGATATAGGAATAGTCAATCTCAATTCTGAGAGCTGCATGTCGATCTGATATTACTGGCAATTCTTAAGGGCCATTTTCAGCATTCTTTCTTGTTATTGCACTGGCAGAAAAATTGAATGGCAATATTTCTTAATTTTTTTTTACTATTAATTCGGAGTGTATTGTTTATGAAATACATACATGTTTCTTTAATAATATACTACTAAGTTATTTAGCTGTAAGTTGCATATAGCTCTTGAGGTGCAAAGATCAATATTATAGTTAAAAAAAACAAACAACAACAACCCCTACCAGCCTTTGCAAATCAAACTACCTAGCACTAGGGTCCACTATAAATACTCCAAAAGAAAAAGGATCAGTTTATAAAGAGATCCTGCATCCTACTAGAAATATTCTTTACCCACACAAAAAAGTTCTAAACACATTGCACTTATATTTTATTAACATTTTAGTCATTGTCAAATCACTGAAGATCACATCTTTAATTGCTATCCAGACATAGTGCATTTAAATCGTTAAATAGTCACTAAACCTGAATTCTAATAATAAACAAAACTCAAGCTATTCCGACATTGACATATGATATAATAATACTACTTCGAATTAGAGAAAACTATGGAGCAAACACCTCAATAGAATCATATATTTTAGCAAAGGAAAAACATTAATCATTAAGAAGAAACCGCATGAATGTAAAATAGAGAGTAAAACAAAAACATGTGGTATGTGGGGAAATATGAAGAAAATGTCAAAGTAACCCAGTATAAAAATCCCACAAAACAGCACTTTTTGCACATGATGTAATACTGTATATTTAATAGCACTTATGAGGATTACTAACACCTTTGAATACATCTTTCTTTTTTTTTAGAAATATTTTTACCGTATTGTGAATTTCCAGAACTGAACTTTCATTGTCAATGCAGACTTTTATATGAACTTCTTCAGCATAAAAGTAATCCCGTTTGCTGGGTGGGAGAAGTTTCTTCCTTTGGCTCAGTGAAATAGTAACAAGACTTTGTAAACCAAAAGTCACCAGTTTATAGCCAAGGAAAGACGTATGGCCAGTGAAACCGCAGAATGACTTTTTGGCCTGAGATTAAAACATTTTCTATCTGTCCTTATACAGTATGTTCTTCTCAGTTTGGTCTGGTTTTCCTCCCACATCACTAAAGTCACACAGGGTTGTTTAATTCATGTTTCCAGTGGAGTGGTACTCTTTCCACAGCTGGTTCCTGTCTTATGTTCAATAATTCAAGGATAGGCTCTGACCCCCCATCAACCTGAATTGGATTACAGTACACACGATTGAGGATGTATTGTTATATGTCTCACTGCAGTTATATTTTTTTCTTTAACTAGATTTGGAGATATTAATTTTAGAACAGAACAAAACTGTTATCAAACAGATTGGTGTTGATCATGAAAATGCAAATTTTTTTTTTTTTAGCTTCTAAGGAATGCCAAACAATGAGGCATAACACAGAGCCAAAGTTATTGACAAGCAACAGTAGAACCTAAAAAAAACACAGTATTAAACTATGAATTATATTCCACTAAGTAAACTAGTCATCATTAGCATGTCTCACAAATAGATATTGGGAAACCAGAAGCCCAGCTATGCCATACTAGGAATTTATTTGGATATGCTTGCTCACATGTATTAGAATGATCTGGCAAATTCCCATTCAAATGTAAGGTGTCATTAACTAGAAATCTCAAAAGCACTTCCAAAAATTCTCACAAGAGGGGGATAGCCCATGAAAAACCTCAACTAGACAGAAAAAGGGCCTCATTGAATCCTTGTAAAATAAAAGATTTATTCTTCACAAAAATATTATTCAATAACAATGCAGCTTTGTGGAGCACAATAGCAATAGAATGTGCTAAAACAACAAGGCAATCCCATACAACTAAAGTTCCCAATACAAAATCTTAAGAATAGTCAAAATAGAGACCAAAGTTTCAAAAATACAACAAACAGAACATTGAATTCACAAAAAGCACAAAAACTCACAACTGCTAAGCAGTTTCTGCTGTTGACTGACAGGTGGTCCCATTTCTCCATGGACCACCAACAAAACACATGGAACATAACAACGGCAGCTTGCATACTTACACAAAATTAAAAAATGAAGAATGATACACTTAAGCAACATAAATAAAAGGATCAAGAATGAACAAAAGAGAGATAAAACATGAATCAGAACCCTGACTGAGACATGACAAATGAAATGGGGTTCCTGAATATTGTACTGAAGACATCAAAGATTTTTGGCCTAGTAGGCTAATGAGTAGGATGCCACATTTGATCTATTTGTGTTAATATTTTGTAATACATATTGTGGAGGAACTGAATGCACCAAATCCTCAACTGCAGAAAATTTGAGAATTTGGGATTCAGTGGCACAGGAAGTAACCCAGGCCAGCAATTTTCTTTTTTTCTTGGATAGACAGGATAAATGTTGAGGAAGAAGATCTCAAAATCTATCCATTAGAACTCTTTTCATATAACAAACCTTCCAGAAGCTACATATAGGATGTCATGTTATTGCCCGAGTCTGTTATAATTATTTTATCTGCACCAACATCAGATCAGGCTATATATAGCTGGTATGATGTTTTATGTACTTAATCTGCCAATTTTCTGGTTTTGTTCATATATGTTATGTGCATGTGGTGGGCTGGTGCCCCGCCCAGGGATTTGTTCCTGCCTTGCACCATGTGCTGGCTGGGATTGGCTCCAGCAGACTCCTGTGACCCTGTGTTAGGATATAGCGGGTTGGAAAATGGATAGATGGATGTTATGTGCATTTTTTTTGGGATGTGAAACAATAAAAGATGCACTGAACAGACAAACACATCAGGATTACATAGTGTAGATAGTAAAGATGCATTTTTAACGATTAATAATAGATTAATACAAATGTAAACATAAAGAATTTCTAGCAACACATATAATAGCAGGAATAATACTGTAATTATGTGAGCTGAACGTAACTGAATGGCTAAAAAGGTGATTATACACCTTTTTTTGACATAAAACGTCCTAGACATGGTAAGTCAGAATATTAGGATTTCATTCATTATTTTCCATCCTTTTTGTCAACTCATTTGATCTTTTACATAGTTGTAAGTAGCTTGTACTCCTTTCCGCAGCATCAGACAGAATTCATGTTTATAAGGAATTGACAGTCCATCACAAGACACGCACCCACATTCACTAATAAAGGGAAATAAAATAAGTAAAATAAAAAAGTGATAATCAGAAAAAAACAAAAAACCTTTGAGGACATAAGGAGAATATACAAACACCCACATACATTACAGTATGCAGGGTGTAAAATACTCTTAATGTCTGCACTACTGTGCCAATTCCTGGCAGTTCAGAAATTACTTGTTTTCAAACATAAAGTTGAAAATGTTCCACTGTTAAACACTAAGTATATGGATGAAGCAGCTGTTTATTCTGGTATGCCCGCACAATTAAACAATGCATCATATGTAGGTCGTAAATAATTCCTATCTCTTTTCAAAAGAAAAGATTTATTGCAGGTGAAAAAAAACGTCTTCTGGTCATTCAGAAACATTAAAAAGAGTCAACAAATATACAAGTTTGTGTTTTAGTATGGATGAACCCCAGATATCAGAAGTAATATGACAATATGTGTAAAGTATGGCAGATTAACAGCAATCAGAGAAAGCTCTTGGTATCAGAACCTTTCTTTGGTTACAAATCAGAAGAAATGAGGAAAGCTCTTTAAAAAATTGTGTTTTATAACAAATGTGATGCAAAAATGGTAATCATAGGCAGCAGACGCTAGAAGTGTTGCAATGATTTGGCCAGAGCAAATATTCTAATAGCTGAAGCAAGAAAGACTTGATGATAAACAAAAAGTGTGCATTCACCAAGGCCGACAGTTTAAGGAAGCCAGGAAATTTCTCTGTTGCCATCATGATTACAGGATATAAATTTGATACGTTTCGAGACAACAGGAATCTTCATCTGGTTAGTTGGTAATGTATACAGAGCGCTGATGATGATGGACTTTGGGGTTTCTCTCAAATGGAGGCTGACTCATTTGTTATGCTCAAGTGTAAATAGTACAGTTCTTTAAATATTACTAAATTACATGGCAAGTGGAGAATATTTACATTTAAACAGAAAAAACGTTACCTTTGATTCTTGCTGTATTTTTCATTCAGGTTAAGAATATGCCTCTAGTAATCTAAATTGTCATATGTGCATATCTTTTACCTTAGATAAAAGTATTGTATGATTTGATTTACAGAGCAACAGATGT
Organism: Polypterus senegalus; assembly: GCF_016835505.1. NCBI lineage: Eukaryota > Metazoa > Chordata > Cladistia > Polypteriformes > Polypteridae > Polypterus > Polypterus senegalus. The sequence continues at coordinate 138,714,191 of NC_053155.1, read as the reverse complement.
CACTTTTTAGAACATAAGAACTTCAGAAATTTGACAGACAAGAAGAGACCATTCAGTCCATCAAGCCTGTTTGTTTAGTTAATACAGTAGCTAAGCTGTCCCAATATCTCATCCAGATACTTCTTAAAGGCTGTCAAGGTTTCTGCTACAACTGCATGTCTCTGTAGTTTGTTCCAGATTCCCACAACTCTTTGTTTAAAGAAGAGCTTCCTGGTTTCAGTTTTAAATTCACTTCCCCTTAATTTCCACTGATGTTCTCGAAAATGTGATTCACCCTTAAGATGAAAGAATATTGCTGTATCTACTTTACCAATGCTACTAAGGATTTTAAATACCTGGATTAGATCTCCACAAAGTCTCTTCTTCTTGTGACTGAACAGGTATAATTCTTCAAGTCTTTTAGAGTAGGATATCTTTTTAACCAGTTATTTTGCAATCTAACAAACAAATATTCAGAAACTATATACAAGCGAATTATTTTAAAGTCAGGAAACAGAAAATGCGGAGCTTATTCCTATATTTTTGTCACATTTTAAGTGCTTTCTAAGAATCAAAGTGTAATAAGAAGGCTGTATCTGCATGCACTGTCTGTCTTCTTTACAATATACCTCACTATGCTCTTGAGGAAGCCCTTTTCTTAGATGCAAGCAACTTTGAGAAGATAAAAGCTGCCCTACCATCTATTGACTGTAAAATAGTTAAGAGCTGACTCTGATGTTCCTTTTCTGTAAATCATGTTTGTGCCAAGTTTAATCTTTGGTGAATAAAGCTACTAGCATGTGGACAGTATTTGAAGTGTTTATTAAAGATTTGTACATTAGTGTATTGCAAGACTATTATCATTTAATATACCAAAACAAATATTACTGTTGATTGCTTATAAGGGTTAAATTAATAAAGTATCTATCTATCTATCTATCTATCTATCTATCTATCTATCTATCTATCTATCTATCTGTGTCTAATAATCACCCATGAAATTATTAAAATGGATAGTGTAATTAGTATTGGAATTTGCAACTTAGGTATTTTTTACCAGAGTAGAAAATCTCATTGTATCTACAAACTAATGAGAAACAACACTCCATTTTTGTTGAAACACATTTTGCAGTACAGACTTTGAAAAAGAAAAGGCCTCCATCACACAGATTACACTCCTGTAGAACCGAAAATTTCATTTCATAATCAGGAAACACAGCAGTTTCATTGTATGTATCATCATAGATGGGAGGCACCATATATTAGAGAGTTTTCTCTATCTATCATTGCCTTCCGCTCATTCAAAAATAAACTTGGCAGAAATATAAATCTTTGCTATTTTTTTAACATCTATACTGTATTAAAGAAATGTGTTCAGTTCTATCTCTCTTAATGACACCTTGCTTTTTGAAATCAGTTACACAATTGCAAAGTACTTACAGCATGCACAGTTTATAAAACAGCAGTCAGAAACAGACAACTATATTATAAAAGCATGTTGTGTAGCAATGTTATTAGCAAAAATAAACCTTGTGAAGAGATCGGTAAAGGTATTGTGCTGAGATGCATGCTGATTTACCATACTGAGAAAGACAAATGAGGATTATTTTATGATAGGGTCAAAGGGTTTCTCATTCTAATGCTAGAGCAGTAATATTTTCCCCTAATTACTTTAGTAATTCCAGAAAATTAGTTAGTTTTATGTCCTTGTGCAGAAAACAAGTATTGAGAGCTGTCATATACCACTACAAATATTGCATTACCCGTCATGCAAATATCAGTACACCCATCCATTATTCTAAGCTTAATGTACTTCAGGATCACAGGGGCCAGTCACTAACCATGAAGACAATAAAATTCAAAAGAGCAACATAACAAAAATACTGCACTATTTTCAGTTTATAAATATGCTAAAAAAATAAAAAATAAAATAAATAAAATAAAATAAAAATATAAAAATGCTTGGCACATTTGTTTTCATTTCGGGCATGTTTTGGAACAAAACCGAATATGCTCTACTTAAGTTTGCTAATGGAATCACATTTTGGGAATATGCAAAATATATATATCTACATATTGAGAGAAAAAAATTTGCCTTCATTTGTTAACTTTAAATTTATATGTAAAAACATAACTTCTTAGTGAAGAAGTAGATACAGTATGTAGATGCACACATTATGTCATGCAAAGTAAACTGGCCACTTAAAATTAACAATCTGGCTATTTTAAGTTTCATCTTACAATAAAATTTCCCTTCAGGGTGTTAGAAGACTATAAATTTAGGCTAAATTACCAATTCACTTAAGCAAATTTTATAAAAATATAACATACATTTTCCAATTGGCTAACAAGGGTCAATAAATTGGCTAAATATTTGTGATGGGCTAAAACAAGAACAGTAATCAAAAGAATGTTTTAACTTTAGGAATTTATTAATCAAACAAATTTTTTAGTTCTTTCAAGAGAGTAAATTCGCAACAAGAAGTTACTGCAATGCATCACTCTGAAGTAACAGAGGGGTCTAGTATGTCTCCAAATTGGCACATATGCTCCAGCAGCTACACTTCAGGGTGGGATCGCAAACAACTAACACTGGATGATATCATCTAGCAATGTAATATATAAAAACTAAATACAAGAAAAGATAATGACAATATGCCCCATACAGTCTTTAAATAATCAAAACTGACTGGAGAGCATGCCAAATTTCAATTTCTAGTTATACTCTATAGCTTAATATTAATTTCTTTTAATTTACAAATTCTAGAACATTAGACAAGAAACTTTGGTGCATGGCTCCCTATTGCTTCTGTGGTGATCATATTTATGCACATACTTTATTTACTATATCTGTCTTCAGATATTAACTCTGTCAAAGCCAATGATTATGTAGCTTTCAAATTCAGTATTTTATTAGTGTGGTCAGTTGTTTTCTAACATTAAAAATTATTTGTATGAGATATCTATACTAATAAAAGGCAAATCCCTCACTGACTCACTCACTCACTGACTGACTCACTGACTCATCACTAATTCTTCAACTTCCCATGTAGGTAGAAGGCTGAAATTTGGCAGGCTCACTTCTTACAGCTTACTTACAAAAGTTGGGCAGGTTTCATTTCGAAATTCTACGCGTAATGGTCATAACTGGAACCTATTTTTTTGTCCATATACTATAATAGACTTCTGCTCGATGCCCGTGGGAGGCGGAGTTACGCCTCCCACGTAATTTAGTGCCTGACCATATAAGGCCATCCGTCAGAGGCAATCCAATAGAAACACTGCCGCTAAATATTCACGGGTGAAGGACTGTGCTTATGCAGAGGAAGATGAGATGGTCAGGGTGGTGTTTGGCACAAACTCAGCGAAACTGCTTTTAAGAGAGCTAACATTAAATACTTTTAAGTGCCATGGTCTTAGCTAACATTAAATACAGCCGTGGACATCAAGCATATTCATAAGTTCAGCGAGATGGAACAAGCACAGCTGAAACACTGAAATATTCACGGGTGAAGGACTTGCTTATGATGCATGTACAAACTCTGCGAAACTGCAAGGCTCACTATGAAATGAGAAGCGCAGTGCACAGACAAAAAGCAACAGTTCCAAAGAGTGCTAAACAAAAACCGAATTACACAATTTAGAAGGCAGCAAAAAAATATGAAGCGTGTGATACATACAAGCATATTCATAAGTGCAGCTACTGCGGAAACAAAGCACACGGTTGAAACAGTCAATGTCCCGCTAAAAGAAGACTGTAAAAAAAACCTTGTGCATGCAGTGTGTCACGTCTCAGATAAAGAGGAAGACAAGCTGTTTATTGATGCAGTAAGAAACGAATCGATGAATGAAACCTGTTATCTTTACAATGATTGACAAACACGGAATGTAACTTGAACACAACACATCCTACAAATACGAACCTGATTGAAAGAAATAATGATAATCAAATCCTTGATGACAGCAACACTCATAACACTCACAAAACAATTACTGTATATTGGCAATCATGTTACGTTATTTTTAAAATGTTCCCTTTTCTCTTTCATAACTTCTTTAACACACTACTTCCTCGCTGCGAAGCGCGGGTATATATATATATACCCCGATCTACATACTCAAATAGACAAACCACATGCCGTGGCGCAATGGTAGAGGCTTTGCCTCTAGTGCTGACGTCCAAGGTTCGATTCCCGAGAGGGGGTGCACTGAGTATGTACGCGTGCTTCCTGGTTCATTTTACCCTCGCATCCCCTTGGTTTGAGACGTATGAAAAAATATGTGGTTAATGCAGAAAGACAGATCACCAATTGAAGCTTTATGAATAATGGATACTTTATTCGCCATCAATGATTGTTTTGGTAAAGCCATACTCAGTGTAATCATTAGATGAACGGTAAAAAGTAAGAGCGAGGGGAGGGTAACTTATTGAGGCACGCAGGCGAAACCACAATAGCACACGGGCTCGATGCGTTGGTGGCGTCAACTCGATCTGAATTGCGCGATCACATTCGAAAAAATATATCTTTTCAAGTTCTATTTAGTCGACACAAATATCTTTGGTTGGAATGTAAGGCGAATTTACTCTTTACATTTGTATGGTGAAGAAAAATGTATGCAATGATGCCTACATTTAACTTACATTCCTACCAAAGATATTTCTGTCAACTAAATAAAAATTCCTTCCATTTAAAATTTAAATAGAACTTGAACAGATACGATAGTTCATAATATCCACGCAGACTTGCACGTAAGAGTGGGAGTCATCCGTTTTAACAAACAGCGTATTGCACTGATACAAAATAGCCTGCCCATTTAATTATTTAGGAATGGATAAATAAAAGATTTTGTACAAATAATGTTTTTCATTTTTCTTCCTTGATGGATTCTGGCACCCCCAGCAACAGTTGCTAGCACCCCAAAGAGTGTTTGTGTGTATATATATATATATATATATATATATATATATATATATATATATATATATATATATATATATATGTGAAGGATGGCGGCCATTTATCGGCCAATACCCCAAGCGCCAGGTGGAGCCCTCCTTGCAGCATGGAGGTCCCCAGAAGACCAGCAGGGCATCATGGACAATGGAGTTTTTATGCAAAGCCCTGCTGGATGCCGTGGGGGCCACAGGAGGGAGCTGCAGGGAGGACCGAGGGCTTCTTCGTGCCCTGTGACCCGAGGTTCATCATAGAAAGAGCGACGGACTTCCGGGTTGAAGAAAAGAACTTTACCTGACCGGAAGTGATTGAGGATCACATGGACTGGGGATTGAGCACACTTCCGGGTCAGGGATTATAAAAGGACTGTGGGAGCTCCCAGACGGCGAGCTGAGCTGGGTGGAAGGGTGGCAACGCGTCTGGGAGCTGGAGGATTGTTTATTGATTGTATTGGTGTGATTTATGAGTATAGTGGTGGAGAGTGTGCTTTTTGCACTGTGGAGATTTAATAAAGTCAACTTGAGGACTTTTACCTGGTGTCTGGAGTCGTGAACAGGGGTTCAAGGGAGCGAAAGCGCCCCCTATCATTCACAATATATATATATATATATATTATGTGTGTGTGTGTGTATATGTATATATGTAGATATGTATGTATATGTATATATATGTTTATATATGTGTGTGTGTATGTATATATATATATATGTATTTGTGTGTATATATGTGTGTGTGTATGTATATGTATGTGTGTATATGTAGATATGTATATACAGTATATGTATTGTGACGAACAGCCGGGTCCCATGCCCGGCCGGGACGCCTCTGCTGCATACGTCCGGGGAGCCATCATGGACATTGCAGTACCTTCCCGTCTCCTGGCCGTGGATCCCTCCTCAATCTCCCCGCTCCATGGGACATGGAGTCCACCACAGCAGCCCGTTGGGTGATGGGGTGGCGCTAGGATGTTGTGGACAACCAGCCACCATGCTGGACGGTTTATCAGCCCCACCCGGAGGTGCTGTGGTGGACTCCATGTCCCATGGAGCCACGGGGAGATTGAGGAAGGATCCACGGCCATGGAGACTGCCCCAAGCGCCCGCTGTAATGGCTCCCTGGGACGTATGCAGCAGAGCGCCCGCATGGGACCCGGCTGTCTGTCACAGTATATATATGTGGATGTATGTGTATATATATATATATATATATATATATATATATATATATATATATATATATATATATATATATATATGTATATATGTATATATGTATATATATGTATGTATATATGTGTGTGTGTGTGTATATATATATATGTGTATATGTATATATGTATTTTTATATGTGTGTGCGAATAGGAGACCGCGGACGGACCTTAACACGCTTCGGAAGACGTTCGCTGGCAGGGAGTGGCGGGGTACTAACCTTTCTCCTTTGCTTTCTTCCAGGAAAAAAGACGCTCCGCCACCATAAGCCTCATTCCCGCAGTACGTTACTTCCGCCCTTCCTCTGCCATCTTTCTTGACGTCATCAGTCCCATCCTCCCTCACGGTTCCTTCCCAGCATTCCTTCACTTCCAGCTCCTCCCTTATAAAATGGTCGCCGTAGTCTTGTATGGCACCGCACATATGAACTGTTTGAGTTTATATAATTTGACCTGTTTTTTGAGTTTTGATTGTGGATTTGTCTGCAATATACGGGGCCGGAAACCCCAAACCTTTATGTTGTTTTCTCTTCAGTCTTTTACAATATATATATATATATATATATATATATATATATATATATATATATATATATATATATATATATATATATATATATATATATATATATATATGACAGCAACACTCATCACTCACAACAGTGACAAAACAATTACATTGACAATAATGTTACGTTATTTTCAAAAGGTTTCCTTTTCTTTTTCATTACTTCTTTAACACACTACTTCTCCGCTGCGAAGCGCGGGTATTCTGCTAGTTTCTAATATAGCCTAAAGCACCTGGTAAATGTACTGTCTACATTTAAAAGGTCTTCATTTTTAGGCGTTGAGTACAATGAGGTTGTTTTCATATGTTCTTCTTTTATGTCTTGGTTTATGGATAATATATGTAGCCTATAAGCATTAATCTGATGTCCCAAATTGTTTATAGACATGCAAAGACAGAGGTGAAATATTGTTTTTTGGTTCATGGGAAGAAATGCAAGATGTTTTAGCGTCAGCCAGGGCATACTAGCTATCACAATCCTTACCACATAAAAGCTGCAGCCGTAAGTATCTTTTGCTTAAAGTGTCCCCTTACTTTTTTTGCTAAAATAATCCACGCTTTATGTGACAATTAAACAACCAGCAACTGATGGCAGTATATGCAACAAGGTGTCTACAGGCAAATTAAAAAGAAAGTAAAATATTTGGATGAGACAGAGAGCAGACAGGTGCTGTACAATATCAACTGTCAATTTCGCAGTGTAACCTGAAGATAAGAACTAATGCATTTACTGTCCAAAAATGTCATAAACAACACGTATGCAGGATAAACATTCCTTTTTTTTGTATGTCTGCTGTTCTACACTGATATGAAAATATAAGTCTTCCATCAGCATGGTACCAAATAGGTCCTTCTGATTCTATCAGAGTTGTTTTCTATATATCTATTCTCACGTAATGACAATAGTCACATTTGTTGTTATCTTCCATTTGCCTCTTTTCAAAACACACAAGTCTGATAAATGCACGGGGTACCATGTGATTGAAAATGAAAAGCAGTATATCCATAATGATGCCTCAAATTGGCAGTAACTTTACTTTACAAATCAGAGTGTAGCCAACTAAATCAGACATTCTCCCCATTTTACCTGAGACTGCGTTAATCTTCATGTTTGCAGAAAAAGACTGTGTGCAAACGTAAAAAACAACTCTACAAAAACATGTTTATGTAAGAGTTAAGTTTCAACAAGGTCCAAGCTATTTTGCCCATTCATCCATTGATCTATAATGCTATCCATTTCAGGGCTGCGAGCAACTGGCTTCTAAATGAATGACAAAAAGGACAGAAAGTCAGCCTACTGAAGGTCATTCTTATCAACACACAGACAATTTATGTGTCATTCAACCTAAACCTCACCTACTTGGGCACATAAAGTACATTGTTAAAATTAGTATTAATACTATAGACTTTCACTTGTCCCTCTCTCGGGCGGCACAGTGGCGCAGTGGGTAGCGCTGCTGCCTCGCAGTTAGGAAACCTCGGTTTGCTTCCCGGGTCCTCCCTGCGTGGAGTTTGCATTTTCTGCGTGTGTTTCCTCCAGGCGCTCCGGTTTCCTCCCACAGTCCAAAGACAGGCAAGCTAGGTGGATTGGCAATTCTAAATTGTCCCTAGTGTGTATGCTTGGTGTGTGGGTGTGTGTGTGTGTGTCCTGCGGTGGGTTGGCACCCTACCCAGGATTGGTTCCTGCCTTGTGCCCTGTATTGGCAGGGATTGGCTCCAGCAGACCCCCGAGACCCTGTGTTTGGATTCAGCGGGTTGGAAAATGGATTGATGGATGGATATTAGAACCATTTGGCAGAAAAAAAAACAAAAAACAGGCACAAAACAAAAAGCGAGACACAAAATTTCCAGTCAAGGAGAAAAGTAAGAAGTTTGCAGTCAAAACTAACAGATAAGGGCAAACAAGCAATCATTTTATTAATGCTGATTATCCAGAAGCAAACAAATTAAAAGATGAGATGACAACTCACAATAGGGGGGATTCTTTATGGAAAGTGATTTAGTTTTACTTTAACACAAGATTGTTTGAAAAAAGACATTTAGATTTTTCAAGCTAATCGTCAACTGATAGTAAAATTTTAACTCTTCTTTTTAGATGGAAAAATCTACTATTAGTTTTAAGCAACATAAATATAAATATTTTAAGTTGTGAGTGCTGTGAGAAATGTATGCTCGCACTTCAGGCCAACTATTTCATAGGGTTTATTAGGTAAATAATTGCTTCTAACCCCAAAATAATATCATTTATTCTTTTAGGCTTAAAGATTAAAATCTATATATACCGTGTTTCCCCCAAAAATAAGACAGTGTCTTATATTCATTTTAGGTCCAAAAAATGCACTAGGGCTTATTTTCAGGTAGGTCTTATTTTTATTATCTCTCTCTCTCTTGCTCGCTCGTGTGTGCGTGTGTGTGTGTGTCTCTCTCTCTAGCGTGCATGTCTGTGTATGTGTGTGTGTGTGTGTCTCTCTCTCTAGCGTGCATGTCTGTGTATGTGTGTGTGTGTGTGTGTGTCTCTCTCTAGCGTGCATGTCTGTGTATGTGTGTGTGTCTCTCTCTCTCTCTCACTTGCTCGCTGCACAGGGAATGCACAGGGAGAGACTGAACACATGCGGAAATCATCGGTGCGCACAAACCGAAAGGGAAACTGGCTTGTTTGTATACCGAGTGTGTTTGATCATGAACAGATGCAAAGGTTTGGCAAACTTTTTGGTTGTAAACTGATTTGTACATGTCCCGAGACGTTCATGAACCGAGGTTCCACTGTACTTGTAAAAGCACCTTACCTTGTAACCAGGGCAGCTGCTAGGCTAAATATGGCAGCTCTCAGGACAGATGCAAAAATGGCGGATTAGCGGTAGGTCTTATTTTCGGGGTAAGGCTTATATTAGAGGTACATCAGGAATTACTGCTAGGTCTTACTTTCGGGACAACACAGTAGTAGGCCTGGGAAAGGTAACACGTTAATTTTTGCAATTAATGTGGCCTGTTTAATGCTCTGTGGTGGGCTGGTGCCCTGCCCAGGTTTTGTTCCTTCTTTGCGCCCTGTGTTGGCTGGGATTGGCTCCAGCAACCCTCGTGACCCTGTTAGGATATATGGATGGTTGGATGATGACTGACTGACTGACTGTTTCACGCGATTAAAAAAATATCCAGGACCAGCAACGATGCAAATACCACAGGCAGTGCTTTCGTCAGGGTGGCATATTGATTTTTTTTTTACATTACAAAATAATAATACTGTAATGATTAGGCTAGAAATGCAGTGGCTTGAAAACTACTGAGCACTGTGATTTCAGAAGGCACTGTACATTATTAAAATGAAATATCTGACCAAGAAGGAACTCCCGAGAAAACAGGTGGAAAGAGCACAAGAGACGGGTCTGAGTGTGGATGGTGACGGAACGGAAGCACTTTTGCATGGTATTGGTGACGGAACGCAGGAGTCACACGAGGTGAGAGCGGCATGGGTGCAGAAGACAATGAACAGCATGGAATGAATGACTAAGTAGAGGGGAGTGAGAGTGAAAAAGCGGCGTGCTTCTAACACTGAAGCGGAAGACACTATACAGGGTATAGACAAGTATGAGTGCAATTAAAGTTATGGCGATCACAGAGCTGCTTTTATGTCAGCTTCGTCAGGTAGTCCCATCTTCCTCAGACAGGTTTTAACCACCCGAAGAGAGTGTCTCTTTCAGGAGGGGTAATTGCATGGCGCACCAGTTGATAAACACGTGTTTAGAGTATAATTATCAAGTCGTTGATGGTAATGAACAATTGAGGATAGTGTTTACTGAATTTTAACACACGTTGTAATGTATACCCATGTAAGAGATGCTTATTCTTTCAATTAAGTCAGTCTTGATCACTGCATTCAAAGTCAACAGTTATTTTGACCGCTAATGTTTACTTTGACACTACTGTGTCTCATATGCTATGCCAATTTGATAAATAATACATTGGCCTCATTTTCTTATTGCCTTCTTTTCAGCTTGCCTTTTAGGAAGACATTCAAACTCAGGTTGTATTTCCTCAAGTAGTATTTTGTTAAAAGTTCAAGTTTAAGGTCATTGTTTAAGTTTAAACTATGTTATTTTTTAATTCCTTTGTGCTGATTCTACATTAAATTTGTGATACAGTGTGTATTTACTTCATGATTTATGTATTAATTTTATAATGACATGTTTTAATGTTAGATGTGATTAATTGTTATTAATTTCGTACATTAATGGAATTGATTCATTTTTTTAATCAATTCCCAACCCTAATACAAAGTGTAAGCTTCCTTTATTCAGGAGTATTAAAAAAAGTATTAGCTCTGCTCTGGTTCAAAAATCTAATTTAAGCACACTACAACCCAAACATAAAATACAAATTCAGACCAAAGGGGGGTTTAGTATGAACAACTTAACTTAACACTACATATGACCACCAGTATAGTCTATGACAGGGGTGCTCAATGTGTCGATCGCGATCGACTGGTAGATCGCAAAGGTAGTGCAGGTAGATCGCATTTCAAAAAAAATTTTTTAAACGTTAGTCTATCATATATCCTCCCTATAGCATTTGCCACTTGATTGACATACAGGGTGGACAGTCTGAGATCTCTATTCTTCTAAGACACTGGTCATCCTGCACGCACAATCAAACACGTAAGCTACTGCTAACTCCGGCTGTGATCTAGCTAGCCTTCCAATTTATATCGACTAAAGAAGGGATTTAAAAAAAAAAATAGTTTGGGGAGGGTATGAGCTGGATGTGGAATTGGAAGAGGATTTTTTTCTCACAATGTCACAATCAAAGTGCGTTTGTCTGACTTGTCAATCTATCATTGATATTCCAAAGAAGGAAAATGTGGAAAGGCACTTTCGAACTGTTCATAAAAACTACGAAACTGACATCCTTCCGAAAAGCGATCTGAGAAAGAGAAAAGAGAGGGAACTAAAATCGCAGTTTCGCGGACAGCCGTCATTTTTCACTCGGCTGAATTTAAATGCTCCCTGACTGCATTATTTGGCTCTACTTATTTATGCAAGTCAGCCTTTTCCCACATGAAGATTATTAAATCCAAATACTGTAGTGGCCATAAATGTATTGAATTGTTATTGTGCCATAAAGGTTATTCAGTTATGCAAGGTACAACAACATATATTTTATGTATAAAGTATACTCAGTATATATATATATATATATATATATATATATATATATATATATATATATACTGCTCAAAAGAATTAAAGGAACACTTTTTAATCAGAGTATAGCATAAAGTCAATGAAACTTATGGGATATTAATCTGGTCAGTTAAGTAGCAGAGGGGGTTGTTAATCAGTTTCAGCTGCTGTGGTGTTAATGAAATTAACAACAGATGCACTAGAGGGGCAACAATGAGATGACCCCCAAAACAGGAATGGTTTAACAGGTGGAGGCCACTGACATTTTTCCCTCCTCATCTTTTCTGACTGTTTCTTCATTAGTTTTGTATTTGGCTACAGTCAGTGTCACTACTGGTAGCATGAGGCGATACCTGGACCCTACAGAGGTTGCACAGGTAGTCCAACTTCTCCAGGATGGCACATCAATACGTGTCATTGCCAGAAGGTTTGCTGTGTCTCCCCTCAAGGGCATGGAGGAGATTCTAGGAGACAAGCAGTTACTCTAGGAGAGCAAGGAGGAACAGGATGAGCACTGCCAGAGCCCTACAAAATGACCTCCAGCAAGCCACTGGTGTGAATGTCTCTGACCAAACAACCAGAAAGACTTCATGAGGGTGACCCAAGGGCCCCATGTCCTCTAATGGGCCCTGATGGATTCTGGCACCCCCAGCAACAGTTGCTAGCACCCCAAAGAGTGTTTGTGTGTATATATATATATATATATATTGTGATGGATGGCCGGCCATTTATCCCGGCCAATACCCCCAAGCCGCCAGGAGGAGCCCTCCTTGCAGTAGGGAGGTCCCCAGAAGACCAGCAGGGCATCATGGACAATGTCGTTTTTATGCGCAGCCCTGCTGGATGCCATGGGGGCCACTAGGGGACGCTGCAGGGAGGAATAATGGATATTTTCCCTATGCCCCGGAAGCACATGTGCACAAGAGGAATGACGTGCTTCCGGGGTGAAGAAAAGAACTTGTACCTGGCCCGGAAGTGATTGAGAGTCACATAAACTGGGGATGGAGAACACTTCCGGGTCAGGAGATATAAAAGGACTATGGGAGTTCCCAGACGGCGAGCTGAACTGGGTGGAAGGGTGGCAACGCGTCTGGGAGTGGAGGATTATTTATTGTAATAGTTATTGTGATTTGCATGAGTATTGTGGAGGAGAGGGTGCTTTGTGTACTGTGGCGATTGAATAAAGTGAACATTTGGACTTTTACCTGGTGTCTAGAGTCGTGGACAGGGGTTCAAGGGAGCGAGAGGGCCCCCTATATATATATAGCATTTTTAATGTAGGTAGATCATTTCAACCTGGTCATTTTAAAAGTAGCTCGCAAGCTGAAAAAGTGTGGGCACCCCTGGTCTATGAACAATCTCTGTATAAACTCCTCCAGCCTAAACATAGTTCAGGATTAGCCTGTCTGGATTTTTTTGGGTTGTTATTGTCAATTTAGAAACACTAATAAATCTTTTTTTACTACTTTTGAATAAAAGGAAGGGGAAACAGCTGTATTGGTCTTTTGAAGGCAAAGCTATCAGTGGACTTGTTGGCCTACTAGCTACCCTTTCACACAGCGGACATGCAGTTCTTCGAATTATGGACACATTATTGTTGTTTCTGACAGATTAGAAGAAAGGATGGATCTCTATGGAAGCATCTGATTTGTTAGTAAGTAAAAGTGTGGGCTGGATAATCAGTGACCCTAAATATCACAAAGCTATCATTACCAATTTGCTAGGTTCATTTACGATTAAGAATTCACAATTTTAAAATGTACCAAAAATGATATAGTGGATTAATATCACAGCACTCAGAAACTGCGTTTTTGTCAAGAAACAAAGCAAGGACTACAGATTTAGTGAATTAGATGACAGTTTATCAATAATACTAATTACTAATTTACAGTATCTTATTCTGTTTTTATAAGGTGTAGGATTTCTTGGTCCAAATGAAAATTTTACATCAATTTATTTATAAAACATAATGTCTCTCACTTTGTCACACATGCATATAAACATTTTTTTATAAAGTAATGCAAAATAAGGAATGGATTGCAAGTTCATCCAAATGATGCAGTCTTCACCGTTAATGTAATGCATAAGATGACACTAGTAATGGGTCTTCTTACAATGCATCAGCATGTACTAAAAGTGTAATGTCTGAGAGTGAAATAATTCTATTAAACGATTCTCTTTCAAGAAAGTTCAAAGGAATGATGGCCCACAATCAATCAGTGGATTTCAATTTTAAAATTATGCTTATCTATTTAAATTGGTGCAAACTACTACAAGGCAATTTATGTTTCAATCATTAGGTGATTCATACAATTAGTAAAGCTGTCAAAGTTTTAACCTTTTGTTCTTTACTTATAATCTAAGAACTAACAACCTTGATGATGGATTCTTCCATGAAATTAGTCAGTACTTCTATCCTGATTTATTCACAGGTTCTGTCTCCATCTTCACATGTGTTCTTAATGGCGTATCTGGCTCCTACAGTATTTGCATATCAGGCACAAAGTTTGCCTTTGCACTATCTTGCTTCTTAAAGCTAATTTAATTCTTGCTTACTGTTTTTGCAAATCAGTTTGAGCTTCAAATATTTTTTTCAAGTTTCTGGAATTCTTCTTCTTTACAGTAGCTGTTTTTTTGCTTTGATGGCAATGACAGAGTTTGACAGCAGCTGTCTTCATCCTTCCAGCTTCCACCTTTATCTTCCCAGAAGGCTCTTTGATCATGTCTACTGCTGCTTCCTGTTTTCCATTCATTGATCCTCACAACCTGCCTGCTGTCTTCACGGCAAACATTCATAGGTTCCCCAAAAAAATTTCCATTTGCGTTCCTCTTCGCCCACTGTCTACTACCATTGTACACTACTGTCCAACTCACTAGCTTCTCCCTGCAGATCATCAACCAACTTTTTAACTCACCAGTTGCTTTTTAATATTACCACTTTAGGTATTTTTTCAGGTGTTTTTCTGACTAGTTCTATTCCAGTATATAAACCATTTTAAACCTTGTGCGATGAAGGGAATTCTAAATTCCAGAGCTTCATGCCTGGGTCATTTGTTTAGCATTTGAGCTCAGCCCCTTAATGTTGTTATTCCGTTTCAAGAAATTGGATCCTGTGACTTTCCTATCATCTGCTATTACATTTCAAACTGATTGCATTTACTTTCTCATTTTGCTTGTATATTGTGCTGTTATTTCCATTCACTACTTATGTTTTGAAGTTAAGCTTTACTTGAATAACTAATCTGGATGTGTTTGCATGTGATGCTTTGATTTTAATTGCAATGTCATGTCCTGTCACTGCATAACAAACTGTTTTTTTTTACAGATTATTGTCTCATTCTTATTGAGCAAATTTTGTTCTCTTATTTATAATAACATGTGTGTGACTTGTCCCGATAAAGCCTCATTTACCATGCCATTACCTACCCGATTATCGACAACTACGGTTTTCCCCAAACAATTTCCATCTGCCTGCATTTCCCGCATGAGGCTTAATTTACTCTATTTTCCAATTCCCCTTCACTATGTGATGAATGCCTCCGAAACATCATCTTTGTTTTTTACATATTTAAACCTTTTAATTCTGAGTAGCTAAAGTATGTTTAGGCAATGCATGTGGAAGGTTGCAAGATGTTAGAGATCCTATTTTTAGGATTATTCATGGTTCACTGCTTCTTCTTCTTTCTCTTCATCATTTCCTACTTCTATGTATTTTAGGATTATTCATGGTTCACTGCTTCTTCTTCTTTCTCTTCATCATTTCCTACTTCTATGTGGGGGTCAATGTTCTTGTTCAGCCTTCTCCAAACAGCTTGGTCCTGCACCTCTTCACCAGCCAAACCCCTTTCCTTCAGATCCTCCTTTACTTTATCCATCCACCTCCACTTTGGCATCCCTTACTTTCACTTCCCCTGTACTTCCATTTCCATCACGCTTTTGCCCACATATTCATTGTCTGTCCTCATCACAGGTCCATACCACCTCAACTTACTTTCCTGTACTTGCTTAGATATCTCTACCACTTTATTGTATTTCTTATTGTCTCATTTCTTATTCTATCCTTTTTCGTAATTTCACACAACCATTTCTGCCACATCTAACTTCTCCTGTTTTCCCTTTACTGTCTCTGTTTCAGCTCCGTACATCATTGCTGGTCTTACCTCTTAGTTAAAAACCTTATCTTTAACCTTAGGTTTAATTCTTCAATCACACACTGCTCTTTATACCTTCTTCCAATTGTTCCATCCACACTGCATTCTGTGGGTCATCTATGAGACTGTTTTCTATTTCGAGCTTCCACTGATCTTAAATATTTAAATTTATCCTCTATTTTCAATAGCTGTCCCTGCAGGCTAACTTCTGAAACATGACCATCATTAAACCTCATATATTATGTCTTCTTCCTATTTACAAAGTACTTTTCCATTCTTCCAACTTCCTCTCCACTTCTTCTTCTCTTTCTTTCTTGCTTGCTACACAACACAATGTCATCAGCAAAAAGCATGCACCGGGGGGATTGGTCTTTTATCCCATGACTCAACATGTCTATAACCAGATCAAAGAGGTAATATTCCTGGTGCGGACCTACCTGAACTGGGTGCTTGGGTGTTATCCCAACACTGCTTTTAACCCGAGTCCTCACTCCCTCATACATATCCTGGACAATCCTCACATATTTCTCTGATACTCGTTTCTTTCTCATGTACCACCAGACCTCTTGACGTGGCATTCTATCATAAGCCTTCTCCAATGCTATCTAAACACTAGGGTAAACACCCCAACTTTGTGCTGGTCCCAAGCCCCGATAAATAAAGAGGTTAGTGTCTGGAAGGGCTTCCTGCTGTAAACATTAGTCGAAGCCTTAATGATGGAATCATAGTTTACTACATTAAGGCAAAAGTTTTTCTAGCAGCTTTTTCTGATGCCACATTCACTTCAAAGACACCATTACAGAAGCTGCTGATCCTGTGCAATAAGCCTGAGGAGCATCTACCTGAGAAAAACCTTATTCTTTAATGGTTTCTTTTTTTTAATGTTTAAATGATTTTCACAGACATTTTATAAATAATTTAATTAATATGTATCTTGTTGCATTACAGTTTATTATCCAGTGTTTTCAGGTGTCTTTGCCCAAGTGTGATACATTCCCTGATGAGCAGAGATTAATAGCTTTTAGTCAATCTAAAAAACTCTGTTTTTTATCTCTGACTTTTGCAGCATTATATAATTACATGTACTGTTACTATTTAACTACCCTAGTATGTGTAACTTTTGAACCCCAAAGCAATGATTTATTATCCTTTTATTTAAATTTCTAATGTGTTAAGAAATTAACTGATGTCCCTGTAATATTTATATTGTTTCAAAAGACAAAAGTGTGCAACATTTTTCTGTCATAACTGCGCAAAACATGTACCTATTTTACAAAAGGCATCTTTAATTTATAGAATTCATTTTGACATATAACATAGGGTTACTACATGTATACTGAATCAGTCATTTATTGTACTTATGTAACATTCATCTAGTTTAAAAGGATGGCTATTGACCAATAGAATCTGAGATTCAGGATGTCAAAACAGATAGCATTTAGTGATTTTTATGGTGTCCCACTGATTGCTAAAAAAATTGTTCAATTGGGTTGAAGCAAATGAGCGTTTTCTAAAAAATGGTTGAATAATATTTCCTGATTAGAAGCTTGTGCTGATATAACTTAAATGGCAGATCTGTCAACAGAAAAAAGTCTACGACCCTGGAGCTAAAAGTGTTACTCATCTGGCATTTGATAAACATGAACATAGCTACAGCACAAAAGACTTGTTAAAAGGTATTGAAACAGTAAAGGTCGATGATGAACTAAGAATGCACTGGATCAAACGAAGCATAAAATAAGTCAAGAACCTTTAAAAGCTCTTGAAAATATCTTCATTCTCTTTTTCCATGAAGCTAAACATGCATGACCTATTCAAAATTACCGCAAGAAGTACCAATGAGGAGTCGTGGTGTTAATGTTGTCCCTGCTTATCTCACTAATGTGGGATGCAGAGAAATGATATATAGTTCTTAGTGCAATTCCCTTAGCTCTCAAAAATGTTCAGTCTTACAAGTTGTCCCTGCTTTGTGCTGTATGTAATTTATCTGGTTTTTGTAGTATTTTGAAGTAGACAAACAGTGAATTCAGAACATATTCAGACCCCTTCACTTTCTGCACACTTTATTGTTTTGTGAATTTAATCTTAAATAGATCAATTTGCCATTTTGCCCATCAATCTATACTCAATATCTCATAATAATAAAGTAAAACCATGTTTTCAGAAAAGGTATTCAAATCTACTAAAAATCAAAAACTGAAATCTCTCAATTATGTAAATATTGAAACCCTTAATTCAGTAGTTTGTAGAAACCCCTGTTGCAGTTATTACAGCTTGAAGTCTTCTTGGATAGGTCTCTTCAAGCTTTGCTCACATAGCTTTGGGCAGTTTATCCCATTGTTCCTGGCAGATCCTCTCAAGCTATGTTAGATAGGATAGGAAGTGTCTGTAAACTACCATCCTCAGGCCTCTTCACAGATTTTCTATAGAGTTTAAGTCTGGGCTTTGGCTGAGTCATTCATGGACAGTCAGAGACTTACTCTGAAGTCATTCCTGCATTATATTAGCTGTATGTTTCAGGTCATCGTCATGCTGAAAGGTGAACAGTCACCCCAGTCTGAAGTATTCACTCGGCAGCATTTTTCTTAAAAGATCTTTCTGTATTTGGCTACATTCATCTTTCACTGTATTCTTACAAATTTCCCTGTTCCTGCTGCTAAGAACGTGTCTTCACTGTAGGATTGTATTAGGCAAGTAAAAAGTGGTACTTAGTCTTCGCTAAACATAATGCTTGGAATTCTGCCCTTCTACCTCTTCATCTTTTCTAAATTCTATGTGTTCTCGATCAACCTTCTCCAAACATTTTGATCCTGCATCTCTTCCCCAGTCAGACCCTTTTGCTTCAGATCTACTTTTACTTTATCCATTCACTTTCGATTTGGCGTCTCTTGATTTCTCTTTCCCTGTCCAGCCCAACTGGGTGTTGGTCCCAAGCCCAGATAAATTAATGTCAGAAAGGGCATCCAGCTGTAAAACCTAGCCAAAAACATAACGATGAAATCGTTCAATTTTTGTTTCAGACCAGAGAATCTTTTTCCTCATGATCTCAGAGTCCTTTAAATGTCATTTAATACATTTTTATTCATTACATTCTTCTATCAGGTTCTTCCATCTCATTAGAGGGCTTCTGAAACTCTGTAAAAGTTATCATTGGGTTCTTGGCCACCAACCCAACCAAGGCCCTTCTTGCTCGATTACTCAGTTTGTCTGGACAGCCAACTCTAAGAAGAGCCCCGGTGGTTCCAAACTCCTTCCATTTTCACAATTATTGAGGCCACTGGGCACAGGGGAGCACTCAAATCTTTAGAAATGGTTTTATTCCCCTTTGCACTGATTAACACCAAATATTGATTGCAGACGTCCATACAGAGTTCCTTGAAGACTTCATTCTAAACAATGTCTATTCAATTACATTTGCTACAGGTGGACTCCAATCAAGTTCTAGACATATCTCAAGCATAAATAAAGGAAACAGGATGCACTTGACCACAAGCTGGAATGCCACAGCAATAATTAATAATTTTAATAAATGTGCAAACCACTCTAACAACATATTTTCACTTTGTTATTATGAGTTGCTTAGGGTAGATTGATGGGCAAATGTATCCATTTAAAATTAAATTTAAAACACAAAGTGTGCAGAAAGCGAGCTCACAACTGGACATTGTAAAGATGAGCTCATGGCAGCTGTGGGATAGTACATTCTTTAGTTGAAAGTAGTTGTCACTATAGATCAAACAGCTTCTTAAACTGATGCTGACAGTGACACAGTGGATTCTATCAAGAGCTTTGATTTCTGAGTTTGAAGCACAGTATGTTTCATTTAATTCATGAAAGCAAATTTTTTGATCTTCAATCCATCTACTTTTGCCTATGAAGAAGCCAGAGAGTCACATTTAAAAAAAAAATAACATTTCTCAGGTACATAACAGATACGTAGGCCACATACTTCTGAATTAAGGCAGAGGCTGTTTTGAGAGAATCCATGCATTTGTACCATACTGATAAACCTTTGGCCACCTCCTCTGTTTATGATCTGGTCAATATTGTTAATGCTGGTAACTCAGAATATATTACTGTTATCTCTCACACTGCCTTTACAGGTCGGTATTATCAGTAACGGCAAAAAAGCAGCTTGTATGCTTTAATGTATTTATATACAGTATCACCAAGTAGACCACTAAGACATTTGACCATAAGTATGCAACTCAATGGTGGCCGTAAAAAACACATTGCAGGGTCAATGTCAGGCTGATTGAGGCAGTGAAAATGAGGCAAAAAGTGATTTGGATGATTTTTAATTGTTTATGCAGGTACTCATTAGATTAATATTACCCCCACAAATTATATCAACCCCAGCATTTATATATATTTTTTGCTGTTTTGCATTTTGTTGCACGTAACATTTTGCTGCTGGCTCAAGTGAATTTTAATAAAATGTTATTTGTGCATCTACATATCTAAATGAAAAACAGTATGTTGATATTTTACCTTATAAAAACAGAATTAAATATGGCACCAGTTTCATGTCCTTGAAATTTTTGCATTGAGGGGAAATACTCAGAATGCAAATGAAACAAAATGTTATCATGTGTTCTAATTTACTACTTTAATATGTCAGGGTGACTTTTCCCTTTCTTTCTTGTAATTTATATGCAACCAACTGAATGACTTTGCTGGATTTTGGTTTAAAGACATACTCTTGGAGAGGTAGCAGATTCTAATAACTACGCTAAGGTGTTTTTTTTTTTTTGCTTTAGTATTAATGAAATAGTTTGAAACAAATTTAAAAATTGCCAACACACTGCTGGCAAGCAACCCCACCATTAACTGAAACACTGTAATTAAGGGAGACAAATTACTTTTGACTACTGGAGTCATGCTTTCTGATATGTGCTAAAACACCTGTGCTGCAGCTAGACACTGAGAAAAAAATATATTCTCATTGTGTTGAGTGCAATATCATTCATAACCTTATCCCTAGAACTTGGCTAATAGATATGGAAATACAGAGAAATAAATGACCACAGGATAATGTAATTAAAACTAGGAAATATGAGACATAACATCTACATGTTATTTGTGAATACAGGGTATACATATTTAGTGTTTGTCTACAACCTCTGTATGTTTAAGGTTTATTTTATTTATGTTAAAAAGCCATATTAAATCATTAAATCAATATTAGCCATTCAAAATAACAAAATGGTATTTTAAAGCAATAGATTAAAATACAAAAAGTGTAATTATGGATATTATTACATAGCAGAATGTGTGATTAAAACAATAGAACAAAATGTCTGAATAATTTAAATTCTTACATATAACCTTTTTGATTTGTTCAAAATCACCATTTAAAACTATTTACACTACAACAGAAGATGAAACAATACATTATATGCTGCAGTAGTGGGTGGAAACTGTACAAGAAAAGAATAATATGTCAAAGGGGAAGAAATAAGACAAAGGAAGAAAACTAAGTACCAAAGATTGATGATAAGAATGTGAAATTAGAATTCCATACAGATGATTTGAATATTGAAACATAAGAAGCTTCAAAAGCATTTATTCATGAAGGAGACAGGTCTGGACAGTGGCACACATATGAATTAGTGTTTACAGACAGCAGTGCAGCAAGGTTTTGAAAAAGGTGAGAGGCCCAAATATGGAAGATTATAGCTATTAAGTAAAGGCTAAGAAAGGAATGATGCATTTGATAGCAATAAAGAAGACTTAAATGTTAAAATAGTTATTTGAAGTGAGCTGCATATATTCCAATACAGTCAGAAGTACTTCCTTTCTCTGCCCACATTGTTAAAAATGCTATATTGCTGCTATAGTATTATTAGGGAGTATTGTCTTCATAATTGGCAAGCCATCTATTTATAGGTTAATGAAAACTGGGTAAAATAACTGATTTTCCATTCCCAATCATTTTTAAAGTATGCTCAGATCTAACATATCATCCTTATTTAAGTATATCTATCATAATATCTTTGGATTTGTGCATAGCAATTTGCATGTTAGTACAGCATCAAGTTCTTGAGTATTTCCTGAAATGAAGTTGTTGTATTGTAGCTGAGATATTAGAAAAATGTTGTCATGACTGTTATAAAATAGAGTTTCCTTCAACGTAGAAATAAGGCAAGGCTTCCAAAATTAAGCTGGGGGTAGGCCAGAAACCTACCTGGTCTGCCTAGCGGAGGCAAACTTGACTTCAGCCTGGCCACTGGGCAACCTGCTGGCTTCAGCTTGAAGAGGGCCAAAAATGAGGCTTGTAAAAGCAACTATAAATCTCAAAATAAAGCAAAAGCCCCCACCAGGATAAGGATCACTGTCAACCATTGGCTTGTGCACAACAAGGGCAAAAAACAATTTTAACAAATCATACATTTATTGCAGGAATATCAAATACAAACAAAAGCTCAGAAGAGCAAAAAAGATGCACAATGGAGTTGCCCAAAAGGCAAGCCACAGTAAACAAAAGTCCAAAACATAATCCTTAGATATAAAACAAAAACACCAAAAAACAGAGACTACAACACCAGAGATGACAATGCTTACAGTAACTCTGCTAAACACAAGTAATCCCTACTTCTGAGCTGTTTCCTTCAGTTTAAATAGCCTGAGGGAGGGCTCAGGAGTATTAACATGAATGTGGCCCCACCTCCTCTGGCTTCACCCACAAAGAACAAGGAAATTAAATACATTTCAAGTGACAGTACATATTACAATATCACATATTAAATCAACAGAAAATTATAAAGACATGAAAAATAAAGACTGAAAATCAGCAAAAACAACAATAAAATATAAAATACACATAATTTCACCATAATGTATAACAATGATGTAGCTGTGGAACCCAGTTGCATGCTTTATAGCAAACCCATTTGTATTCATGACTTTGCAGTCCAATGAATCCTGGTTGGTTTGTGCCTTTTCAGTTTTTATGTGCTCAAACAAAATGGATTTTGTACCTTTTATTTAATTTCAGTCTCATCTACAAAACATTCTCAGAGTACAACATTGAAAGAAGTTCATACTTTCTTGTATTTTAAATGTGTATGAATTAATGTTTTGCACATAGTTACTCTGCTTTATGATTGATTCCAAATGTCACCAATTCATATGCACAGCATACTAAATTTATTATTGTATATTATGAATTGATGCATACTATTTCTAGCTTCTTTATATTATTTCTGCAATTTACGTTTAGCTTACTTGTTTATCCTATTGTCATGATCAGGGCTGAATTATGAGGTCTTATAGCCTTTTCCTGTTTTGGAAGCCATTTTGCCTACTGTTGTTAGAATGGCGTCCCCTGTTTTCAAGGGCACGGTCTCCGGAGTCATGTCCTCAAATGCGCAGATGTGATAAATGGGCGTTTACACTGAACTTTATCCAATCTGTGGATAAATCAATCTAATTCTTTATTAAACTCTCTTTGTGATTTATTTTTGAGTTGTATCTGGTTTTCAACTACTAAATTTTGAGTGTGATTTTTGCCTCTTGTCTGGGTTTTGGTTGCTTCATTTTATTTATTTATTTATTTAACTAAAAAAAATTAGTCATCTGTTTTCCTGCCTCATCGGGACACTTTTTATTTATCATTGTACCATTTTCATAGGTTACTTTGCAAAGTAACCTATGAAATGTTCTACTTAAAATGTCCATAGGTTCTCACCTTCTGCGCAATGTTGTCAACATGTGTTTTGGGCTCAGTATTCCTATACTGAATTATATGAGTTTGGTAAAAAGGATGATTAGATGAAATATCTGTGATTGTGAAGCTAGCACATCGTACTGACACACACAAATTGTACATCCACATTCACCCACTCTGGACCAATTTAAATTTGCTCTTTTGCTTAACACACATTTTAGGAATATTTGAGTAAAACCAAGATGACAAAGGAATAATGTTCAAACTCCATCCAAAGAGTGAACAGACCTGGGACTGGAAGACATGCCACTGTCTGGGATCTGTAAAACAGCATCATTAATTGCTGCAGAATAATGTTACTATTATTTAAAATATATTTATGAATGATTTAAATCCATATTACAATTTGTAATTTTTGTCTAACAGAATATTTAAAATTTGGTCACCAAATAAAACAATATCTGTACTCATAATCTACTATATAGTACATATGTGTTAAGCTAATACAGAATGTACTATAATTGTAAACTGAGCTGTTAGAGAAAGTTCATGAATGGAAATTGAAAATATTCTAAACGTATTCTCACATTTTTACTGTCACATTAGCAGTCTTGTTCATGAAATACTTCACTATCACTGCTTTACTTGCCACCTACGCATTTCATTTCTCTAAACACTGATCTGTCCAACTCTTTTGACAGATCTGACAGCGCTGGAATTCCCAATTTTAGCACTCATCCGAATCTGACACCAATTTCTTTTTGATGAATATAACAAAAGGACAACATAATCTATGATAGTAAACACTCCAATATTTCAGAAAGAATAGTTGCCTCTATAAAATAGCTTTTTAGGAAATACTGTGCTATTGCCTGTGTCCTTTTAATTGTTTTCACACTAAAAAGCACAAATACTCAGATAAAAACATAAGTGTGAAATCATCTTGGGACTGCTAATTATAAAAAAATGTGAGCTGTTAAAACTACTGGTAAAGGCTGCCTGGCCACTGGTTATGTGAAGTTTAAATATTGTTTTAGGAAATCCCAGCATCCTGCCAGTTCTAACCTCAAACTGGCCATCAACTGGGGTTTGGTATCAGTGTGAGTTTGGTAATGTGTTTGTGTGCTTCAGTGTGCCTAATGATGTGTGGTCAACCCATCTTGGGTTGTTTCTTAGTGTGACACTGCATAAATATTAACAACGACCGCCACCAGTACTGTTAGCCAACAGGGTGCTGGTGGAAATTGGGCTACTGTTGGCCGAAGAAGAAGAAGGAGAAGAAGAGGGGAGAGACATGACCAGAGGCAGGAGGAGAGGAGGAAGGTAAAGAGAGTGGAAATGAGGGTAGGAACTTTGAATGTTGGCAGTATGACTGGTAAGGGGAGAGAGTTAGCAGATATGATGGAGAGAAGGAAGGTTGATATATTGTGTGTGCAAGAGACTAAATGTAAGGGGAGTAAGGCCAGCTGGACTGGAGGTGGATTCAAATTGTTCTATCATGGTGTGAATAGGAAGGGAATGGAATAGGGGTTATTCTGAAGGAACAATATGTCAAGAGTGTTTTGGAAGTGAAAAGAGTGTCAGACAGAGTAATGATTTTGAAGCTGGAAATTGGAGGTGTGATGATGAATGTTGTTAGTGCATATGCCCCGCAAGTTGGGTGTGAAATGGATGAGAAAGAAGATTTTTGGACTGAGTTGGATGAAATGATGTAAAACAGTGTACCCAAGGGACAGAGAGTGGTGATTGGAGTGGATTTTAATGGACATGTTGGTGAAGGGAACAGAGGAGACGAGGAGGTGATGGGTAGGTATGTTGTCAAGGAGAGGAATGAAGAAGGTCAGCCGATAGTGGATTTTGCCAAAAGGATGGACATGGCTGTGGTGAATATGTATTTTAAGAAGAGGGAGGAACATAGGGTTACATACAGGAGTGGAGGAAGATATACACAGGTAGATTACATCCTATGCAGAAGAGTCAATCTGAAGGAGATTGAAGACTGCAAAGTGATGGCAGAGGAAAGTGTAGTTAAGCGGCATAAGATGGTGGTCTGTAGGATGACGTTGAAGATCAAGAAGAGGAAGAGAGATGGGCAGAGCCAAGGATCAAATGGTGGAATTTGAAAAAGGAAGACTGCAAGGCTGAGTTTAGGGAGAAGGTGAGACAGGCACTGGGTGGTAGTGAAGAATTACCAGACAGTTGGGAAACTACAGCAGATGTAGTAAATTTGACATCTGGACAGAGGAAGGAGGAAAAGGAAACCTGGTTGTGGAATGGGGAAGTACAGGAGAGTATACAGAGGAAGAGGATGGCAAAGAAGAAGTGAGATAGTCAGAGAGATGCAGAAAGTAGACAACAGTACAAGGAGGTAAGGCGCAAGGTGAAGAGAGAGGTA
The DNA here is from genome assembly GCF_016835505.1 of Polypterus senegalus. Lineage (NCBI taxonomy): Eukaryota > Metazoa > Chordata > Cladistia > Polypteriformes > Polypteridae > Polypterus > Polypterus senegalus. The sequence goes on along the minus strand of NC_053155.1, from coordinate 138,688,090 downwards.
GTGAAGGCTAAAGAAAAGGCTTATCATGAGTTGTATGAGAGGTTGGACACTAAGCAGGTCAAAAAGGGCCTGTACTGATTGGCTAGACAGAGGCAGTGAGCTGGGAAAGATGTGCAGCAGGTTAGGGTGATAAAGGATAAAGATGGAAACATACTCACAAGTGAGGAGAGTGTGTTGAGCAGATGGAAAGAGTACTTTGAGCAGCTGACGAATGAAGAGAGCGAGAGAGAAAAGAGGTTGGATGATGTGGAGATAGTGAATCAGGAAGTGCAACGGATTAGCAAGGAGGAAGTAAGGACAGCTATGAAGAGTATGAAGAATGGAAAAGCCGTTGGTCCAGATGACATACCTCTGGAAGCATGGAGGTGTTTAGGAGAGATGGCAGTGGAGTTATAACCAGATTGTTTAATGGAATCTTAGAAAGTGAGAGGATGCCTGAGGAGTGGAGAAGAAGTGTACTGGTGCCGATATTTAAGAATAAGGGGGATGTGCAAGCCTGTAATAACTACAGGATAAAATTGATGAGCCACAGCATGAAGTTGTGGGAAAGAGTAGTGGAAGCTAGGTTAAGAAGAGAGGTGATGATTAGTGAGCAGCAGTATGGTTTCATGCCAAGAAAGGGTACCACAGATGTGATGTTTGCTCTGAGGATGTTAATGGAGAAGTATAGAGAAGGCCAGAAGGAGTTGCATTGCATCTTTGTGGACCTGGAGAAAGCATATGACAGGGTGCCTCAAAAGGAGCTGTGGTATTTTATGAAGAAGTTGGGAGTGGCAGAGAAGTACGTAAGAGTTGTACAGGATATGTACGAGGGAAGTGTGACAGTGGTGAGGTCTGCGGTAAGAGTGACCGATGCATTCATTGTGGTGGTGGGATTACATCAGGGATCGGCTCTGAGCCCTTTCTTATTTGCAATGGTGATGGACAGGTTGACAGATGAGATTAGACAGGAGTCCCCGTGGACTATGATATTTGCTGATGACATTGTGACCTGTAGCAATAGTAGGGAGCAGTTTGAGGAGACCCTGGAAAGGTGGATATATGCTCTAGAGTGAGGGATGCCTCATGCCTGGACAAACTGGTGAGGAAGGCAGGCTCTATTGTAGGCACGGAGCTGGACAGTTTTACATCTGTGGCAGAGTGACAGGCGCTGAGCAGGCTCCTATCAATCATAGAGAATTCACTGCATCCACTGAACAGTATCATCTCCAGACAGAGGAGCAGCTTCAGTGACAGACTGCTGTCATTGTCCTGCTCCACTGACAGACTGAGGAGGTCGTTCCCTATCCCCAAACACTATGCAACACTTTAATTCCACCCGGGGGGGTAAACGTTAACATTATACAATGTTATTGACTGTTATACCTGCCTTGCGCTTTCCACCTTGCATTTTTTTTAACTTGCACTGCATTTTTATTTAATTAATATTGTTTTTATCAGTATGCTGCTGCTGGAGTATGTGAATTTCCCCTTGGGGATTAATAAAGTATCTATCTACCTAGAGAGGAGAGGAATGAAGGTCAGTAGGAAAAAGACAGAATACATGTGTGTAAATGAGAGGGAGGTCAGTGGAATGGTGAGGATGTAAGGAATAGAGTTGGCGAAGGTGGATGAGTTTAAATACTTGGGATCAACAGTACAGAGTAATGGGGGATTGTGGAAGAGAGGTGAAATAGAGAGTGCAGGCAGGGTGGAATCGTTAGAGAAGAGTGTCAGGAGTAATTTGTGACAGATGGGTATCAGCAAGAGTGAAAGGGAAGGTCTACAGGACAGTAGTGAGACCAGCTATGTGATATGGGTTGGAGACGGTGGCACTGACCAGAAAGCAGGAGACACAGCTGGAGGTAGCAGAATTAAAGATGCTAAGATTTGCATTGGGTATGATGAGGATGGATAGGATTAGAAATGACTACATTAGAGGGTCGGCTCAGGTTGGACGGTTGGGAGACAAAGTCAGAGAGGTGAGATTGCATTGGTTTGAACATGTGCAGGCGAGAGATGCTAAGTATATTGGGAGAGGAATGCTAAGGATAGAGCTGCCAGGGAAGAGGAAAAGAGTAAGGCCTAAGAGAGGGTTTATGGATGTGGTGAGAGAGGACATGCAGGTGATGGGTGTAGCAGAACAAGATGTAGAGGACAGAAAGACCCCTAATGGGAGCAGCCGAAAGAATAAGAAGATCCCTGAACTCAATAAGCAGGACGGAAAATGAATTGATAAATGGATTAACAATTTCTGACTGGTCTGGTTTTTATAGTATCTTCATAATTCAATTTTCCAAAAAGATCTTTTGTTAATCTGGAACATTTTTTATATATAGTGGGATTAATAATAAAAAACAAATTTAACTCCACTGCAAATCTTTCTAATATTATAATTGTATGTACCAAGATTTTGTTGATATTTTTTGCAACAGATGTGATGAACAGCAGAGCTGGGCTGACATCCCGGGTCAGGACAAACCCCAAGAGTATATGCTTCCCCGACAAAGTGGATGGCAGCATTCTTGGCCCAGTATGCCCATTCATGTATCTGCAGAGCATTTTGGGCATTTCAGTCCTGTAGGGCAGCCCTGCTGGGTTCTGTGGCTATTAACAGGGGTGACTGCTGGGGAGGACTGTCCCTACTTTCAGGGACTTCTGCCTGACCCAGGAGTGCCTTCTCCTTGCCACCAGAAATACTCCTGTGCCCCACATTAAAGGAGCCACCTCTGTCCACTTGGTAGTTGGGAGGAGGTGGATGAGACTGCATGTGAGGTATTGAAGGATAAACTTATTGCTTGTTGTGCCGTCTAGAAAGAAGGAAACTGAAACACAGTGGATGTATTGTGTGAAATAAGTGCCTTGTATTTGAACCCAGTACTGTGTTGTATAGTTGAGTCTGGGGGTTTGGGGTGGTGCAACACCCCCTACAGTTCACACAGTATATATTTATATACAGTCAGTCAGTCATTTTCTAACCTGCTTAGTCCTGAACAAGGTTGCAGGGGTCTGCTGGAGCCTATCCTAGCTAGTATAGGACTCAAGGAAGGCACAAACCTAGGACAGGGCACCAGTCCATTGCAGGGCAGACACACACACATACACAAAAATCACCACAATCACACACTAGAGCCTATTTAGGATCATTAGTTCACCAAAACCTGAATGTCTTTGGACTGTAGGAGGAAACTGGAGCACCTGGAGGAAACCCTTGCTATTATATACAATACTATGCAAAAGTGTTAGGCAGTGTAGATAGTTCACAAAAATATTTGTCTTATACAGTTATTATCTTGTATATTTTCTTCTGGAGAATTTGTGTGTCAATAGAAAAAGCATATTTTAGAGTTCCATACATTGCTTTTGCAAAAAGGGAAGCAATTCAGTACAATATTTGAATATTTATTGCACTTTCTAGAAAGTGTATTAATAAAAACTATTCATGGGATTACTTTTGAAAGCATTCCCTATAGCATTTTTACATAGGTGCCTAAGATTTTTGCACAGGACTATGCATGTTATGTATTGCTGTTTTCAAACAGCCTATATATAGCAGGGCATACATTTTCATTTTCCTCACTATTTTGCTTAGTGCTGTTTATGTTTGTCGATTCAGTACAATGATTTAGTTTTGTTGTCATTCAATATCCCTTTTTAATAAGAACTTAAAATATAAAGCTTGACAGGTAGGGTGGCTGGAGTCCCATTTAATTTTTGATTTGATATACTTTATTAATCTCCGAGGGGAAATTGTCTTTTCATATGACCTATGGAGGTCAGAGCACAGGACCATCCATTGTACAGGCCCTGGGAGCAATTTTCAGGTTAAGGGCCTTGCTCAAGTGCCCAACAGAGCAGAATCCCTTCCGGCAAATAATTGGAATATAACAAAATGTCCCGTTTTGCCTCTTTTTGATTTAATGTAAGTCTATATATTTGGTTGACCATCCAGACCATTAGACATGCTTGGTTAGCTAAAAGACCTCAGGTACTTTTTTAAAGTAGCCCATCTTTGTGTAAAGAGATGCTTCTTGGTTTTAGTATTAAAAGTGCATTCCCTTGATTTTCACTGATACAATACAATACAATTTATTTTTGTATAGCCCAAAATCACACAAGAAGTGCCACAATGGGCTTTAACAGGCCCTGCCTCTTGACAGCCCCCCAGCCTTGACTCTCTAAGAAGACAAGAAACAACTCCCAAAAAACCCCAGTAGGGAAAAAATGGAAGAAACCTCAGGAAAGGCAGTTCAAAGAGAGACCCCTTTCCAGGTAGGTTGGGCATGCAGTGGGTGTCAAAAAGAAGGGGGTCAATACAATACATTACAATGCACAGAACAGAACAAATCCTCAATACAGTATAAAAATGAAAATTTTAGAAGTACGTAGCAGAATTTAACAATGAATGACATCACATAATATAATTTGGATTTGTTTGTAGTCCTGGATGTGCTTGATTATGTAATTATCTATTTAATTGAACAAAATCCACTGCATTAAATTTTATCATGTTTTTGAATATTTTAAGAGCTAGATTAGGTCCCCATACAGCCTTCTCTGCTCTTGTCCAAAGAGGTTAAATGCTTTTAGCGTGTCAGATTAGGACATGCCATTTACTCCCAGGACATACTTGGTTGCTGTACTCTACATAGAGAATCTTTTAATGCTGCTGTGTCTTTTTTGCAGCAGCGTGACAAGAGCTACACATTATGCACAAGACTCTAGAAGCAATGTCATTAGTCTGTTATACAGTCCAATAATAATAGTCCCTGAATTGCATTCAACAGATTTTACAATAAAATGTAACACTTTATTTGCCATTTTTACTTTCTCTGCACATTTTCTAGATGATGGGATTGATATATCAATAGAAACAAGTAAACAATTTTCAGAGGTTTCTCATTTTGTGTTTATAATTTTTGTTAGCTTTGCCTACATGTAACACTTCCAACATTTCCATGTTATACTGTACTGTCCAGTTCTGAAGACTGTCCATTTTTTTTCTTTTTTTTTAAAAACTAATTTGCTACCTCCTCAGTCATTACTGCACCTCCAATGTTAGTGCCATCTGACAATCTCACAAGTTTACTATCCATCCATCCATTTTCTAACCCGCTGAATCCGAATACAGGGTCACGGGGGTCTTCTGGAGCCAATCCCAGCCAACACAGGGCACAAGGCAGGAACCAAACCTGGGCAGGGTGCCAACCCACTGCAGGACACACACAAACACACCACGCACACACTAGGGCCAATTTTAGAATCGCCAATCCACCTAACCTGCATGTCTTTGGATTGTGGGAGGAAACCCACGCAGACACGGGGAGAACATGCAAACTCCACGCAGGGAGGATCCGGGAAGCGAACCCAGGTCTCCTAACTGCGAGGCAGCAGCGCTACCACTGCGCCACTGTGCCGCCCCACAAGTTTACTAACTACGTAAAAATCAATGTCATTAATGTACATTGCAAAAAGTAACTGTCCAAACGCAAAACACTGAGGGGGTCCTCATATGATGTCACCCTATTTGGAGCATTCTTCACATCTGTACTCTTTGTCTGTAGCAAGTTACCCAATTTGTAATCTGTTTTTAAAGAATTTTCCATCCATCAGATTCTCCCATCAGACGTAACAAATTGTTAATAAAATTTTTCAGGTAACATCTTTCATTTCTTTTCACACTACTAGTAAAATTCAACCAAGGCCTTGGGTTTTATTACCGACCTTCAGTGTAAAACAAGCACATTTGATTCCTCTTATTTTAAAATCGGTAAATGCAGACCTTGCTTTCACGTGTGCTTGAGGTTTTCTGTTCTATTTACTTTTTCTTTTACCATGCATGGATAAAATATTTATTTAGTTCTTTTGATAATTTACTTTTCATTTTTTTCATTAGTGCACTTGTAAGGCTTCTTAAATTCTCATGTTTGTACTTTTTTTACTAGTGTTGTATAGGAAAGACTGTATGCTATTTGTTTTGGCATTCTTTTTCCCTTTCTTTTGAATGTTTTTTACCCTTGCTGTAGTCTCTGGTATTACTCTAGATCTGAATTTTTGTTGTTTTTTTTTCAATTGTCTTGTAAAGTGATCTTTTAGCCAAATTTTAAAAATAATTTTAATAGTAGTTTTGCTTGTTTAGTCCACTTATGTATATTTAGTTATGTAACTTTTCCTTTGTTGGGTTCATTTTATGCTTTCAAAACAATTTCCTTTCATATACCAAACTTTTTTTTTCTATGCATTTGAGCATATTTTTATTAATCTTTTAATACACGTCCATGATTTGCTGTTTCTTGAATATCTTTTAAACTTTGAACATCTAATGTATTTCATTGACGTGTCTCTTATAGCTACAGTATATTCAAGCCTATCTGCTCTTTTGGATGATAAACTGTAATGTTAAGTAGCCTTTATTTATTTTTATTTTTATTTACTATCACTACTAAAGTCCATTTCCTTGATATATTTTCTTTACTAAGGATTTCTTAACATTTTGAAGGTTTTTATCAGTTCTTTACTTTGTAGAGCAATTTACTTGGCTTATTCAGGTTTACCATGACAGAAACAATACAGCAGTGTAAAATTTATAACAAAATTGTAAAACTTTTGTATTTTTCTCTATTGTCATTTTAGCAGGGATTCCCTCTTCTGCCTGGTATGAAGAATGTCCCAAAGTGATAAATTCTGACATAGAAACATGAGGACAACCAACACCATCTTGTCCATTGTACTTTTATTAACATGAAAAAGCTTAAATATTCAGGACATTAAAATAAATATGAGAGCAAAATCTTAAAAACCAAATGAATAAATTAATAATACTTGCATAACACACAGCACTTTCTACATTCCTATAACTATGCAATGGAAGATATACCCAGTATGTAATTTCTGCATTACTACAATAATGGAAATAACACCATGGTTAAAAAGGTAGGAATCCAGTTATAAGCAGAAGTTGATGGCAATGAAATATGTCATCCATTGGGAACCTCCAAGACTGAATCACTATGGTGCATTTTTCAGGAAATATTCTCTAATCTTTTGTAGCAGCAGGACTGCTGGTGGATCTGTGAATAATACTCTACCATAGAACTAATACAAGACAGCAAATGGAATCTGTCTGTCTGTCCCACAAATACTCCTGGATTTTAGGCATTACCTGGGTGATATAAGTTATGATGCCACTGAAAATGCTAAATGGTATATATGAAACAACATAAGTTACTGTCCAGTTACTTTCTAAGCTTTGGCAGGGGGAATGGGAGGGCTGTTAGGAGAGGTTTCTGATTGTAAGGGGCAGGCACATTTCCTAGGGGATACGTGACAGAAGTAGGGCAGAAGTATGGGGTCAAGTGTATTAGGAGTGAGGAGAATAAAGATGACAGTGGTGTCAAGTGAAGTGGACAGATACATAAAGTAGCTAAGATAATAAAGCGACAGAATTTTGATAAGTGTTTAAGGTTTTGGAGGTGTGGAGTGGAGCTAATAATAGTACTCCATATGTACGTGAGGAGGTAAACTTAGCATTAAACTTGAAGAGGCCCCAACTGCTGTGAATCCTCCTTTCCTTACTTACATGGATTGGTACAATATTACATACATTCAATAGTCATGGCAGATTATTGACTGAACATTGTGCTGATCCTCATAAACTACAACATTTTACGTTATGTTGTCTAACCATTTATCAATTTATTTTCTATCTTGATTATCCAGTGCTGTGCAGACAATTATAATAAGTATTTTTCATTAGTTAAGAAAAGACTACCATAACCAAATGACAAGTTATGTCTTTGGCTACTGATAGAAGAAACTAAAAAAGAAAACCGGTAGATGCAGAAAATTTTTAGTCATTAATAAGGAAACCTCTTCTGAAAATAGCATGAAATGCTGGAAGCACAAAAACCAATAGAGAATAGTAACGGTATGCCTCATATGTGACATCTTCCAAATGTGTTTATCTTATAGGCAGGAGATAAAATAAAGATGTGATATACCCAATTAAACAGATGTAAATGTTCTTAAACCATAAGGACCATTGTTAGTGCACTTTAATAGGAAAAAAAATTAATGAATATTAAAGAAACATTAAGGGGCATGAACAAAGCAGATTAAAAAAAAATCAGTTGCAAATGTTCATATATACAGTATATAAAAATATTTTTCTCCAAGAAGATCTTCTAAGGTTAAGTTAAAAAAATTCTGCTGCACTGATTACATTATAAACTTTCAGAATATTAAAAACTGACATTTTATGCTTTGTAATCAGAAAGGCAAGGACAGATTATTTCACATAATGAGCTATCTCGGTTTGGTATAGTTATTATTGCTGTAAAGTTAATGGAATTTTATTTCCCTTTTTGCATTTCCTTACCTTTTACATTCCCATGCATATTAGTTATGTGAATATGATGAGGTATGCTTTTAGGAGGAAATTGGGAACCTGCATTGTAAACAATACATTTGATAAACAGGAAAATATTCCAGGGAATGGACATGATGAGATTTTTTGTTTTGTTCTTTGTTTGCACTATTATGCAGTTCCCAGTTTTGCTTGAACACACATCAGAGGTTTCATATCCCAGTGTACCTTATTATCTTCAACTTATAGTTCATACTTCTATGATTTGTGTATACTAATTTGTTGTATCAGCATTTCAAGGTTTGGCTATTTACACAGTGCATCATTCTTATTAAATACAGTAAAGAAACTGACTTTAATCTTAAAGAAACTGTTCCTGAAGTGGTATAATTTTAATGATGTAGAATTTATTTCAAAAGTTTAAGACTTGTTCAAGAATTTCTTTTTATTCCAGAAAATATTTATGCTAATTGTGGTTCTCTTTAATAACTATAATCTTTCACGAAGGCTACAAAACAATAAGCATTACCTTTTTGCCCATGCAAATTTGTAGGCTGATCAGGAATGCATATTTAATTAACACTCTTTAGATTGGGGCTTTTATTACAAAGCCAATACTAGTAGAAGAAAGAACAAATTGCTATATATTGACTTATCCAAAAATTAGGACTATATAGCGCTAACTACATTTGATTACAATTAATCCAAAAATATAATCGGTCTTTTTTTATTTAGTACTTTACCAGTTTGTGATATTATAAGGTCATTTACAAAGCAAAACGAAACTAAAACAAGGCACAACAAAGTAAATTACAAAAAAAACTTAAACATAAGATATATTGAAACCCTAAATACAACCTACAAATATCTTGATATCAAATATGAATAAAAGGCACAATAAACCGAATGTACCCAAATCACTCCCAAATACTTTTAATCACTGAGTTTGCTGCAACTCAGAAGTATTGATGCTGCCACATAAGGAATAAACTGTATCCCTTTTTATATACTATATACAGACTAATTCAGGATTTTTCTGGTTGTTCATCTGTTATGAGAAATATGTTGTGAGATTTTACAGGTGAAGAAGAGATAACTTTCAGCGTAAAGCAGATATACTCACAAATCATAGCAACATGTTTCATGTTGCATGTTTATTAATAACTAGACATTAAGCCCGTTACAATAATGGGCGCTAGAACAGTATTGCATAAACATTATTAGGAACAGTCTATATTAAATGGCAAGGGACCTTGACCTCATTCTGTTTGTTGTCTTAATTTTTTGTTAAAAATATTTTTGCAAGAAGCCTAAAGTAAAATAATCTATACTAATAAAAGGCAAAGCCCTCACTGACTCACTCACTCACTGACTCATCACTAATTCTCCAACTTCCCGTGTAGGTAGAAGGCTGAAATTTGGCAGGCTCATTCCTTACAGCTTCCTTACAAAAGTTGGGCAGGTTTCATTTCAAAATTCTATGCGTAATGGTCATAACTGGAAGCTATTTTTCTCCATTTACTGTAATGGAGTTGAGCTCGAAAGCAGTGGGGGGCGATGTTTCGTGTGACATCATCACGCCTCCCACGTAATCACGTGAACTGACTGTCAACGCAGTACGTAGAAAACAAGGAACACTCCAAAAAGCGCTGAAGAAAACATGCATTATATAATTGAGAAGGCAGCAAAACAATAAGAAGCGAGCGAGTGACATATACAACCATATTCATGAGTGCTGCTACTTCGGAAACAAAGCACGGTGTAAACCTAAAGTTTAAATTAAGCTCATAGACAGGCTGCCACTGGCGTTTGTCATGCCCATGGGTAATGCGGGATACAAGTTTAATGAGAGGATGCAGGATATAAACGAGAGTTTTGATCACTTTGTAACTAAGTTAAAATTGCAGGTGAAGGGCTGTGCTTATGCAAATTCCGAGAGACTGTGTTTGTGGGGGATTGACAGTTAAGGCGGGTGGAGTAGTCACGTCATCATCTCCCCTCCCATTCACCTCATTTCGCTCTGAGCTGAGCTCCGCAGCTAACGCAGTGTTACGGAAGCGACTTTGTGACGCTGCCACCAAATACTCACAGAAAAATCCACAAGTTAATACACACGCTGTCTCTAGAGTTTCTCCATACTCTGAATTCTCCAGGCACTACCTACAAAATTATACATTGACAATCGTGTTACGTTATTTTAAAATGTTTCCTTTTCTTAGCACAAGCACAGCTGAGAAGCTTTGATGCATGTGCTCCATAACGCGTTAAAAATCACGCATTTAATCACACTTTGCATTCCAAGCAAAGGGGAACTTCTGTCAATGCATGATTTCCTGGTACACCGATTAAATTGATCAGCGCTTCCCGATTCATTTTACCCTCGCACCCCCTTGGTTTGAGAAGAAGTATGAAAAAATATGAGGTTAACACAGAAAAACAGATCACCAATTGAAACTTTATGAATAAATGATACTTTATTCGCCATCAATAATTGTTTTGGTAAAGCCATACTCAGTGTAATCCTCCTTCCATTTTATAATTTTTCCGCCACTAGACATGGTTAAATGAACGGTAAAAAAGTAAGAGCGAAGCGAGGGTGACTTATTCAGGCAGGCAGGCGACAGCTCAATAGCTCGAATTTGGATATAAGTAGGTTCTATTTAGTCGCCAGAAATATCTTTGGTAGGAATGGAAGTTGAATTTAGTCTTTAAATTTCTATGGTGAAGAAAAATTGATGACTAAATTTAACTATATAAAGTCAAAACTTGTATATATAAAGTCATTCCCGAATATATAAAGTCAAAACTTGATTATATGAAGTCACTGTCGGAATAAATAAAGTCATAACTTGAATATATAAAGTCAGCATCAGTATATATAAAGTCAAAACTTGTTTCTGAATATATAAAGTCAAAACTTGAATATATAAAGTCATTCCCAAATACAGGTATATAAAGTCAAAACCCTGAGTATATAAAGATGGCGTTGGAATATTTAAAGTTAAAACTTGAATATATAAAGTCAGCGTCGGAATATATAAAGTAAGCGCTGGAATATATAAAGTCAAAACTTGAATATATAATGTCAATGTCGGAATATACAAAGTCAGTGCTGGAATATCCATCCATTTCCCAACCCGTTGAATTCGACCACAGGGTCACGGGGGTCTGCTGGAGCCAATCCCAGCCAACACTGGGCACAAGGCAGGAACCAATCCTGGGCAGGGCACATGCATCATTTTCAAAACATTAACCGAACAGTGTTTTTTTAATTTATTTTTCTGAATTTGTTTTTGTTAACTCAGTTCAGTTCAGTGTCGTTTCAATCAATATATTTTGACTTTTGACTTGGACTTATTCAGGAATGAGTTTATATACTCAGATGTTGACTTTATATAATCAGGAATGACTTTATAAATTCCGACGCTGACTTTATATATTCAGGTTTTTGACTTTATATATTCCAGCACTGACTTTATATATTCCGACGCTGACTTTATATATTCAAGTTTTGACTTTATATATTCGGGAAAGACTTTATATATTCAAGTTTTGACTTTATATATTCTGACTTCGACTTTATATATTCAGAAAATCAATGTATTTCCCTGTTTGGCACCCCATAGTATATGTGTGTGTGTATATATGTACACATGTATGTATGTATATATATATATATATATATATGCCAGTCATGTGACAAAACAATTACATTGTCAATCATGTTACGCTATTATTAAAATGTTTCCTTTTCTTTTACTTCCACTGTATTTTATATGTATATATATATATATATATATATATATATATATATATATATATATATATATATATATATATATATATACATACATATGACAACAACACTCATATCAATGACAAAACAATTACATTAACAATCATGTTATGTTATTTTTAAAATTTTTCCTTTTCTTTTTCATAACTTCTTTAACACACTACTTGTCTGCTGTGAAGTGCGGGTATTCTGCTAGTATTAAAAATAAAATAGAAACGTATATGACAATACAGTAAGTATAATTAATATTGCCTTAGTGTAAAACTTTATAACAATCTGTAATACACAATATCTGAAGAAGATATTTAGGAAAATGTTTTTATTTTTTAACCTCAGGAAATTTTTCAATAAAATTTCATTATAGACAACAATTTGTAAACACCCTTGTTCAGGACCATCTACAACGTTGACAACAACATCTGTAAAACTTCTAACTCTTGATAATGCAACATATAACTGACCGTGGCTGAATACTGGTTCTGGCAAGTAAATGGCAACTTTTTCTAAGGTTTGCCCTTGAGCTTTATTAATTGTTATGGCAAAGGCTAATGCAACTGGAAATTGTCGCCTTCTTATGGTAAAGGGTAAATCAGTAGAGGATAGAGCCAAATCAATACAGGGAATATTCTGACGCTCGTTTTCTTTTTTACAATCAATCTATTTGCTTGTATTTTTCTTTTTCTTTCAGCCTTTCTTTTGTTGATGTTTACTTGTTGAGCTGACTGTTCTTCCAGGAGATGTTGCTTATATACGATTTGAGTGTCTGTGTCTTTTGTCCTACTTGACGTGTCCTTTTTTTTGGGTGGCATGTTGTTAGTAGATAGTTAGTTAGTAAACATGCACGGGGCAGTATGTTTGGCGTCTCCCCAGCAATGGATTTTATGTGCACGGCCGCGACTACCCAATCAACACTCTCCCCAGCAATGATGTCCTTTATTTGCTTATCATGCGCGACTGTGGCTACGCCATTCACTGTGTGCTCAGCTTCCAGTGTGTGTGCGTCCACGATGCCGGTCGTGCGTGTCGCACCGAGCCTCGTGCATGTGCACTTCACCAAAAGACACACACACATGGACACCTGGACGCACACAGGAGTTTTATTAAAGAGGATTAGTATTTCACTGTATTCTGTACATGTGACAATAATGATTTTATTAACCCTACTTTAGATTTTAAGACATGTGAATTTATGATGAATGCATTGTTACACATGTGGGTCATAAGGTTTCACTTTCCGGGCTCATCCATGTTAAGCAATACCAACCTAGGAAGAAAAAGGGGGCTGTTGCTAACAGTGCTGTCTATTTCTGTTACCACAGCACTGAGAAGATGTCCAGTGAGGGAAACAGACTCTGTCCTTTCCAGACAGTGAACTATAAATTTGAGGTTTTCTTAGATGGCCACGTCTCATTTGGATGAAAGCTCAATGAAGAGCGGAGCTTTACACCAGATCTGACCTACAGAATAAAAGGTATTTCAGTCCAATTTTTTTGTTGTTTGCTCCAATGAGTGCTATTTCTGTTGCACTCAATTCCTTTATTAAATGGGAAACTCAGTTGGCACCCCAACATTTATTTTTATGTCATACCTTACATGACCGCAGCATGCATGGTAAATGAAATGTAATTTACATTGCACGCCCGCTAAAATTAAGGAGATATCCCAAGTCTACTACATATTAATTTCTCCTATCTGACTCATACAACTCTTACAAATTGCTCCCTCCAGTCCTGCAAATTATCCCGATTTGTCCTGAAATTACATCCCACTCCAAACTTTTATTGTTGACAAGAGAATGATGCAATTACATAGTTGTTTTTTTATTCCATAGCGGTTCATACATGTGACTGTACTGCAGAACTTAATTTTGTCACAGATTACAACTGCAGCCAAATATATCCCTGGTTTTCAAGAAGCTATATGCCATATTGTTTTTCTTGCAAGCAGTTAAGTTGCCTCATCACCATAGTGCAGTTGTTTTCAACCACTGTGCCGTGTGCTGTGAGAACTTCCCAGATGTGCTATGAAAATAATAGTTTAGCTTACCTGGGGGTCTGAACCTGAGAGAGACAAGCTCCGCAGATGGTCAAGACCTGTCTATTAGGGGTGGACTACCTGGGTGTGTGGTTGCCAGCCAGCCTCGCAGGGCTGGTAGACAGTGGACATATGATTTTCTTGAAGAAACCAGAGAAGGGTGGGCAAAGGAATGAACCAGCTGGGAGATGCCACCAAGGTGCTCACTACGTGCCTGTAAATGGTGTTCTCGGAGCTGCTTTTTTTGCCGGCTCCTCTAGTAGTCATTTCCCTTCGAACATTTGAGCATGAGTATGGATAATAAAAGGGCAATGTCCCTTGGTTTACTAAAATGTAGCCACAGAAAAATGTTGAGAAACAATGCCATAGCAGTAAGTTATGAAACAGACTCCCGCATTTCAAATCAAATCATCTCTCATTATATGGATGACACACATGTCATCACTGTCACTTATTCAATATGATTCTGTGATTAATGGTTAGTGTCAAGCATTTGTTAATTTGTGTTGGAAAGTTGACACACAAGGCATTATTACTACCAGACGGATGAAATATTATATTAAAATGTTATAGTCATATATATATTCAATATTTATTTTTAAAAGTAATTACAATTAATTTTCCATAAATATGTAGATTAGTATACATCATGTACTAGTATTATTTTGTATTTTATTAGCACAAGCTTATGGTAGGACGTTCCATAAGCTTTGAACAGAGAAGCATCACTTTTGGCTTTATAAGCTGGACCAGTTCTCAGCTTCCACACAAAAGGTAACCAGCTTTGAGAAGCATCTCCTTGCTGTATATATCAATGTCTTTGAAAATGGGGTAAACAATTTTATAAAAGATAGTGGTATTTCTGCAATAAGGGACAGTAAAAAAGAGCCCCACCTGATGTGCAAACTAAGTGGAAACTTTTGGAATCAATCATAATGCCTACTCAATTTGTTTGCCAGGTTATTAATGATTATTTTTATTTGTCTCCCTCTTAGTTACTCAGTTGCATAATTTATAAATATGTATTTTATTCTTTGTGCCTGTTGGGCATGATATTTGGCAGCTGGTCCTTTTCATAAATATATAAAAAATGTTTTTTTTCTGCTGAGTTCTTTTATTGCTTAGAAAAATTTATACTCTAGAGGTTTCATTTAGGGGACTCAAAGGGGACTGGCTCCTAATAACTCAGGGGTGAGTCAGAAAGGGTCTTATATAAGACTCTGTGTGTGGTAATAAAAGACTTAAGGAACCATAAAGAGTTTGTGCCAGTACACTCACCACACATTAGCTATTAGGTGGTGATATGTTGAGTGAGATACCTAAATAGAGACAGGGTGTTAGAATGACTAGGCCATGGAGGACAATTTAGCCTGGACATTGGGTAACACCCTGCTCTTTACCAAGGATGCCCAGGGATCTTTTATGACCACAGGGAACCAGAACCTTGGTTTTATGTCTAATCCGAAGGATGGTGCCACTTTTACAACACAGTGTTCCTGTCACTGCCCTAGAATCCACATTGAGACCACAGAGTAAGCACCTCCAGCTGGCTTCACCAACACCTCTTTCAGCAGCAACCCAAGCTTTTTATAAATGGTCTCCCATCCACGTTCTGGCTGGACTTGAACACGCTTAACTTCACATGGATGACCTCGTCTGAAGTGCATGAATTCAAAACTATACAGAAACTGTCAGTTTTTGTTTTTAATTAACCCAATGCATTTTGGCTTTACTTCTATTTCAGTGGTTTGTTTTCTTTGTTGATGTGTTTTGTACATTGTGTTTTCAGCATTTATTAGTTTCAGTCCTCTCAGGCCTTCTATATGTTTGCATGTTTTTAATTTAATTCCTATTTTTATCTGCTTTAGAGTGTTACCTTTTTTGTGAGCTCTCGAGAATCTAGTCTGTTCTCAGTAGTTACTCAGGTCTGATTTCATAGGGTGAAGTGAGTAAAGCAATTTCATAGGAGCTCCCAAAAAGGCACTAGACTAGTTTCTATTTCAGTTTTAACAACTGTTCACTATGTCCTGATTTGTGATTAAGCCTCTATACCAATATCAAGAATGTTAAATGATTTCATTCAAATTCCACTATCCATTAGTTTTTTGTGAAGCATTTGCTGGAAAATATTTATTGACCCACTAGCAGTCCAAAAAGTTGCCACTAGCCTGCAATGACTGCAGAAAAAGAATCATTCACAAATAGTTATTGAAACACACATTAGTAGCACTTGAAAGTGGAATAACATTCTTCAGGCATCAGTTAAACCAGTGTTTCTTAATTTTTTTGAGACTGCAGAGACCTACACAAACAATTTTGATCCACAAAACCTGTATGAAAATGTAAAATTATTTTTGCTCTTAGATCATTACCAAACCTTTTAAAAATGTGACTTCACAAAACACAGTAAGCATCTGCATGTAATAATAAAAAAAACTGAACTTGTGTTATTTACTCATATTGGTAATAATTAAACACAAAAATCACAGTAATATTAATACAATCAGTTTATGTAATGTGCATAACTTGATGCACGGTGACAAATGCAACACTGGATGCATTAAAAGAACAGAAATATTTAGTAACTATACTGCTCAAAAGAATTAAAGGAACACTTTTTAATCAGAGTATAGCATAAAGTCAATGAAACTTATGGGACATTAATCTGGTCAGTTAAGTAGCAGAGGGGGTTGTTAATCAGTTTCAGCTGCTGTGGTGTTAATGAAATTAACAACAGATGCACTAGAGGGGCAACAATGAGATGACACCCAAAACAGGAATGGTTTAACAGATGGAGGCCACTGACATTTTTCCCTCCTCATCTTTTCTGACTGTTTCTTCACTAGTTTTGTATTTGGCTACAGTCAGTGTCACTACTGGTAGCATGAGGCGATACCTGGACTCTACAGAGATTGCACAGGTAGTCCAACTTCTCCAGGATGGCACATCAATACGTGTCATTGCCAGAAGGTTTGCTGTGTCTCCCTGCACAGTCTCAAGGGCGTGGAGGAGATTCTAGGAGACAAGCAGTTACTCTAGGAGAGCTGGGGAGGGCCATAGAAGGTCCATAACCCATCAGCAGGACCAGTATCTGCTCCTTTGGGCAAGGAGGAACAGGATGAGCACTGCCAGAGCCCTACAAAATGACCTCCAGCAGGCCACTGGTGTGAATGTCTCTGACGAAACAACCAGAAAGACTTCATGAGAGTGGCCCAAGGGCCCCATGTCCTCTAATGGGCCCTGAGCTCACTGCCCAGCAGCATGCAGCTCGATTGGCATTCGCCATAGAATACCAGAATTGGCAGATGCACCACTGGTGCCCTGTGCTTTTTACAGATGAGAGCAGGTTCACCCTGAGCACGCGACAGAAGTGAAAGGGTCTGGAGAAGCCATGGAAAACATTATGCTGCCTGTAACATCATTCAGCATGAGCAGTTTGGTGGTGGGTTAATGATTGTCTGGGGAGGCATATCCATGGAGGGTCACACAGACCGCTACAGGCTTGACAAAGGCACCTTGGCTGCCATTAGGTATCAGGATGAAATCCTTGGACCCATTGTCAGACCCTATGCTGGTACAGTGGCTCCTGGTGCACGACAATTCCTGGCCTCATGTGGTGAGAGTATGCAGGCAGTTCCTGGAGGATGAAGGAATTGATACCATTGACTGGCCACCACACTTTCCTGACCTAAATCCAATAGAACACCCATGGGACATTCTGTTTTGGTCTATCCAATGCCACCAGGTTGCACCTCAGACTGTCCCGGAGCTCAGTGATGCCCTGGTCCAGATCTGGGAGGAGATCCCCCACAACACCATCTGTCATCTCATTAGAAGCATGCACCGATGTTGTCAGGCATGTATACAAGAACACAGGGGCCATACAAAGTGCTGCGTACAATTTTGAGTTGCTGCAATTAAATTTTGGCAAAATGGACTAGCCTGTCACATAATTTTTTCACTCTGATTTTTAGGGCATCTTTGAATTCAGGGCTCTGTAGGTTGATCATTTTCATTTCCATCAAACGATGTGGCATCCTTTCGTTCCTAACACATTACCCAGTCTATATCAGTATAGATATCCAGGAGGATTTCTTTTTCCCATTGAGATCTGATGTGTTTTCAAAGTGTTCCTTTAATTTTTTGAGCAGTTTATATAACCTTTGCTTTCTGATTTGGGTGAGCTCAGATCACTGTGAAATGAGATGTAATGAGTGTTGCATCAAATTCAGGCTTTTCGTTGATTGCTGTTAATTTTTCCAATAGTTAGAGCTGATACAAGGCATTATGACTGCTCACGAAACATAAGTTTTCACGGAACTGGAACACAGTTTAAGAAACAATAAGTTGAACAATGGGATTAAAATGTAGATGCAAAGGGCTAGGTGATACACTGTAACACTGTTAACATGAAGACACCAAATGCACTTACCTAATAGACGTTTAGAACATAAATCAAAATGCATTACATGATAAGCCTGGAAGTCCACTCTTCTATTTGTCAAACGTGTTACAAACCTCCAAAAGAACTAATTAAATAAATGAACCAGAAAATGGCATTGCCAGAGGAGAATAAATGAAAGGTTGAAAGTTAAACAGGGAAGGGTCAAAATCAGGAAGTCGGAAGAAAATCTGCCTTTGAAGTTCAAAATGACAGTGTGAACAAAAATAACTAAATGATATATCAAAGCAAGAGTCTTAACTGCCTAAGAATGTTTTTCCCTAAATCATTAGCCATTTGTTTTGAAATATAACAAATTTGAGCACTAATCTCAACATACCACCATTATAAGTAGCATGTATAATTATAACGTAACTAGTATAATCACCGTCAAATTAAGGAACCAAGCATGAAAAAAATCTCAAAATGATGTCCCCAAAGAGACAGTAAAAACTGAATCACATGTCTTCTCGGTGTGTGTCAGTGACTGTGTGTGTTCATTTCTGGTTCTTCATCATATACTGTTAGCATGTGTGCTCTGGTTCGGCAAACAAGGTATCATCAATTTTCACTTATAATTTTTTTTTGTGAGTATGCATATGCAAATGCTTGTATGTACATACATGTCTATTTAAATAAATTATGTATCTTAAAAACTACTCATGCAAAACTTTGCAAATTATTAGTCCCAAAACTAAGTGGAGCAGGCTGCAAAAATCGCAGGGAAATTAAACAGTTTCTATGGCAGTTGTCTTTGGACATAGGCCAAACTATTTTTGAAGGATATTGAGATATGTAGTGGCTAAAACAACAGGCCTGGGATCAGTAACAAGGCAAAAATCATGTAACCTGTTTGAAAAAGATAGGTCTTACACAGAGATACATACAGACAAAATGCTAAAACCAGCTTTTCTCAATATTTTGAACATCACAGAATCAGAATCTGAACTTAACTCAACAGTGACTTTTTGTACTCCATCACCAAACATCCTTATATGTGAAAGTAAAAATAACAACAGTATAAAATATGCATTTATAATAAATGAAAATGGAAGAAGACTCAGATACTCAAGAGCAAAGTTATCTGTTTTTAGGGATGCAGTGACTATTGTGGTTGTAAATGCATGAATCAGCTCTGAAATCTGTGCTAGTCTATGACAGAGCCCTGAAAGTTATTAACTAGAGTGGTAGATAAAAATTCAATAATGGAATGAATCCTGTCTTTGCAGTGCCTGCATACATAATAAAAAAGAATATAAAAAAGCAAAATTAACTTCTTTATATTAAGATCTAATAAATGATGTGCTTTGATAGTTGTAATTAATGTGATATATAATCATATGCACTTCTTATAAAATAACCTTAAAGTAACATTGGGAATAACAGTATGTCATGCAAAGGGGATTGTGTCAATAAAATTGATCTCAGGATGAAGAAAAGCCTCCTATCATGTATGTTTGATGTATAGCCGTGCTGCTTTAAGCAGGGTTTATACATGGGAGCAGAAGGCAATAAAATATGCATTTTTGGGTATTATAGGTAAGTGATGAAAGGTTAACCATTGAATATAGTCCAATCATTCTGTTAGAAGAAAACAAAAACAAAAGCTTAAAAAAATAAATACAGCAGTTTAAATATAATAATCAAATAAATGCAAATGAACTAATAATATTAGGCATATTTATTATGTTGTGAGGTAACTAACACAACTAACGGCTGGACTTGTTATCATGTTGCCGCTTGTCTCTCTTCTTTTAACAATAAATAAAGAACAATGTATAAAACATTGTACATAAAACTCTGGGACTACATTCTTCAATTAAATTTGGTTCTGGAAACAGACCATGGTTAACATGTCAGCACTTTCAGAGCTGTACTGTATCTTCAGCATCATTACCAAAAGATGCCTGAAGCTTTAAAATACTGCTAGATTCACCAAAAGACATACAAGTCTTAAGAAGTATGTCAAATGAGCTTCAAGGTAAGGTTCACCATGTACAGTAACTCTTACAATCACAGTGATTCAAAATCATAAATGTTTGAAATAAATGTAAAAAGTATAAACACCAGTAACCAAACAAGTCAAAAAATAGATTATGGTAGACAAAGAAAGTTTATAGCTTGGCCAAGAAGGTAAGTTTGTTTGAACCAGACTTTCAAAACTATTTCATTACCAATGGGCAGCAGTGGTAAAGACAGCAATGGGATTAAAGAAGGCATGAGAGAATAAGAAGTACTGGGAAGAAATTTATCTTGAAGTTGCCTTACTAAGGGCGAAACAGTACCCGGTTTTATCACATAAAGAATTTTTTTCTAAAATAATTCATTGTAACTATAGAGTTCTGGGCTGCTGCACAGCTATTGGTTAACAAATACTATACTATGAAATAACTTAACTGTATTCTCATTCTGTAAACCATAAATAAAAACCACAAATTTTTTGTGTTCATCTCTTTCTCTCCATCTTTTCCCACTTCTATCTGTGGTCGATGTGTTTGATCAACCTTCTCCAAACAGCTCAGTCCTGCACCTCCTTGCTAGTCAAGCCCTTTTCCTTCTGGTCTTCTTTTACTTGATCCATCCATCTCTGCTTTGGCCTCCCTCACTTACTCTTGCCCTGTACTTCTGTTTCCGTCACTCCTTTGGCCACATATTCATTGTCTCGCTTCATCACATGTCCATCTGAACTAATTTGTCTATCAGCGTGAGCCCTTGGCCCGGTAACTCTTGCTAATTTCCCACAGGGGTCAGTTAAGGCACCTACGCCTACGGGGTATGCCCTACCATTTTTCAAAACTGATTAGATTGATTCCATTATTAAGGTTTTATAGCCGTATGCCCTTCCTGACACTAATCCTCTCTATTTATCCAGGCTTGTGACCGGCTCCAAGTTGGGATAGTAATAATCTGCAATTATTGTACGCAGTATATTTTATGAAAAGCTCTATCAAACAAATTAATCATTTATGGATATTACACATAAAAGAATACTGCAATATTTTAACTAGCAGTATAATGTGAATATCAAGGTGGTCCTACAGTTTTCAAAATTTCATTTCAGACATGCACATAGGACGTGTCAGTTTCCAATATTGAATTAAATACATTTCTTAATTAACCTAGTTGTTTCCATGTTTCTTCAAGTGTCTGATTAGTAAATTGGTTTTCATTTCAACTATATGTCTTAATCATGTGTTCTCTTTGTGTCATTTTGTGCATACAGAGACCTACTACTTAAAAGCAGCTACCTTAGGTTTTGAAAGGCAGTGGTTTCCTGTTGAGTTGATACAGGCACATGTGAGACCATATTAAAATGTTTTTTTCATGTAGACATGTCTCATGTGTACAGTATAAAGTTTGGACAGAGTACCAAGCACAATGAAGAATCCAAAAACAATTGTTTGATAAATAACAAAATAGCATCACAGAGAGGCATTGTGTTGCATGTTGATTAGCATATGTAAGTAAAAATTTCACAAGCAACAATAATGATCAGATGAACATGTGAGAATTAAACAAATTTTATATAAGGAAAGGCACTGGGATAATGTTTGCATCCAAATGATAAAATAAGGAAACATATACCCTTATAAAGAGAATTTTAATTAGAGTTTGGGTTTAGCCTTATGGTGATGTTCAGTTAAAATGGAAAGCTGTGACCAATGTGTTAGGACTGGTCTGGGATTTTATGACTGTTTTAACGCAACAAATGTAATAATGATGATAAAAAATAATCATTAATTTAAATCATACCATACAATGACAATATTATTGATAAAGAGTAAAATGTCACATTAGTTATCTATATGAATTATCTTGCATGTTGACCCCTCAGGAGCCTTATAATTAGGAAGACTGAAGGTGGTTAAATGGCTGGAATCACAGTTAAAGATTTACATTGTACTGCACACAGTATTCTAGTATGACACTGCTGAAATTATTTTAAAAATAGGTGTTTAGCAAAGAAGACTAATTTAAAACTGCATTTACCCATTGGTTTTGCAAATTTAAACACCCTAGTTATTGTTTTTGGGTCTCAGAAGCAGAAACAAGGAAACTGAACAGTAGAGCACACATAAAATAGCACAAGCTTCCACACTTGTGACACATTAGCAAGGCCAACCAATGTAACACCAAGTGTGCCAATGAGAAAGGTGTATATTCAGTTATAAAGAGGGTATATATTGCTTTTTGAAATGTTTGTAGTGTATTACTTATGCATGTATTTCATCTCACGCATTTCTTCTCACAAGCTCTTTGTTGTGATCTGTATTGTGTTTTGTGATTTATTTAACATTTTATCAATTTAAACATGTTAATGCTAGTTTCTTACTCTCAGAGAATCCTAATATACCTGGTTGTCACTTCCTGTGCAGTGTTTCCAGTTGTTTGACAGCTGTAATCCATCAGAATGTTTCTCTCATGCTTTGAGGCTGTTGCTTCAGCTGTCAATTGCTTAAGCTACTGCCCTTTTATAACACACATTGTTGTTTTCAGTTTGTCAATACATAAAACCCAATATACTAAATAGAGATGCTGATTCAATAAATGTGAAATCATTCATTGTATATGTGATATAATTTACAACTGAGTAAAAGCGAACACATGTCCTTAAGACAATAGAATACAAAAAAGTGGTCTCTGCATAATTTGCTGAATTTTACAATTAAAAAAAAAACAACTTCCTTCTTTAAAGGATAAGTTTGGTATATTTCAAGTCAGAGTTGTTTTTTCACAATTATAGTGTATATTCATTTCCCACAGAAAACTGTCTTATAAAGTGAAGCATTTTGTCTCATTAAAAAGAATACAGTATCTGTATTTGCATTTTAAAATGGGCTCCAAATAAATCCAAGAATAATATATAAGCCTTAACACTTTCCGAATATGTTTAGCCAAGAATGATCTTGACTATTGATCGTTGTCTAAATTCTATAAGACGGTTAATTTGTGCTGTTATCTGAAAAAGAAAATATTATTGTGAAATTCTGCCATTTTAAAATAAGTCCAGCAGTGATCTTCATATCATTTACTATCTCCCTCCGCAACAACCTTTTGTCCTTGTGTGACACCCTGCAGCTTGTGAATATAGCAATTGTTACTTTTAGCATTTCAAACAAGGCAAGATTTTTCTTTAAGTTCAAGTTTCTTTCCATGGGTAAATAATACAATGAATTTCTTACTAGCAGATCTCTTCAGAATTGTGACAGAAATGCAACTAAAGACTCACAAAACACAGCATTAATACAATGCAATATGTGCTGTATATATACAATTATATATATATATATATATATATATATATATATATATATATATATATATATATATATATATATATATATATATATATATTCATAGAAGAAAGCATACAACATTTGTTATTATGACTGGATGTTTAGTAACCTTATTATTTGTGAATAGAAACTGTCCCAGAAACTACTAGTGTAAGTTTGAATGGTCCAATACCGTTTGTCAGAAGCAAGAAGTGAGAAAAGCGACTGTGTGGAATGGCTGTCTTTCATAAACCTGCCTTCCTTTCTGAGACAACTTGTTTTATAGATGTTCTGAACAGAAGGCCACTTGGTGCTTTTAATGGTCTCTGCTGCCTGCAATCTTCAGTGCTATACAATCTTGACTGAAACAGAGGCCATATATGAGGATGTTATCTAGCCAGTAAGGACTGACTCTGCTGTGCACTCATAAAAGTTAGTGAGAAGAGACAGAAAACTTTGAGCTTCATCAGACAGCTGAAGAAGTACAGTAAAGGTGTTGGCAAACCTTAATACAGTAGTAGCTGAAATCTGTTAAGATGTCATTTTATACCAAGAATTTGTCAAATGATAAAAGTAAAGATTCATTTAATCTCTGAGCTAAACTACATTCTTCTAACCCACGGGTGCCAATGCGTCGATCGCGATCGACCGGTAGATCGCAAAGCTAGTTCAGGTAGATTGCGTTGCATTAAAAAAAATTTTTTGTAAACGTTAGTCTATCATATATCCTCCCTATGGCATTTGCCACTAGTTTGACATACAGGGCAGCCTGTCTGAGATCTCTTCTCTTCTAACACACTGGTCATCCTGCACTCACGATCAAACGCGCGAGCTACATTCAGAGCAGCATACCGGACACTCTGGACCCCCTGCAGTATGCCTACCGGCCCAACAGGTCCACCTCAGATGCCATCACGGCCACACTACATTATTCCCTCTCCCATCTGGAGGACAAAGACTCCTACATCAGGATGCTCTTTGTTGACTACAGCTCTGCCTTTAACACCGTTATCCCCCATTAACTCACCCATAAACTGTCTGCACTTGGCCTGCATTCCACCCTCTGTGACTGGCTCCTAGACTTTCTGACTGGCAGGCCCCAGTCTGTCAGGATTGGTAATAAGATTTCAACCACCATTACCACAAACACAGGCACCCCACAGGGATGCGTCCTCAGCCACATCCTCTACACCCTGTTCACCCATGATTGTGTCGCCTCCCACAAAGATAACATCATCCTAAAGTTTGCAGATGACACCACAGTGATTGAATGTATCACTGGTGGGAATGAGGTGGCCTACAAGAGGGAGGTGGACAATCTGGCGTCATGGTGTGAGGACAACAACCTCACCCTCAACACAGACAAGACAAAGGAGATTATAGTGGACATGAGGAAGAAGAGGAGACCTCACCGGCCACTGTTCATCCAAGGGCTTAAAGTGGAAAGGGTGAGCAGTATTAAATACCTGGGCATCTACATCAGTGAGGACCTCACTTGGAATCTTAACACCACACAACTGGTCAAGAGGGCTCAACAGTGGCTGCACTTTCTGAGGAGACTGAGGAAGTTTGGTATGTCGAATAAGATCCTCGGCAACTTTTACAGCTGCATTGTTGAAAGCATATTGACCAGCTGCATCACCGTGTGGTACGGCAACACTACTGCTATGGGTCGCAAATGCCTGCAGAGAGTGGTAAAGACTGCTGAGAAGATCACCAGGACCCCACTATCCTCTCTGCAGAGCATCTACAACTGCAGAGTCCGCAGGAGAACTGCCTCGATCCTCAGGGACCTCACCCACCCCAAACATGAACTGTTCAAACTTCTACCCTCAGACAGGAGGTATAGAAGTATGAAATGCAGGACTTCCAGGCTAAAGAACTCTTTCTTTCCAAAGGCCATCAGACTCCTAAATAACTGATGGGAGTTTATAAACGTGGGCCACCTCATTCTATTTACCTCACACAACTGTATTTGACTTGTCCATCATACACCTACCTGCACATTACACTTTATACTTCTATTTTGTTTTTTTGATTTTTTTTATACTTTATGCTGCCTCTGTTACTTATTATCTCTCTGCTACTTATTATTTATGTTTATCTTTATACGTTGGTTTTGTCATTTGGTGTGGACAACAAAGACAGAATTTCATTGTACAGGGAAACACATTTCCTTACTGTGCACATGTGAACTCGATCTACTACAAAACTCCGGCTGTGATCTAGTTAGCCTTCCAATTTATATCGACATTTATATCATCATTTTTCACTCGGCTGAATTCAAAAGCTCCTTGACTGCATTATTTGGCTCTACTTATTTATGCGAGTCAGCCTTTTCCCACATGACGATTATTAAATCCAAATACTGTAGTGACCATAAATGTATTGAATTGTTATTGTGCCACAAAGGTTATTCAGTTATGCAAGGTACGACAACATACATTTTATGTATAAAGTATGTATAGTATGCAAGCCGAAAAAGTGTGTGGGCACCCCTGTTCTCACCCGAGTTTTACGATTTCTGCACTTTGTTTTTTTCACTCCTTATGATGGTCACATCACTACGGCACTGACTTGTTTATTGTTCTTGTAGACACCACTGTTTTGTTGTACTTTTGCAAGCTGATTCTGTTCATGTTGCTGTAAGAGATGTTGAATGGTATCCTCTCTGCATTGAACCTTGTTAAAAAAAAGTGAAACGAGCATACATTGATATTTGTATATATTTGTAGTATTTGACATACATATTTGCGCCTCTGTCTGTATGTGTACATTGAAGTTGTGTAAAGATTTCTGTACATATTGCTATAATAATATCAGAATATTGATCCTACCAATTTCTGTGATTTGTTAAACAGCAAACAATACATAGTCATTGAATTACAAGTAACCAAATTAGTTAGTTATTGTGAGATTATTGTATGTTGCAGTAGTGATTACTACAGAGAACTTGTAGACTAAAAATGATAATAAAAGAAACATGCAGTTAATAAAGAGGATGTTGACAGTTTCACCAATTTTGTTGTCTGTACTCCATAAAATAGAACCATGCAATTGTCTTCACGCTGGGTGCTTTAATAAAGATGTGCAAACAGCCAATTGCATTGGGAAACCTGTAATACATGTATCAATTTAGCAAAGGCTTTTATCCAAAGCAAATAACAAAGAAGTAAAATCAAGCTGAGTAACCATCTCTCGGGACGAGTACAACTAGACAGCAAGCTACTCAACAAAGTAAGAGAAGGAGGGGAGACAGGAACTAAAGTAGTACTATAAATAATAGTAAAAAGCTAACTACAATACAATACATAAGTAATATTGTTGCCTTATTCTATTACATTACCTGGAATCATAACTGCATTAATAGGCATAATAGGTTTTTTGTAGAAGAAAGAAGACTTCAGTTTTTTCTTTAAAAGGCAAGGGACTCTTCAGAAAGAATAAAGGTGGTCAGTTTGTTCACTAGCCCGTCTATTTTCAGTTGTTATTGCTCAGAGAAAGCTGCTGTTGTTTATTTTTGATTGCCCTGCCTGTGATTATGTGGAATTCATCTTTTATTGTGTGTTTTAACTGCAGTCCTTGTGTGTGTGTGTGTGTGTGTGTAGACACCGCTTCAAAATTAGGCACACTTTTGTGATCACTTTGCCAACATTTGTGGCATCTCCAATGCTGTGGAGTAAGCTGCCCTTTATTGAAAGAAAAAAATAAGATGAGAAATGTAGATGATTTGCATTAATGTCAACTCAAAGCCACGATTTGTGACAATGAACATGTCATGTTTAAGAAGATTGCTGCCATATATTAAAGCCTCAGATATAAAAAGGTAACGTTCATGCAGTCTCTTCTGTGGGTATCCCTGAAATGTCTGATCAGTGTCTGGTTACATTTCTCTGGGCAGAATTTGGCAAAGGAGTTGTGCTTTTGTGTTTATTGTTTGTTAAGAAAAGGACGAGACATTTTCAACACTTAAATGTATTTTTTTTTAGTAGTGCAGCAGGGCTTAGCATTTCTGACGATACAATTATGACCTTTGATCTCATGATTAGATACTTAATTATTGCGACCTCAAAGTGTTAATTCCTCATGTTAAACTTGCTCTTTTGCAGTTTAATTTCAGAGCATTGGTTGCCCCAGTAACTGAGCTGGATTTAGTCAGATCTTTCTTTCAATCTTTCTTTCTGGAACAGACAAATCCTGAGCCTCAGCTCAGTGACGCAGTGGAGGTGCTGCTGTCTTACAGTAAGGACACCTAGGTTCACTTCCCAGGTCCCCCCTACGTGGAGTTTGCATGTTCTCCCTGTGTCTGTATGGGTTTCCTCTGGGTGCTCTGGTTTTCTCCCACAGTCCAAAGACAGACAGGTTAGGTGCATTGGCGATCCAAAATTGTCCCTAGTTTGTGCTTGGTGTGTGTGCCCTGCCCAGGGTTTGTTCCTGCCTTGCGCCCTGTGCTGGCTGGGATTGGCTCCAGCAGACCCCCGTGACCCTGTGTTAGGATATAGTGGGTTGGGAAATGACTGACTGACTGACAAATCCTGAGCTTGTTGCAGAAGGCAGGATTAGTGAATTATCCACATCCTTGGCCTCACAGATCGTGTAATTATGGCTTGATCTGTTCCAGAAATACAATTTTGGCTAAATCCAGGCTTCCTGGAACGGAATTAGCCAGATTTATGTGAATCCCAACTTACTATATCCGGATTTCAAACTTATTCTGCTCTCTGGAACAGATCCCAGGTCCTTGTTTTTTTTGGTTGTTTGGTTGTTGTTTTTTTTCCCTATTACACTCATTAATGTTTTGTAAAATGTTAAACTATATTTGACTTTTTCAGGAAAACAGTATTTGTTTACATTCAGAAATTTACCTTGAAACTAAGTGTATTTTTTGACATTTGTCACCTGTCATCAGTTTTTTCAAAAAACTGTCAATAAGAACAGGAGTTCATTATTATTGTGAGAGAACTGTTTTCAACACTTTGGGCTTTGTTGATTCATGTATGGGTGGCTCTTAAAATGTCATCTAATCTTTAAGTCACCCAAGTCATAATAAAGACAGTTCATTTACACCTAAAACACTACAAAATTGTATGATGTGGAATCTTTACTGAATAAATGATGTAAATATTCAATGCTAAATCTGCATACTGATACACTTTAAAAATTATATCTGCTAAACATGATTAAAATACTACTTTTATCTTTACATTCCCATTGTCTTTCTTTGTTGGACTATAGGAATATGTAATTTGTTACAATATTTGCAAAGTATTCTGTGACATATTAGACTGTCTTATGTTGCATTAAGAAATTACTGTTGCTTTTTGGTTTAAGAGAGTTTAAAAGTATAATGCTAATTATAGTGTTAATTGTAAATAATTTAATGTGTATTTTCTTTTTAATGATACAAGATTTTAGTTTTTATTCAATGATTAAAATGTTATTACATTTAAAATAAAAGTTTAAATGTTACAGAAACAGTTTAGAGTTTTATGAGGTTTCTAAATAGTTTTAAATATTTTTGTTATATGCAATTACTTCATTGACTAAGCAAAGCTACAGCTTGCACAGTAAATGGTACTGTTCTCTATTCTCATTGTAAAACATTTACTTTTTGAGTTAAAAGATCAACATTAAAACAACCCATGATTTCTTAAATTTTGTACCCATAAAGTATGGTTCCAGTATGAAGATTAGGTTTGTACATCACCACAAAGATTCATGGATCTGTAACCAAAAGACATTTGGGAAGTATTAGTAATTTATCTTAAGAGACACACATATAATTCTTTTTTCAAGTTGAAAAAATATGAATTCTTTCAGACACAAGGAGAAGTGACAGGAGTGAGAACATATCTGGCAAAATAAAAATTATCTAACTGAACAGTATCTTGATCTTCATTATGCTGTTAAATCTACTAATATGTTGTGCATTTTTAATCAATTATTGAAATATACAGTTACATTTAAAGTAAAATAAATAATGATAGTAATGGTTAAAGATTTACATTTTGCCAGCAAAGGAAATAAATGACTGATACAACGGATTGATATTCCTTGATCAAATACTTTAGTAGGTGCAGTAAACTTTAAAGAAAAACTGTCAAATAAACAATACCATTTGTTAGGAATAGGAACATTTATCATTCGCCTTTTCCTATAGGCTGTTATGCTTAAGGGTATGGGGTGGTTAATCCTCATCTCAATAGCAGGTACATGGTGCATGGTACCTTTGGATTACATCAGTCATGGAAAAATTTTTATAGTTAATTAATATACTGTATTTAACAAATTAATAAAAAAAGCACATTTGTTTAGGCAAAATATTAGAATATAAGCATTTTCTTACTCCACTGGTCACTGGTGCTTTTTAGTTACGCCCATTTTTTTATAATTATGTGCATTTCTTATGTTCAAGCATTTTCTAGGGGTTCCAATAGACTCCCTGGGTCAAGTGCAGTAAACAGAAAGTAGTGCAGTAGCAGGAGTGCAACTCATGATTATTAGGCAGCTGTGATTAAATGTGTAATGTGCTCACTGTAATTTAAATTACAGTGAACTTTGCTGCTATGGTGAGCCCCCAGCACTGTACTAAATTGGTTGTCATCTACAATAAAG
The DNA here is from genome assembly GCF_016835505.1 of Polypterus senegalus. Classification (NCBI taxonomy): domain Eukaryota; kingdom Metazoa; phylum Chordata; class Cladistia; order Polypteriformes; family Polypteridae; genus Polypterus; species Polypterus senegalus. Next base: position 138,657,584 of record NC_053155.1, on the reverse strand, counting down.
CCAAAGCAACAGCTGCTGGCCGCTGAAGTAGTGGATTAACTTATACTTCATCTTCGTGTGATTTATAGTGTGAAGTTATATTAATTACTAGCAAAATACCCGCGCTTCGCAGCGGAGAAGTAGTGTGTTAAATAAGTTATGAAAGGAAAGAAAAGGAAACATTTTAAAAATAACATAACATAATTGTCAATGTAATTGTTTTGTCACTGTTATGAGTGTTGCTGTCATCAAGGATTTGATTATTATTATTTCTTTCAATCAGGTTCGTATTTGGAGGACATGTTGTGTTCAAGTTACATTCCCTGTTTGTCAACCGTTGTAAAGATAACAGGTTTCATTCATCGAAGTGTTCACTACCAAAATCACTACTCGTGAATCTAAGATGTTTAACAGGCATTCCCGGTATCAAGTTGTGAAATTGCCTGCGAGTATTTAGCGACAGCGTCTCTATGAACTTGTGGATTTGCCTGCGAGTATTTAGCGACAGCGTGTCTATTAACTTGTGGATTTTTCTGAGAGTATTTGGCGGCAGCGTCACAAAGTTTTCATCTAGCTGCATCAGAAAATGTACCACAACATCTGACATGCCTTCTTTTTACTGTTTTCTCACAGCTTGGATTGCTGCTGTCATAATCGGTTTGAGTTTCATGGTTTGTTTCAATTACGTTAGTATTTGCCGGACTTGTGTTGAAGTGACATTCGGCATCTGTCAAGCGTTATAAGCATACAACTGGCTTCATTGATAACTTCGCATCCAGCTTTTGAGATTTGAAACACTCATAAACATGAAAGTGTCCACTACTCAAATCGTCACTTGTGAATCTAAGATGTGTAAGAGCCATTAACAGTTCTCCAAAGGTGTAAAATATTTGGCCATTTTGGTAGACTTGAAAGCAACAACCGAACAATTCAGCGGCAGCCATCAACTCACATGCAGAAGCATAGGTGAAGGGCTTAAGCATTTCACTCTTATAGTGCCCTTGTGTAGTATAATTATCTCCTGTACCGTCATCAGTCCACACCCTGAACCTGTCCCAGGCATTCAATACATAAGACACAATGTTCCTCCGGATATTAAGATTGAGCCTGATATGGCTATTATTTTTTAAGTCAACCTTAGAAGCTCTGCTTTTTAGAAGGCAACTGAACTTAAGGATATAGGTATATAAATGCAGTGTATGCTTTTAGTGTGTTCTGTGGCATCTGAATACATTTGTTATTTTTTGTGATGGCTTTCAATGTCTGTGGTTATCAGAGGAAACCATTGATAATAAGGAAATGGGAATTCAGAGAATAATATGTGTAGGCAGATGCATACATACTTTACAAATAGTTCATCTTAAATATTATTTATTTTTGCATCCAATAATAACTTGGTAACCCCTCCCTCAAATTGGGAAGCCAGTGCTGGAGCCACAAAGGATTCTGCAGGGGACTGTCTTTCTCTCTCTTCCAGTCTGACCACAGTTTCTCTACACAGTGCAGATCCATCCTTTGAATTGCACATGGACATGTGTGCTGTTCCCAGAAATAATATATGTTGGTGGGCTGGCACTACACAACAGTTCCATTTTCTAACCACTTCACAAGACACACATATACAAATATGCTTTCCAACATCATCAGCTGTCTCAAATTAGACATCCTAGCAGACAGTCAAACATTCTCCATAAGCCACTAAACCAGGTTGACTGTGACAGTGATGATCCCACTGACCTGGACATAAATTCAAGTTGGTGTAATGGAGTGAAGGTGAAGGATGAAGTGAATCTTGACAACAAGACAGATGAAAAATTAGATGCATTGTGAAAAACAAGAAGTACAACAGCATCCATCCATCCATTCATTATCCAACCCGCTATATCCTAACTACAGGGTCATGGGGGTCTGCTGGAGCCAATCTCAGCCAACATAGGTTGCAAGGCAGGAAACAAACCCCGGGTGGGGCGCCAGCCCACTGAAGAGTACAAGAGCAGTACACCATCAACTTCTTCCACAGTTCAAAAGAAAGATAATGGAAAGTACGAGAAAAAAGAATAACTTGTAGAAAGTTACTATTGGCACATGAGGTAAGAGAAAAATCTTTAAAAAAAAGCTCTACAAAGTAAGCAAAAGGCACACAGTGCTAAAGAAATTTTATTTTTTAAGATTAATTTCTAGTTCTGATAAATGTACTACTGTAATAAGCAATCTCAATGCACGTAGAAAACCTAGGAAATACGGCATAAACTCCAATAATCTAATTAAAATCACTATTTTAAAGGAACAATGTATTAAAACTATAAAAACAGATCACAGATTAAACAAAAATACACAGAGCGCGCTAATAATAATAATTTAGTTCCTATTCCAAATAACAATAACGCACATAGTACTCATCTCTGCACCTCTGAAACATTAAATATGGCACTATTAAATGTTAGAGCTTTAACTAACAAAACGTTTTTTATCAACGATCTTATTAGTGATAAAAAAAATAGATCTTATTGCTCTAAATGAAACATGGCTTGTTCAGATGCGCGCAGTTTTAATCGAATCTGCCTCCGGATTACAGTTTTACTCATGCAAACCGCCAGGGAAAAAGGGGGGGCGGATTGGCTAACATTTACTCGAGCCGATTAAAATGTAAAGATGTCAGTTTTGGTAAGTTCAAGTCCTTTGAGTATCTCGCCGTTGTTATTCATGGAGATTCTCAAGTTCTAGTACTATCCGTGTATAGACCTCCTAAATATAACGCGTCGTTTTTTGAGGAATTCTCTGACTTAATGTCAATTTTAATTACTAACTATGACACACTCCTAATAGTTGGCGACTTTAATTTTCATATAGATAATCAGTGTGATCTAAAAGTAAAAGAATTTATGAACCTCCTGGATTCTTTTGATTTGAGACAACTCATAAATCAGCCTACACATAAAGCAGGTCATACATTAGACTTAGTGATTACTAAAGGACTGAAAGTTGATATAAAACAGATCATTGATATTGGTCTATCAGACCATTTTCTTCTACTTTTTAATATAGAAATAATGATAAAAACACTCATGAGAAGCATATTGTTAAAAACGCTTCTTTGATTCGCAGCAGCTTTAAAACTTACAAACATTTTAAGCAATCAGTCCGTTTATAGTGCCAGCTATAATAGCGAGGACAATGTAAATAGTAAGGTGGAAAGATTTAATTCTAAAGTGAGAGCTGCTGTTGACATAGTTGCACCTGAAAAGACAGTGAAAAAATCTTCTAGCATTGTTATACCATGGAAGACCCAAAGAGTGTCTGATTTAAAGAGAACATGCCGTAGAGCTGAGCGTCAATGGAGGAAGACTAAACTTACTATCCACCACGAAATATTAAAAGTCAAAATAACAGAATACAATAACACTGTCCGTCTTGAGAGACGCTGCTATTTCTCAAGATTATAAATAACAATGCTAGTAATCCCAGAGTCTTATTTTCAACAATTGATCGCCTACTAAACCCAGGTAGCTCAAAGGAATGCCTCCTAAGTGCTTCCAGTGAAACCTGTGAGGCTGTCGCTGTATTTTCAATCAAAAATTAATGATATTAGAAATAACATAGTATATCTCCCCAACACTAAGGATCCTCCTAAACCCCAGCATCCTGTTATAAACAAATTAAACTCTTTCACTAGGATAGATTTACCTGATTTAAAAAAATAATCTCTCAATTAAAACCCTCCACCTCGTCCTTGACCCATACCAACAAGGTTTTTCAAAGAAGTATCAGGCGTGCTAATTGATAATGTTCTGACATAGTAAATTCGTCACTAGATACTGGGGTCTTCCCAGACTGTCTTAAGACTGCTGTAGTTAAACCCCTACTTAAGAAACATAATCTTGACCCTCAGCTCTTGAAAATTTTAGACCCATCTCTAACCTGCCTTCTTAAGTAAAGTTCTGAGAAGGCAGTCATTATGCAGTTAAATGACCACCTAAATAAACATGCTATTCTTGATAAATTTCAGTCGGGTTTTAGAACAAATCACAGCACAGAAACTGCACTCGTTAAAGTAGTAAATGACTTGCGGGTAAATGCAGACAGAGGCCATTTATCTGTTCTCATCCTCTTAGATCTGAGTGCTGCATTTGACACCATTGATCACAACATTCTTAGAAATCGCCTTAGTCAATGGGTGGGCCTCTCTGGCAGTGTCTTAAATTGGTTTGAATCCTACCTGACAGGGAGAAAAATTTTTGTTAGTTGTGGGAATTACAACTCGAAGACACATGATATCCAATATGGTGTTCCACAAGGCTCTATCCTGGGTCCGCTGTTATTCTCAATCTACATGCTTCCGTTAGGTCAGATTATCTCAGGGCACAACGTGAGCTACCACAGCTATGCTGATGACACACAGCTGTACTTATCAATAGCACCTGATGACCCTGATTCTATTGATTCACTAACACAATGTCTGACTAGTATCTCAGAATGGATGAATAGTAATTTTCTCAAGTTAAATAAAGAGAAAACTGAAATTTTAGTGATCAGCAATAATGGATACAATGAGGCTATTAGAAATAAACTGGATACATTAGGATTAAAAGTCAAGACGGAGGTAAAAAGCTTAGGGGTGATTGTTGACTGTAATCTGAATTTTAAATCACATATTAATCAGATCATTAGGACAGCATTTTTCACTTAAGAAACATAAGTAAAGTTAGACCTCTTATATCACTGAAAGATGCTGAGAAATTAGTTCACGCTTTGTTTTCAGTCGACTAGATTACTGTAACGCACTCCTCTCAGGACTACCCAAAAAAGATATAAATCGTTTGCAACTAGTTCAGAATGCAGCTGCTAGAATCCTAACTAGGAAAAGAAAATCCGAACACATTTCTCCAGTTTTATGTCACTACACTGGTTACCTGTGTCATTCAGAATTGACTTTAAAATTCTGCTTATGGTTTATAAAGCCTTAAATAATCTCGCCCCATCTTATATATCGGAATGTCTGACACCTTATATTCCAAATCGTAACCTCAGATCCTCAAATGAGTGTCTCCTTAGAATTCCAAGAACAAAACTTAAAAGAAGTGGTGAGGCGTCTTCTGCTGTTATGCACCTAAAATCTGGAATAGCCTGCCAATAGGAATTCGCCAGGCTGATACAGTAGAGCACTTTAAAACACTGCTGAAAACACATTACTTTAACATGGCCTTTTTATAATCGTAATTTAACTCAATCCTGATACTCTGTATGTTCAATTCATCATAACAACTATTCATGGTGGCTCTAAAATCGGTACTGACCCCTACTCTCTTTTCTGTTTCTTTTTCCGGTTTCTTGGTGGTGGTGGCCTGCTCCACCACCACCAACTCAAAGCTTCATGATGCTCCAATGATGGATGGATTAAAAGGCAGAAGTCTACATGACCATCATCATCATCAAGCCCTTCCGTGAGAATCCTAAATCCAAAGAGGACTGTTTCATTTATATTAGGTAGAATGCCCAGAGGGACTGGGCGGTCTCATGGTCTGGAATCCCTACAGATTTTATTTTTCTCCAGCCGTCTGGAGTTTTTTTTTGTTTTTTCTGTCACCCCTGGCCATTGAACCTTACTCTTATTCGATGTTAATGTTGATTTATTTTGTTTTATAATTGTGTCTTTCATTTTTCTATTCTTTAATATGTAAAGCACTTTGAGCTACTGCTTGTATGAAAATGTGCTATATAAATAAATGTTATTGTTGTTGTTGATGTAAAATGTTATTTTTACTGGTCATTAATTGATGTATTTTGTAACAATTCAGCCAAAACAATGTGTCCATATATTCATCCTGAATTATCTTGTTAAATAAACCCAACAACAATTATAATATTATTAATTATTATTATAATTAATAATATGGTAGTGTTGCATTTCATGCTCACAACTGAACTTGTTGGTTCTTTTTTGACTAGTTGCAGTTGAGTATTTCTGTAGTAGTAACATACCGGCATCCGATATATTTTAGTCTAAAAACAGTTGTTAACGTTAAAACTAGCATTAATTTGTCAGGAATATTAAGTTAAATATAAACATGAATTGGACAAAGGTATAATTATATATGAACTCGGCCTCCACTTTATATTGGTTATTATATTACATGAAAATGTCTAATACGCTGTCCAGCAATGATAATGCTAGTTATGTAAAAAACAATGCTAAGTAATTGGAACCAGTGTGGCATATTCCATGCAGCAAGCTACAAAACCAAGCCTCACTTATTAAGAAAAGCAAGGCTTGTTCTAGCTGTTCTTGTGTTCACCAAAGACAACTATGTAAAATCTCACTCTGTAACTCAAGCAGCAAAGCATTCCAACTTAGATTGTTTCATACCAAGCTACAGATGAAGCTTAGAATTGTGTTGTGGGTTGAGAGTTTGTGAAACTCTGGTCCAATGAGAAACAAAATATAAGATAAAATTTCTGATGTTTTTTAGTACTTCCAATGCTACTGCATTGTTACATTATTTTTTAAATGAATCTAATCTTTGTTGCAAAATAGTAATGGCAAGAATTTGTTTAAATTATTATGTTACTTTGTTACCCATTGTTCTTTTTCTGTCAAGGAGAGGAAAAAGAAAAGTTCTGAATCTTCATGAAACTAAAATCATTAACTACACAAAGTACACATTCTAAGGGAGTGCTAAATTAGGAAGCACTGAGATGTTCACAGTAATATACAAAAAAATGTACAATACTTCAAGACCTTTTAGGATCAACCACACTGAAAAAAATGGCTTCTTGATGTTAATTATTTTTTAAAGTTAGTGGTTGTACACATTTTTTTCATGTAAACCCACAAATTTAAAATAACGTTTTATTTGCAAGTTGGTTTTTAGTAGTATGAGAACAAATATTTTGAGTATAGTTTAGTACAGTTTAAGTTCAATTCACTCAAAAAAACAAATGTTGGTATTTAAATTAATTGTTCATGTTGCATTTTCCCATCTAAATAATATCCATCCATTATCCAACCCGCTATATTCTAACTACATTGTCACAGGGGTCTGTTGGAGCCAATCCCAGCCAACACAGGGTGCAAGGCAGGAAACAAACCCTGGGCAGGACGCCAGTAAATAATATAATTCTACTTAAAATAATATGTTGTATTTACTAAATATAATTTAGTTCTTCTATTTAGCAGAAGGATATTAGTTAAGTCACATCCAGATTAATTCAGTAATATATTAATAAATATTACCTTTTAACCAATTTATAATGTCAACATAAACTGTAATGAAAAAGAAATAATTTTTTTGTAAGTTTTATTTGCACATTACAAAATAATACACAATAATTCCATTACACCTTACAACAAAAACAACATTGTTAAGGAATAGTCATGTTAAGGACCCCACTTCTTAATATCTCTCTTAATTTTCCTTTTTTTACCCACTGTACATCTCTGATTACAAACTTCTTTATCAGGATACACCTGACATCAATATGCACTTCTTTGCCAGGCTAACAATAAACCATGCAAAGAAGACTTCCCTTGAACGTCTGTCATTTCCAGCTAGACCCTGTCCTTTCCAAATTAAACCATACAACAGAACAATAGACTTTTTTTTTAACCATTATAATCCTTACACATTCGCCCACACTTATTCATTTATTTTAGTTCATTGCCCTTTTCATAGAATATTGTCAATATTGTATTAGAAGCAAAGAAAAAAAAATTCTTTTGTGATGTAGGGTGTGCAAGTTTGCCCAGTACAGTATATGAAAAAAAAGTGTCATAAATCAACTTCCACAACCACACAAAACCAGCGGCATTCAGAAAAAAAAATATATTTTTCTCTTTTTTTAAAACTGTACAGTTGTGGGAAACCTGTGGATCACAATGAAACAAAAGCAGAACGGGCTTTATGCAAAACATTGTACTTTATGCAAAACTTTCTTTGCATCAGAAAAATTAAAATAATATGTTTTGAGGATTAAAAGTGCAAATTTTGAGTAAGATTTACATAAAATAGGTAAGTGAATGCAAAATTCCCAAATGCTGATTATGCTTCTGTCAAATTAAAATAATTTAATGGCTTTGCTTCAACATCAGTTAAGTGTGTTAATGTGACATCTGACAGATGTGTGTAAATGTAACTAGAAAAAGCAATGCAATACAAGTAAACATGAATATTTGTAAGTTAAGTAACCCTAAATTAGTGGCATAAAGTAAACATCCCTCTGTAAACACTTTTTTAAGGGCATGGTTTGCTCCTTGAAAATCTTATTGAAATGGAAGCTTAGGAACTACGTAGAGCCTAAAGACCACAGCACAAATGGTAATTACAAGTAAAGTCCATTGTTATGTTTAATAGATATGTCATGACAATATCTGTTATTATATTGTCTACCAATAAAGAATAATATATGTCTAGAAAATATTTATGCTTATATGAAAAATATTTCATTTCACACATCAACAATTAACAGTCCATAGTATGCTTTCACTAGTAAAATATGAAAAAGGTAAAATGTTTTCTAATTGAGTATCTGCTAATGAAACAGTAACAGTATTTAAAAAATGGCAATTGTTGGTTAGTACTTGTACTGATAAAATGCATAGAGATGTTAATGGTTAGATAAATCTATCAAAAGTCAGCTTGCTGTCAAACACCCTATAGGATCATCAACAGTATTCCTTGAAAATCAAATGGATGAGGGAGCTCAAGTTGTGCTTTTCCAACACTGCAACGAAGATTGTTAAAGGACACAATAAAACCCTTTGGCATTTCCTTACAACTGAGAGAGTACGTTTACAAAAAAACAACATTATTTGCACAAATATTTTGCATTTGGCACATTTCTGTACAGTGTAGGCAATGCTGTGAATCTTGGAAAAGTATCTTTGTGTTGGGAGGTATGTAGAGTTGTACTAATGTGGGTTTCTGTCAGTCATGACATTTACGCTATGAAAGATGGATTTTGATGCATTTCTTGTAAGTAAACTATGTAAACTGTATCCTTAACCAATTTTTTTTTTATCGATAATACTAGATAGTGTTCTTTAGGATCCCCAGATGACATAGACTTCACGCATGTAAAGGTATGAGTAACAACACCATCAATCTCATTAGATACTGACCGTGTAAATGTTGTATTTTGTCATTAGTCATTCTGACCCACGGCAAACTAATCAGCAGAAGTTTGAATTTCGTTGCCGCCCATCACTGGCCAAAGCCAAAGCTTTCCTTTTGGTTACTAAAAGCGCACTGACGTTTGCTTGCATAGAAATGTATATTATAGTTGTTTTCAAGTATTTTCCTTATATGTAATTTTCACTTGCCATCAAATATAGTATGCTTCACCCCACTCCTGTTGCTAATGAACACATAATGTTGAGAATGGTTTAAGTATCACATTCACAAAATAATCAGATTACAATCAAACTGGGCATTTTAAAAGAAACTTTTTCATTTGAATAATGTCGATAACACTTAATTATGCAATGCATAGCTGCAAAACCACAAGTCTTTTAATCGGTCTGCTATAGATTGCCATGCAGCCTCTTTTGCTTTCTTAATTGCGGGCACATTTCCTTTTAGTGCTACTATAGATTTGTTTTCGTTCAGTATTTATTCTTGTTCAGCTGCCAAAAAGACCACCTCTCTGTTATATGTTCTATTTACACTCAGACAAAACAAACTTCAAATAACAGGATGATCTGTAACCCATGTGCTTAACTTTCCACGCTATTCCATAAAGCACTATACATTCCTACAACTTCACAATTAAAGTCATAGGAACTCAATCTGTAGATAGTAAACTCTGCTCTTTGTCTTTTTGGGACATGATAAATGTTCTCTACGACTGTCATGGCTATTTAAATATCACGAGTGGATGCATAATTGTGGATTGCAGAAGTCTGTCTTGAGTTAATGAGAAACTAATTTCCATTCATGGAAACAAATAAGCATCAATATAAGACTAGGTTGATTCAAGTGAGACTTACTGTATTCATTTAAGTCTCAGTTACATAAGGCACATATGCAAAAGGCATCCTTAAGCATTGGTTCATCTGAACTCCAACTTTGTTCAGCACGTCTTTCTTCTTCAATTATGCTCAGAGTTGGAGATGATCTCTTCAACATTCCAATAAAACTATTCCACAACTTAGTATGCATCTGCAGACTAGATTGGGACATTTGTTGCAATTAACCCCCTGTGTTTATCTATCATTTCATAGTTAACACTAATTAAATAATTTGTTGCTTTTGTCTATTTTTACCCTCCTAAATTATTAATAACAAGTGTATTATATACTTGGTTACTATAGCTTAATGACATCATTTTAATATACATTTTGTATTTGTGTTATTTTACTTATATTGTTTGGCAAGCTCATGTAGAATTAAAACAAAATAAGATATATTAGGAGACTATTTCAATTTTAGGTGGTCAAAAAACTCCTTGGTGGCAGGGCCCCGGGGGTGGATGAGATACGCCCGGAGTTCCTTAAGGCTCTGGATGTTGTAGGACTGTCTTGGTTGACACGTCTCTGCAACATCGCATGGACATCGGGGACAGTGCCTCTGGATTGGCAGACGGGGTGGTGGTCCCCCTCTTTAAAAAGGGGGACCGGAGGGTGTGTTCCAACTATAGAGGGATCACACTCCTCAGCCTCCCTGGAAAAGTCTGTTCAGGGGTTCTGAAGAGGAGGGTCCGTCGGATAGTCGAACCTCGGATTCAGGAGGAACAGTGTGGTTTTCGGCCCTGGTCGCGGAACAGTGGACCAGCTCTTCACCCTTAGCAGAGTCCTGGAGGGTGCATGGGAGTTTGCCCGACCGGTCTACATGTGTTTTGTGGACTTGGAAAAGGCATTCGACCATGTCCCTCGGGGAATTCTGTGGTGGGTGCTCCGGGAGTATAGGGTACCGGACCCCCTGATAAGAGCTGTTCGGTCTCTGTACAACCGGTGTCAGAGCTTGGTCCACATTGCCGGCAGTAAGTCGAGCCCGTTTCCAGTGAGAGTTGGACTCCGCCAGGGCTGCCCTTTGTCACCGATTCTGTTCATAACTTTATGGACAGAATTTCTAGGCGCAGCCAGGGTGTTGAAGGGTCCGGTTTGGTGGACTCAGGATTGGGTCACTGCTTTTGCAGATGATGTTGTCCTGTTTGCTTCATCAGGCCGTGATCTTCAGCTCTCCTGGATCGGTTCGCAGCTGAGTGTGAAACGGCTGGGATAAGAATCAGCACCTCCAAATCCGAGAGCATGGTCCTCAGCTGGAAAAGGGTGGAGTGCCCTCTCAGGGTTGGGGGAGAGATCCTGCCCCAAGTGGAGGAGTTCAAGTATCTCGGGGTCTTGTTCACGAGTGAGGGAAGAATGGAGCGTGAGATCGACAGGCAGATCGGTGCGGCATCCGCAGTGATGCAGGCTCTGCATCGGTCTGTCGTGGTGAAAAAGGAGCTGAGCCGTAAGGCAAAGCTCTCAATTTACCAGTCGATCTACGCTCCTACCCTCACCTATGGTCATGAGCTATGGGTAGTGACCGAAAGAACGAGATTGCGAATACAAGCGGCTGAAATGAGTTTCTTCCGCAGGGTGTCTGGGCTTTCCCTTAAAGTTAGGGTGAGAAGCTCAGTCATCCGGGAGGGGCTCAGAGTAGAGCCGCTGCTCCTCCGCATCGAGAGGAGTCAGATGAGGTGGCTCGGGCATCTGATCAGGATGCCTCCTGGACGCCTCCCTGGTGAGGTGTTCCGGGCACGTCCAAACGGGAGGAGGCCCCAGGGAAGACCCAGGACACGCTGGAGGGACTATGTCTCCGGCTGGCCTGGGAACGCCTTGGGATTCTCCCGGAAGAGCTGGAAGAAGTGGCTGGGGAGAGGGAAGTCTGGGCCTCTCTGCTTAAGCTGCTGCCCCCGCGACTCGACCTCGGATAAGCGGAAGAGGATGGATGGATGGATATTTCAATTTTAAATTTTCACAGCTGAAGGGAAATCCTACTGAAGTTGAAAATGCAACATAAATCTGAGAATTTGAGTTTGTCTTTGTATTGGCATGCTCAGTTTGTTGTTTTTTCCATTTATTTTTGCATTTGTATTGTTTCATCTATTTGAATTTTATTTTAATGCACACTGGCACACAACATCATTTGTATTTAAAGCATGTAAAAAGCAGAGTGTAACCATCAGAACTCTGCTTTTTTGAAAAAAAAAAAAGATTTGTGTAGAAAGGTTTACAAATAAAAATGGGCTGTTAGATATTTGTAAACTTCATTCAAATTACTACAAAGAAATTGTTACATTATTATTAATTCTGCTAAACAATGCCTGTCTTTCTTATAATTCCAGTGCTCAACAAGCCTCAAAGACATTTGGATGGTTTAAGTGGCATGAAGTGACTGATTAATTGAATGTTTAACAAACTTTAAGTGACTAGCTGAAAAGAAAATCGTAATATGGGCACTTAACTTCTATAAAATTATAATGCTGTTGTTGCAAATTTTTGCACTGGCCAGGCTTGATGTCACTTAATCCTACAATGCATTTTACAATAAAATTAGTTCTGAATGAATCTGTATGCTAACTTTTGAGGGTGACCACAGGTCCAGCAAAAAGAAAAACATTTTATTTAGACAAAAAATCAGACATAACTTAGAATGAAGGTAAATCTGTTATCTAAAACAATCATTGAGTTTTTGGGATATCCCACAAATTTGGTAATTTAAGTTAAATGATTTAATGTTTAAAAACAGTAAGATTTTAATGTATTTTGTATAAATGTTTTTGAAATGAAAAATATTTCAGATACTAAACATAATGTAATGACCAAGTTGAGAATTCAGCGCGCTTTCTGAAGCAGAGGTCGATTAGGCAAATGAAGCATTGCAAACAGCTCTGGAGATGCTGAGAGAGGAAGGGACTGGTTAAACAAATTGGAATGGTTGGTGTCAGTAGTCAAAAGGTGCACAAAGAGAGAGGACTTGTCCCTGTAGGAGTCGGAAAGCTGTTGACATAGGGCATAAGAGTTTGCTGAACTGCAATAGTAGCACAACAGGAGCAAGACATGTGAGAATGAGAAGCAACAATGCAGCATGCATGGGTATGACAGAAGAGAAAGAGAGACAGTGAAGGAATGGCATCCTTCAGAGTAGTGATAATGAAGCAGGAGAAGGACTGTATGAGAAATCAGTAAGGTCAGGAAGCAACCAAATAGGCATCCCTCACTGCCATAACAGTGTGGGGCTTGCGATGGGGATAGACATTTGGCGATAGCAGAAGGGTTGGGGGGTCAGGAGCACTCAGTGCTGCATAATGCCAGAATAATGTTAGTTCTGGCCTAGCACATGAATGAAGACTGGCCAGTCATTTCCACCCAATAATGTGTTCTTATGTTGTTTTTCCCTTCCTGGTTGTAGTTTTTACTATATATAAAATAATAAAAATGCACCACTATTCTATTACAGCTTTGTGAATACTTCTTTGAAGGAAACACATTAATGTTGCATTTTACTTTGAAAAATTCAGAGTTACCCATTATTTGCTTTGCTGTCGTTTTGGTATGGAATTGTGAAAGCTGGTATTTGTACCAAAGTCAAAACTGACTGCACTGAAGTGAAGGCTAGCATAAAAAAAATAATTTGCATGAAATCCACTTGGCTTCTGCTTCCAATTAACAACTGATTGTCTACAGTAAGTAGTAATCACTGCACAACAATAAATTCTGGAAGAAGCAATAGTTTTTCCTCTTAGTTTAACACCTCCACTGCTCTCAGTAATTCTCTGAAATTAGCTGAGCCTCTGCAATATGTGACTGTAGAATCATAGCGCACATAAATCGCACCACTATTAATGGTAATGCGAAATACTGCATGAGTTAGTAAAATAATGTATGTTATATTGTTCTATAGGTCGTCTTTGATGTTTGATGGGGGTTAGCATTTCTTTGTTCTGTAGTAGCACCTTATGTGTATGGCATTTGCCAACATATATTCTATAAAGAGCTATTAATTAATCTATGCCAATTGCTGTTTTTGTTAAGAAGTGACAAAGACACTTGATATCAGTTAAATGTTTCTGCCAACAGTCCAAAGTATATATTTGACAATGTATTAAAAAAATATGAAAAAGTTGTAAAAACACATTGTAAAACGTAATGTAAATGATTCACAAAATAAACAAGGATGGTGAAAGAAATAACACAACCCTAAATCTGGTTCAAAAGGAAATTGGATGATGGATAATTTTATTCCATTTAAAATTCTCCGTCCCCATACAATCTATCTATGGCTAACCTTTAGTTTAAAATTATGTTTATTTTCAATTTAACATGTATACCTGCTATTTAAGATTAGAGACTGAAGTGCCAGTATGCGGAAATCAAGTAGCTTCAAAATGTACAGAGATGGTAAAGGTAATTTTAAGGGTCTTAGACTGCATATAAGGCAAAACGTTACTTTTGAAAGGCATGTTATACATTTACCTTAAAAAAACAAATTTTTTTGCAGTGTGTTAACACTGAAGACTTGTCATTTGTACAGTAGGTGTATTAATAAAATCATTTAAATTTAGCCATGGTAAAAAATATACAACAATTGTGAATACATCTGCAAGTTTGATTCTATACTTCTCTGTCAATGTTATGGGTATGTTGTGCTGATTTCAGTGTTTTTTTATTGCAGTTAAAAAGCAAATTTTCTTCTTTACAAAAAAATAAGGATCTTTAGAAAAAATATGTGTGTATACAAATAAACTAAATGAAATGTATCTGTGGATATAAATAAAATATTAGTTAAAAAAAAAAAAAAACATTCTTCAACACATTTTCAGTAACTGCGTGAAAAATCATTAAAGCCAATGGCTTCTAGTCTTGGGGTATGTCAGGTTTGCCAACTGTATTGTTGACCTCATTGCCAGACCATGTCAATTTATGTACATGACCGAAAATTGCTGCCCATATCTACTTTACTGAGTGAGTGCCAACTTTCCAGCACAACAATAATCATTCCTTTTTGTTACAGCTAGGAATGTACTGTCTGGTGGAGCTGCTGCTGTAGAAAGAGTTAACAGATACAAGTTTAGCTGCAGTCATTGCTCTTTTTTCCATTCTGTTTAAGTACGTAAAACATGAGATATTAGAAAAACAAGCCTTTCTTCTGTTTGTGAGGTTTAAAATTTGTGTGTTCCTGATTCTTTGTTGCTGCTTTCTGTGTGTTAAACTTCTGGAGGAGTCAGCTGTCATTCAGAGAGACCACCCTTATAACTCAAGACAAAAATCATACTTATTTGAGTTTATGATAGCCAGTCACAAACTAATTGGAGTGAATCGCTGGGCATGTCACATTACGTGACATTAGTTGAAACACTACTTTAGTACATTTCCGGCGCCGCATCCGAGTGGCAGCCTTTCCAGCAGCTCTGTGTATGACTTTTTACCTTTTTTTTCTATTTTTTTTCTCTATTTCATTGATCACTTCTACCACTTTCTTTTATGTGGAATCACTCCCTGGACACTTTTTTATATTTTTACTACTTGACATGGATTTTTACACTCAGAGACTCGCCTATTCAAGTAGTCAACTTAAAGCACTGAGAAGAAATGCTCATGCCGGTGTGGTTTCTTATTTACCTGACGAGGTAAGAAGATGATATCGGGGCGCAAAGATAAAAAATAAGATAAAAGCCAGACAACTTGAGAGAAAATGGCGTTATAAACCGTCGGTGCCTTCTGTGATCCTGGGAAATGTGAACTCACTACCAAATAAGATCGACGAACTGTCTGTGCTGGTGAAAAATGTCAGAACCTACAGAGAATGCAGCTTGCTGTGTTTTAGTGAAACGTGGCTAACAACTACCATCCCAGATGTTAACATTGAGCTACTTGGGTTTAGCACAGTTAGAGCGGACAGAAACGCAAGTACCTGCAGGAAGAAGAAAGAAGGAGGACTCGCTCTCTATGTCAATACAAAGTGGTGCAACTCAGGACATGTAAACGTTAAAATCTCCACTTGCTGCAGGGACATCGAACTGTTGGCCGTAAGTCTGCGTCCCTATTACTTGCTCAGAGAGTTTGGACACCTGATTGTTGTTATTGTTTACATCCCCCCTCAAGCGAACGCGGAGATAGCGAGTGACGCAGCACCCTGAGGCACTTGTGCTAATCTCTGGTGACTTTAACCATGTAACGCTGGACAAAACATTACCTGCCTTCTTCCAGTATGTGGACTGTAACACATGGGGAAATAGGACTATCGACCTACTGTATGCAAACGTTAAAGACACATACAGCACCAGCCCGCTGCCTGCGCTTGGGAAAGCAGATCATAACCTGGTTCTGCTTCAGTCTCACTACAAACCAAGAGTGAAGGCACTACCTACAACCACACGATCATTCAGGAAGTGGTCTCCTGAGGCAGAGCAGGCTCTGGGAGACTGTTTTGGAACTACCGACTGGGATATCCTGCTGGGGTCACATAGTAAGAACACTGAAGAGGCTGTTAACTGCACAACTGATTACATCAACTTCTGTATGGACATTGTAGTTCCAGTAAGAACAGTACGCTGCTATGCTAACAACAAGCCATGGATTACAAGTGACATCAAAGGCCTTTTGAACCAGAAGAAAAGGGCTTTTAAAGACGGTGATCAGCATGAGCTCAAGCACATGCAGAAGGAACTCTGAGTCCAGCTGAGGGCGATGAAGGAGCAGTACAGGAGAAAGCTGGAGCAGAAGCTGCAAAATAACAGCATGAAGGAAGTGTGGGATGGGATGAAGATTATCACTGGCTGCAGCTCGAAGTGGGGTGCCACTATCGAGACAGATGTGGAGAGAGTAAACCAAATGAACAACTTCTTTAATAGGTTTGATCACCCTAACCCACTCTCACCTCGGACTACTGCATACTTCAACCATCCTTCTGTTGATACCAGCATAGGTGAGACATCCCCACCCACAATTACAGCAGCCCATGTGAGCAGAGAGCTGAGAAGACTTCGTGCCAGCAAAGCAGCGGGTCCAGATGGTGTATCGCCACGACTGCTGAAGGCCTGTGCATTGGAACTGGGAAGTCCTCTACAGCACATCTTCAACCTGAGCCTGGAACAGGGGAGAGTCCCAAGGCTTTGGAAAACAACTTGTATCACCTCAGTCCCAAAGGTATCACGTCCTAGTGAGCTGAATGACTTCCGGCCTGTTGCTCTGACGTCAAATCTGATGAAGACCATGGAGTGGGCAGAATGAGGAGTACAGGAAGCTTGGTCCCTCATGGACCCCGTGATCATCAGAGGAGACTGTGTGCAAAGGGTGCAGACCTATAAATATCTGGGAGGGCAGCTAGATGACAAATTAGACTGGACTGCCAATACTGATGCTCTGTGTAAGAAAGGTCAGAGCCAACTATACTTTCTTAGAAGGTTGGCATCCTTCAACATCTGCAATAAGATGCTGCAGATGTTCTACCAGACGGTTGTGGCAAGTGCCCTCTTCTACGCGGTGGTGTGCTTGGGAGGCAGCATAAAGATGAAGGATGCCTCACGCCTGGACAAACTTGTTAAGAAGGCAGGCTCTATTGTAGGAGTAAAATTGGACAGTTTAACATCTGTGGCAGAGCGACAGGCACTAAGCAAACTCCTGTCAATCATGAAGAATCCACTGCATCCACTGAACAGTGTCATTTCCAGGCAGAGGAGTAGCTTCAGTGACAGACTTTTGTCACTGTCTTGCTTCACTGACAGACTGAGGAGATCGTTCTTCCCCCACACTATGCGACTCTTCAATTCCACCCGGGGGAGTAAATGCTAACATTACTCAAAGTTATTGTCTGCTTTTACATGCTTTTTTATTACTATTTAATTTAATATTGTTTTTTTGTATCAGTATACTGCTGCTGGATTATGTGAATTTCCCCTTGGGATTAATAAAGTATCTATCTATCTATCTATCTATCTATCTATCTATCTATCTATCTATCTATCTATCTATCTATCTATCTATCTATCTATCTATCTATCTATTGTTTCTATATAATGCATCATTATTTTAATTACTCAATCAGTTATTCCACAAGCAATAGTATTCCCATCTAATATCTTGATTTTTTCTGTTTTCACCTGTTTTTGACAGTTCACATTTGACAACACCTTCAGTTCTTGTTACATTCATTCTTCTGCTGATCCTGGTTCAACAGAAGCTTTTAGCTCAAACTGTCCTCACTGCACACACCTCCTGCTGCAAAAATGCATTTATCAAGAAATGAATGTAAGAGGAAATAAATTATGTAATATTAGGGTTTTACGCATAGAGTGAACAAATATATATTCTGTATTTGTCTTACACTTTAAACAACCTCACAGCTTCATTATTTGCACATTGGTTGTCAGTGCTCATTCACACAGAGACTACCCTTACAACTAATGACAAAATCATACCTGTTTAAGTTTATATAGGTAAGTCGCAGACTAGCTGGAGTGAATCGCTGGACATGTCACATTACGTGACTGAATTTACGGGACCACACAGCCGACTGTCTCCGACTCACTAAGGTTATGTAAATGCAGGCTACGACTGAAAATAGCTTGAAAAGTTGCATAATGTGAAATAGCCTTAAGTGTCCAAAAACATCCATAACTTAATAACCATTTGATATCGTGGACCACCCAACTACAAGCTTGAAGATCTGCTGACTAAAATTAGATAAAGTATCCTGTGCAAACGTGTACAAAGCCCTAAAATTTGGAGTTTCCATGAATAAAGGCCATACCCAAAAGGGTGTTATTTTTTTTTTGTTATTCTTTCTTTTTACACTAAATCAGTTGTAAATGTTTTTATATTATATTGGGGAAATTCTTTGCAAATTGTTAGAATACACAAAGTGAAATAAGTTATACCTGAGACAAAATATAGGAATGTTGTTCATAAGATACTAGTTATGAAAAATATTTTAATTTTTCTACATAATACATCACTATTTTAGCTACTCAATCAGTTATTGCACAAGCAGTTGTATTCCCATCTCATGCCTTGATTTTGATCTGTTTTCATCTGTATATGACATTTCACATTTGATAACACTTTTAGTTGTTGTTATCCTGAGGTACATACATTTTTGTGCTGATTCTGGGTCAACAGAAGCTTTCAACTCAATCTGTATTCACTACAGTTGACTGATATACAGTACATGTTGTTCTTAGACCATATTGTTTTAACAGTCTCATTAACTGCAGCACATTGTCTTTTGTTTGCAGTGCTGAATTGGTACTCTTAAAATGATCTGATAAACCACACTAAAGACACTGATATAGTCTATTTTGTTTTTGACTTTTTTTATTTTTTTAAATACACACCATCCCTTTGTATACATTCACAAGATGCTGTCTCTATAAATTTTCAAAATTGTGGGCAATTTTTAGATTTTGTTCTTGTATTTCTTGCAATTTAGAATAACTTCCGAGTTTTAAAGTTTAGTGATGCCATACATGGCATTGTTTAAGTCCCAAGTAGCCAATTCCTTCTTCAAACAAGCTGAATTTTAAAACCAGTTTTAAAGCATTTTTTTAATTTGAAATTTAGCATAAATGTAACAGCAGACTTAATTCTTTTTCATAGGTGGTTCAATTGTTTTTGAGTTAGATGCCTCAAAAAGGGCTGGAAATAAAAATGTAGCAACCCCTAAAAGAGACCTCTCTCCTATTCTCAAAGTTTACAAATTAATAAAAATAATTATATTGGTAATCTTACCACAATGAAAAACGTTTATAGACTGATTATTGTTTTAATTCTTTTTGCTCAAGTGTGTCCTGCAATGGTCTGTTTTCTGCCTATTTCTCAAAAACAGTAACTGGAGGCACCTGCCAAACAACTTTAGCACCCCTTAATGTTCCTGTACTTCTATTTACTTCTGCACCTGAGATACTGTCATCATCTGCATGTGTCCTCATCTACAGATTTTGATTTTTTTGGCTCTGAAGAATTGATTGTGATAAGACTTATGTTAATTAAATTTGGTTTTCTTATCATTGAATATTTTTATCATTATTTTAACAATGTCAGCATGCTGTAATATTGAAACGTGTTTTGTGTTGGATGCAACCATTTTCTGCTCATCTCATGTTACCAGTTTGTGTATAGAGAGGGCACAGATTGCAACCACATGATTACCGGCATCATGTCACCTGGAATCAGCACACAGACAGTATAAAAGAAGGTGCCCTGATAATTCAGGTGACCACGCTCTTGGATAAACTAAAAGGCTTATTACTCATGCTTCTGAAAACAAACTTTAGTAAGGGAAACCTCCGAATTTGTTACATTGGTGATTGTCTTGATTATGTCCTCTGACTTTAATTTAAGAAAAAAATATTTTGGCACAGTCATTTTATTTCTTAAAGATTCCTCAGTATTACACCTCTCTTTATCATTTGAGTATGGTTTTGATATCTCCCCTCTCTCTATTTCGGCTCGTGGTCATTTCTATCTGTAAAATCTTATGTGTGCTTTTGAAGGTGTATCTAATACTAATGCAGACACCAGTGATTATAAGAGTTTTCCACTTGCTGCTGTAAGTAAAATACGATATGTTCCATATCATTAAAAATACTGTAATTTTACTGTCAGACAGGCCAATTCTATCTTTCTTCTGAGAGATAAGTCATGAAATGATTTTAAGAAAATTTGTTGTTTCTTAAAATTATTTGTGCATGAAAGTTAAGACAAATGGTGATTAAGACAAAGATTGTGCCTGATCAAAACAAGGAAAAGGCCATTAAAGAGCACAAAGAAGGAGCTCAAGAAAGCTAATTGATAAACTGGTTGAATAAGTAAATCTTCAGATTCCTTTCTTAGTACTTACTAAGGCATTTTTCAGCTTAACATCATATGTCTCCAGCATCAAAAGCAGGTTGTTTATAATTGTTACAATTATACTTAAGTACAGTTCTTTAACTTAATTATGAAAGATAAAATGAAATGTTGATGGATCCAAACCATGTGGTGGCATTCCATCAAGGAAATATAGCCTGTGCACGTTTTACATTTTTATGTATGTGGTATAGGTGGATTGACTTTATACTTATGCAACACCTTATTGTATTATAGGATTATTAAGTGCGTTAACTAATAATGAGAAGTGCGCCTACTGTAGTTGTCATTTCTATCTGTCTGTCATGAATCAACTCAAATACTAATGGACCAGGTTTTTTAAAAAAAAATGTTTATTGATTTTATTTGAAGAAAACAACATTCCATACACTCAGGTCAAACTTAACAAACCAGAATACAACCCTCGCCCAAGAGAAAGAGGAGAGCCAACAGCATCAACAAATCTTTAAAAACAACAAAGAATGGAGAATGCCCTTTTCCCCGATATAAATGCTTATTCTAAGACGTAATTAATTAGATCTTGCCATATATATAAAGTTTTGATCAAATCCTGTAAGTGAGAATTTGATTTTTTCCAGTTTAAAATTGTATAGAACTTCAGGCACCCACTGACTTTTAACTGGTGTGCTGGAATTCTTCTAGTTGAGCAAGATAAGTCGGCTTGCTAGTAATGTAGTAAAGGCAATTGATTTGTCCTTCTCCACTTTAAGCCCATCCAGGAGTACACCAGACACAGCAGTTAATGGGTTAAGAGTGATTGTGACACCAAGTCTGTCTGAGAGGCATTTAAAAATGTTTATCCAGAATGACAATAATTTGGTGCATGCCCAAAACGTGTGGCCCAGTGAGGCTGGAGCTAAATTACAATGTTTACAGGTTGACTTTTGCTCTTGTTCTTTTGAACAATTTTAAATGAGATAAAAGTACTCAATAAAAGATTTAAAGTTGAATTATTGAATGCTTTTTGCATATGGAGCTGGAGTGTATTCCATGCTGATCCTTTCCCCATCATACCCTGGTATCTTTGAAAGGAAGGGATTTTAAAATGTTTTTATATATTATTGAGATGCTGTCTGAGTCTTCAAGATTGACCAGTATTGCCTTTGGGATAGAAATTGGTGTGAGGTGAGGAAAATTGGGCAGTTTTTTTTTAGCAAAGTTTCTAATTTCAAAGTAGTGGAAGAATTGTGTTGGTGGGAAGTTAAACTTGAAGTGTAATTCTTCATAAGATGTGAAGTCATTATCTATATAACGTTCTCTAAGTGTTTTAATCCTGGACATTTTCCAAACATTAAATACTGTGTAAGTTTGAGAAGGTAGAAAATGGTGTTTATCATGTAGAGGTGTAACAGATAAAGGCTTATCTGTCTTAAAGTACTTCCTGCATTGGTTCTATATTCTGAGTGATTGCTGGACAATTGGATTATTAGTATATTAAAGATAACTTGTATTTACTGGGGCACAAAGCAGTGCATATAAAGAAGTACAGCCAGATAGTACAGGGTGGTCCACTTCTAATTATGCATATCCAGATCGTCTGGATGACTTTGATTTATGCGGGGAAGATTCCAGTTTAGCGCAAAGACGATTCTTCATGTCGTCAGTTCGCATACTTCTCAATGGTCCAGGATTTTCCGGGTGATTATCAATGTAATAAACTTAATAAGTTATAGCGTAATGAAAAATGCCTAATTAGATCTGGACCACCCTATATTTCTACTGCAGACCAGGCTTGTGTATATTCAATTTGTATATTATCAATATGTGTTAAATTCCATTGTTTTATATCTGGTTTATTTTCCACCTAATAATAAAACTGAAAGTTAGTGCCATGCACCCTTCTGTTATATGTTGTTGCACAGTTGCTCTTTGGATGCGTGGAAGTTTCGAATTCCAAATAAATGGGGTTATAAATGAGTCTAATTGCTTAAAGAATGATTTGCTAATGTATAGTCATGGCCAAAAGTTCTGAGAATGACACAAGTATTGGTTTTTACAAAGTTTGCTTCTTCAGTGTTTTTAGATCTTTTTGTCAGATCTATGGTATCCTGAAGTATAATTACAAGCATTTCATAAGTTTCAATGGCTTTTATTGACAATTGCATTAAGTTTATGCAAAGCGTCAATATTTGCAGTGTTGGCCCTTCTTTTTCAAAACCTTTGCAATTCGCCCTGGAATGGGAGCTAAATTATTTGATTTTTATTTTACAAAATTCGACTGGGAAGCCAACAGAGCCTGCTGGTTACCCAAATTGGAGTGAGTTTATAGCATCTAGTAATTCTGAGAGCGTCAGAGGTTTATCCAATTCCTCTGCAGTAAGAGTATCTAGCTGTGGTATTTGTTATGCATCAAAAAACTCATTGATTGTGTCTTATCTTTTTTTTAAACTGAGTAGAATATAAGGACTTGTAGTACTCTCTAAATGTGTGGGTTACAGTTGTATGGTCAATGATTTTATATCCATCTGTGTTGGTAATATGTGTTCTTGCATTGCGAATTTACTGCTTCTGGATTTATTGAGATAAGATCTTATTAGCCTTCTTTCCGTGTTCATAGTAATAATGTTACGATTTAAAGATGAGCTGTGCTGTTATTTGTATTGTCAAAAGGTTATTCTGATTGCAACCCCTGTCTCATCGCTTCATTTAGAGAACTGGTATATTCTAGTAATCTGTTCTGGTAATTTTGGTTTCCAATTTATTTTTGTGGGAAAGATAAAATAATCTATCCTCTTAAAAAAGCCAGAGTTTCCCAATGTATTCCTGCAGAAAGCTCTGAGGATGCATTTGTCTCTAAAAAAAATAATCAGTTTGTTGAGATGAATTCTCTTCAGTTCTCATCAGCTAATGACAGTGGGTTAAGATGCCTGATGTGGGATGAGTGTGTAAGGCATAGTGATTTAAACTCCATGATCAGAGGGGTGTGGTCAGAGTAACAACAGCCTCACACTTGCAAGATTTGATAGTGGGCAATAAATTATTATATATAATGAAATAATCAGTTCTTCAGTAACTGTGATATACTGATGAGAAGAAGGAATATAATCTAGAGTTTGAATTTAAAAGTCTCCATGGGTCTTATCTATATATATAATTCACTAAGGCAAGACACCCATGGAAAGGCAAGACACCCACGGAAAGCACGCCGGAAGGGGTGTGGATATACTAAGCCGCCGACAAGTAAGACACCTATGGCGCACACAGGGAGGAGCCACGCCCACCAACTCCAAGACCATTGGATACAACGACAACTCGCAGAGTCACGCTCACCAACTCGGACACAATGACACAGAAAGAATGGCATCATTTATATTCGTCTAAAGTAGAGGCCTCATGTACCTCCATGCCACCTTGACTGTTCATAGAGGCATGTTTCTCGCGGAGGTGAGTCGCCATATGCTGCGTGTAAAATGGTTTGCGAGGGGTATCCCATGGGATCCTTAAAACAATCCTTTACAACTGAGGTTAAAACACAATGAACTAAGCAGTCTTTAAAAACTGAGTTTTCGGTTACAACGCACGACCACGTGCACCATTGCAAACTGTTTTACACGCTACATACAGCAATTTGCATCCGCGACAAACATGCGTCTTCTTCACTCATGGACAATTATATGTTGCTCTCTCCAGAGTTCCATCTTTTCATTCACTTTCTGTTGTATCCTCAAACCCTCCCTTTTTAGACAACTGTGTCTTTCCAGAAGTGTTCAACCATCAATAAATAATTATGCGGCGTTTGTTATGCCGCAGGTTCACTATTGTGTTGTATTTTGCTCTCTCCAGAGTTCCATCTTTTCATTCAATTACTGTTGTATTCTCACACCAACCCGTTTTAGACAACTGTGTCTTTCCAGAATTAAGTAATTTCAATAAATAATTATGCATGAGATTGAGCGTGTGTCTACACGGCGCAGAGAGGCGTGTGTAAGCCGTTGAACCCCATTCGGGCTGCAAACTGTGGAATTCCCACTAAGTGCAGCTTATACGCTCCCACTGGTTGCGTCCCTACCCTTTGTGCACACCCCGCTCCCACCTCACTAATACCGTGGTCAGGTGTCTTGGTGGATTATATATAGAAAAGCAGCCAAAACCGCACAGAGCAATGAAACGTCTACGTGAGTCACAGGTGCATCTGGACTGTGTAAAGACGACAACGACTCCAGTGACGAGTTGGAGGTGGGCACATGAGCGGGCAGTGCATACTGAACGAGAAATCAGCAGACTAGCATGACGGAGGGAGCTGAGTGGACGTCCTTCTCCTCTCCTGCCGTTCCACACTCCGCGCCTGAGCGCATTCAGTCACAGACGATTGTGTGTTGGTTCGTTCCGTGCATTGTTACAATGTTTCTTTTCTTGCTGATTTATTACATTACCGATTTTTCAAATGTTAATTTTCTCCCTGTGCTTAAAAATCATTAAAAAAACGGCCTGATTATGCGGCGTATGGTACGCTGTGGGTTGGCTAGTAAGTTATGATCCATTACAAACTGTGTGATTATTTTTGCAGTGTTAGATTTTATCGCCATTGCAGTTGAAGACCTATCCAGATCTGGATTTACAACACAATTATAAAGTCTCCGGCCAATATAATTTTATGATGTTCACATTAGGAATAGATGCAAATACATTTTATATGAAATATATATCATACACATTAGGTGCAAATATATTTCTCAAAATTAGTTTAGATTTAAATAAATTACTCATCACCAGGACATATTACCCTTCAGGATCAGATACCATGTCTGATACTACAAATGAGATTGTTTTGTGTTTTGTGTACAGTATTACGATTTCCACACCTGTAGTTTTCTTTGTAAAGCCAGAGTAAAAGGTCTGGCCAATTCAATCTACAGTAATCCCTCGCTATATCGCGCTTCGACTCCATCGCGGATTTTAAATGTAAGCATATCTAAATATATATCACAGATTTTTCGCTGGTTCGCGGATTTCTGCGGACAATGGGTCTTTTAATTTATGGTACATGCTTCCCCAGTTTGTTTGCCCAGTTGATTTCATACAAGGGACGCTATTGGCGGATGGCTGAGAAGCTACCCAATCGAGCATGTATTACATATTAAATAAAACTCCTCAATGATATACGATATGCTTCCCGCGCGCTGCTTCGCACACTTAAAAGCTCTAACAGCCCGTATTGATTTTTCATTGTTTGCTTTTCTCTGTGTCTCATTCTCTCTGAGAAATACAGGCAGATACTTATCCATCATGCAATACCATCAGGAAGATGTATGATTGGCCCCATTATCTGCTCCTGACGGAGGGGGTGTGAGCAGAGGGGCTGTTTGCTTATAAGATACGGACGCGCCTGTAAAAAAATGCTGAAAGGCTACCTTCACATTGATCCCTTCATTGCGCCGCTTTATCGTGGTGCTTGCATACTTAAAAGCGCACCAGCCCTATTGATTTTTGATT
The DNA here is from genome assembly GCF_016835505.1 of Polypterus senegalus. Classification (NCBI taxonomy): domain Eukaryota; kingdom Metazoa; phylum Chordata; class Cladistia; order Polypteriformes; family Polypteridae; genus Polypterus; species Polypterus senegalus. The sequence continues at coordinate 138,631,327 of NC_053155.1, read as the reverse complement.
GTTTACTTTACTCTCTCTCTGACATTCTCTGCTCCTGACGGTGCACCTTGAAGAGGAAGATATGTTTGCATTCTTTTAATTGTGAGAAAGAACTGTCATCTCTTTCTTGTCATGGAGCACAGTTTAAACTTTTGACTAAAGGGTGTTACTTCATGTCTAGAGGGCTCTAATAATGTTAAAAAATTAATTTAGAAGGTCGTAAACAGGTTTTCAATGCTCTAACTGCGAAAATATTAGATTTATAAATAAAGAATCCTACTTCTTGGAAATTCATTTATCTGGCTGGAGCGGATCGACCGCTATAAACGAGGGTTTACTGTATAACTGTGCGGAGAATATTTATAAACAGTGTGGGAGAGTTTTTAAGAGCTTAAAATATATAAAAATAACCATACAAACATATGGTCTCTACTTCGCGGATTTTCACCTATCGTGGGGGGTTCTGGAACGCAACCCCTGCGATCGAGGAGGGATTACTGTATTTGCAGCTGAAACTGGACCTTACTTATTAATTCCTGTAAAAATACTGTTTGGCATTTAGTCCTGTTAGGTGAGAAAATATTTTTTTCTCTTTAGATTGTGGTTGAGACCCTTGACATTCCATCTCAGAAAGTTCACTGTTTGGTCAGACAGACCCTGCTTCTGAAATTTTTAGGTAATTTTGTAAACTTAAGTAAAGGTAGTACATTGTTTTATACAATGGCTTTAACTTTTATTTCAAATTGTTGCCAGCTGTTGTGGCTAAGGAGCCGATTACTATGTTGGCATTAACAGTTGTTGGAGTAAATAGGATAAATAAGAAGTAACTTGCTATCTCTCCACCCCAATGGACTGATTTTGTTGAAATTTTGCACAATTGTACAATTCTTCAATTAAATTTGTTGAGAAAGTTGAATGTGTGTTAAGATAGTCCAAATACAGTAGAACATGCTGTACTCATTTTTCAAAATATCAAACTTTTTAGTTGAAAAGAAATTGTGAATCTAAAAACATATCACACTTAATACAGAGAAATACTTTGTGCAACTTCAATTTTGGATTAGTTTACTGTATAAAATTTACCTTGAGACAGATCACTTCATCTTGTACATTTTATGTAGTTCTCCTCTTTTACTCATCTGATAGGTGTTTTTGTAAAACAGATCTCCTGTTTAACTTAGTCAAGTGCAGGAAAAGCCATACACTCACAAACCACTTGTACACTAGTTCACATCACGTGAAATTAATTTATCAAGAAATGAACATAAGAGAAAGAAAATTGTTAGCTTTAGGCTTTATGAATAGAGTGAACAAATATGTATTTTGTATTTGTGTTACTTGACACAATCTCATGGCTGCATTATCTGCACTTTATAAAGATTCAGTATTTCTCTGACACCATCATTTATTGACAAAGCTCCAGATTTGTTCTCCAGTATGGTCTGAAGCAGGCAACAATTATACCTTGCATACTGAGTGAGAAGACAAAGAGTATAATGAGGAAAACAAGACCAACAAAAATGTAAACAGAAATAACAAAGTTTACAAACATTAAACACCAGGAAAACAAAAGATATGAGCACCAAAACCATTATCGCAGTTGAAAGCCAATACCACTCACTAATGCTCTGCATAAGGTTTTTCCCAAAAATTGTTATAGCAATGTTACCAATTTTCCATTTTATACACTGTCACATTCAATAAGCTTACATTGACATGATTTTCTGTATCTGCCCTTATCAACCTATAGTTCATCCTGATGACCAAAATACAACAAGGCAGTGTACATCTAAAACTTAAAATTACTCCTGCTGCAATTGGTTTTTCATTTGTTCTTAAAAGATGTAAGTCTTTGATACTTTGTATTGCATTGTTCTAAATATAATCAGAATTTCACAATTAAGGTTTTTTTTTTTATACAGATAAAGACGTTTATCCCAAACACTCAAAAACAACTTTATTATTACATTTTTTAACAAAGATATTACCAGCTGCTTTCTGTAAATTCTGTCATTGAGTGGCAGGTAATTGAGCGACATATTAAGGATGCACATAGTGTGCAATCAAATGACAAGAACTTAACAGACTTTATTGGTATACGTATTTTAATCAGGCTGAAGTTTAATATAGATTTTTTTGCTACAGACATGTGTAATTTCAGCCTCAGAAATCTGCATGGAGTTTTCTTGTTCTTTCCGCTTGCATTAGTGGATTGATTGGTATCAGTGAGTGTGGTTAAATACATATCGTAATCCATTTTAGCACTGAATACTGGAAATTTGTCAATAATAATTCTCAGTTAACAAAATAAGTTTAGACTTTCATGTGCTGTGAAGTAAATAACATCCATCCTCCTTTTCCATCCTCATCCCAAGCCTCTAAAGATTCAAAGTATGAATAATGGCCACCAGATCACAGTGTTTCAAAATATCTATAGCAAATTACTGAATTAAAAAAAAAACCAAACAGATACTTTATTTATTGATTTCTTTTATTGAAGTGTATGCAGCATACTGTTTCCTGCTGGTGTGATCATGCCCAGCAAAGGACCAGCATATTATCCAATGTCCACCACGTTTGCTTCTTGCTTTACACCTAATGCTACTGTGATAAGTGGGTCACTGATTCTCTATGACCCTAAACTGGGTAGGTTAAATTTACCCCTCAGCACATGCAAGATTAAATGAATACCTATAAATTGTGTTCAGTTCTTGTCAGTTGATAGCATGCTGCTTATGTATTTAACCGATTGGGGCACACACCTGCACAAAGTTACTTGCAGCAGCAGGCAATGTGTTTGTGAAAAACCATAATAATTTTGGAGAAGTAATGCAATTTTTTTAAGCGGGGGTAAGATTCTTCCATTTACAGGTACCTCAGTATTGATTTTATTAGCATGGATCACACCTGTTCATTTCTTTTGCAGCTGATGTTCAAGGCATTTGGTAAGTTCAGTGCACTATGCCATCTACATATGTCACATGGACAAATCGGGATGAAAAAAATTCAGTCTTTTAAGAAATTATTACAGCACATTTTAAATGTTTGTCTATGAGTTTTCTGAAATGCTAACATCAAAACTGTTGTAGTTTACATTGTTCTTTTCCTTAAGCTTTACTAACTTTATGCATTGAGACATTGTTTTTCTGGACCTGGTTTCATCCACTGCAGGAGGGTGACATTCTTCTTTCCTAAATGGCCTATCTGTCATGTACTTCATTGACTGTCCTGTATTATCGCACAACAGTAGTACATTCATGTGTGCAGTCAGATCCACTTCACTTGCTACATACACCAATTACTCATGTATTTGTGAAATTAAAATAAATCACCATTACTATATTAATGAAAGCATACTGTAAACATAACAGAAGGCTGAAGAGTTGGTTATTGACACCACCCTATTAACAACACCATTTAGAAAATCAAAATGAAATGACAGAAACATCCATTTTCCATAAATGCTTATCTCAAAGATACAAAGCATACATTCCAACAGTGGAGGGTTTTTGTTAGTATAAACCTAGTTCATATTTCTTATCTCATAAAGCTAGTGAAGACAGGGAACTTATACAAAAATCATATAATGAAAACAAACACTCAATATTTCCCATCTACTGTATGGTCAATTGACTGGTGCACCATTATATTTACTCCTTATTACTTATTCCATGTGCCACACATGTGCGCATGGAAAACAGCTTACGGGCTTTGATGATGGTAATTACCCACCAAACCAGGGATTGGTGCTGTGATCCAATGCCTTCTCTTTTTTCTCACTCTGCAGAATGAAAGGCTGACAGCCACTCCACCACTGATGTCACCTCCATTGTCTGCCCTCCTGGACCTGTCCCTTCCTGCCGAGTGACTATATAACCTGGAAACCAGCCATCTTGTTCTCAGTTCTGTTCTGAACTTTAACTGAATTTATGGTAATTGTGAATTATTTGATTCACATAAAAGAAATGGATGAAGGAAAAACAACATTCAGTATAATTATGCACCTTATGAAGCCATTTAAATAAAAGCCCTTGTTGTTTTCTTTTCTTAAGTCAATGACATTCCACGAATGGTCTAGTTTATACCAATTTATGCAAAGTTTGTTGGGTTCCATGCGGAATGACTATAGTTAATAATTCACTGCAGCCATTTACATGTGCTCAATTGTTGAATACTGTAAATAGACCCTAAAAACTCCATATTCATTTACCTGATTGACTTATGGGTGAAACCTACCAAAAATATTTCTTTCAAGTTACTAAACCCAGCTTGGTTATCCAGTTGGATGCTGATGTTTAACAGTAAATATTACACTGAAAAATATACACATGGCTGTATTTAAACTCTAAGTGGAAATAGTTATACAATCAATATGGAAATTCTTTATACTACAGTTTTGTCAAGGCAACTTTTTTGTGCATTTTTTTAAGTTAAAACTGCAGCTATTTATTCTTTAAATTTAACTTATTTTGGTATTTTTCATTTTGAATTATGCACTCTTTCATCTGAGTGCTTTTCACACCCCAGGATGATAGGATGTTGTCCAAACAGGTGTAATGCAAAAAACAGTAATTAACTTGGATGAATTACACTGAGTAGTTTGAATAATTACAAGGTGAAATGCACAATTTCTATTCACATTATTAACTTTATTGTATGTCTTAAAAATCTAGAAGATAACGACATGATGCTGCCAACTGCTTATAATCATGTGAGCATTAAAACAGACTGTAATATTAGTCCCACAAAGCATGAATTTGAATGTTCTTTAGCCATAGTTTTTTACCATATCAAGTCAAAGCCAACAAATTAAAAAAAAAAAAACAATCTACAGAAGGGAAGGTTTTTTTAATATAAATATAACAAAAGCTTAAAAATATACTTTGTTAATAATAATTTGCCATACTTGTGTTGGTCTGTCTGAAGTGCTATACAAAGGCTTCCAGCAGAGGTCAAGAAAGCATCTGTTGTAACTGTTGTGTGGGAAGTTTACAAAGCCCCTAAATTAGGACAGATTCAGTGTGACAGCAAGTGTAGCAAGTGATCCAGTGGGATATATGGCCATTCCTTATTGACTACCATTGCTGATTTCCCTGCTGACTTTAGAATAAGCTTCAAGTGCACAGCATAGAATAAAAATAGCTTTAGTGACTAAAGTTGTGTGTATAAACTTTTTTAATTCAGTGATCACAGATTTCCCCGAAAATTTTCCTGAATACTGTATATTAAACAGTGAACATCTAACAATAAAAAAAGCATTTTTGTCGCTAAAGAATAAAATGTGTGTGGCAGAATATTAGGAATATGAAAAAATAAAAGATGGAGAACTTACATGGTGACTGCAAATCATATATTAAAGGCAAAAAACTTTAATTCCCACCTCTGTTTAAACGATCAGTACACCATTGCATTTACCCCTTATTATTTATTTCACAAATGTGACTAATGTTAAAATTTAATGTTAGTTAATAAAATGCACTGTTTCAAAGGGAATTGTAAATGTATACAAATACAGTACATATTGTAACTATTGACGTCAATAGCTTTGACAATCCAAACCTATTTTACGTACATAACTTAAAAAATAAAAAGTTGTTTTTCACTAAAATCATATATCATGAGCAAAAAAATAAAGTTTCTAGGTTATAGGTTCTAAAGTTTCTAACAAAAAATAATTTTTTTTAGATTCTGAATTTTACACGTTGTACAACTGCAAACTAAAGTGGAATGGTCACATTTTTCTGTATTTTAATTGTAAACAATCACTCTTTCATGTGAAAAAATGCAGGAGGTTTTTTTTTATTAAAAAAAAAACTTCAGAAAAGAGCAGCCCTATGATGTCATCTGCATAATGCCTCACTGTGATTGCCAAATTAGAAGTTTTCTTTCTTTTTAAAAATTTTCTTACTTTTAATGGTCTTTATGGTGTGTGTTTGTGTTTATGTATATATTTACTTAAAGACCTTCTGTATCCCCCCAGGGCCAAATAGTCATATCCATCTATGTATCTATCTACATATAGACACTCTTAGTGAAATCCAAATGTGTAAGGGTTGAAAACAAAATATACTGTCAAATATTTATTCTTTCGTGTTTAAATCAAAATCTGAAAAAAAAAAATGACTAAGTAAAAAACGAATGGATTCTTCCAGTTATATTATGACATAGGATAAAATGTTTGATGAGTATATTATGCCTTGTGATGTATTGATGCCTTATGCAGGGCTCTTTCCTGCTTTGTGTCCAGTGCTGCTTGGATAGGCTCCATCCTCTCATTACAGTAAATCAGAGTGAATTTAAGAATGTTGTTATATTATTAATGTATTATTTACATATATATCTGCCTAAAGAAATGTTATTAATATTGTAACTTATATAATAAAGTATAATAAAGTACACATTTTCTCAACAATGCAAATAAATAACAAATGCTTTTCAGATTCTACTTAAGATTTTTAATATTGCACAAGAGTGAAATTTGATACTTAATGCATAAAACAACTTAATATAAAATATATAAAATGTGTTAGTTCTAGAAGTGTTTTAACAATTCAAATGAAAAGTACATTCTTTGCTCATTTCTTCATACAAAGACAGAAATATGCTTACCAAGGCATACTGAGGTAATTTTGCTCCTATATTTTAAGTACTATTTATTTCAAGGAAAGGTATTTAAGGAGAAATCTATTTTACCGACTAATAGTTCATTATATTTTACAATACCATGAAATATTTTTAATTCAGTATGGGTTTGCTTTACTTTTGAATCTTCTTTTATAAAGGAACATTAACAAACCACACATTTTATTTATTGATAAAATATATAAACTCTATATATATATATATATATATATGTGTGTGTGTGTGTGTGTGTGTGTGTGTGTTTGTGTAGTGTGTTAATAAGTAATCAAGAATACAGAACATGTTGCTTAAACATTGCAGCCATTTATTAAAATGGTAAACAGATTCTTTAGATGAAAGCATGGTAGATGCTATTTTATGAAATTAGAGCTAAATATAAAATGGTGAGAATAAAACTTAACAAGATTGAGTATTCATATGGAATCCCTTGTGTTTGAAAAAAATTACATTAAATTGGAACTGGGTTAAAATTGTCATTTGGTAGAAAAGGTCATAAGAGAAATGTCATTTCTCACAGAATTCTTATAATGGGCCCTGTAACATTACAATAGTCGAAAATCTAATCTTCAGGATGAAATATAAATAAAACATTTTTTGTGAAGGAACTCTGGATTTAAATAGTATATAAACAGATATATAATCAAGGGTACTACAAGAAAAGTTGTGTCGGCTTTGCTCTGCCTCCATTTCCCCTAATCGTTTTAATTATATCCTATGATTTAATTAGATGCTACATGCAAGGGAAATCAGAGAAACAATTATGCTTGCTGCAATTAGTGTTCTTCAGAATAGGGGCTCTGGGCCCAGGAAAGAAGGGAACATGTCAACCAAAAAAATCTGAAAGATGAAAAGGAGCAGCAGGTGAGAAAAAGCTAAGGTAAATAACAAAGTGATTTTACCTACGTCTATTTTCAAACAATCAAAGAGGAGAGACATTATGCAAGCTTTAGCATAAATGTAGGATTATTTGCAAATTGCATGACAAATAAAGCCTAATGCAGATGACATAAAATAAGAATTAATCAAGCTCATACTGTAGGTCACTGGTAATTATTTTTTACTTTTTACCCAGTTTTTCTTTAGCAGTGTTGATGGTTCAAAAAGTCCCTTCTGAAATTTCAAGCAAATTGAACATACTTTCCAGCTCACTGCATTAGCTTTCAAAGTGTAGTTTTTATTCTGTTCACATTAATACTGTGAGTGGGTGATAGCACTGAGGTTTTGGTTTGGTAGAATAATGGCTATAGCCATGATTTATAACACTGGAAGGTTTAGTATTCAGATGCCATTTCAAAGGAAGTTGGGTTTTAAGATGCCTTTGCTATTAACACTAGAATTGCTGAAGCCTATGAAAAACCTCGTAATCCCAGCCCACCTCAAATACCTTCACACATTTCAATGTCTTTTGTTTTGTAAATGTGTCAGTAAGCACAAGCAGCAAGCAGCCTGCTGTCCCATCCACTGCCTTGACGGAGCACAGAATATAACCAAAGAACAAAACAAATTTGATTTACATGTGGCCACATGTAAATCGAATGTTATTTTGTTTCTTTGGTTATATTCTTGAATAAAAGCGCACGTGTTTATTTGATATTTGGACTAAAGTCTTCACACATTATATACTTCTTGTCATCATTAGTATAACATGGAAAAAAAATCTTCTTTAGGTATATATTCCGAATTTCTTGCCTCACATTTATTTCCTTTCATCCTACACTTACCCAGTTCTTTGTAGACATGGAACACACATGAAATGCATTTATTACAAATAACGATATACTGTATTATTTACCCTATACAACTCCAGGAGCCTCACACGCAGATAAGGAGTCTTGGCTTGAGCTGGGAGAGCTTTTTGCCTAAGCTGATCTCCGTCAAGGCGGAAGATGGGACAGCAGGCTGCTTGCTGCTTGTGCTGATCGATGCATTTACAAAACAAAAAAAGCTTATGGAGAGGTGTGAAGGGATTTGAAGTGTTCCAGGATTACAAGATTTTTCGTAGGCTTCAAGAATTCTAATGTGAACTCAATTAAGGTGGATGTCAACTTTTGTCGACAGGAGGGATTGGCATATGTTGACAAAAGTCGACATCCAGGGGTAGAGTTCGACAATCAGCTGTTAATGGCGACAAAATTCACTGTCACGTCACAGGCATTCCCTCTCTGCTGGGAGGAATGTTAAATTCATTGAATCAGTATCTAATCCTTGCGTGTGTGTGAGTTACCAAATGTAAACAAATGTAAACGAAGGGAAGATGGCATCGACATCTCACGAGGGAGCAAAGCGTGTGCAGAAAAGAAAATACGGAGCAGATGATGTTTTTGAGGTGGACTCTGATTTTTCAGAATCTGATTTTGTTGACAGTGATCAGGAGATCGAGACACCAGCCGATGCACCTACAGCAAGGTTCATGTGGGAGGAATACCCAGACATTGATCCAAACTGGCTACTGGACTTCGCAAGACGGCATGGCTTGCTGTTGGACACAACAGATTACCAGCTGCTGGACTACTTCAATCTGTTTTTTCCTAAGGCTGCTTTTCAGCTACTGTCAGACAAGACAAACAGGTATGCAGAGCACTTTTTAAAATGCAGGCCGCGCTTACACCGCATTCTCGTTTTTCAAAGTGGAGACCCACAACAAAAGACGAGATGAAGGACTTTGTGGCATTACAAATAGAGATGGGACTAGATTGGCAATATAACTTCAGGGAGCATTGGTCCAAAGTGCTTTGTCCCCTGATGGCTTTGGACAGGTTATGCCGCGTGATAGGTACATACTTCTGCAAAGTTGTATTCAGTGCTGTGATAACCAGAAGCAAATCCCAAGGGGTGAGCTAGGCTATAACCCCATGTATAAAGTTCAGCCCCTGCTTAACATTGTGGAACCAACATAACAATTTTATCAGCCTGGCTGTGATTTGTCTGTGGATGAATCTATCATAAAATACAAGGAACGCCTTTTTTCTGCCAATATATGCCAGACAAGCAGAAGCAAACACTGGTTTCTACCTGAAAGTAATTACATATACAGGAAAGTATTCCTTTCAAAGAGAGAACTGTCCCTTGACAAGTCACGTTGTGCTGGAGCTGCTTCAGGGGTATGAACATTTGGGTCATGTTGCGTACATTGTAAATTGTGGACAAATTTTAAACATTAGCAAAATTGTTCATGGAGCTACAGAGCAGGGGAATTGGAGCTTGTGGCACAGTGAGGGTGAAGAGGAGACACATGCCTTCAGAGTTGAAGCCAGACAGGCTGAAGATGAAAAGAGGTGACAATCTGGTATTCATGCGGGTGGATAACTTGGTGGCATTGCCATGGTACGATGTCAAACGGGTGACTTGTCTCTCTACAGTATACACTAACAATATACTATATGTGAGAAAGTTATTTGTCAAAAGGGAAACCCAGAAGGTAGGAAGCTGGACAAACCAGTTGCACTTGAGGAGTATAACTGTAAAATGGCTGGAGCTGATCGACTGGATCAGATGCTGGGGTCATACCCTTATGGGCATAAGTCCACCAAGTGGTACCACACTATCATTGCATGCGTGAGATTGCACTTACAAATGGCTATATATTGTTTAAGCAGGCAAACAGTGACAGCACTATGACTGCGGCAGATTTCCACAAGAAGGTGGCTGACAGCTTGCTGGCAGAGTATGTTGCAGTGTCTTGGGCAAAAAGTGGAAGGCCATCACAAAGAACAGTGCCGGACAGGCTGACTGAGCGCCACTTTCCTGCAACATATGAGAACAAAAAATACAGACCTGACTGTGTTGTGTGCAGCAACAGACAATTGAAAAGGAGGCACCAGTGCAACACATATTGTAAGCTGTGCAATGTGGCAATGCAAATTGGCTGCTTTGAGTGATATCAAAGTTTGCAGGACTTTGCTGTGTAACATGTACAGTATGTGAAATCATATAGTATGCAGGCTCATACAACATACAAGACAGTAACATTTGTCAAAAATAAATATTTTTTGTTGATTTGATATGTTGAACCATTGCTTTGTGTTCTTTTTTTTTTAAAGTTAGTTTTTAGAAAAATATTCAGCCCTGGGAGAAAAGAAACAAAAAAAAATTGGCCCTAAAAGAGTTAAGGCAGCATTGCATTTGGAGGTTTAATGTGCCAATAGCTGAATAGACCTGGATTTATTAAGTATTTAGTGCTTATCTTTTAACAAGTACCAAGTACAGTATTTAACCAAAATATAAGTGAATTTTATCCTTACACTGGTTTGACAGAAAGAAGTGAAGATTGAGCCTCCAGAGCAATTGCAAAGGTAATGTTCTGAATATTTAAGTTTTCATGCTTGTGATCTCACTTTGCAAAGTTGCCTCCATCTCCTGCAGAATGTAATCTGTTGCCATTTCATTTTTTAAATCAAAAGCAAAGATAGGAATAAACCTTGTGACTGAAAATATGAGGCTATACTGTAAATTTGATTAATGTTTTATTTTTATTAATAGCCCAAGTGATCAAATACTGTATAAAAAATTTTGGACATTCATACTTTTTTCATACACTAATTGAAAGTGTGCACTACAGTTATATCCAAGGCAATCTATGATCACACTAGCTTCTTCGTAAACAAATATTCTTATCATACTGGTATTCTACTTTGTGCTTAACACAGTAAAGCAAAGAAACTTAAAAGTCTTGATGCTCATAATGAGTGAAAATATGTTTATTTCAATTTTTGTTAAACTGTAAGCTTCAATTTTGATCTGGGTATCAGTTTACTGTGCAGACAATACTTACAACGCACAGCATAAAAGACTATACCCGAAAAGATTTTTCATAAAATCATCTGTCTCATGTTAGAATTAATACTTTCTATGGGATCCTATACCGTAAAACAACCTGGCAAATCCAGTTTATTGGTTGCAAGTAAGATTTGACAGTACAAAAAACAAAATTGAAGAGAGACTGTGGACGAAGACTTCAGACAAGACAGCAGGTGTGGTTATAAAGCAGCTTTATTTTGCAGAGTCACAGTGAGAAGAGTTTCAGAAAAGCTGACAATCAATAATACATGACAGCGTCAGGGCTCTTCTGAACCCCGTCTGTTGGGTGGGGCAAGTTTTTATACCCCTAGAATGCGTGATTTAATATCATTATGAAATGCAACAGTCAACACATTTATTATACACAATCCTTGAGCCCCTTCAACGCCCCTTATGCAACTCGATTTCTTGGCCCCTTTTGTTATGGCGTTCAGCTGTAAGCTAAGGTAAAACGTGATAAGGCAGACTCATATGTGGAATGCTTAGACCTTGAGTCCTTTGCACAAATATTTTTCTGTTTGCTAAAACAAAGCATACTTTTACATGTTTTCGTAAAGCTTACTTCTCAGACATGAATAAGTACAAGGGAACGAAGATAACATTTGTCTTCCACAAGAGCAAGGAAGGCCAAAGTGGAGGTGGATTAATAAAGTAAAAGAAGATCTGAAGGAAAAGGTCTTGACTGGTGAGGAGGTGCAGGACCAAGCTGTTCAAGCTCATCAACCCCACATAAAGTAGAAATGGGAAAAAATGAAGAGGAAGAAGAAGACAGTAATATTGAGGTGATGTTGTTAAGAAGATACCATATATGAATTGGTTGCATTGCTGTAATACGTTATTCAGATAATGGGAGTGTTTAGAATATGCCAGGGATTGGAAACTGGTTCAAAGCGCATACCATTTGAATACCAATTAAAGAGAATGTTATAGCTTATGATGATAAGACATTTGCAAGTCTGTTACTTAGTATTTATACCTAGAGCTGTGTGAAGTGGTTTACCAGGTTGTAAGTGCTCATGAAAAAATGTAGATGGCTAAAACAGACTACCATTAATCCTTCTTTTACTTCGCTTACTAATGTCAACATCATCAAATGACAATTTGCCACTCTCTGACAGAATTATAAATTAAATAATAGTTGAAATGCAGTTAGTGCAATAACAAAGGCCACATTCAAATGTTAAGGGTGTTAATAGGAAACAGAACTGTCAGGATAGGTGAATTGGATTTAGATGGCACTAACACTGAGGGCAAATTAAGCAAGCTTCACCACTGCTGTAAAAGCCGTGTAATTAATTCTAATATGTAAGGTAGCAAGCAGAGAAATTAAAAATAAAATTGCTTACTACATATCATTTGACCTGAAAAATCCTATGAAAAAGTGAAGTTTGTGTTATTTAATTGAACGATTCATGTGACAATTTGAAACCAAATTGCAGGTAAATGAGGTGACATTAAAGTGGCAAACAAGTGACAGAATTATGTACTGAACAGACAGACATAAAATTCTAAAATATACTGTAAAGCATTAGAGAGTGTGCCGTGAGACTTAAAATGTTTTAAAATAGTTAGTTTTAACTAACTATTTAACATTAGTTTGCATTGGGTGATAAAAGAGTCTGTACATTATTCTGCAATTCTGAGTCTTTGGTAAGCATCAAATTGAGAGCACCACATACTAAGAAAGAATAAAAGAGTTTTCAGCTAAATCAAAATTGTCATTCTCAGCGGAATAAAAAATAAGATGGATTGAACAAGAGAGATAAAAATCAAAACATGTGGGAAGGACAGTAGATGTAAAGAGGGTCTCACTTGGCAGCCTCTGTTTAAATGATGAAGAATGGGCTTGACTGTGCAAGGCTATATTTCTGGGATTTGACAAAAGTTGACTAGATTAATTGTTAAAAAATGGTGAGGACCAAGAAGGTTTAAGGGTTTTTATTTAGCCACTTTTACACAAAGAAACATAAAATTTGCCTTTTCAACTGCATCTAATAACAGAAAAAAGTAAAAACACCCAGATACAAACAATGTAAAGGTTACACACAAATTCTGAAATGTGAACCACATTAAAAACAAATACTTTGCTATCACTTTTACCTATAACAATTACACTATATATGTAAATAAATATATTTTTGCTATTTCATATTAAAACAACCCACATGGTACTATAAAAAATGAATTTCTTGAGGTTCTTGTCTATTTAAAAGATCACACTTGCAGTATTTAAAACCCAATCCTGTGATAATTTTCAGATCTTTTCAAACCTGCTGTGAATTGTTATCCTTTAAATCACCTCTTGATTATTCTACCATTCATCATTTTACTTTGTGTAATTGACCTATTTATCTTTTGTTCCTGAAGGGTTTTTTTATTTCAAAAGCATTGATTTTATCTTTGATAATCAATGATTTATTATTTGGGTACACTTTGACAGTTGTTTTTAAATGGTCATAAATTCCAAGAATTTCATATAACGTGTAAGTGATCTCATTTAGTGTCTCTGAGGATTTAAGCACATCCCGGTCAGTGCATGAGGAGCACACCTCTAGCTGTGCTATACTATCATTGCACCAGTTCTGTGTTTTCTTTATGACTTTTTGTTCCAGCTTCTGCTTCTATAAGTGAACATTAATATGGTCAGACTTACCCAGAGCTGCTTTGAGATAAGATATGTAAACACTAAGGATGCTCCCATAAAACTTGTTGTTTTGTCCCCTCTAGTATTCATTTTCACATGCTGATTGTTTTGTGGCAATTACAATTCCAATTTACATAAATTGAAATCACTCATCACAACTTTAAATGAGCCAGGCGATTTGGTTTGTAGTTTTTAAATTGTTTCAAAAATTGTTTCAGCTGCACTTCCATATCAGCCTACAGTAGAACATAAACTACTGTAACAAATATTTAATTAAAGAAGGATTTTTCAATTAACAATACAAAGGATTTATACTGGGTTGGCAGTTTTTCTTTAAATAGAGAATTGAAAAAAAATACTAGTAACTCACTTATCTAAGCATGCACATTTTCCAGAACATATGATCCTATGAGGTAGATGCCTTATAACAGTGTCAAGTCTTGACCTGGGAACATTTTAGACAAATTGCATCAAAATATTTGTTTAATGTTAAATATTAAGTTGAATTAGACCATACTTTGTTGAAAAACTACGAGGAGTATATTTTATTTGTTAGTAGTTGACTCTGAAATCCTACTTGAAAGTTCCTGTCCCATTACTGAATAAGTCTTGGATTACACTGGCCCAGTTTGAAGATTCTACCTTTATTGTTGCTAAAAAGTCAAATTTTCTAACAGCAGACACTGAAGGAACATTAGGAAATTCGACCAGGTTACTTTTAGCAAAGCACTTTTACCTGAACATGTGAAAGAAGTGTGTTAATGGAAGGTTGCATTGAGGCACAGTTGACCAAAAAACACAAAGCTATTGCCAGTGTAAAAGTCTCTAAATGTCCCAATATCAAGTGTCTACCATGAGTCTTGTGATGTTTCCAGCACTACCAGCAGGTGGAGATGTTCTGTAGATGTTAGAAGCCTAGTAAAACATCTAAAATGTATTAAACCTCACAAAGCTGTCGGCCCAGACAGCATCACATCCCCCATCCTGAAGACATGCTGGGGGTTTACATCTTCAACTTGTCCTTGTCTTTTTGCATGGAACTGCTTTGTTTCCAGAAAACCAAAATCATGTCCGTATTAAAGAAATCTACTGTTCCCTGCCTGAATGACAATCAGCCCATCATGTTAACCTCTATAGTGGTGAAGTGTCTGGGGAAACTGGTCATGATACACATTAATACATTACCAGACTAGTGATGAAGTTCAGAGACCTTGATTTGAGCAGCTCCACCTGTGACTGGGTGCTTAAATTCCTGACAAATAGGCCCCATTCAGCAGTGGCATATTTAATTATGGACGACATTTTGCTCAGGGCACCCTCACATAAAAAAAATTCAGAATGGTAATTACAGCCTAAGCCAGTCAATCCATTAGGGACACGGTTTATGAAAGTTAAGGGGCATACAATCTGTAAAGTCTGTGTTATGTACAAATTACATAATTATGTAACTGAAGGGGTGCTCTCTGGACACAGAGGGGGACAAGTTTGTCGAATTCCAACACTGACTACCCACTCTGGACATAGAGGGGTGCCATTCTTAGCCCCCCACGTAGGGCTCCAAATGGTTTTCCACCAGCACTGCCATTCAGTGAGGATTGGCAACAGGAACTCCTTCATGCTGTTCATAAATAGCAGTGCTCTACAAGGCCACTACTGCATAGTCTATTCACATATAACTGTGTAGCATACCATGAGGGCAACAGCATCATCAGGTTTGCAGATGACACCACTGTGACTGGCCTTTTTAGAGATGATTATGAGGCTACTTACAGGAGGGAGGTAAAAGATTTGAGTGTATGGTGCCATGACAACAACCTCTTCCTGAACATTGACAAAGCAAAGGATGTTATTGTTGACTTCAGGAAGAAAAATGGCAGTCATTCTTCATTCCACATGAACAGCTCCCACCTCCAGGCAGTTTTCAACTTCAGGTTCCTGGGAGTCCACATCACTGACTGCCTTTTGTGGTCTGTCAACACCTCCCGAATTCTCAAATAGGCTTAGTAAAAGCTCTTTTTCCTGAGGAGGCGAAAGAGCTTTCGGATGGGATCCAAAACCCTGGTGAATTTCTATTACTGCACCTTTGAAAGTATCCTGGCCAGATGAATCACGGTGTGGTTTGATAACCTGACTTGCCAGGATCGCTGGCTCCTGCAAAGGATTGTCCATGTTGTTCTAAAATTATTGAGGCTGACCTTCCACAGCTTCATATGATCTACTCCAGGGGGGAGTCTTTAAATACGACTTACACAATTTACATATTTATCAGTACAAGAAAATAGCAATTAATTAATTAACCCTGCTTCTTAATTAAACATTTTTAAACAGGGTGGGACTTCTGCAAAGACATTGCAGATTTTACTTCCTGTGCATTGCAATTGGAGTTGAACTAAAGCACACACACACACATACAAATTATGGCTATGTCATATTAGAAGACTTTTCCGGTGATATTTAGTTGTAGCCTTAATTTACATAATCTTAGTTAGTTGGAGGCAGTTGGTGGTGTACTCCCATGAAGCCAGTTGTCTAATGTGACATATACTCAGTGACTGAGACCAACTAGTTTAGGGCTGTCTATGATAAAAGTAAACAGGTTTGATTTTCACTTTAGTCAGAGGGGCAGGCTCTTTCCAGTTGAGAGCTGAGAACCAATGAATGTTCATCTGAAAGTCCAATGCATACAATTGTGACGATGTGGGTTCTGGCTCCACACTCCCTTTGCTATTGGAAGCACTCGAACCCAACACCGTCGATAATGTTGCCGAGTGAGCTAGTCAGTGAAGGCAATAATTGAGCATCTTAGCAAGGGAAGGTAAAAGTGCAAAAGTGCTTTTATTTATAATTGTCCATCAAATCAAAAACAGTGTTCCAATAAATAGTGCAGATCTTCAATAAAATAAATAATCCATTAAAAGAACACGTGGGGGTTAAAACTCAATAGAAAAAACAATCCTTAAAATCGGAGGTTAAATCTTCTTATGGAATCAATCTTAAAACACTAACACAATCCGTGCCTATTTTCTGTATGCGTCTCACCTGCTTATCCCGTACGGGCTTAGCAGCAGGCAAGACGCTCTCTGCAGCTGCCCTCCTACATCACACGCTCGAGACTGGAGACCTCCCGATCCCTGGCTTCGGTCTGGCACTCATCCCAGTCCCCGAGACTTGATTACCCTCAACGGCCAGGTCGCCCACGTTGGGGATTCCATCACCAAGTCTCCCGACTTCCGCTGCCTTTTCCATGGCCTCTCTGCGGCCCGTCGCTTTCACCTTGTCACTCCCGCTACCAGATCGCTCAGCGGGAGCGACATCTACACAAACACCTGGGTGTCGGCCTAACACCCAGTATCCTCGCAGCTGCCCACGGCGCCGATCGCGCTCACCACACGCTCCGCGTGTCCGTCTCTCTCCTGCACCGCTTGCTTCCACGCTCCCTGTAACCTCCGTCCTCTCCTTTCCTTTCTCTCCGATCGATTCTCTCTCTCTCCCCAACCGACTTGCGCTTCTTTTAAAAACGTGAGGGGCCATCACAGCTGCAGCATTAGCCACGGGAGCAATCACGAATGTGGGCAGTTCCTCACCTGTGCACACGGTGAGAAACGCCCACATCGACGACTGCCCCGCGGCTCGCTACAACAACGCCCCCCTCACGAAGCCGCCTCGGATGCGGTGATTATTTATTTAAAATCAATGGCCTTTTCTCCACGAGCTGTGGACCCATAACACCACAACAATGCAATGACAAGGAATAAGGAACAAGCATGTTTTAAAAATTCACAAATACAAGAGAGGCTTGCCTGTCTAATGTCTTGTATTTTACATACCATAACAGAATGGAAAAAATAAAAAAGGGTAGAGATTACCGTTGAACTCTGTTTAGCTATTAACCTTTTCCATAGGGCTGGCTCCATTAGGCAGCACGTTATTGGCTGTCGTAGAAAGGGAGGAGCATGACTGTTCTGAAAGATATGTGCTTGGTCAGTAAATGTTTCATTGGCTGTGATTTGCAGTTATGCAATTTGACTGGTGTAGTGACAAGATAACTACATTTGGTAAATATGGCATACCCTACAAATTATGGGTGCAATTTTACTTATCCATCCCTTAGCAATCCTTCGTGATCTAGTTCAGGGTTGCAAGGAACAGAATCAGTTCCAGTAATTCTGGGCACAAGACCAGTCTTGGATAAGGCAACAGGCAATCATGAAGCATTCATGTCACTACTGTCACTCTAGGAGCAAGGTTTCATTTGCCAGTTATCCCACCTTTCATATCTTTAGGATGTCTGAAGAGAACCTCTGCGGACACAAGGGATCTTGCAGACTCCACCCAGGCAGAGCTCAGGACAGAATTTGAACTCTTACACCGTTATGCTGCCCTCAGGCACAATTGAAAATACAACTTCTTTCAACCCTCTAGTCTATATGGCAAAAAATAATTCTGCAGTGCTTTTGATAATGGCCTGCAATTCTGGGCTTTGTATGCAGTTTTTAAATCAAACAATTTCCTTAGGCACATTACCATTTGACAATTTTTTATTTTCTTGTTCAGACAGGTTTTTGAAGGGATGCCTGGTTTACATTATTGAATGGCATATTTCTGATGGGAGTAAGAGGGGATGCCTGACTGAGTATGCAAATCAGTGGACTGATTGTATGCTCAGGGCTGTTTCCTGTCTTGTGCCATATGCTGCCTGGATTGGTGCTATCTTGTTACCATTCTGTGTTAAAAACGTACCTACAGAATATGGCTTGATAGATCTATCACATAAATTTTTTAACAATGAAGACTAAGTAGTTGCTTGTTATTTAAGAGAATACTGTTACATTCTTCTTGTAGCCTATATGATTTCTACAGCTTTTAGTGCTTATGTATGTGCTTTGAAAAGTGCAAATTACCCTAGTATTAATGAATGTTGGGGTTTGGGTGCCTATGTCTGCAAATTAGTGAAATCACTTCCAGGTTAGGCTTCTGGCTTGCACATGATTCTACTAATACAAGTACATAGCTACTTATAGGTTCCAGTTATATAAGCTCCAGTTATAGCTACTTACAAGCTCCAATTCACTGTATCCCTGTAATCGATCAGCAGGAACAATACGATTAAGACAAAAATTAAGCAGTACTACAAAAATAGCAAAAACTAGAACAGTATTAAGCTATCTCATTATCATGACACTTTTGGGAGAGATATCTAAGAAAGTACAGGAAAGTAGGTTGAAGTGGTATGGACTTGTGATGAGTATAGACAACGTGGCTAAGAGAGTGATGGAAATACAAAGGAAGAAACAACAAAGGAGGCCAAAACAACAGGTGTATGGGTAAAGTAAAAGAAGATCAGAAGGAAAAGGGCTTGATGGGTGAGGAGGTGTTTGGAGAAGGCTGATCAAGCAATTCGACCACTTATACAGTATAAGTGAGAAAAGATGAAGAAGAATATTGTGACACTTTATAGTGTTTCATTTGTTTGTCTTCATCTGAAATAACTTCTGAATCAACAATGAAAATGTGCCCCTTTCTCTCCTGGTAAATTTTTTTTTGTTCTCCTCTGACATTTCAAGGTTCTATTTATTATAATCACACATATCTGAATCTGGCAACAAATATTACTTTTGTTGCTATAGCTTCTAGCACATCTTTGCTGGGTGAAAGTGCATCTGTTGTTGTGCTGTTTACAATTCATCCAATTATGTAGACAGATTCAAGCTTTTTGAGGATGCATGAAAAGACTAATAATTTCCGATTGTGTGTGTTTAATAAAATACTTTTGTGAAAAGGGTGCAGAAATTGAAAAACATGCTTTGGGCAATTGTCACATTGTCATAAACGATTTTTGTCTTAATATTAATTGAGTTATTTTTGGCTTTTGGTGACTTAAACATGATTCACTTAAAATATTAGCTGCAAAGACACTAAAGTTCTAGTTTATAACCTTTCAGACTGGATCAATATAGCTTAGTGCTGCTGATATGATGCTGAATCACTGAAAAAGTGGACTTTTTTAACAGTGAATTACAGGTGCTGGGTGACTTTTGACCTTAGTGAGTATACAACAGAAATTCATCTTGCTGTGCACTGCCTCTATAGAGGTACAGTAGCTGTCTGGATAATTCAAGCAAAGGGCATCAGTCAAAACAAACTGTAACTGTGGATAGAACTACAAGAGCACATATGTACTCAATGCAGTTCTATAAAGGTCATTTCATGCTTGTTCTCCATGACAAAATCACGTTTGATGATAAAATATGAATATGTGACCTGACTGCTGAAAACAAAGTATAAACCATTGTCTTACCATAATTAAACAGGATTTCATGTTTGGGTCTAGCATCAAAATAAGCTTGTTTTGGTTTCAGAGAAGTATCCTCATTGCAACTGAGGACTCACCATTGGTCATGGTCCACTATATATGAAAATTTGCATTTTCTCTTTGTGTAAAAAATATTGCTCACATCTAGCATTTTAGCACAAACCATTTCTTTTTTGGCAGCGTATTCATTATGTAAAGGGGAGAGACTGTTTATAACTGTTTTTGCAGCAGATAGTCCTCTTTTTGTATTTTTTGAAATTGTGCAGTAAATATACATTGCATTTCTTTTCACACCTTATCTAACTATAGTACAGTCTGTTGTGTGGTGATAATACAATGGCCCTTATTCACACAAAAAAAAAACCATTATGAAGCATTTTAATGCATAGCCATATTGTCTCAGTTTTTGATAGATGCTGAATAGCTTTTGTATATTTCACTCTACATTTTATAGATCAGTCATACCAGATCTATTCACCTGGAAATACTGTCTTCTGAAAATAGCCCCAGAATGTAAACTCGCACAACCAGAAAAAAGGCAAAAAGACTTAATGTTTTTCAGTGGAGTTTATAATGTTCTGATAGCTTTGGCCCAAAACTGTATATACTGCACTTTTTTATATTTATATGTTATGCTCACCTGTATTCCACAAGTTCTTATTGTCAAAAATGATAGCTAAATGATAAAAAGGAAAATGTTTAGAGGGAAGGTATAATATCATACTCAGTTCATTTGCTATTAAGAAAACAGTAATTTTGAAAGAAGTTAAATGTAGAGCTTGATCGGGCAATGTTCTATGTTAATTTGTAGATTGCGTTTTAGGTAGCCTGGAAAAAGCAATCTAATTTGCTCTATCATTATTTACTTCAAAAATCAAAACATTTGTAGTGAACTGTTTTGTCTTGGTAGAGTAATATTGTATATTGCTCTGCTTTCCCCTTTTGTATTATTAATATGTAGCCTTTGTCAAAATACCTCTAATCTCACAGACTTACCACTGTTTATAAGGAATTATAGTATATAACTTCTCCCCACCTTTCCTCCAACATCTATAACCTCAGGCAATTAGGTGTAGTAAAAGACAAGCAGGAGTTAAGTTACAATTTAAACAATGTATCACTGATAATATTCATAAATAATAACAATATGCAAAGTACATTTGAATATTGGCAACCACACAATTTGATTAAATGGTTATGTGTAGTTTCAGGCAGAACACAGACTTGTTAGTTACTTGAAAATGTCTCTACTTAAGGCATCATTTGTGGTCAGCTTTCTTCAGAACAGGCTGCATGCCTATCTCAATATGGCTGCTGAGCTGTGCTCTCTGTTGTGTTGTCCTTTCAGTTCATCAGTTTGGTAAGAGAGAGTGAGTGAGTAAAGCAAGCAAATTTATAGATGTTCTGTCCAACACCTGGATCCAATAGGACATTGTGGTACTTAAAGGCTTCTGTTACAAGCCATACTTCAGAACAATGGGGGAATAGAACATCTTAACACCTGTCATCCCCCAAAACCATATGTTAAGGTAAAGCTTGGCAGTTAGGCAGCCTGGCTTTCCTATGGTGGTTGAAAGACTTTAGCAGAGAAACACTTGCCAAACTGCTTTTAGGCACTTCCCCCCAACCCTATCATAAAATTACAAATAGACTCAGTCATAAAAGGGGGAAGGGGTTCTTAAACCATCAAACCATTGCTGTTATTATCAATAATGTAACACTAATATTACATTGCTTTGCCTAAGTTAAAAATAAAGACATACAAAATACTTATCAAGTTATATGCAAAATCTCACATTACAACAACTTCTTATTCCAACTGGATTTTTTCCTGTTTGGCATGGGCTATTGCCCACGAGCCAATTAGGTATCAGTTCATATGAGGGGGGACCCAAAAATAACCGAAAATATTTTTAAAACTTTTAATTTAATTTAATTTTCTGTACAAACTACAATTAGTCTCCTTCAAAGTACTCTCCATTGGCGGAAATACACTTATCTAACCGTTTGTTCCATTGTTCGAAATATTTTTTAAATTCGTCTGAAGTAATGTCCATTAATGCTCTGGTCGTTTCATGTTTAACCTCTTCGAAGTCAGCAAAACGCCTTCCTTTCAAGTCTTTTTTCATCCGAGGGAACAAAAAGAAATCACACGGAGCTAAATCCGGTGAGTAGAGTGGGTGGTTCAGGGTTGTCATACCGTTTAAATAACAATAGTTTCTGCAACACTTTTTCAAGAAGAAAACAAAATTTCACTTCTGCGCGTTGCTCACGATAATCGGCCATCGTAAAAAAACAACGCTTGCACAAAACTACTTTTACAAAATTCACTGAACATAAGCACAACCTTCCAGACTGATTGCACTTGACAGACTAACTTGTGAGGAGTGTAACTAGATCGCCCTAGCGGCCCAACCACGTACTACAAGTACCAACCTAACAACAACAAAATCCCGGTTATTTTTGGGTCCCCCCTCGTATGCTCTGAATGGCATGAGTGGAATGAATGTTGTCAGTTTAAAGTGGAATGTCTTTAAGGCTTTCTGAGATACCCAGCTCTTTTAAAATCATCATGGAGCTCAGAGGTGCAAGGTGGACTCTAGTTGGACTTGTAAGCTGTTGTCTCTGTACACAAAGCATAATGGTGGGAGGGGGGTGCTGAAAGTCAAATTTCAAGGCTTGGCTCAAAGTGAACAGATGTGTTTGGAGTCAGTAGAAAATTTGAATAAAAAACTCACTCTCGAGGGAAAAAAATTAGGGCTGAGAAAATGATGGAGAAGAGAGATGAGAAGGAATATTTTTTCTGTTGTAGTTTTCAGGAGAGTGTGAGGTGAAGGTACTCTACCTGACAACTACTTTGGAAGTAAGCCTGGAGGGAAAAAATATTTTGTTAAAAGTTTTCTTCCTTTAGTATTTTGTCTTCCCATATGTTTATCCCTGTGTTCAGTGTGGTTTGTTTTAGGCTATAAAAACATCTTTTTTGAAATCTTCGACTTCTTAGCCATTATTTTGGGTGTAAGAAGATGCCATTAGAGTAGCTTACTTTGATACAAAAGTGTATATATTTTATCTGTGCTACATACAAAAAACATCATAGACTGCTCTTAGATGGTTATCAACCAGCATTACAGAAACATTAAATTAGATGTGCTGCTTTTGTTTTCTAAATAAAAGAATCTTTTTTAGATGCTTGCATAAGTCTTTTGAAATTAAAATTACAAGTAAAGCTAAATATCTTATAAAGTGCCAAATTAACAGCTTAAATGCCTAGAATTGAAAAAGACATTTAGTACACACAATAATTTGGAACAAAAGCAAGGAATAAATAAGGGGCATCAATTTTCCACTGTGTATAATTTTTTTGTATCTCTAAGCAACTCTCTAAGTCCGCAGTTCATTAGTACACAGTGAAGCCTGGCCTATATTAGCAGATAATATACCATAATGGCATTCTGAATATGAAAGGGAGTAAAAAAATGGAAAAAGGACAGAGTAATGCTACTTCAAAACATGACCGCTTGGCTTCTATTTTTCTTTCTAAGTTTCCTACATATAGCATAGATATTTATACAGGGATTAATATGAACAGGTCAAAATGTTGACTTTTACTTTTCAATTAATTTATATATTTTAGGCATCTCTGAACTAAATTCTGGGTAGATGTTGGTATTTATGTGTGTTAAGCTATGAGCTGATGAACATGATTACTCAAAATGAAACAATCATTTCAAATGAATCTAATCTAACCTAAACTTTGCTCTGTTTGTTTACACTGTGAAATTGTAGAATGCTGTTGATACTCAGCAATGGCACTCCAGCAGGTTTATCTCTGGAGATTTACTTACCTATACTAAAGTAGTAAATATAGAAATATCCATACAAAAATCACAGGTTCATCTAGGGAATAGCATGGATATTTGATTTTTTTAATAAATAAATAGTAAAAAGCCTCTGAAGGGAAAACCTTGGTGAGTACAAAGTAAATTTGTTGGAATATGTCATATTGTACATATGTAATGTCTACATGTGTAATTTATACTCCATAAGATCATCTATAACAGTAAAATGAACGTAGTGTTCAGTTTTTTATATTTTGAATGTGAAGACAATCTCAGTAACACAATTAAGGGTACAAATGAGGCAGACACAAACAGTATAATTAAATTACATTAAATAACATAATTCTCTGTGCCTCAAGTGATATAACATAAAGGCTAACTTACATCATCTTTACCCTGATCCACATCCATCGTGGCTGCTGGTTTTCATTCTAGTCATTTTTTTATTGCAAGCTAATTGCCAAAAATTAAAGCTCTAATTTCTCTTCTGTCAGTTGCATTTATTATTTAATGTAATGTGTTGTTATGGCTTGGAGCTTCATGATTTGTTGGTTCTGTGCTAAGCCCTGCCAAAAAAGGCATTTGTCTCAATCATGTAGAGCTGGGATAAGCAGATATGAGACAGATAAATCCATGAATGGATGTAGCATGCTGAGCCTATAAATAGAAAAAAGATCTATATATTATCATACATGCAATCTTGGGGAGTTTATTACGATGCTTGTTTAAAGGGTACTGGTAGTGGGGTGGAACACTTGTTCACATAGTTTCCATTTCCTTCTACATAATGGAGAAACATCAATAGGAAGAAGGCTAGTGTCAATTCTGCCATGCCTCTAGCTAATCCTGCCAGCCAGGAAAAAACAAACACACATGATGTTGCCATTTGACCACCAGATGAGGCAGTAAAAGGGTGAGCCTCCTGAAAAATCTTATGTTTCACCCTTGTGACACTAGAGAGCAACACAGTTTGATTTTTTTATTGGTATTTTGTGGCTCAAACACCGGCCTATTAAATGAGGTTTCCCTGCTGAAGTTCCAACTTTTCTTATGTTTTCGTTTTTATATTAGATTATACAAAATTTAATTTAAAAGTATGTAGGCTAGAATGCCATAAGTAAGGCTTGCCTAAAATAGGAATTTGTTTTCCTTTTGCAAAAGATCATTAGATTTTAGTCACCCATATGACCTAAATTTATTAGTATGCAAATACTTTGAAAATTGCATCAAAATTCTGTTGTGATTAATTCTTGAAATTTTCTTAATGCTCTTTTCATTTTCAAGAACCTTATTCTTACAATTAATAGTATGTGGTCACAGTTCATAATGCCTTTCCATCCATTACTCTGGTTTTCCTCCTTCATCCCCTCTTGCAGGGTGTGTGTTAGCGGGCCCTGCAATGGACAGATAATTTATTTCTGCTTTGACTAAAAAACTTGTGTTATGTACAGTGAATCTACGAGAGAGATGAGAGCAAATAATGAGAAGATGGCAAAAATAATTGCATAGGGGTTGGTGAAGTTCTAGGGTGTTAAAATCTTGAAGGGTAAGTGCTAAGGGTTGAATTGTTTTTCTAACCATGCAGCAGCTCTCTTGACTTATATTTTATTTAACCCATATTTGTATAATCTCATAAATGCAATAAGCCCATGTTTTCTTATTTTTATCTACTGCCTTAGCGTATAAATGGACTTATGACAAATAATTCAGCAGCAGACTCTTAAGTCTCTTTCTGTGGTTTGTACTAGAAAAAGCTTGTTTCAAAATTAGTCTTCCCATTAGTTTATAAGATCATTTTGTTCTTTCAGAGAAATGACACATGATACGAGATAAATGATGACATATGTGTGAACTTATAAACACAGTGAGCACAATGCTGCGAGCACCTACATACATCTTAGAAGCTGCAGCAGGGTCCTAGCAGGTTTAGGGCATTTGTGTGTGTCTAGCAATAAACTCTCACTTCAGAATGATCTTGCTTAAAGTGAATGATTAATAGTTTTATATAAATAATCATTTTAAATGTCTCTACAACTGCAAACAAATGATTAGGACACTGCACAGTACTGGAAAAGTAAATTATAGTAAATATGATGTTTCCTACTTGCTGTTACCTTTTCTTGACTGGGCAGAACTGCTATCTTATTTATGTTGTTACCCAAAAAATATATGATGGACATTTTTCTCTGTTCTCTTTGAAATCTGCTTGATCGTCCACTCTGAGACATCTACTCTCTAATGCCCTGAGGAAACATTGCATGGCTCTGCCCAGGCTACCTTTTTCTCTTCTAAGTACTAGTGCCCATGTCCATTTTCCCTCCTGGTACACATGTATGGCACACTGCCCTCCTTGTTTATAAATAGTGCTATATCCATAATGGGCAGCAGTAGAGTATAAAAAGTAAGCAAATTTCACAGATTAACATTAATTTTTCAACAGCTCCCCCCAGCCTTGTCTCACTAAGAAGGCAAGAAAAAAACTCCCCAAAATACCCTTGTAGGGAAAAAAAAATGGAAGAAATCTTGGGAAAAGCAATTCAGAGAGGCCCCTTTCCAGGCAGTTTGGGCATGCAATTAGTGTCAGAAAAAGGGGTAAATGCAATCCACAAAACAAAGCACAAGTAACCATCTTCACAGGTCTAGATGGATAATCTATCATTGCCACCTCAGGAATACAATGCAATAGTACAATAGTGATAGTATAAACTAGAAAGAAAATGCAAGAATAGATTATATCACTCACTAAATATAAGGCATGAGACATTAGGATGTCATCTCCACTAAATAATAATATACAGTATGCTGTCAGTTTTACTCTCATTTATATCGGCATAAGCGTAGGATAGCAGTGTGAAGTACAGTAGGACACATTCCAAGTCACTAACACACAATGGAACTAAATACAGTAAGTCAAGAACAGTAATCTGGTGACCCTGCGCAGAAATTCATATGAGTCAGTTAGAAAATATTTGCAGTTACTTTGACCTGCAAATTCGAGTTTATAATTTCTGGGCCAGGTTTTTTTATTTATATTGTGTGTAATGCTGATTTGGACTGTATAATTAATGAGAGAATCTTAATATCATGTAACTAGCAAGTATGTTGCAGATGAGAAACTGCCATCAAATGCCTTCTCTTTTTCATAGCAACAGAGAATATCTGCAATACAACTTGAAACCACATCTCAACGGCCTTTACAAAATTAATTTAATGATGCTGTAAACCTAGCTACTGCAAATTCACAGCTGAAAATGTTGACATTTTGATATAGTCCAATCTTCTCATCACTTAATCATAATTGCTGAACTTGTAGGAAAATGTGTCAAAGTTAATCACGAGTGGTTAGAAAAAAAAGAGAATAATTATATCTTAATTTTTGATCTTCTAAAAATGCAAGAACGGTTTATTCTTTTTGATGGGAACAAGAGTGTGCTAAATGTTCCCTTCACTTTAAAATAATTTTACAACCCCCAATGCAGACTTTCTGTACTTTTTAATATTCTAATTTTAATCTAAATCTAAAACACAAGGCTCACTCTCCAGTAGGAATAAATCTTTATAGTTACTTCCATGAAATGTATGAAATTTAGTTGGGATGAAAAATTATTAGTGTGCCATTACGTTAGCATTCATTTTCTAGACCTATTTATCACTAATTTCATTTAAATCCTTTAGAATTCTTCCAGCATGAATTGCATATGCTGGCCATTCCACATTTATCAATTTATGCTTAAATAATCATTATTAGTCCATGTTATATGCACATATAATTTAATTTTAAAATGCCTCTTTTGAAATACCTACTGTATGATAATAATATTACTCCATTTGTCCATTATCAATGTCTCTTAAATTTATATTATTTATATTTAAGGGCCCTGGGGAGCTGGAACATACTCTTGACAGCACAAGACCAAAAAGCCAACCCTGGTCAGATTCCATTTCAGAGTTCACTCATACAGACATTCATGCTAGGCCACAAT
Organism: Polypterus senegalus; assembly: GCF_016835505.1. Classification (NCBI taxonomy): domain Eukaryota; kingdom Metazoa; phylum Chordata; class Cladistia; order Polypteriformes; family Polypteridae; genus Polypterus; species Polypterus senegalus. The sequence goes on along the minus strand of NC_053155.1, from coordinate 138,603,130 downwards.
TTATTCTATCAAAAGTTTGTGTACATGAAGTCTGTATGATTTTTTTCTTAATTATTTCATTTTGTTCCCCCCTTACTAAAATATAACATTGAATTGTTATCGCAAAGAAGTCAACATTTGCTTTTTTCCATCACATTGGCAGGAAAATAGGAGCTTTTTGTAGGCTTGGAGGGTGAGTAGCTTAAATTTCGTAAGGGACCACATCAGTGAAGCTCTCATATGGTTCCATAATATAAACTGTCTTGTTACTAAGGCATATCTGCACCTGGAGTATTTGACAAGGGTGAGGTGAAACTTAATCAGTCCCTCTTCCTAACTTCTACTGATGCACAAGTACTGCATTATAATCTGTTATGTCAACTGCAATGCGACAGAGAAAATGGCTCTGTAGCAGTTGGTGAAGATGGTCCACTTCAATCCTGAAGCCATGATCTAATCCATACAGAACATCCATTACAAGTGATGCATGAAGAAAGCATTTTGATTAGTAGCACACTACCTAAAAATACTTTGCTCTCCATGATGTCTTGCAAATTGTAAAGGATCCCTCAGTGCCATACCAGCACATTTGCAAGCAGTTTTGTTACCCTGAATACTGAAAATTATAATTTCAAATACAGTCATCTCCTTGACCTTTATTTAAGACACCATTATATAAGCACCTGCACTATTTAATGTTACTAGATTTCCTGCACCTCAGTTAATTATACTATCTTAATTCTATTTGTTTTGCCTAGCACATGTTGTATGTTGATTTCTTATATTTAAATATATTTCAACTTAATGCTGTTTCAAAACTATTACTATTGCTTACTGTCACCCTAAGCATTTGTACCATTTTTTCCATTGTTACACATGCTCCATTCTCACTGCCTTTTGTTGTTTTATACCATTAGGATGTATGGAAGACTGATTCATTTAATTATTTAACAATGTACTTATTTCAATGACAGCGCAAGCACATGGAATAAGCCTGGAAATTTAAATTGGCACCTTCACCTCCCAAGATTTGAGGGTGATCCCCAAGTGATTTCAGTTTATAGCAATTGAGTGATTAGCCACAGGATTCACAAAACAGGCCAACCACAACAGCCACTACTTATTCATGTGACTTCCATCATGCTTATACTCCAAGCTGTGACTGTGGGCATTCACATCGCCCAGAATTACTGTGTAAAGACACTACTTTCATTTGAAAACATCTAGACTCATCATCTGCTACATCTAGAGTGCCTATTGTAAATGTGCCACTTCTTAGCCAAATAATTTCCACCTGCTTCACCAACTCTTGGAAGATGATGCATCAATTTAAAGCAGTGGTCCAAGATCCCACCCTCTCAATTTTGGAGAGTGAAGGTGGCAGTTTAAATTTTAAGGCTTTTTTCATGTTGTGTGTGGTGTCAATCAAATAAATACATGCATAAATGAAATAAGTACAAAAATGTTTACTTTTTGTGACACATTTTATTTACATATTTTATTATTTATTCATTGTCACAATGCACAATATACTTATTTATTTGCATACTTATTTAAAATAGTATGAAATATGAGTCCATATCAGGCTGTTGTCAGTTTAAGCTCTATTATGGGCTAAGCCACCACTCTGAAAATTACACAAGTAATATGTAAGTGTCAGACTGAAGGGTGTCAGGATACCGGGGGATCTCAAAGATCAGGTGCTCAAACCCCGTCTCAATGACACTGCTGGTCCATATGGGAGTAGAAATTAATTTTTTCTTATTTTTCTTAACTTACCTTTAAATAAGTTAAAGATTCTTCCAGATACCATAACAGGAATTACCTGCATGCTGTGAAATGCAATACCTTAGCATGTAAAGTATACCTTAAAGTAATTTATGCATTAAATGAATATGTCTGAAGCGTTTCATGAAACAGCTGCTTGAAAGCTGTTGAATAGTGAATATTATTGTTGTCCTCATGTTATTTCATTTTTACTGATATTTGTATGAATTTCTCTAATTCAAATTTCATGCAACCTGATGTTGTTATGGCAATGTGAATTTCCCCTTGGGATTAATAAAGTATCTATCTATCTATCTATCTATCTATCTATCTATCTAATAAAGCATTAAAAGTATAAATATCTGTTGTGGGTAGATAACTTTTAATTAATAAGAGTTCAAACTAGACCTACAGAAGAAATTTGCATTATTCATTAAAAGAAATTTGCTAAACATTTAAAATTAATTTTAAAATTTGAATAAAAGATAGCAATCCACAATAAAATATTGTGCACAGTTCATCTGGACTGATTACATGATTATAAGCCACACATATACTTTAATCACAATGCGTTAACAGATTTTTAGGTAGGATTTTAGTACATTATTAAAATGTAAATGGCAGGAATTCTGGCATGCATATTTTAAGAAAACTGATTCACGTGACTTGGAAGCCAAAATTATTTTTATTAGCAATTTGCTGCAATTAACCAATGTGACTGACAAGATCAGTGCACATTTCATTTGTATACAATATATGTCTTTTTATTTTAAAAGTGGCATAATGGTGCAATTCTTAGTGTTGGTGCTAGCCTCCTGGGTTCAAACTGCAGCCCCACATCTGTCTGCGTGAGGCTTATATGTTCTTCCTGTCATATTGTTTTTTATTCCACATGATTAAGTGATGGACTTTCCACCAGAGCTATTGGGATAGATTCTGCTGCTTTGATCCCAGATCGAATTAAGTAGTTTGAGAATGTTATTATTATTTTTTTAAATGTATTTACTGTATATCTGGGCCATATGTTCCTTATCAAAAAATAATTTCTATAATTTAGCAGGTGGTTAATTCAAACATCCATATTAACTCATTGATTAGTGCAGGCAGTTCTTTATTCAGCACATTTTTAAAGTTTCAAAGTTTTCAGTTGTAGTGACTTGAAAGCGTTTACCATGAAATTGTATAACAACATTGTTTCGATAATATCTTAGGTGCTGGATGAAACATTCAGTTGAGGTGGACTCTTGGAGGATTCCAACAGCTTTTTTTTAATAAAAAGTGTTTATAATAATGTGCTGGTGGTAATGATTTGTTCAATAAATGTCTTCCAGGAAAATTTAAGTCAGGCTATTGGCAATAAGGATGAGCAACCCAATCTAAAGAAAATTCCTTGCTTCCTGTAATCCCTTCTACCATATTATGTGCATATTAAAATATACATAATCAAGCAAAACAAATTTATTGTGTACATATATTAACTGCCAAAATATTTGTACATTGATGTCTCACCCAAGAATAAATGCACATAACATACACTGTGTGAGTTTTCACAGCCAACTGCTGCAGGGGAGGAGGTGATATCTAGCATATAAGTTGATAAATATTTTGTATGTCTTTATTTGTAAGATAGACAAAGCTAATGTAATATTAGATAGTGTTTCGGGAGGCATATTCTACTTTATTAATGAGAACAGCAGTGCTTTGATGTTTATCTAACCAACTCCCCATACCCCATCCCCACAAGCCTTTAGGATGTAAAATTAATGGCAGGGGTGAGGCAAGGGTGACTGTGTTTGGACTTACATGAGCCTATAAGACATCTCCCACAGGAAATCTATAAACTGCCTAAACAAAGCAACTGGGGCATAAGCTGTTACTAAGCTATTCCATTTGTGAATAACCCAGGAAGATTTGTTTATCAGGAACTACACAGGGACAATAAACAGAGAGGCTTTCAAAGGCGTGGCCTGTCCCTGCCATGTTGCATCCTGATGAAAGCAGACCAGATGATGACATGAAGAAAGCAGGCTGCCTGGAACTGTTCTCATGATGAGCTGGCCAGTAAGCAACTATAAGTTATTGCCATCCATCCATCCATCCATTCTCTTCCGCTTATCCGAGGTCGGGTCGCGGGGGCAGCAGCTTAAGCAAAGAGGCCCAGACTTCCCTCTCCCCGGCCACTTCTTCCAGCTCTTCCGGGAGAATCCCAAGGCGTTCCCAGGCCAGCCGGGAGACATAGTCCCTCCAGCGTGTCCTGGGTCTTCCCCGGGGCCTCCTCCCGGTTGGACGTGCCCGGAACACCTCACCAGGGAGGCGTCCAGGAGGCATCCTGATCAGATGCCCGAGCCACCTCATCTGACTCCTCTCGATGCGGAGGAGTAGCGGCTCTACTCTGAGCCCCTCCCGGATGACTGAGCTTCTCACCCTATCTTTAAGGGAAAGCCCAGACACCCTGCGGAGGAAACTCATTTCAGCCGCTTGTATTCGCAATCTCGTTCTTTCGGTCACTACCCATAGCTCATGACCATAGGTGAGGGTAGGAAGGTAGATCGACTGGTAAATTGAGAGCTTTGCCTTATGGCTCAGCTCCTTTTTCACCACGACAGACCGATGCAGAGCCGCATCACTGCGGATGCCGCACCGATCCGCCTGTCGATCTCACGCTCCATTCTTCCCTCACTCGTGAACAAGACCCCGAGATACTTGAACTCCTCCACTTGGGGCAGGATCTCTCCCCCAACCCTGAGAGGGCACTCCACCCTTTTCCGGCTGAGGACCATGCTCTCGGATTTGGAGGTGCTGATTCTCATCCCAGCCGCTTCACACTCAGCTGCGAACCGATCCATAGAGAGCTGAAGATCACGGCCTGATGAAGCAAACAGGACAACATCATCTGCAAAAAGCAGTGACCCAATCCTGAGTCCATCAAACCGGACCCCTTCAACACCCTGGCTGCGCCTAGAAATTCTGTCCATAAAAGTTATGAACAGAATCGGTGACAAAGGGCAGCCCTGGCGGAGTCCAACTCTCACTGGAAACGGGCTCGACTTACTGCCGGCAATGCAGACCAAGCTCTGACACCGGTTGTACAGAGACCGAACAGCTCTTATCAGGGGGTCCGGTACCCCATACTCCCGAGCACCCCCACAGGATTCCCGAGGGACACGGTCGAATGCCTTTTCCAAGTCCACAAAACACATGTAGACCGGTCGGGCAAACTCCCATGCACCCTCCAGAACTCTGCTAAAGGTGAAGAGCTGGTCCACTGTTCCACGACCAGGACGAAAACCACACTGTTCCTCCTGAATCCGAGGTTCGACTATCGGACGGACCCTCCTCTCCAGAACCCCCGAATAGACTTTTCCAGGGAGGCTGAGGAGTGTGATCCCTCTATAGTTGGAGCACACCCTCCGGTCCCCCTTTTTAAAGTAAGTAAAGTTAAAAATAAGTTATTGCACCACCTGGAATTACAAATCTAGCATTATCAGGTTGTATGGTCTTGGTTTACAAAATCATATTCTATTTGCTTTTATGGCGCTAGTTATAATAAAATGTATGACCTAGAATACATAGTTAAAATGTATCTTTCTAATTGTCAGATGTTATAGATAAAGAAGGGAAGGGTTCAGGAAGTGTTAAAGCATTGTATCTAACCACATAGTGATAAGTGTATGCCTTAAACAATATAAAGGGGAAAATAGGGTCACATTAGTTTTATTTTATTGCTTTACGCCCTCCCCCACTGTAAACGTTTGTCTATGGGTGAGTAGTGTGGTGGAGAGTTGGACTTTAGGGACCTTCAAATCTCAATGTCAATGTTAATTTGGACAATCTAGTGTCACAGGAGGCTGGGGGCCAAACCCAGCTGGGATGCCTGGAAGGACCGGGAGGTTGTATATACGTCCCCAGGGCCAAAAGGGGCAGCCACCCTGAATGTTGAGGGGACCACGGAGAAGAAGCAAGGAGACTTAGGCCCACTGGGGCCCGTGGCCCTTGCCAGGAGGTCCCCCGAGCATCGTGGAGCCAGGGAGATCGACACTTCCGCCACACCTGGGAAGATGGAGGAAGGACCTTCCACGGATGCCCGGAGTGCTTCCGGGTGCTAGGGAAGCACTTCCACCTCACCAGGAAGTGCTGCCGGAAGAGCATCATCAGGCACCTGGAGCACATCTGGGTGGGAATAAAAGGGGCTGCCTCACTCCAATCAGAGAGCTAGAGTCAGGAGTGGGAGCAGGACGAAGCTCCTGTGAGGAGAGGAAAGGCGACCCACAGACACTAGAAGAAGGTGTTTGGGGCTGGGGGCACTGTGTGTTGGGCGGACTTTATTTATTTGAAAATAAACGTGTGTTTGGATAAAGTGCTTGTGTTAGTCTGATGGTGTTCGGACCCGAGCTCACAATGGCATCCCAGCTGTTCCAAGGTGGGGACCCATCACAAAAATAATTTTGTGAATAGTCCGGCACCTTAGGACCACCGCACACACATACCTTTGGGAGGACTTGAAAAAACCCGGAAGAAAGCTCCACGGTGCACAGCTGGCGTGTAGGACTGATCAACAGGTAAGTCCACCGCTAGAGAAGAGAGACCCATGAAGAGGGTGATTGGTGCTGGGGGCACTGTGTGTTGGGCGGACTTTATTTATTTGAAAATACAGTAAACGTGTGTTTGGATAAAGTGCTGGTGTTTAGTCTGATTGTGTTCGGACCCGAGCTCACACTAGGTAAATAGGATGAGTGAGCTTGTTGGTCTGAAAGGCCTGTTCTTGTAACAATTTTCCTAACGTTTTAATGTTCTAATGAGTATATTAGCTCTTATTTGCATTCATTCAGTGAGCTGTCAGGTGTTTTGATCTTTTGCAAAATTTCTAGAAACCGTGTTTGTGATGCTTTTTTCCTATATTTTCAGGCATTTTGTGTGGTTGGTTCAAGCAGTTTGTTCCTGTACTTGTTTATGAACTATGCATATATTTCATTGAAGTTTGCCTATGTTATTTTTCTGTTTTGTCTGTGCTGTTTGTTCTAGTGGTTTTTGCTATGCAGCGTTGCAGAACCCCTTGAAGCAGGTTTGAGCTAGTGCTACTATATAGGTAACCAGGTAGCTTCTTTTAAGTTAGGTTTAATTCTAAGGTTTGTTAAGATTTTAACCAAAATGCTGTTTGTATTACTGCAAAAAGAAAACATGTGACAGGCAGCCATAGCCATTACCTGGCTGGGATGTCAACAGAATGGAAGGACAGGTGGAGAGAGCATCGGTGAGGCAAATTAATTAATTTAATTAAACGATTAAGGTTAATAAAAGAGGAAATAGTGAAGATAATTTCAAGGAAGATGCCACATTCATGTCTTCCATATACTGTATATCCTTAATATATAAGATATTTGTCTGATGTAAAGGTCATTTGTAAGAACTGCCGCACCTTGCTGAATGATATCTATCAGCCCTGCATCTTGAATTATATTTACAGATTTGTAGTCGGATGAAATTCATTATGCAATAAATAGCTGTAATTAACCTTTAGATTTTGTTTCATTGATGTACATGAGCTGAGTTGTACATGCATGGATTGTTGTCAGATTGTGCTTCCTTGCATTTGAGTTTAAAGAGTGGCAACCTCCAAGTTTTGCTCTTGTAATAAGCCGTGGTCATTGCACTTGTGTGACAGATAGATCAGAACACACACCAGAATTACTAAAAAGGAAGCTATTTAAAAAGAAATAAAACTTCTGACTTGGCTGTCACGATCACACCGAGGCATTATGCAGACATATTGCAGTTTGTATAAAGGAGCCCCAGTAGCGTTTCCTGACACACTTCTGCTGAATGATTCATTGGCTGAAAGTCCTCAGTGTTATTGTGTCAAATAGAGGATGTGCAGCATTGTTCATAATGGTAGTCCATTTTGTTTTAATTCTCTCCTTTGCTATAGCCTTCAGTGCGCCCAGAATGTGTCCTATAACTGATCTTGGCCTTTTAATTACCTTGTTGCTTCAGTGGGTCTGTATTGATGTGATGCTGCCAAACTAACACACCACAGCTTAGAAAACTACATTGTCTATCACAGAGTTATAGAAGATGTGAAGGATGTCACTTCCCACATTAAAGAAATGTTGAGTCCTAAGGAAAAAAGAGTCTGCTCTGCTCTTTCTTATGTAGTTCCTCTGTGTTCTGAGACCAGTCCAATCTGTCATTAATGTAGACCCCCAACTACTTGTAGGATTGCACCACCCCTACATCCACACCTTAATAGTGACATAGAGTTTTTTTTGGTGCATCGAAAGTCAACCAGTTCCTTGGTTTTTCTGATATTAGGTTGCAGACAATTCTCTTTGCACCAAGACACAAAGTTCTACACCTGACTGCTATACTTTGTCTCATCCCTTTTATCAATACACCCCATAAGTTCAAAATCTTCTGGGAATTTCTGCAAGTGACATGACCTGGTATTATATTTATAGTCTGAGGTGTACGGAGTGAAGGGAAAAGGAGACAGAACTGTTCCTTCTGGTGCTCCAATGTTGCTCACATCCATTTCAGAAACACAGTCCTTAACTTTGCCCACACTAAGTGTCCAAAGTATGATAAATTTGGTCCTTTGGAATGTCTGGGGGAGGTTTAAATCATTTATATTGACATTTACGTGTATTTGTTTACCCAACTCTTTTATCTATGCGGACTTACAAATGGAGGTCAACATAATGAAAAGCAAGCATCATAAATTTCATTGCTCTTAACCATCGTTAATAGAATAGCTTGGATTGGAGTTCCCAAACTTGACGTCAAGCCCCTTTTCAAAATGTTCTACCATCTGGTCAGGGTCCCCACTATTATAAGGCCAATGCAGCAAAGATTTTGTATAAAAGTAGACCTATCATTCGAAACAAATGTTTAAATATGCGGATTCAGCGGGTTGGAAAATGGATGATTTGCAATTAAATGTAATGTGATATCTCTATTTCAGGTTTTTTCAACATTTTTTCTTGAAGTACCAACTACAGAAATTAAACTGTTCTGAATTATCCTGATTTTCTTTCAGTTTTAGATTAAATATTAATACTAAACACAACTAAATGTAAGATTTTTTTTTTAACTCCAACCCTTCCCCCTAATATTGTATTTGGGGATTTTAACAAATGATTACAGCTAGTATTAGTTTAGTTGTGTATATCTTTTAGTTTTTCCTTATGTACACCAAATGCTTTTTAATAAATAATTTTAAATGTAAGAACAGTAGCATGGTTTCATAAGAAATAAATATTAGAATTTCTAAAATGTAATTATTTTTAATTTACAAAAATGATGTCATTGCATTTGAGTCCAGATAAAAAGAAGTAGTAGAAAAATAACTTCAAGTCAGTTATGAAGGCTGAATGTCTTTGTTCTATAGGGTATTTATTGGCAATGTCATTTCCAGTTTAAGCACAGTTCTGCTTCTTAATTCAGTCTTTTCCTGTATTAATTTTAACAAGAGGATGAAGGTTACCAAGGATTATCAATTCAGTCTGAAACAATACCTTTCCTCTGATGATTTATATTAATAATACTAAAATGAAATAGCTATGTGTATTTTATGTGTAAATAAAATTTGGCTTTATCTTTATTGTACAGTACACCCCCGAAATTTGCGGGGGTTACATTCCTAGAGCACCCGCGAATTGTGAAAAACCACGAATTATGGATGTGTTTAAAAAAATGCCTGTTTTCATAGTTTAAACTCTAAATATGCCCCCAAAACACTTTCATTTAATTTCAAACTCAGCTTAATACATTACCTAAAAATAAAGAATGTAAAGGTAAACCTGTATACTGTACTGCTATGTCTTCAGCAGTGCTAGAATCTAAAAATACCGATGTTACCTCTATATGTACTGTAATTCATGCAAGCACGTATTCACTGCCAGAAGCCTTAGATGGTGCAGCTTATTTTGGCGGCATCTTGGGGCTTTAACCCTTAAACTGCCACATACTTGGGTTAATGCATCCCTGGATGGCAAATACTTTTTTGCTGCACTTTAAGTAAACGTCACAATTAACAAAGAATAAGTGAAAGTTTAATGGAGCACTTTTTTCATGCAAAGAACATCGCAATTACTGAAACACTAATCATTTTACACAATGCTAATGAACTGTAAAAACTATTTTAAAAACTACTGGAACAATTTGTACAAAGTGCAATGCTTGGGGCACAGAATTGCACAGAAACACAGGAGATTTTAGAGACAGCAACTTTATTCAAACACTTCAAACAAACATATCTCTTTCAGAAGTAATAGGAGCTCAGTATGCAGTTAGTTATCAATTAAATAATAGACAAACATCATAGGGGAGCACAACCCCCAACTGGAGCAGAGAATGTCTGGGGGAGGAGAGAGAAACAAAGCAATCAGCCAAAAAAGACAGGCACTGTTCATGCTTTTAAATAAGCATAGCATCACGCGAGAAGCCGCAATCGAGAAGACTGTGACAAAAACAAACCAAACCGGTAATCAAACAGCAAATAAAGAATGTAATGAAAACAAATGAAATAAGAAAATAACTATACCACCCCTGTTCCCCTTACGGCGATTACACATTAAATACATTACAAGGCACAAACAAAACACACACAGTAAATCATGAAAAAGTTCAAGAAAAACGGCAACGGATGAAATGTAATGATGAAAATAGATAGTCCAGAGTCCACGTTGAATGGGAATGTAAAGATAGCCCTACCGGTAGTTTCTGAAATGATGAAGACAGGTGGACGGGTTCAGGAGCGCTCCTTTCTTTGCAGGATGGCCATGATACCACTTATAGTTCTCATTTACACAGGCAGACGACAGACAATCCAGACGCACAAAACGATCCGGGACAAAATGAATAAGTACAGGTAACCCAACAGAAGGCAGACAGACAGGAACTTGAAACACAAATTACAAAAACTTCTTTTTTTTGCTTTTGGTCACCGGCCCCCTTTTTTAAAGCCATGCTGACATCCTTTGACCTCAACACCCCCAGCACCCTTTGCAGAAGAGCAATCAGAGCCACTGCAGGGACTGCTGGGAGTTGCAGTTTCAAATTCTATTGGTTACTTTCACCATTCCAAGTTGCGGTTTTCTCTACAGCTGCTTCATGTTCTCTCAAGAGTACAGTATTGCCACGAAAAAATCCATAAAAATTGCAGAGGATATTTTGTTTTAATTGTTTCCGCTAACAATTATTAGATAGGTTCTAAGGAAAAATCTATGAATGACTCATGCCGCGAACTCTGAACTGCGACTCTGTGGGGTCTACTGTATATTATTAGTCTTAATCTGCCAATTTCTAAAACTGTTATAAAAATAATGGTACAAAAAGCAAGTTCACTATAACTGTCTATCTTGTAACATTGGGGGACTAAACCTGGGCCAATGTGAGCATTGGAAGACTTTGATTTGGACATGGAAGAGGAGAACATGGTTGGGAGAGATAGGAGTCGTGTCTCGTGAAAGGAACACTGTGTGACTGAGTGTTGAAACTGAAGCACAGCAGAGCATGAAGACTTGGTTCAGCCACTGTGAAACCAATGATCCTTTGAAGTCACACTTTTTACCCCCTTTTTTTGTTCCCTCACATACCATCTAAGAGCCGTTTGTGTACTGTACAGGTTGAGGACTGCTGCTGTTGTACATTACTACACTGATACATAAGTACTTTTATGTAGCAATTGAAGAACATTTTATAGTTAAGTAAATGGTTATTTTAAAACCAGGCAATTTAAAAATAATCAATAAAATTGGAATTCATTTTTTTAAAGGAATTTCACCATTACAAGGACTGCCGCAGTTCCCCACATGCAGCCTGACAGCCCTGTGTTTGATAACCATTGTTGTAGATTGCAAGGTTGCAACCAACACATGTGCTAAATGTGATTTCCCATTAGAAAATGTTACTTCTCAAAGGATGATCTTTGATGGCTCATGAAACTTAAAAGAGATTGTTATTTATGTTTAAGAATCAAGTTTGTCACAAATGTTTCTACTAGAATTTCTTAGGAAAAATAGCTAAGACAAAAAGGAGACATGAGATGCAACTGTGGTAAAAGGAGGAAAAATTGAGAATTTGGCTTGAAAAGCAAGGGACATTTTATGAAATCTCCTCCTAATCTTACTGAAGTTTTCATATTTTTATTGGACTGAAGTCTTTATCCATGTTACTTACAACATATCAAATGTAGTCAGTTACATTTCTTTTGCTTTTCTTTCTTGTGGTCACACAGGTGTCAGGAGTGGGATTTGAACACACAACCTCAGGGTTTCAAGCCCAAAGTCTTAACCACTATGCCACCCTACCTTCCTTTTCTTCAAGAATGAGTGTGATCTAATTGGTGAACATAGTTTTGTAATCCTAGTGTTTTATTACTACTGCCCATAAATTTCACTACATATTACTAAACACACAATGCAAATACTTTCAAACTGCAAAAATAATAAAAAAATATCAAGACGCAGATCTGAGTCCATTGAGTGACTCTGCTGAGATCTCCTCTAATACTGAAGAGGAAACCCTAATGAGAATATCAAGGTATTTTTTCAGAAGAAATATCTGAGAAGCAGGAGACGAAACACAATGTCTCCATTTTATTTCTTCCTGATCTCATTGTTGTCAAGGAGAAACCAGAAAGATGATAAGGAGTTCTTTTTTTACATTTTCACTCCTATGGGTTTAACTTTAATAGCCCTAATTGACAGTAGTCAAAAGTTTGAAATCACTCCAAATTTTTTATGTTTGATTTTCTATGTGTCTCCAAACTTTTGAATTCTTTTGTGTGTGATTTTATGTGTATATTCTTATATAAATATACACATGTATTTTCACACGTGTACCTGTGATTCTAGGGAGCACAGACGCGGACAACATCTTCTCCTTCCTTTTCCACAGCCATGAAAATACACCTGAAGAAGATGCCAAATACTGCCCTGACACCGAGAGAATGCTCACACCTTCCTGTACAAGCCCTATAATTTTGGCTTGCTCCCAAAGGTGGCATTAGACTTCAAACTGGCACCAATGACAGACATAGCTGACAACCTTTTGTTGCCCCACAACTAATCAAACATTGTCTTTGGTAGTTTGTCATCCTGCTTATCCAGCCAGATATCTGAGTCTTGGATTTTATTTATGCATGCAGTCATCTTTGAATCTATATAATTTTTATATATAATATAATCTCTTATGCTATAGGTGAAAAAGAATTCAGATTAGGTACTGTATATAAATTTACAATCTTTATGCAAAATCTGAAGTTGTTAAAAGTTCTTTTTACTTAAGATTTTCTTTTTTATCAATATAGACATAACTTTGTTATATGATTTAACTTTTTGTACTGTAGAACTGAAGATCAATGTTGCCTTTAAATATTAAAAAGCTGAATCCATAAAGCAAAGAGTTATCTGATATGTTTTTTATTACTTCATTGAATAGACATTATTAGTGGCAGCTAGTCAAATAGCAATGGGTCAGGAGGTACACCCTGAAGACTAGAAAATGTATTATTAAATTAATGAGTGATGACAGAATTCATAAGATTTACATCTTGAGCTTTCACTGCCAACGTGTGCACTCTTTGAAGCACTGGTCTTTGTATGCACAAGTGTGAATAAATGTCATGTTTTGAAATGCTTTACAAAAAAAGAATCTGCAGATTTTTTTTTTCTCAAAAACACGCCTTTCCTAAATGTGCAGCATTTTCAATTATGGTTAAGGTCAAAGCTAAGTTAGGGTAAACACATAACTTTATAATGTTTCAATATGTATCACACGTCAACAGCCTAATAATTTCATAATTCCAGGAATCCTCAAGTAGTGCCCTTAGAACAGTGTTGTTAATCATCAAATTTTTGACAATTAACTTCTAAACTTACTAATATATCCATAAGGGACTGTTACAAACTGATCATTTGTATTCCACTATTGATTACAAATAGGCTGCATCTGATTTTTAAACAGCTCTGTTATATGTGTTTTATTTGCATTTAGAGTATGTACACACTACAACTGTAATATGACATATTTGTGTACTTTTCTGCTTATCTAAGTGTTCACTTGTTTGATTATAATAACTTGGCCTTGTAAAATAACCCAACAAACAGCATGTCTATAACTTTTTAATGGCATCTTCGCCTTTTTCTATACCACAATTTAAACTATCTATATAAATATAAAATGCTAAGGGGTGTCTATGTGTTACTCAAAAATTCACGCACCCTGGCCATTGAAGTCTAATCGTGATCTCAGTCTATAGCCAATGCTGTGACCCATGAATTAGACGTTCGATCCATGGGGGCCCCAAAATTGGGCTGTGACTCCTGTTCACATCCAGCAGAAATGTAATGCCTAAATTTTCACATGCAAGCAACTTAGCTAACATGAAAATGAGAACTGAGCAAACATGTCGCATGACTGGCAGAAAACAGGATGGCTGCACATATACACAACATTCCTTGTAGAAGTCATTGCTGACAGTTACCACAATTCAGTGAAGCACATTGCACAGACCGATTCAGTTGACAGTGAGAAACATTACCCATGCAAATGACTCACACATCAAGGTCCCGGAGGTAGATGTACTTCCAAACAGATTTTGAAAACGTTGTAACATCAAATGGTATTTCTGCCATGTTTGCCACAAGCAAAGAGCAAAGACCACCCCAAATAGATTTAGTCATTTACTCCAAAGAAGACAGACCCTAATGCCTACCCATTTTAAGTGTTCATTTTGATCTATTTGTTTTCTGTTCTCTTTTATTTGAGGACCGGATGCACAGAGGTGTGCATGTACTACTAGTAAAAATTAAACCTGGAAGCTACAGTTCTTCTTTTGTGTTTTTTTTTCCTTTTCCACCTACTGTATAGCATTGCTGTCCTATATGTGAAACTAAGAAGATGGAAATATATCTACATGAATATTTATTGGATATTTTTATTACAATCACCCGCTACATAATTAGAATATAGTATACAGATAGATTAGGATGTATAACATGATTAACCATTTATTTTAATTCAGAACTTGCTTTACTTGGTGATTCTGAACCTTATGAAACATTAATACTTTAAAGTATATCGTTATGTCTCCAATATAGTTCAAGGACTGTTATGAAGTGAATTTCACTAAGTCTGAGATAGTTAAAGCCTTGTTGTGTGCTGAGATGCACTTAGCCTTTCACTACTCCACCGACATAAAATGACATCCTGAAAGCCGAGTGGAGGATTAACAATAAGGAGGCATAGTTAAAAAGCATACTGGTCAAAGATGGCAAAATTCCAAAAGGTGTGGCCTACTAGCATAATAAATAATGTGTGTAACCTAATGAAAAGTGGGCCTGACTAAAACAAAGGTGGCAAAATGCAATTTTGGTGTTGCTCATTAACAAAAGCAGGAGTGTCAAAAAATCTTATCTATGTTATGCTATTGTGGAACTTGGCCCGGACACAGATGGACATCGTTTTGCACCCAACACACGTTAATAATATACACACTATTTACAAGTTAGTTCAGTGCATGTCCCAGTGCCTCCAACACCGATCCCTCAAAGTCCAGGCCTCACAGTCTGAATGCCTTTCTGGCCACCTCCAGTCCTCTCTCCAGCTCCGTCCTTCTTCCACCCGACTTCCGCTACTGAATGAAGGGAGGCGGCCCCTTATTTAGGAACCCGGATGGGCTCCAGCTGCTTCCCGGCATTCCTCCGCAGATACGCCCCAGTGTGGCGGAAGTGCCGGCTGTGCACCCGGAAGCCCTCTGGGTGTCCCCTGTCTTCTTCCCCCCAGCACTTCCTGGTGTGGCGGAAGTGCTGGGCTCCTAGTTTCTACAGGCACCGGGGCGCCGCCTGTCGGTGGCCACGGGTCTCTACAGGGTTGGGCTTCCAAGCCCTCTACCCGTAGCCCCCAACACAACCAGCCCTCCTCCGGTCGACATGGGCGTCCCGGCTGGGCTCCACCCCCAGCCAGATGCCACACTATGTATAAAAATGTCTCAGAGCCCAGGAACAGCAGCTATCTTCATGAAAAGAGCATAGCTGTTTATTATCTCTAATAAAAGTCTAAACTGAAACCAGAAGACTTTTGGTAATTTTATGGGCTTTGCATATTATTGGGTTGGGATTTTATTCTACAAGAAGCACACCACAATTTGTGTATAACTAGAAAGATGTTTCCTGGTTTAAATTATTTATTTTCAGTCACATGCTGTACACTGCAGGGTATATTATTTTCTATTAATTTTTACTGATATTAAAGATTTAAAAATAAAATAAACTTTTTTCAAACTTATTGGAAAGCTTTTTCTTTGGGCACAATATAGTTTTAGAACAGTTATTGCTTGTCATAGCTCATACGTCTAAGATGAGTAAATTATTTAAAACCATTAAGCCACACTGCCCACCACAATTCCTAGAGTAACAATCCATAATATATAAATATAGGAGAAGCTACAAATAGTAAGTACTTTCTGTGATGTGTAATCAGGGGTTGAAAGAGAAATATATAAGTGGTTCATATTACAACCCCAATTCCAAAAAAGTTGGGACACTGTGTAAAATGTAAAAAAAACAGAATGCAATGATTTACAAATCTCATAAAACCATATTTTACTCTCAGTAGATCATAGAATACATCAAATGTTGAAAGTGAGACATTTTACTATTTCATGAAAAACATTAGCTCATTTGGAATTTGATGGCGGCAAGACGTCTCAAAAAAGTTGGGACGGGGGAAACAAAAGGCTGAAAAAATAAGTGGTACTAAAAAGAAACAGCTGGAGGAACATTTTGCAACTACTTTGGTTAACTGGCAACAGATCAGTAACATGACTGGGTATAAAAAGAGACAAAGGCTCTCAGAAGTAAAGATGGGCACAGGTTCACCAATCTGCAAAAAACTGCATCTATAAATTGTGTAACAATTTCAGAATAATGGCCCTCAATGTAAAGCTGCAAAGAATTTGAATATCTCATCATCTATAGTACATAATATCATATAAAGATTCAGAGATTCTGAGTAAATCTCTGTGTGCAAAGGTCAAGACCAAAAGTCAACATTGGATGTTCATGATCTCCGGGCCTTCAGGCGGCACTGCATTAAAAACAGGCCTGATTCTGTCATGGAAATCTCTGCATGGGCTCAGGAACACTTCCACAAGTCATTGTCTGTGAACACAGTTCATCCGTGCCATCCACAAATGCAAAGAGGAAGTCATATGTGAACATAATACAGAAATGCAGCTGTCTTTTCTGGGCCAAAGCTCATTTAAAATGGACTAAGGCAAAGTGGAAAACTGTTCTGTGGTCAGAAAAATTTAAATTTGAAATTGTTTTTGGAAAACATGGACTCCACGTCCTCTGGACTAAAGAGGAAAGGGCCCATCCGGCTTGTTATCAGCACTCAGTTGAAAAGCCTGCATCTCTGATGGTATGGGGGTGCATTAGTGACTGTGGAATTAGCAGCTTCCACATCTGGAAAGGACAATCAATTCCCCTAAGGTATATACAGGTTTTAGAGCAACATCTGTTCCCATCCAGACAATATCTTTTTCAGGGAAGACCTTGGATATTTCAGCAAGGCAATGCTAAACCACATACTGCATCTATCACAACAGCATGGCTTTGTATTAGAAGAGTCCAGGTGCTGAACTGGCCTGCCTACAGTCCAGACCTTTCACCAATTGAAAACATTTGGTGCATCATGAAATGAAACATACAAAAAAAATGACCCAGGATTGTTGGGCAGCTAGAATCCTATATCAGACAAGAATGGGACAACATTCTTCTCCCAAAAGTCCAGCAACTGGTCTCTTCAGTTCCTATACATTTATAGACAGTTCTTAAAAGAGGAGAGAATGCTACACAGTGGTAAACATGGCCCTGTCCCAACTTTGATGGACATGTTGCTACCATCAAATTAAAAATGACCTTATTCTTTCCATAAAATAGAACATTTTCTCTGTTTAAGCATTTGGTATGATTTCTATGTTCTGTTGTGAATAAAATACAGGGTTTATGAGATTTGAAAATCATTGCAATCTGTTTTTACTTCCATTTTATACAGTGTCCCAACTTTTTGATATAAACTTGGTATAAAGATCTGGGTTTTTGAACTCATAGTAAACATTTTTATATATTATAAGCTTGCACATTTTGTTTTCTTTAAGTTTTTAAATATTTTGATGTTCGTCTGACAAGCCATTTTACTTTTTATTTTGGCATGGTCACTGCTGTTTTTAGTTTATTATTACATGGCTGCATCCACATTGTTTATGGTTGCTCTGCACGTTGTCGATCCTGTAACAGAGAAGTCACATGACATACCGCATTAAGTGATTTTTTCCCATTGATGTAAGTTAGCAGAAGGCAGTTTCTGCTATTTGGAAAGTGGATTTGCTATGAAATACAAATAAGTGCATAATTAGATTGTTATGGGTTATTAAACAAGTTACTATCATGACCTTTTGCTTGCCTTTTTAACCTCAGTACTTGGTTTTGCATTGTGTATTTCACAAATTATATTGGTCTTCCCCTGGCATTCAGACCCTAGGTGCTTTCTTACGTTCACCGTTGCTTTTTCCCCCATTACTGTTTTTAATTCCTAGGTCAATTAATAATGTCTATTCCTTTGTCTTGATGATTTGGAATCATCAATTCACCTAACACATATTATGAGGAACAGGCATGGAATTTGAACCCAGGATGCTGGATTACTGTAATCCACCTACTTATGATCCTTCCTTTATCTGTACTTAAGGGATCCAACAATAAAAATCACCACACCCACACTCTGAGGGAGATAAAAAGTACATAATAAAGGAGTCAAATGAGGTTGTGTGCTTTACCCAAATTGCTTTATCTTGTCCTCCTGACTCTCAAATTGCTCCTTGAACAGAATTGATTTTTTTCACCGAGGCATGCAAAATCCATTCCCAGAAAGAGATTCACCAACATAAAGTTACACTTTACCAAGCTCAGTTCAAAAAGACTTCTCCTAAATTCTATCAATCGACCCCAAATGTGCACAGAAAATAAGCAAAAAGAAAAATCAGTCATTCTAACCTGGACCTGGATCCCTACAAAAAAAAATAACTTGCATGGTTGTGGTGATTAGCTCTTCAGCTGCTTTTCATCCTTCACCTCTTCCCTTTTCACAACCTTTTTTAAATGTCTGAATATCAGAACAACAAAAGGAAATGCAGAAGGAACCCCTCAAACATAGAACAGTTGAAAATGTTTTGAAGAACTGTGACTGTTTCTTTTTTTATATGTCAATTTACATTATAAACAGATTAGGATACAGAAAAGGATGCTGCATTGAGGTCTATTTGTGAATATCAGCTTGTATTGACTGTATGTATCATTGTGTTTATAATAGTGTTAATAACCGGTAAGAACTGAATTTCAACTTGTAAACAATAAAATGTATTAAGCTGTAACACATTATACAAAGTAGAAAGAAATGAGGGTATGTATAATCCAGCTAGGACCTAGAAAAAGGTCTCCGTCTGGATAGTCCATAACCAAACCATGTAACGTCACTTCCATCGTCGGAGTAGACTACCAGCCTGACAGTGGATACAGCCCATCTTATGCCAACAATGGTAGAACACTATTTCTGTCACCAATCTAAACTACCTGCCCGACAAAGGATGTGTTTGCAACCATAGCTATTTCAGGAAAAGAGTTAATGCTATTTAATCTCTGCAAGGCAAAACACGCAGTCTGTTTGAAAGTTTCTTTACTAAGTTCTGTTATCCATGTCAAAGATCTTTAATTCAAGGAAAAACTATGATACCAACATAATAAACAGTAAATTCTTCCAGGTCTTGATCTTCCTTCTCTTGAGCCTCAATCACCTTAAGATAACTGCCAAAATGAACATCACAATTGTCTCTTGTAGCTAGATTTGATCATTAATCAACTGTGGCAATGGTCTCTGAGCTTCATTGCCTGTGTCTGACTTATTTTCAAGTTACTTTATATTTTTAACTTACTATAAAAATAAATGTATGTCAGACCCTAACAAAGATACAAGGAGGGACTTTCCTTCTGAATGCAGAGAAGCCCAGACTTTTCTGTTAGCAATGACTTTAAATGTAAAAGCAGAGGCTGGGACCTGCCAGCAGGCTGAGTTTTTGCCGGGGGACCTGAAGGGGACACAGATTGGCCACCTGCACTAAACAATATTTAGCGCAAGCCTGTCTAAGAACAGACAGTACTATGATTCTCCAGTTTATTTTGGATTATTTTGTGATTATTATTGATATTGTAAACTGATTTTTGATATTTGTTTTGAAATTATAGATTGCTATTTTGCTGTAGCTCCTTCCTGAGAGTCTCCATATTATATACAGTTGTTATACTTGATTGTCAGTCACTTGATCTGCATCAGATGACATGTAATGTCACTTATAATGCTCTTGGTACCCTTTTTAGTAACACTTTTTGACTTGGGGCTTATCTTTTCATATGATACATTTTGTGTTGTGTCGTGGTATTTTTGACATTGATAATGACCCTCACGAATTATTTCACTAATGTTTTGTCTTTGCTTTCATCTCCTGGTCTATATTTTTATAGTTGCCCTTTATAGAGCAATCACTACTTTTCAAGAGGCACAATAAGCAGAGGATATGCCTGTTAGCTGTTCATAGGACTGGTAATCAAGAGAGAATGCAGATGATTGTTGGAAACTTCACTTATGACACTATCCTGCTCTGTGGGATTCCGTTAGCCATTTTACCTTGAAAAACAAACTGGCTTTGAAAGAAATTAAGTTCATGTGACAGTTTGACCAATGTTCCATCCTTGGCTTTAGTTTCTCTTCTTTTGTCTATTTATTTATTTTTTTATTAACTCTTTTCTCTTTGACTATGTTTCTCTTTCCTTCTGTTTTATGATATTACTAGCAATATACCCGTGTTTCGCAGTGGCGAAGTACTGCCTTAAAACTTTAGAAAATGAAACCTTTTTAAACTGAGGGAAAATACACCAATAATTATTTGTTAAGGATCTCTTTGTATACCACATTGTGAGTTTGGCCCACCGGTTGTAATACGACCAAGCTGTGCACTGAGCTTACTTTTGAGCATGCAACGTACAGTTGGCCATGTGAACAGTAATCTTGTTTCAAATCTCACAGCTTGAATTGCTGCTGTCATAATCATTTTGAGTTTCATGGTTTGTTTTAATTCCGACAGTATTTGCAGAACTTGTGTTGAAGTGACATTCGGCATCTGTCAAGCATTGTAAGCATACAACCGGTTTCATCAATAACTTCACATCCAGCTTTTGAGAGTTTAAACATTCATAAACATCATTGTGTCCACTACTGAAATCGTCACCTGTGAATCTAAGATGTTTAGGAGGCATTGGCAGTTGTCGAAAGGTGTAAAATATTTGGCCATTTCGATACACTTGAAAGCGACATCCGAACAATTCAGCGGCAGCCATCAACTCACATGCAGAACCATAGGTGAAGGGCTTAAGCATTTCACTCTTCTAGTGCTCCCGTGTAGTATAATTATCTCCTGTACCGTCATCAGTCCACACCTTGAACCTGTCCCAGTCATTCAATACATAAGACACAATGTTCCTCCGGATATCAAGAGTGAGCCTGATATGGCCGTGCAATATGTAACACAGAGAATGGAAAAGGTAGGTGCCATCTCCGGGCATGGAAACCACTCAGTAAGTGACAGTTCTTTGATTGATGGTGATCACCTCGATAGACATCTTAATGGGGGTACAGTTGGAATGATAAAGGAAATGGGAACCTGAATAATGTAAAGTAAGTCTAAAATACCTAAACAATAACTATAATCGTAATAAATGAACAATAAAACAGCGGAGAAGCCGTGGATTAAATAAAAAGGCTGCAGTTATCAGCAGGGAGAAGTGAATCCCATAGCGAAGCAAGGAAGGGAATGTAGAGACCGGAGCGACGGATGGCCTTATATAGGCAGGCAGCCAACAACGTGGGAGGCGTTGGGATGGGGGACCCAACGCCGCCTCACACGGTGACCGAGCTGCAAGCTATGGACGTATATATGTACGTAAGTAGGATTCAGTTAGCATTGGGAACCCGCGTACCAAATTTCTTGAAGATGGGCCCATAAGTAACAAAGACCATTGAAAAGTTCAATATGGCGGCTGACACTGGCATCATACCACTGAAATAAGTACGTACATTAGTTTTGGTTAGCACAGGGAAGCCATCCTACCAAATTTTGTGAAGATGGGGCCATAAATAAGAAAGTTCAACATGGCGGACGTTGTTGACCATTATGACCGTTATGCGTAGAATTTCGAAATGAAACCTGCTTAACTTTTGTAAGTAAGCTGTAAGGAATGAGCCTGCCAAATTTCAGCCTTCTACCTAGACGGGAAGTTGGAGAATTAGTGACGTTGGAAAGTTCAATATGGCGGCTGACAGTGGCGTCATACCACCGAAATAAGTATGTACATTGGTTTCGGTTAGCACAGGGAAGCCGCCTACCAAATTTCGTGAAGATGGGGCAATAAATAAGAAAGTTCAACATCGCGGACATTGTTGACCATTATGACCGTTACGCATAGAATTTCGAAATGAAACCTGCTTAACTGTTGTAAGTAAGCTGTAAGGAATGAGCCTGCCAAATTTCAGCCTTCTACCTACACGGGAAGTTGGAGAATTAGTGACGTTGGAAAGTTCAATATGGCGGCCAACAGTGGCGTCATACCATCGAAATAAGTACGTACATTAGTTTTGGTTAGCACAGGGAAGCCATCCTACCAAATTTTGTGAAGATGGGGCCATAAATAAGAAAGTTCAACATGGCGGACGTTGTTGACCATTATGACCGTTATGCGTAGAATTTCGAAATGAAACCTGCTTAACTTTTGTAAGTAAGCTGTAAGGAATGAGCCTGCCAAATTTCAGCCTTCTACCTAGACGGGAAGTTGGAGAATTAGTGACGTTGGAAAGTTCAATATGGCCGCTGACAGTGGCGTCATACCACCGAAATAAGTATGTACATCGGTTTCGGTTAGCGCAGGGAAGCCGCCTACCAAATTTCGTGAAGATGGGGCCATAAATAAGAAAGTTCAACATGGCGGATGTTGTTGACCGTTACGTGTAGAATTTCAAAATGAAACCTGCTTAACTTTTGTAAGTAAGCTGTAAGGAATAAGCCTGCCAAATTTCAGCCTTCTATCTACACGGGAAGTTTAAAATTAGTAATGAGTGAGTCAGTGAGTGAGTGAGTCAGTGAGGGCTTTGCCTTTTATTAGTATAGATATTTTGTATTGTCTTGTTTTTTATCACATTATATTGTATTCATATGTTAACTTAATTAATTATTGCCTTTGTCTTTTGTATGTTTAGCACTAAGGGGACTGCCTTCTGCATGTCTACATAAAGTCCTGAGATTCCTAAGCCTATTGCTAAGGCATTAGCTCCTGCTAGCATTTTGTTCAGTTCACAATTTTTGACTTTTTAGAGTACCCCCTTAAAGCAGTCATTCTGATCTTTTGCTCAATTTTCTGTATTTGGATTTTGTTTTTTTTTTTCATTTGCCCTTTGGAGGTAACATTTTTCATTCTCTTTTTCTTTAATCCAGGGGTTTTATGGTTCCTCTACCTCTTTTAGAAATTAATAGGTCTGGCATTTTTTGAGGGTGCAGCCAACGAGGTACCAGACAAGGATGCCCCTTGTCACCGCTGCTGTTTGCAATCACCATTGAACCACTGGCAATAAACTGTCAAAATGCTGATTAGATAAAGGGGATTATCAGAGAAGGACTTTAACAAAAAAATTCTCTATATGCAGATGATATGGTACTATATACTGTATATCAGAACTACAAAATTCTGTGCCTGCAGTCTTAACAGCACTCACAGAATTTCAAAAGATCTCTGGTCTCAGAATTAATCTGAATAAAAGTGTACTCTTCCCAGTGAATTCTCAAGCATATAATATTAGATTAGACACTCTACCTTTTATCATTGCAGAACAGTTTAAATACCTCGGGGTAAACATCACAAGTAAACATAAAGCTCTTTATCAACAATATTTTGCAATCTGCATGGAAAAAATTAAGCAAGACTTGCATAGATGGTCAACCCTTCATCTTACTCTAGCTGGAAGAACTAACACTGTCAAGATGAATATTTTTCCTAAGCTCCTTTTTTATTTCAAAACATTCCAATATACATCAATAAATCATTTTTTAAGCAATTAGATTCAACAATAACCTCATTTACTTGGAACTCAAAACATCCATGTATCCAAAGAGCGACCCTACAAAGACAAAAGACAGAAGGTGGCATGGCTCTACCTAGCTTCCAGTTTTATTACTGGGCAGCAAACATGCAAGCTATAAAAACCTGGACACAAATACAGTAGATGAACATACACAGGCCTAGTCCGCAACAGAACTAAAATCCTGCAGTACTTCTTTATATTCCCTGCTCTATGCCCCAATAAATGCAAGTTAACCGCAATATACTAATAACTCAATTGTGCTTCACTCACTCAGAATTTGGAACCAATGTAGAAAGCATTTTAAGATGGAGAAGCTTTTATCTGTGGCACCTCTGCAAAGAGAACCACCTCTTTCAACTTTTGCAAACATTCGCAGTTTTTAATATCTGGAAAAAAATTGGGGTTAACTTGCTTAGAGATCTTTATATAGACAACGTCTTTGTATCCTATGAACAATTACATTCCAAATTTAACATTCCAGCTACATATTTCTTTCACTATCTTCAAATTAGGAACTTTGTTAAACAGAACCTGCCTGATTTTCCTCATTTTGTACCCTTGTCCATGCTGGAAAAAATATTGCTCAATCTCAATAAAATTATTTTACAGTTCCTCCCTTTAAAAGATCCAAGAGGACACTGGTAAAAAGATCTCTTAATTAATATATCAGAAAAGGAGTGGAAAATAGCAATGCAGAGAATTCACTCGAGCTCCATATGCACAAAGCATACAATTATTCAACTCAAAATTATATATCGAGCACATCTGTCTCGACTAAAACTCTCCAAAATGTTTCCAGGGCATGATCCAACTTGCGAACGCTGCAGTCAAGTCCCAGCCTCATTGGGTCACATGTTTTGGTCCTGCACCAAATTAACATCATTCTGGACCAAAATTTTTAATTACCTTTCAGACAGCCTTGGTCTCACAATTCCTCCAAACCCATTAACAGCTGTGTTTGGGGTTCTTCCAGATGGGTTTAAAGTGGAGAAAGACAAACAAACTGTGATTGCATTCACTACACTTTTGGCATGCAGACTGATTTTGTTAAACTGGAAGAATCCTAACTCACCTCATTTAAGTCAGTGGGAAACCGATGTTTTATACTATTTGAAATTGGAAAAAATCAAATACACAGTTAGAGGATCTGTACAGATTTTTTTCAAAACATGGCAGGATCTAATCAGTAATATTTTAGAATAAGCTCCTAAAGTACAGAGGAAGCAATTATTTCTGCATTTCTTTTTCTTCTCCATTCATCTCTATTGGCTTATCAAACTCATCAATTTAGGTGTGTTTACAAGCCTTAAGTTTTACTCCGTTGGCCTTGCTCTCTCTCAGGGGTGGAGGTCGACTTGTTCTTAATCCTACTTTTTGTAAAAATCGATTGATTTGTATGATTGCAATAAAATTAATAAAATTAAAAAAAAAAGTTTCAGAAAAACTACAGCAAAGACCATCCTGAATACAGTGACTTCCTATTCCATGAGTGCCTCGTTTGAAAAATTAAGTACTGCTATGGCTCATGTCTGTGTTAGGATTTAGATAGTAAGGAATACTGAGCACTTGCATCGGAAAGTTCATACAACACACACAAATCTTGCAGCAAGTGTAGTCCTGAGAACCACTGTAGTGTAAATGAGCCAATGTGGAACAGAGTGAACAACAAAAGTAAATAAATAATAAAAGCAATAAAAGTAAAGCACCTGCCTAACATCTTCATCTATTAAACTCACACTGTGCCTTAAAACAAAACACTCCACCGTGAAGCAGCAAAGATTTTGGTTTCAGAAAACATGGCTACTGGTATGGTTGAAACAAAAGTGAAAAAAATCAATTTCATAACTCAGAATCTTGGTAATACTTTCTTGAGATAAGGGTATGTTTCCTGTTCCCTTGTCTATTTGCCATGTGAGTAATGGGTGTAGTTTCTTCTATTCCCATTTGCCAACTTTCCAAAGTTTCAAAAGCTTTGCTTTTGTAATTAACAGGAAGGAAATTATTCCCACAATATTGTGCTTTTGAATTGAAGACAGGATTCTTGACCAAAGAAAGAGCAGGAGAAGTAAATGTCCAGTTCAAAAGCAGTTTTCAGAAAGTAACTGTTAATAATGTTTTACCAAAAAATGCACACACTTTGCACTTTTTAAGCATACAAATGAATTTATTGTGGATCATGCAACGCAAGTTACATGGGAACTTCTTTTTCCCATGGATGCTTTTTGCATGTCATTGTTCAGAATTGGTCACTGCAGGGATTTGAATCTTCAATATGTAATTTCTCCACAAAAATATGAGATTAAAATTTTTACTTGCCGACCACTACAAACTATATAGGGTAAGTAACATATAAAAATAATATCCTACGTAGGTGGAGTAACCCATGTGAAAATGTAACTACACCCCATGAAATGTTTTTTTCTCTTTTATCATACAGTATATGGACATATCAAGATGTGACTTTCATTTAAGCATGTTTAGATTAGGGTGATATATAACAAACATCATGCTACACTTACATTATTTAATCTATTGTATAATTTAAATACACATTAATGCAAATTTTGCATGTGGAAAAAGTATGGCCACTCCCACATTCATCATGTCCTCAAATATCTAAAATTAGAAACAGGTGCACAAAAGGAGGTGCAAATGTTTAAAACATTTAAAGAAGATCTAGTATGAATCTCTTATTTAAACCACAGGCAGGAGATAACAGACGTCTACGAGCTTGGGTAGATATTGAAAAAGATCTCCAAACAATTGGAAATCAACCATTCCATTGCCTGGAAGATCATCTACATATGGAGAAGATTTTAAACAACTGTCAACTTGTTTAGACCAGATAGTTTCAGCAAGTTCTGCCTGATGCTGAAAAAAAGTGTCTAAAAAGCCCAAAATTTCATAACTGTCTCCGATTAGTTCTTATCACTGTTGATGTCAAGGTGCATGAACCTACCTTTAGAAAGAAGGAGATGTGCCAGGAGGAATTCTTTGCTCTCCAGAAAGAACATCAGGGCAAGACTAAAATCAGTACATTAACACCTAGGCAAAGACTAGGACTTCCGGGAAAGTGTGATATGGACAAACAAGACTAAATAGACAGCCATAGTACCAGCACATACTGTATGTCAGGTAAAAACAGAGACAGCATTTGACCAGAACCCAATACCAGCTGTAAAGCATGGTAATGGAAATTTTATCTGCTGCATCAGGGCCTGGGCAGCTCACCGTCACAGAATCCACCATATATTCCTCATTGTACCAGGGGGTGCTTGAGGATAATGTGAAACCATCTGTCAGGAGACAGAAGCACAAACCAAAGTAGACCTTGTAACATGACAATGACCCAAAATATTGCACATCCACCAAGGAATGGCTGAAAAGACAGAAGCAGAGACTTCTGGAATGGCCAATTAATGCAAAGCCTGGATCTGAATCCATTCGAGATGCTGAACAGCGATTTGAAACGGTCTGTGCACATAAGACACCCCTAAAATGCCACACAGCTGGAAGAACTGGAGGAGTGGGAGAAACTTTCTCCCTGTCAATGTCACAGATTTGTCGATAGTGTTAGGAAAAACTTGTGTGAGATTTGCTTTTTCTGCTCAAGTGGACAATACCAGCTACTAGAGACAAAGTGACATCATTTAAACGAATATGAAAATCTTGAAAATGTCCACTTACATTAATAAAGGAAAAACATTTTATGGGATAGTCTTACTTTTTCATAGGATTACCATATACATCTTGATTGTGAAGAAATAACTTCAACTTCAACTAACTTTAAAATATTGGTTATTCTTTTAAATTAGAATTCAAATATAAAAAGATGTATTATGTAAAATATTTTTAAAAGTCGCTGACTGAATGTAAAGTATTTATTCTATGTGATACCACTCATAATATTTCCTACTAGCAGATAACATAAAATAATGTAATGATCACAATAAATGTTAAATATCTTCAGTTTTACTCAATTTAAAATAGCAATGTTTATATTATAGTTTGGTCTGCATTCATTTCATTAAAATCACCTGTTGCACATTATGTTAAATAATCATCCATTTTAAGTAAATAAGTTAATAGATACAATCAATGGGGTGTTTGCCAAGATTTAAAAGGTACATAAATAAACAATTAATAATTGCTGTGTACTTTCCTCAATTGATGCATAAAATTACCCCTAATGTAATCAAAATAAGACAGCAACTCAAGCTATTAGTCATAACAGCACACAGATACAGTATGTGATATACATTATGCCCAGAAGCAGAAGAGATGAATTTCCACAATTCTATCACAAAATATTTCTGCACTTAAATAAACAAAAACAAATGTCATCCTTGACATATTTGCCACAATGTGTTTATCAGAGTAGTACAGGTAGTAACATTTGAAATAAGTATCTACCTTTTAATCTACACGGTGCTCATCACATCACTGTTTCTTCAATTAATGATATACATTCAAATTATTTTTACTCAGTTGAATTAGTTTACTTCAGTGAATCAATTAATTTCTGAGATATACTGCACTCATTTGCTTAAATTAAACTGTGCCTTTAATTTAGTAAGATAACTGATTAGTATGAAGCAAATGCCATCTCAAAGAAAAAATTAAAAATACAAACTGCAGAGGTATTCCATTAATGAACTATTCTTTGAAGCAGTTATTCTCCTAATAAAGCACACAGGAAAATAAAAATGTTAGCTTAATTGTCAGTTTAACTGCAAAGCAATATAATGACAAAATGAAAATGTATAAACCTTACTGAAAAGTGAATTCTAAGACACAAAAGAGAAAATCTAAGTTAAAAAAGCAACAATCTTGTCAGTATGACAAAATCTGCAGTTAACATTTATCCAATAACGTGAAAAAAACACAGAAACATGTTTGGTACTGGTATGCCACTTAGGAACTCATTGAATAAAGGGAATACAATTACAAATTGCAAATATTGAAACAGCAAATGAAAAGCAAAAAGTACATGTCACCTTACACATGTTCGATTGAAGCAACTTTTGTGCAGCTTCTTGCAGTGTAATCCTGCAGGGTGATGAAGTTGTGCTTGCTGTGACCTATTGGTTATGCACTCTCAGGCAAATTTGTTATGAATCGAATATGGCGTGGAATTTGTTTGACTCTTAAACACATTTACATTAGTCCTTCCCTGGAAGTCCACTGCTCCTCTACTACATTTGCTGTGGTGCCACACTTACTTTGGAGGCAAGTTATTTATGTACTACTGTATATTGTTGTATGCTTTGTAATTTTCACAGCCACTGTTGGATGGAGCATGTATGTCAAGATATTCCTAGTTGCACAATATTTTTATGTTATTAGTTAACTTAATAATACTAATACATTTCAAATTCTGATACTTTTCTGCACGGTGTTAAAAAAACAAGGCCTTCAATTAAACTTTTCAGTGGAAGTAGGCAAACTCAGCACTAAAATTACACTTATTACTATTTGAGAATGTGACTCTGAATTAGAATCTTTTTTTATGCCAAATGTACCTATGATGCACATGAATTTAAGGTGGCAGATCAGCAGAAGATACAAATACAGACCAGCAAATGTGCATGCATGCACACCAAACTAACTATAGTAGTTAATACTAAATGCTAATATTTTCCTATTTGCATTCGCTTAAGACAGTAGCAATAACAACACAACGAATCATGAAGTCGGGTACAGGACATCTCTCTGTGCTTGCTGTGAGTGACTTATTAAGAATGGAAACTGCTACTGGGAAAAAAACTGGTAAGGTGTTGTGTTGTTCTGGTTCTGATGGAACAGTACTGGTTATCAGATGGGAGTTTTTGAAACAGGTTATTGCCTGGATTTGAGGGGTCCATGATGATTTTTTCTGTTTGCTTCCTAGTCCTAATATTTTGCCTGTCTTGGATTGAGAGCTCCCAACTTGTGAGAACTATGTATACACTATACTATACACAGTTGTTGAGAAAGAAGAATGACAGAATGTATTGTGGTAGATCTGTATTGCTGGGTCAGAACTGGTGGAGCAACAATGCAATTTCCAAAGCTTTCTGAAAAAGAACGATCTCTAATGATATTTCTTGATAATGGAGGTTATGTTTGTCTCATATTTGAGATCTTTGGAGATGATGTTTTAAGATATTTAAAAGACTCCACCTCACTCATATGTGTGTTGTTAATATCCATGGGGCCATGGAAGAAGTCTTTTATCATCTCTACTGCTTTTTGTGCATTAAGTTTTATAAAACTATTTTCAATATACCTTATAGACAGATGAACTACCTTTCCTCTGTAGGCAGATTTGTTATTATTGCTAATTAGGCTACTAGGATTGTGTCATCTGCAGATTTTACCAGCTTGATGGAAGGGTCATTAGAAGTAGACTTGCTTGTGTACAAAGAGTAGAGAAGGTGTGAGAACTATGGCAGATTTAAGTATGGGCAACATGAGCAGCTGCCCATGGTGACATCTTGCCAGGGTCTGCATGGCGAGCTGGATGCAAAAACAATTAGGAGTAGCAACAAGACCACATTCCATAATGTGCATGGTATGTACAAAGAGGGGCACCATTTATGTAACTGGAACAGCGGGTGCTCCGGACACTGAGGGGGACATTCAACCCAACACCCCAACCCCAGATCGTCAAAGTTTGGTAATACTGTCTATTTGTGAAAGCAAAAGGATGTGTGCTCTGTAAATTCTGCTGTATATACACAAATGGTCGCTGTTTGTGTTGCTGATGGAGCTGAGTCATCTGAGTCTAATAGACGACCAGGAGGGAAGAATACTAAGTCTAATAGTATAGATAGTACAGACTGCCCACTATGGACACCGAGAGGTGCCGTCTAAAGGGGTCCAAATGGGCTTCAAGTGGAACTGAGTAAAAGCACACAACCTTGAGGCGCCCCAGTCTTAGTGGTTAAGGACCCTGAGAGCTGATGATCCAGTAACGCTAGCCGGTTCCTGTTTAACTAGCAATCAAAAGTCCACTGGTAAATAGAGGGGTCCACATTTACATGTAGCAGTTTGCCATGCAACCTTTTTGGGACCACTGTAATAAAGGCAGAAATAAAATCTACAAACAGCACTCTGGCATAGGAGTCTGGATTGCCCTAATGGTTAAGGATATACTGTATTGTAGAATTAGGTTAGTATATAGATATTTACAGTCAACCTGAAGTGTATGTCAGCTTTCATTTTGAATTTTTCCTTTGAACCTGAAAATGTGTTTAAGAGCCAATAAATGTAATAGTCCTCTTGAGGGAACTGTGCAGCCTTTTTGTTACATTCTGTGAATTTCATTGCTTATATTTTCTGAATCTGTTGACTTAGATTCACTGTTGCGAATAGACAAAGCCTTTTCAAACCACAGGTATGCTTCAAATCTATTTGTTGATCATTGTTGCTTCAGCCAGAAGTGCAGCACTAAACTTTAAAGATATCATTTTCAGCACATCTTTTTTGGCATTAATAATGTTTTCAGCTATGTGTCTGCCTTATACCCTTTGGTTACCTCATCTTCTGATTTTTATTCCTATTCATCCTACTTTCTGAGATGTAGTCCCCAAATTTTTTTTTACTTTTTTTATTGATTTTCATTAGAAGCACATAATATTCCATACAATCAAGTCAAACTTAAAGTAAATTTCAACCCCCACCCAAGAGAAAGAGATGAGAGCCAACAACCAAAGTTATTCTTTAGAATAATCATCCTTGCTACTTTTAAAATGTATTGATTAGATCCTGCCATATCTTTAAAAATGTTTTGAACAGATCCTCTAAGTGAGAATTAGATTTTTTTTTCCAATTTCAAATAGTACAGAACATCAGTTACCCATTGATGTGAAAGTGATGGGGTGGGATTCTTCCAGTTGAACAAGATAAGTCTATGTGCTAGTAGTGAGGTAAAGGGAATTAAAGATTGTTTGTCCTTTTCACCCTTCTAGGAGTACACCAAACACAACGGTTAAGGGGTTTAAAGAGTGATTGTAACCCCAAGGCTGTTTGATAGACATTTAAAGAGTTTTGTCCAAAATGTTAATTTGGTGCATGCCCAGAATATGTGGCCCAGTGAATCTGGAGCTTGATTACAACATTCACAGGTTGAATCTTCCCCTGGAAACATTTTTGGACAATTTTAAATGAGATAAATGTGCTCGATAAATAATTTTAAGTTGAATGATTGACTGCTTTGCACATATGGATCTAGAGTATATTCTGTGCATGGCTGCCTTCCACTCCTTTTCTGAAATATTAAGTGACATATCTTTTCCCCAATGTACCCTGGGGTCTTTGAAAGCGAGGGAGCTTAAAATATTTTTGCAAACTGCAGAGATGCTATCTGAGTCAAGACTGATCAATATTTATTCCGGAATAGAATTTGGTGGGAGGTGAGGAAAATTGGACAGATTCTGTTTAGCAAAGTTTCTAGGTTGAAAGCAGTGGAAGAATTGTGTTGATGAGAAGTTAAATTTGCAGCATAATTATTTGTAGGATACAAAGACATTATCTATGTACAAGTCTCTGAGTGTTTTAATCCCAGAGATTTTCTAAACATTAAATAATATATATATATATTATGAGAGGGTAGAAAAAAATGGTTGTCACGTGGAGGTGAAACAGATAAAAGCTTCTCTGCCTTAAAGTGCTCCCTACTTAGCTATTTAAATGGATCTGCTAAGATAAATGGGAAGGTGTCCAGTCCAATATTGTGTGCTAGCGAATTCACTGGAAAAAGCACACTTTTATTCAAATTGACTTTGAATCCAGATATCTTTTGAAAATCTCCTAATGCTTTATGGACTGCTGTAAAGGAAAATTGTGGGTCAGATCTATACAGTACCATATCATCTGCATATACTGATATTGTCTGTTCCGATTCCTTCTCTGAAAATCCCCTTTATCTCTGATGCATTTTGAAAATATACAGCCAATGGTTCAATGGTGATTGTAAATAGCAAAGCTGATAAGGGGCATTCTTGTCGAGTACCAAATTTTAGTTTGAACTGATGTTAATACTAATTGAGGCTTCTGGACGAGTATAAAGTAGTATGATCGCTGCACATACTAAATGTTTTGGATGAACCCAAATTTGTGCAATGTAGTGAATAGGAATTCCAATTCAACCATATCAAATGCTTTTTCTGCATCAAAATATAAGATCTATGGGGTGTTAGATTTAATTGGTGAATATATTATATTAAACTAACAAGGTTAGAAGTTAAGTGTCTTTTTTTAACCCCTTATCAAGCGGGGTCATTTTTGCTAAATCGCTTGTAATTCGACCTCTCCAAATTAGAATCATTGCTGTTATTGAACTATCTGGAGTATAAACACATGGTCTCTTTGTAAAGGTAACATTCTCTAGTTTCACCCTTAGTAGTCAGAATCACTGTAGGTGTGACTGATCAAAAGTTATGCACATAAGAACTCACAAAAAAAACGAATTTTTTTGTTCTCGCCTAAGTTTTTTTATGAAAATAAAGGAAAATAAAGCTGCAGTAGGTGGGTGGGGACAGAAACACACTATATACCAACAGAATAACTTGTTGACTACTCACATTTCAAATTTGAAAAGAACATCTGTAAAAATGACATTTTTTACACCAGTTTTTATGTGGGCATGCCCAGGGGCTTTTTAGAGGGACCATTATCCACATTTTGGAACATATGGAAAAAGTGTAATAACTTTTGAATGCTTCAACCCACATATATCAATGAGGGCTCTACTGAAAGCTTACACCTAAAGGAATCTATATCTACATACAGTGTCACTCTATTAGTTATAAAAATAATAAAAACAATAAAAAATACACATTTCTATGTAAAAATAGTCAATACAAGTCTTATGGGCCAAAAATATATTTATATTTTTATTTTTACTTTTTTTATAAAATGCACACAAACTATATACATTTCTTTTACAAACTGTTACAACACAGCTCAGCGTTTTTCCATGTGCCACTTGATGGCAGCAATCACTAGCAAGCAGAAAGCACAAGGGCGTGGCACATGTCGCTCTCTGCCATTAGAGGTCTCCTGGGCCGGTTGAATACTTTCGCAACGCGTACATTCATCTATTATTTAATCGAGCGTTTATTTACATTTAAACTTCTACTTTTATTCATATTTAAAATGCGAAAAAACTTGGCGAAATCACAATAAACAACCACGCACCAACTCTGCAGACTGGCACAAATGCCACCTTCGTGCAGCTCCGATCGTTTTGTTTACAAGTTAGTATGGCAAGTTACATATCAAAATGCTCGGCTGCTCATTGGCTGTAAGTTTTGAGTGTCAGTCACAGTGTCCAATCAAACTGGTAGATTCTACCAGGGTTTGGAGTTTACGTCATCCTTCAAGCTGTCTGTGACACTCGTTGGCTATCACGAGGTGCCAGTCAACCCCAGACCCGTCGTAATTGGCCAACTTAGGTGTCGATCAGAAGCTAACACTTCCGTGTTTCATGCGGTAGCATGGTTATCGCCGACAGAAACAAATTACGTCTGATATGAGCAATATAAATGGAAAAAAATTACGTAGGTGGTCTCAAGTTATGAAACTTTTCTGGAGTTTTGTCCCTTTGAGGATATATTGTGTGTTTTGGACCTAAATTGTTTTACTGGATTATATTCGCTGGAGCCTTACGGACACAATGGGATCAATACTGCTCGAAATATTGATGTTTGACTTGCAGGGGGTCTTCAAAGGTAGGGAAAGTCAACTCTTAAAAGTATGTACTTCTCTGTAAAAAAGGCTTTAGTGTCAGTGCTGTGGTTGTTGTGTGTCAAAATGGTTTATATCATCGGTAAGACGAGACTTTGAAGTTTCATTTGATGGGTAGGGTGTCGAGATGCATGGCAGATGGGCATGCACACATTACTGTAACATTTTTAAAACGCTGTTATGTCCCGGGACCGGTACGTGTGCGCGTTACCCAGTTTGGTCTTGTGATATTACAGAAGGTAGCACTTTCCCAATCCTTCAGGCTAGAACTTTGGAGTATCTTTTTTTTTTTTTTTTTTTTTATTAATTTTAATTTTATTACAATCAATACATAGCAATCAAGTTTTACAAAAAAAATTATGCTAAGAACAGATCGATCCCCACCCTTGAGAGAGAGAGCAAGCCAAGCGGTGTAAAATTTAAGGCTTTTAAAAATACCTAAATCAACAAATTCTCTGTGCTTTATAAAATCATTTCAAAATATTACTGATTAGATCCTGCCATGTTTTGAAAAAGTCTGCACAGATCCTCTAACTGAGTATTTGATTTTTCCAATTTTAAATAATATAACACATCAGTTTCCCACTGACTTAAAGAGGAGAGTTTGGGTTCTTCCAGTTTATCAGAATAAGTCTGCGTGCCAACAGTGTAGTGAATGCAATCACAATTTGTTTGTCTTTCTCCACTTTAAGACCCTCTGGAAGAACCCCAAACACAGCTGTTAATGGGTTAGGAGGGATTGTGAGTCCAAGACTGTCTGAGAGGTAATTAAAATTTTTGTCCAGAATCATGTTAATTTGGAGCAGGCCCAGAACATGTGACCTAGTGAGGCTGGGGCTTGGTTGCAACGTTCGCAGGTTGGATCATGCCCTGGAAACATTTTGGAGAGTTTTAGTGAGACAGATGTGCTCGATATATAATTTTGAGTTGTATAATTGTATGCTTTGCATATGGCGCTTGAGTGAATTCTCTGCATTGCTACTTTCCACTCCTTTTCTGATATATTAATTGAGAGGTCATTTTCCCAGTGTCCTCTTGGATCTTTGAAAGGAAGGGATTGTAAAAGGATTTTATATATTGTAGAGATGGAGTCTAACTCCTTGAAATTGAGCAATAATTTTTCCAGCGTGGATGAGGGTGCAAGATGAGGAAAATCTGGAAGGTTCTGTTTAACAAAGTTCCTGATTTGAAGATAGTGAAAGAAATTTGTAGCTGGAATGTTAAATTTGGAATGTAATTGTTCATAGGATGCAAAGGCGTTGTCTATATAAAGATCTCTAAGCAAGTTAATTCCAAATTTTTCCAGATATTAAAACTGCATATGTTTGTGAGGGTTGAAAGAGGTGGTTCTTTTGCAGGGTGCCACAGAAAGAAGCTTCTCCGTCTTAAAATGCTTTCTACATTGGTTCCAGATTCTAAGTGAGTGGAGCACAATTGGGTTATTAGTGTATTGCCGATAGCGTGTGTTTATTGGAGCACAAAGCAAGGAATACAAAGAAGTACTGCAGGATTTTACTTCTATTGCGGTCCATGCCTGTGTATGTTCTTCTATTTGTGTCCAGGTTCTTATCGACTGTATATTTGCGCCCAGTAATAAAACTGGAAGTTAGGTAGAGCCATGCCGCCTTCTGCCTTTTGTCTTTGTAGGGTCGCTCTTTTGATGCGTGGA
Organism: Polypterus senegalus; assembly: GCF_016835505.1. Classification (NCBI taxonomy): domain Eukaryota; kingdom Metazoa; phylum Chordata; class Cladistia; order Polypteriformes; family Polypteridae; genus Polypterus; species Polypterus senegalus. The sequence goes on along the minus strand of NC_053155.1, from coordinate 138,566,742 downwards.
TGTTTAGAATTCCAAATAAATGAGGTTATTGTTGAATCTAATTGCTTAAAGAACGATTTATTAATGTATATTGGTATGTTTTGAAATAAAAAGGAGCTTAGGAAGAATATTCATCTTAACAGTGTTAATTCTTCCAGCTAGTGTGAGATGAAGGGTTGACCATCTATGCAAGTCTTGTTTAATTTTTTCCATACAGGCACGAAATTTTGTTGATAAAGAGCTTTATGTTTACTTGTGATGTTTACGAGGTATTTAAACTGTTCTGCAATGATAAAAGGAAGGGTGTCTAATCTAATATTATATGCTTGAATTCACGGAAAGAGTACACTTTTATTCAGATTAATTCTGAGACCAGAGAGCTTTTGAAATTCTGTGAGTGCTGCTAAGACTGCAGGCACAGAATTTTCTGGGTCCGATATATACAGTACCATGTCATCTGCATATAATGAGATTTTCTGTTCCAGTCCTTCTCTGCTAATCCCCTTTATCTGATCAGTATTTCGACAATGTATTGCCAGTGGTTCAATGGCAATTGCAAACAGCAGTGGTGACAAAGGGCATCCTTGTCTTGTGCCACGTTCTAGTTTAAAGTAGTCTGAGCAAATGTTATTGATGCAAACTGAAGCTTCTGGGTTAGTATACAGTAATTTAATCCATGCACAAATGTTGGGCCAAACCCAAACTTCTCCAAAATAGTAAAAGGTATTTCCATTCAATCATGTCGAATGCTTTTCTGCATCCAATGATAATAATATTTCTGGGGTGTTTGATTTAGTTGGTGAGTATATTACATTAAACAGGCGTCGAAGATTTGAAGATAAGTGTCGGCCCCTAATAAATCCAGTTTGGTCTTGTGATATTATTGAGGGAGCACTTTCTCCATCCTTCTAGCTATGATTTTAGAGAGTATTTTAACGTCGTTATTCAGAAGTGAAATTGGTCTGTATGATGCACATTGTAATAAGTCCTTATTTTGTTTTGGAAAGACAGTGATTAGTGCTTGGCGAAAGGTTTGTGGAAGAGATTGGTTATCTCTGGCTTCTGTAAATGTTGCTAATAGGAGGGGAGCTAGCTGAGCGGAGAATTTCTTGTAAAACTCTGCAGGGTAGCCATCAGGGCCTGCTGCTTTTCCACCTTGGAGTGACTTTATAGCATCCAGTAATTCTGATAATGACAGAGGTTTATCGAGCTCCTCCACACTAATAAGCGTCAATTTGTGGTATCTGTAATTTATCCAGAAATCATTAGATTGTATATTGTCTTCTTTAAACTCAGTAGTATATAGGGATTTATAGTAGTCTCTAAAAGTGTACATTATATTTTTGTGTTCGATGATTTTATCTCCATTCGTGTTAGTAATTACGAGATTGCGTTGCACTTCTTGCTTGTGAATTTGTTGCGCTAAAAGCTTATTAGCTTTCTCTCCATGTTCATAATAATGATGTCTGGATTTGTAAATTAGTTGTTCGGTTTCTTTAGTTGTCAAGAGGTTTAATTCTGAATGTAGAGCCTGCCTCCTCTTATGTAGAGTCTCGCTTGGTAGTCTGGCATGTTCTTCATCTATTTTAGTAATTTCGCTTTTTATCTCTGCTACTTTCTTCGCTTCGGATTTATTTCTGTGGGAAAGATATGAGATAATCTGTCCTCTTAAGAAGGCCTTAAGAGTTTCCCAGAGTATTCCTGCAGAGATCTCAGGGGATGTATTTGTCTCTAGAAAGAATTCAATTTGTTTGGATATAAATTCAGTACAATTCTCGTCAGCTAATAGAAGCGGATTGAGGCGCCATCTGGGGGTGAGTGTATGGGGCTTAGTAATTTCAGCTCCAAGATCATGGAGCATGGTCTGAAATAACAATAGCATCGTATTTACAAGATTTAATCTTAGGCAAGAAGTTATTATCTATAAAGAAGTAATCAATCCTTGAGTAGCAATGATGTACTGGTGAGTAGAAAGAATATGTTCTTGAATTTGGGTTTAAAAACCTCCAGGGATCTGATAAGTTGTGATCAGTTATAAACTTTGTAATTATCTTTGCGGTGTTAGTTGTGTTCCCCTGTGGAGGAAGTCTTATCTAAAAGTGGATTTAGAACACAATTAAAGTCCCCAGCCATTATAAGTTTATGAGTGTTCAGATTGGGAATGGATGCAAATAAATTTTGTATAAATTCCTTATCATCAACATTAGGTGCATAAACATTTATCAAAATCATTTTACAGTTAGATAAGTCTCCCATGACCATCACATATCTCCCTTCAGGATCCAATACTACATCTGATGCTACAAATGGTACTGTTCTATGTATGAGAATTCCCACCCCTCTAGTTTTCTTTGTAAAACTAGAATGGAACATTTGGCCAGTCCAGTCTTTTTGCAGCTGAACTGATCCTTACTTAGTAAGTGGGTTTCCTGTAAAAATACTATTTTAGCATTTAGACCTGTTAGGTGAGAAAGTACTTTCTTTCTCTTTAATTCGTGATTCAGGCCTTTAACATTCCAGCTTACGAAGTTAACTGTCCCATCATGGAGACACTGATTCTGAGTTTTTGGTGTCATATTATAGTCTTAACTGGAAGTGAAATAGTTTAGGTCTTAATTTCCTATTCCCCCAAGAGTTGTTGCCATGCAGCTTATTATTACGTTGATAGTTATAATTATAAAGATTGAGATGATAGATTAGATATAGATCAAGCCTGCTCTCTTTCTTCTCTGTAAGTTTTGAGTGTCAGTCACAGTGTCCAATCAAACTGGTAGATTCTACCAGGGTTTGGAGTTTACGTCATCCTTCAAGCTGTCTGTGACACTCGTTGGCTATACGAGGTGCCAGTCAACCCCAGACCCGTCGTAATTGGCCAACAGGTGTCGATCAGAAGCTAACACTTCCGTGTTTCATGCGGTAGCATGGTTATCGCCGACAGAAACAAATTACGTCTGATATGAGCAATATAAATGGAAAAAAATTACGTAGGTGGTCTCAATTTATGAAACGTTTTCTGGAGTTTTTGTCCCTTTGAGGATATATCGTGTGTTTTGGACCTAAATTGTTTTACTGGATTATATTCGCTGGAGCCTTACGGACACAATGGGATCAATACTGCTCGAAATATTGATGTTTGACTTGCAGGGGGTCTTCAAAGGTAGGGAAAGTCAACTCTTAAAAGTATGTACTTCTCTGTAAAAAAGGCTTTAGTGTCAGTGCTGTGGTTGTTGTGTGTCAAAATGGTTTATATCATCGGTAAGACGAGACTTTGAAGTTTCATTTGATGGGTAGGGTGTCGAGATGCATGGCAGATGGGCATGCACACATTACTGTAACATTTTTAAAACGCTGTTATGTCCCGGGACCGGTACGTGTGCGCGTTACCCAGTTTGGTCTTGTGATATTACAGAAGGTAGCACTTTCCCAATCCTTCAGGCTAGAACTTTGGAGAGTATCTTAACGTCATTATTCACAAGTGGCTTTGGCCTGTATGATGCACATTGTAGCAAGTCCTTATTTTTCTTAGGAAACATGGTAATTAATGTTTGGCGAAAAGTTTGAGGTAGAATTTTATTGTCTTTAGCTTCTATAAACATTGCTAAGAATAGTGGAGCTAACTTTATTTGAAAATTTTTTATAGATTTTTTTTTATAAAATTCCACTTGGTAGCCATCAGGGCCGGTTGCTTTCCCACTCTGAAGTGAGTTTATAGCATCTAGTAATTCTGAAAATGTCAGAGGCTAATCCAGTTCCACAGCACTAAGAGTATCTAGCTGTGGTATCTGAAATGAATCATAAACTTAATTAGATTGTGTCATATGCTCTTTAAACTGAGTAGAATATAAGACTTGTACATTTTTACTATAAGTTATATTTTTATGGTCAATAATTTTATCTCCATCTGTGTTGGTAATTGCTGTTCTTGCCTTGCGGACCTCCTGCTTGTGGATTTCTTGGCCTTCTCTCCATGTTCATAATAATGATGTCTTGATTTAAAGATAAGCTATTCCATTTCTTTAGTAGTCAAGAAGTTAAATTCTGATTGTAAAACCTGTCTTTTCCTATATGCTAGATCTGGAAATTTTGCTGATTAACTCAGATGCCTTCTTGGTTTCCAATTTATTTTTGTGAGAAAGATATGAAATAATCTGTCCTTTTAAAAATGTCTTCAATATTTCCCATTGTATACCTGCTGAGACCTCTGAGAATGCATTTGTCTTTGCTTGGATATGAATTCTGTATAGTTCTCATCATCTAATGACAGGGGTTTAACATGCCAGCTACGAGATGAGTGTGTAGGACACAGTAATTTAAGCTTCATTTTCAGAGGAGCATTGTCAGAGATAACAATAGTGTCTTACTTACAAGATGTAATAGTGGGCAAAAAATTACTGTCTGAGAGGAGATAATCAGTTCTTGAGTAACAATGATGTACAGGTGAGAAGAAGGAGTACGCTATTAATTAGGATTTAAAAACTTCCATGGATCTGATAAGTTATGATCCATTACAAACTGTGCAATTATCTTTGCATAATTAGATGTTATCAACGCTATAGCTGAAGATCTATTCAGGTTTGGATTTGAAACACAATTAAAGTCTCCGGCCATTATAATTTTATGAGAATTCACATTAGGGAATGTAAATACATTTTGGAAGAAATCTCTATCATCCATATTAGGTGCAAAGACATTAATCCAAATCACTTTAGTATTAGATAAATTGCTCATCACCATGACATATCGTCCTTCAAAATCAGATATTACATCTGACACTACAAATGGAATAATAATAATAGTGTACTAGGATTCCCACACCCCTAGTTTTCTTAGTATAGCTGGAGTGAAAAATCTTGCCAATCCATTCTCTTTGCAACTGGAACTGGTCCTTGCTTAATACATGAGTCTCCTGTAAAAATACTATCTTGACATTTTGACATGTTAAGATGACAGAATACTTTCTTTGTCTTTAACTCATGATTGAGACTGTTGACATTACAAATTTAATTCTTAACAAAACCACTAAGATGTAAATGGAACTAATTAAGTTGGATTATGAGCTGGGAACAGGCAGACAACTCATCTGTACTTGTCAGCATGCCATTTAGCTAATTAGAACAACAAATGTATCGTTCAATTGAATAACAAGAAAATAAAAATGTAAAACAATTTTATCTAGTTATTTCTTGGTAAACATCTCTGTCCTACCTTAAAGGATAAGTTCAATATTTTTCAAGTTAAAGTTATTTCTTCACAATCATAGTGCATATTCATATGCCACATAATATTGTGTTCTAAAGTGATTTTTTTAAATAAATAACATAAGCTCTACAAATACTGTGTCTATTCTTCCACCTTACAATGGGGCTTAAGGTAACCCTAATCTAAATGTGACAAAGAACCTTAAAATCACCAAATATGTCTACTTTTTAAGGTAAGAATGTTATCAAATATTAATCTGCATCTTGAGATTGAAGGAGCTATAATTATAAATTGTGAAAGTGTCCAACTATAAAGACAAGTATACATTTAACATTTTTGCTAAACTGCATTTGTACAAGCAAGAATAAACAGATGAGGAGATCCAATAGGTTGAAGAGGAAAGAACACAATGGAGAGCAGAATTAGAGAGGCAAAAAGAACAAAGTATACAACTTGAAGGTTCATAGATGCAATTGACAAGTGGTTATTGGTGGTGAACATGTGGGAAATGTGAAGTTCTGGCTATTCAGAAAGTGTGCCTCAGTTGTAGGGAGTGTAATGTGCTGCTTTCACTGATGGAAAACGTAGATGTATCAGGAGATAAGCTCACTTTGTTTCATGAGGCTGCAGTATGTGCAACATTTTTCCATTTTTCTAAATTAGGCTGGAAGAAACTATCAAAACTTTAAAGGCCAAATGGGCAGCTTTAATTAAAGTAAGTTTGCTTTTAGATCTTATCTTTTGCAGTATTAAAGATTTGGGGCCTCATGCATAACGCCGTGCGTAGAATTTGTACTATAACATGACATAAGCACAAAAGCCGAAATGTGCTTACGCAGAGAAAAATCCAGATGCAGGAATCTGTTCGTACTCCAACTTCCATGTTCTTCCACTACATAAATCCCGGTCAGTGTGAAAAGTAACGCTCATGCACGCGACTGCTGTAACACCCCAATTATGCCTCTTTGAATATGCAAATCAATATAAATAGCCCTTAAGCTCAGCATTGTGTAAAAAGACAATGGGAAAAGCACGGGGGGGAAAATATAAGAATTTCAGCAAATACCAAGTGGATGCAAAGGAAAAACATACAATTTGTTGATTTAAACAGTGGTATAAACAACAAAAGGAACTTGATCAAGTGTCTCCGTGTTGGAGAAACTCGAAAGCTCAAGTTCACAAATTTGCACAGTGCCAAAATAAAAAAGAAGTCACATATTAAAGTCACTGTGAAAAGGTGAGTTGTAGCCCACCGTCTGAGTGTCATATGAAAGCTTATTAGGGTACAGACAAAAAAAAGGTACACAGTGGGAAAGAAGCACGAAATATCAACTTTAATCTTGAAATTTCCACTTTAATCACGTAGTTTATTTTGTCATTAAAGTAGAACATCATAAACTTCATCTTAAAATGATTTAATTTACTAGTTTCTCAAATCCCATTGTAACTAAAGTAGCATGTTAAATGCTTTATTTTGTATTTAATCTTCTATGTGCTCTATGTGCATGAATCACTACGTGCTTCCGTTATTTCTCTTTCTCCGTCAAGACACAGAATCCATTACATTCATGATATTACAGCTCTCTGAATAATTAAAATACTGAGATGTATATGTGATATCATTTTCATGATGAATGGAATGAAAGCATGTTATTAAACATGGGAACACGATGGCACAGTGATTGTTCATGTCTCACACAAGATGCTGTTGTGCCATGTGCGACCTTCAATGAAATAATTTATTGTAGTAGTACCGTCTCGTTCAAATGTACTAATTTCCAATTCCTGTCCTTACTTTTCTTTCCCCAAATACCCAATCCCCACACAATCAGCTCTATAATAGACGTTAAGCCATCTGTAAGCTTACAACGACGATTCTTCAGAACTTTTAAGGAACAATGAAATATCTTCATAGTACATGTTTAATTATTCTATCCGTATATCCTTCCAGTGTCACGCCAACTTCAGTAAATATACAGCGTGAGGCAGGAACAATACGTGAACTTGCTAGCGCTGCGGCACCGTGTCCTCAAATTTTTAATTATTAATAATACAGATTATTTAAATGAAGTTAAAGTTTTATCTGTATAATATAATCAACATATTTTGCTGCATTTCATCTTAAAAATGATATCGTCATCATATGTAAATATGCGCTTTATAAAGTGGTGCAGGTTGTGCAATTTTAAAACTGTAGTGCAAGTTTACAGTGGGGTAATTGTGCTTATAAGTACAAACAGTTCTGCAAGGAGCAATTGATTGAGTGCGTTTATAGTTCTTGTGATGAAACTCTTTCTGAACCGCAAGGTCCGTACAGGAAAGGCTTTGAAATGTTTTGCCATGGCTGAGGCAGCGTGTGCTTGATGCTGTATACTGATAATTCTCTTTCCGATCAGCTGTGATTCCCCCCTCAGATACAGTTATAAAAATACTGCAGGTGGTGCAGTGAGCTGTGGCAACCCCTAACAGGAGCAGCTGAAAGAAGAAGAAGGTGCAGTGAGAATAACAACGCTAAAGCAGTTATGGTATTTGGAATACTATGGCTATTCCCTGGACCATTATATTGTTACAGGTTAATTACAATCATATGCATTACACTAATAAACAATATGCGGTTAATTTTGTGTATTTATAAAGCAACTTCAGGAAAAGAAAGATAAACCACACAGGAACAGTAGCACTGCTTTGACGCTAGGTGCCACCAGCCTGCAAAACCAAGCGGAGAACTTACGTATGACAGAGTATGAGGTACCGTGGAAATGTGCGTAGCTTTACGGCAAGTGTAGGTTTTATACATCGCGATTTGAACATGGAAACGTTCTTACGCAACATTTCTGTGCGTACGCACCGTTTATACATGAGTCCCCTGATGTGTGACAGATCCGAATAACCATATGTAGATTATTAATTTTTTACAGAGACAGCGACCAGGAGCACAATTCTATACCATGGCCTGTGAATCATATACCAGTAGTCAATGTTCCACCTTGCCACCTTACATAACAGCTACTCATTTATACAGTTTTCAGTTTGCAAGTGAAAGACATTACAAATATTGATATTTTATGGCTTTAGATTTCAAGCTGCTTCACTTGCAGCTGTAGTGAAATGACTCACCTTAAATAAAAGTGGAAATGCAGTTGGAGTCAATAATTAGGGACACATTTTTTTCCCTCTTTGGCTGCAAGTACTTGTCCACAGAGAAATGAGTGCTACAAAACTGCCGGTCTGCTTTCAGTAGGTTTTCCATTCAAGTGCTCACAGCCAGCCTATGTCATTGAAAACTGCAAACACTTTGTTTTCTAAATTTATATTCATATCCTGTATATGGGCATTTTCAAACATTTTCAAGGAATACAAAATTGCTTTCAGTAGCTTCAGACACGTGTTTGATTTCAAACTGTTCAACTTCTTTAGTTATATCTAATCTCCACTCACAACGGCAGCTATGAGCAGACAAGCAAACAGGAAAAGTATTCTTATCTTAAGAAAACTAGTTGGTCTCGTCCGATGCGAGAGATGGACGTCTGAAGCGGAGCTCCGCTAGCAGCAGTGTTATTTTTCATATTATTTGCTTATTATCCTGAGATATCCTGTATTTATTCAACCCGAGAGGGACTGCTACAGTATATGTAAGCATATATAAACATGGCCAACAAGAAAGGGGGTCCGAAAGAATCGAAAACTAAAGCTACATCCAAGCTAAGATCAGCAAGCTCTAGTTCAAGATACGGCCTTTCAGAGACAGACCTGGATCAGATTCGGGGAAAGTACAGACTCCTCGGGACCACGGTCCGCTACATCGTCTCCGGCTGAGAGCGAAAAGGGGAGTGAAGGTACGATCGTGATTGCAGATCTCGATAACTCGCCGATTGGAGAAGATCACCTGAAACTGGAAAAGGCCTTGCAGTCCATGGCTTCAATTACTCCACGCGAGCCGGGAGCAGCGGGGACACCGGCTACAGTAGAGCCTGCTGCTTCATCTACGGTACAAGAAACCACATGAAATGTCTAAACTGCAGGTGATGTTCTCTGACCTCATGCAAGATATAAAGAAAAGCGAGAAGGGAAATGAGAAAGCAAGGGTAAAGGCAAATGAAAAACTGAGACAGGAGGTGAGACAGGAGTTGAAACAGGCAAATGAATGGCTGCGACAGAAAATGCAACAGGCAAACAAAACGCAGCGGCTGGAATTGCAACAGGAAAATGAAAGGCTGCAGCAGTAGATGCAACTTGAGCTGCGACAGGTGCTGGGTAATATTGAAGAGCACATTCAGGAAAACTCGGTTAAACTGAGCACGCTTACTGATCAATTGGAGGATCTCAAGGAGACATTCACGACTCGGATTGAAATAGCCGAAAATTTAGCTGCCAGTGCCGAGGAAAAAGCAGTAAATGTCAGCTCCGAATGCAAAAAACTTGGAGACAGACTGGCTGCTTTGGAAGATGGAAGCAGAAGGTATAATGTCAGAATTGAAGGTCTGCCTGAGAATCAAGAAAGTCCAAACCCTGTGAAATTCGTAGCTGAACTTTTTTCTAAAATAATCGGGGACAACTTTAAAGCAGAATCTGAGATAGCAGTGGCTTACCGCGTACGCGCATCAAACACCGTTAGACCCAGATCTTCTATAATTCGCTTTGAAAGATTATCATTTAAGCTAGAGGTGATGGCACTAATCAGAAACAAGGAAGATATTATATATGAAAATAACCACATTCATATCTTCCCTGACTTCTCTCCAGCAACAGCTACTAAACGCGCAGCCTTCTTCAACATTAAACAGCGGTTGCAGCAAGCCAGCGTCAAATACAGCCTCTTTATCAATATCTGAAAGTGGAATTGCAGGGTCAATTCTATGTCTTATACCTAAGAAGATACAGAAAAGGAATTAAGAAAGCTGATCCCGGGACTATTCTGATACATAATAGTGAGTCATGGCCGTTAATGATATAGCAAGGATTAATAATCTACTGTCTGATCTATTTGTTTAAAATACGGGTTTTTATCATCATATATTCTCATTATTACTTAGTATTACTAGGGTGCTATCTGTTTATGTTTTATTGTGCTTAATTACTTTTTGTTTTTCTCTTTTTCTTTTCTTTTTTTTTTAATTATTTCATCTCTTCCCTAAACGAGACTGTTCAACATCATACCCTTGGTTTATGGTTATTGCTATTATTGCATTAAGACTTGTTATGCTTATTCTGGACACCATCCCGGGTTTATTATCTGGGTGTATTATCTTAATGCACTAAGATTGCTGAAGACTATATATATTTTAAGTGCACAATTTTTTTTTAGACTATATTGGTAATAGATATCTCTATCTTTTAACCCTAAAATGCTGCTGCGTGAGGGCTTGTTTTGCTTTGGACGTGCTCTGTCTCTGGGTATGTCAGAGGACTGGGACTGTGTGAAGTGGGCTCTAGCCTCACTTGGGGAGGCAAAAGGGAGGGTGGGGGGTTAAGGGGAGAGAAAGAGAGCAGGCTTGATCTATACCTAATCTATTCTCAATCTTTATAATTATAACTACCAACGTAATAATAAGCTGCATGGCAACAACTCTAGGGAAATAGGAAATTAAGGCCGAAGCTGTCTCACTTCCAGTTAAGACTATAAAATGACATCAAAAACTCAGAATCAATGTCTCCATGATGGGACAGTTAACTTTGTGAGCTGGAATGTTAAAGGCCTGAATCATGAATTAAAGAGAAAAAAAATACTCTCTCACCTAACAGGTCTAAACGCTAAAATAGTATTTTTACAGGAGACCCACTTACTAAGCAAGGATCAGTTCCGGCTGCAAAAAGACTGGACTGGGAAATGTTCCATCTAGTTTTACAAAGAAAACTAGAGGTGTGGGAATTCTCATACATAGAACAGTACCATTTGTAGCATCAGATGTAGTATTGGATCCTGAAGGGAGATATGTAATGGTCATGGGAGACTTATCTAACTGTAAAATGATTTTGATAAATGTTTATGCACCTAATGATGATAAGGAATTTATACAAAATTTATTTGCATCCATTCCCAATCTGAACACTCATAAAGTTATAATGGCTGGGGACTTTAATTGTGTTCTAAATCCACTTTTAGATAGGACTTCTCCACAGGGGGAACGGCATCTAACACCGCAAAGATAATTACAAAGTTTATAACTGATCACAACTTATCAGACCCTGGAGGTTTTTAAACCCAAATTCAAGAACATATTCTTTCTACTCACCAGTACATCATTGCTACTCAAGGATTGATTACTTCTTTATAGACAATAACTTCTTGCCTATGATTAAATCTTGCAAATATGATGCTATTGTTATTTCTGACCATGCACCTATGATCTTGGAGCTAAAATTACTAAGCCCCATACACTCACCCCGCAGATGGCGCCTCAACCCGCTTCTATTAGCTGACGAGAATTGTACGAATTTATATCCAAACAAATCAAATTCTTTCTAGAGACAAATACATCCTCCGAGATCTCTGCAGGAATACTCTGGGAAACTCTTAAGGCCTTCTTAAGAGGACAGATTATCTCATATCTTTCCCACAGAAATAAATCCGAAGCCAAGAAAGTAGCAGAGATAAAAAGCGAAATTACTAGAATAGATGAAGAACATGCCAGACTACCAAGTGAGACTCTACATAGGAAAAGGCAGGCTCTACATTCAGAACTAAACCTCTTGACAACTAAAGAAACTGAACAACTAATTTATAAATCCAGACATCATTACTATGAACATGGAGAGAAGCTAATAAGCTTTTAGCTCAACAAATTCACAAGCAAGAAGTGCGCAATACAATCTCCAACACAAACAGAGATAAAATCGTCGACCACAAAAATATAATGCACACTTTCAGAAACTACTATAAATCCTATATACTACTGAGTTTAAAGAAGACAATACACAATCTAATGCATTTCTGGATACATTACAGATACCACAAATAGACACTTTTAGTGCGGAGGAACTTGATAAACCTCTGGCATTATCAGAATTACCAAATGCTGAGAAATAGGACGGCCCGGACACATACAGGCGGACACCGTTTCAGTCATCACCACACGTTTATTTACAAATGTCAAGTGCACCGCCACCAAACCCCCAGTCTCCCCAAAGTCCAGGCTCTCACTAGCCACTGTCTCCACACACAAATCACTCGAGCCTCTCCTCTGCCACGACCTCGTCTTCCTCCTCACCCGACTCCAGCCTTGATTGCATGTCCAGAGGTAGGTCCAGCAGAGGATCCAGACACAGGTCCAGGTCACGGCACAGTTGTTCGAGGCACACGGACAGGTCCAGGTCACGGTACAGTGGTTCGAGGCACACGGACAGATCCAGGTCACGGCACGGTGGTTCGAGGCACACGGACAGGTCCAGGTCACGGCACAGTGTTTCGAGGCACACGGACAGGCATGACGGGTCACACCGTACTGATGCCTACAGATGTGATGAAAGATCCCGGCACAGTGATCTTACCAGCCCCCCCTATGACGGGCCAAGGCATGGTGAGTTGTCCAAAGGCCGCAATTTCATCAAAACACTTTGCAATTCAGTTAGTTGTACTGATGAACCTGTAATTGTTTTAATTACGTTATTTAAGATTATTTCTCTTCTAATCCTGCCCGAATCTGTTAAAGTTTGTCATTTGGTAATGTCTAAATTAAACTTTCTGTGGTGCAGATGCAGTGACAGATCTAAAATGGACATTCCCATTGCCTACGGATGGTAAGTATTTGATTTATTGGCAGTGTGAGATGAGAGAGAGAGACTTAATACTACAACTTTCTCTCTTTGTCTACTGTTCTCTCGGTCTACACACACTGCTTTTCAGTTATAGCAGTGGCTTGTTTTCCTACCATCAATTGTAGGGTGGTTTCAATCATGTTCAATTATAACATTTGTTTGAACTTTTTTCTTTTTCAACACTATCTACTGTATTGATAAACACTGAAACTGATTACAAAAATAATTTTGAACCAGCTAGCTAGCCTTGCTATTCTAAGGTAATCATAGTAATCAACAAATGTATTTCAGTGTTTCAGAAAAAGGTCTTAACCCTGCTGTTTGACCTGCGCGATCAGTACAAAAAAGCAGAACCTGCCTCTTCAGCCGTGCACATTTTGAGGATGGAGACTATGGTGGATTTTGAGGCAGAGGAGCAACGCCTCTGTGATGCGCAAGCTTTTGATACCCTGGTAGGTTTTACAAGTCTGAAAATAATGGAGTCTTGCATAACACAATACAATACAGTGCAACACTGTTCGGTTCCTCTGAGGAGTGTCAGTCAACTTTATAATGGACTTATTCCAACAGGTGCTGCAAATTGCACGTATTGGAGGGAAGAACACCAAGGACTGTGTCCACAAAGTCCTTGACCGGTATGTTTCTACATACAGTATGAATTGTGGGTGGGTGGGTGCTCTGCTTGAACTTTTTTATTCTGGGTGTGGACCAGCCTACATGTTTCATTTGCCTTTTTTCTTGCTTAACCCTTTTGCGCCCTTTGATAAATTTTTTGCATTTCAGTTTTTTATGAAATTTTGAATCTTGGATCTAATAATAGGACTATAATATACTGTAGAAGAAAAAGTTCCATCTTTTACCCTGCAGACATTTTTTGCACCATTGACTCCCATTATAACATTAATTTCTGTTTGCATAAAACAATGTCTGAGTATGTCATAATAGATAAAAATTAAGTGAAATTATAAATTCACAACGCATTGTGGTCTTATAGACCAGCACCAGCTGTTCTGAAAAGAGGGGGCCAACTTAGGGTACACTGATCACACGTCATAAAGCCTTTATACTACATTGATGTTGTTCCTATGTATATCATTCACATTGATTTATAAATGTCTTTTTTTTTAGGCTCTTCAGTAATGCAAAATGCATACAAAAGTGTAAAGCATTTCCAGTTCAAATCGGCTGCTGAGTCAAACGAAGCTACAGGAAAATAAATTGGTACAGTAAACAGGCCCTCCACCTTCTGGAACTACAGTATGCCACCTTCTGAAATGGAACTACAGTGTACAGAGAATAGAAACAGTAGACCTGTAAAAACAATGTCTTAAATGAGTTTAAATATGTTTAAATTTTATGCCGAGATAACATTTTTATTAGAATTAGCATAACATGCTATGCTAATTCTAATCCAAACATCCACATTTGGACCTCACAACGACCTCATTTCGACTAGAATTAGCCCTTATCTGGAGGTCCTGGGGACGTCAATACTTGACGTTCGGAAGACGTCGAAAAAAAGGCGTCACCTGGCGTCACTATCTGCACCTTCAGAGGACCAAAATAGATGCGTGCAAAAGGCGTAGAAAAGGCGTCGCTTCAACGTGTCTCTGCACAGTGGGGAATTTAGGACAAAATGTTGAACTCTACTAGGTTTGTATCTATGATCACATTAGCCTAGTTCTCCTGACCCTAGATGACTATATGTGGCTGCAAGTTACATACTGATTTTTGAAGGTTTTTTATTAACCTTTAAGGAGCTGCATAGCTGTCCATTGCATATTTATTATTATTATTTTTCAGGCACTTACTCTAAAATGGTAATTCTAAGCCCTTCAGAATCAGGGTCATTAATATATTGCTTAATGGTTTTTTGACTTGACTTGTTTTTTAATTAACTTTATGTTTCATTTTGCCTTTACTTAAAGTGTTTTCATTTAGTTAAGGCAAAAGGGCATTTGATAAGGAAAGTGATTACTGATTGAGACACTATAATGATTTTAATGTTTAAAATGTATAGTACCCAGTAAGTGTACTCAAAATAATGTGGAATATGCTGCATTTAGAATACATAATCCACATTTTTTTGGAGGACGTACAGAATAGCTTTGATCAAAACACAGATATTCTCCTCACATATTAATGTGAATAAATGTTTTACAGACTGAAGCTTACACATTTAAGACTTTAATACTTTTTTTGGCAGCAGATGAACAAACTCATCTGCAGAAGGATATCCTTATGGTGTTGGTTTTTCAATAGATGGAAGTCATGCCTTCAATGTAACATAATACCACTGTACAGTATCATTATGTTTGTAATGAATGGCACCAAATGTGTAGTGTTGTTATCTATGTTTATATATATATATTATTAATACATCATTAGAAGCATCCCCTATAAGAATAACAAGAATTTTATGGAATGCAATACAACCATGTAAAATAGCAAGCATTGTAATATAAAGACTGGGTTCCATTTTCATAGTTGTACAATGTTTCGTTTGGTGACTTTCAATGTTGTCCACCCGTTATACTATATCATTCTTGACTTGTTTAATCCTGTTTGATACAGGAGTCTGTATCTACTGCAAGTTTGTGATTCTTCAGTTTAGGCCCTGAAGTGGATTTAGAAGACAATAGTTTTATTAATTATTTTTGGTTTTAAGGTTACAGTTATCAGAGTTCAGATTTGCAAAGCCACATTTTGCCTCTCCAGTCAACTAACGTACTTTTGGTGTTCAGACTTAGTTTAGGTGGTCCTCCAGGATGCAAGGAAGAGTAAAGCAGAAATACTCTTCACAAATTTTAAATGGTGAATTTTCTTTATAATCAAATTGCTCTAAAATGAACAAAACACCTTCCTTATGTCATGCCATACACCACCACCACCTTCTTGAATAGCCCATACATCACACTCATTGTAAACCACTTCCTTAGACTTGGTCATGTCATGGGAACCCCACTTAAGATTTTCGAAATCCTTATCAACCACAGGAATTTTCTAAACTTTCTTGTCATCTCCTATACACTAGTGAAGAATATGTGGAACACACATCATTATCTCAGCTTCAACAGTTTTGACAAAATCCTATGATAAGGTTTGTAAATGTATCACATTTTGATATCAGAGAAAGCTTTCTGATAACAGCGTATATATTGAGGGTATGTCTGGCTGCCAGGGATAAGTGAACCACCAAGATGGCTGTCTTGTTCTTCCATAAAAAAGGATCAGATTAATTGTAGATTTAGAGTGAGCGAGTCAGAGGATAGGAACTAAGCAGGGATTATTTCCAAAAGAATTGCAATCTGTAAACATTTAAAAGGGACTAGACGATAATATGGTCAGGGCGAAACCGGAGCAGCTGAAAGAAGAAGAAGGTGCAGTGAGAATAACAACGCTAAAGCAGTTATGGTATTTGGAATACTATGGCTATTCCCTGGACCATTATATTGTTACAGGTTAATTACAATCATATGCATTACACTAATAAACAATATGCGGTTAATTTTGTGTATTTATAAAGCAACTTCAGGAAAAGAAAGATAAACCACACAGGAACAGTAGCACTGCTTTGACGCTAGGTGCCACCAGCCTGCAAAACCAAGCGGAGAACTTACGTATGACAGAGTATGAGGTACCGTGGAAATGTGCGTAGCTTTACGGCAAGTGTAGGTTTTATACATCGCGATTTGAACATGGAAACGTTCTTACGCAACATTTCTGTGCGTACGCACCGTTTATACATGAGTCCCCTGATGTGTGACAGATCCGAATAACCATATGTAGATTATTAATTTTTTACAGAGACAGCGACCAGGAGCACAATTCTATACCATGGCCTGTGAATCATATACCAGTAGTCAATGTTCCACCTTGCCACCTTACATAACAGCTACTCATTTATACAGTTTTCAGTTTGCAAGTGAAAGACATTACAAATATTGATATTTTATGGCTTTAGATTTCAAGCTGCTTCACTTGCAGCTGTAGTGAAATGACTCACCTTAAATAAAAGTGGAAATGCAGTTGGAGTCAATAATTAGGGACACATTTTTTTCCCTCTTTGGCTGCAAGTACTTGTCCACAGAGAAATGAGTGCTACAAAACTGCCGGTCTGCTTTCAGTAGGTTTTCCATTCAAGTGCTCACAGCCAGCCTATGTCATTGAAAACTGCAAACACTTTGTTTTCTAAATTTATATTCATATCCTGTATATGGGCATTTTCAAACATTTTCAAGGAATACAAAATTGCTTTCAGTAGCTTCAGACACGTGTTTGATTTCAAACTGTTCAACTTCTTTAGTTATATCTAATCTCCACTCACAACGGCAGCTATGAGCAGACAAGCAAACAGGAAAAGTATTCTTATCTTAAGAAAACTAGTTGGTCTCGTCCGATGCGAGAGATGGACGTCTGAAGCGGAGCTCCGCTAGCAGCAGTGTTATTTTTCATATTATTTGCTTATTATCCTGAGATATCCTGTATTTATTCAACCCGAGAGGGACTGCTACAGTATATGTAAGCATATATAAACATGGCCAACAAGAAAGGGGGTCCGAAAGAATCGAAAACTAAAGCTACATCCAAGCTAAGATCAGCAAGCTCTAGTTCAAGATACGGCCTTTCAGAGACAGACCTGGATCAGATTCGGGGAAAGTACAGACTCCTCTGGACCACGGTCCGCTACATCGTCTCCGGCTGAGAGCGAAAAGGGGAGTGAAGGTACGATCGTGATTGCAGATCTCGATAACTCGCCGATTGGAAGATCACCTGAAACTGGAAAAGGCCTTGCAGTCCATGGCTTCAATTACTCCACGCGAGCCGGGAGCAGCGGGGACACCGGCTACAGTAGAGCCTGCTGCTTCATCTACGGTACAAGAAACCACATGAAATGTCTAAACTGCAGGTGATGTTCTCTGACCTCATGCAAGATATAAAGAAAAGCGAGAAGGGAAATGAGAAAGCAAGGGTAAAGGCAAATGAAAAACTGAGACAGGAGGTGAGACAGGAGTTGAAACAGGCAAATGAATGGCTGCGACAGAAAATGCAACAGGCAAACAAAACGCAGCGGCTGGAATTGCAACAGGAAAATGAAAGGCTGCAGCAGTAGATGCAACTTGAGCTGCGACAGGTGCTGGGTAATATTGAAGAGCACATTCAGGAAAACTCGGTTAAACTGAGCACGCTTACTGATCAATTGGAGGATCTCAAGGAGACATTCACGACTCGGATTGAAATAGCCGAAAATTTAGCTGCCAGTGCCGAGGAAAAAGCAGTAAATGTCAGCTCCGAATGCAAAAAACTTGGAGACAGACTGGCTGCTTTGGAAGATGGAAGCAGAAGGTACAATGTCAGAGTTAAAGGTCTGCCTGAGAATCAAGAAAGTCCAAACTCTGTGAAATTCGTAGCTGAACTTTTTTCTAAAATAATCGGGGACAACTTTAAAGCAGAATCTGAGATAGCAGTGGCTTACCGCGTACGCGCATCAAACACCGTTAGACCCAGATCTTCTATAATTCGCTTTGAAAGAATATCATTTAAGCTAGTGGTGATGGCACTAATCAGAAACAAGCAAGATATTATATATGAAAATAACCACATTCATATCTTCCCTGACTTCTCTCCAGCAACAGCTACTAAACGCGCAGCCTTCTTCAACATTAAACAGCGGTTGCAGCAAGCCAGCGTCAAATACAGCCTCTTTTATCAATATCTCTGTAGAATTGCAGGGTCAATTCTATGTCTTCGCTACCTAAGAAGATACAGAAAAGGAATTAAGAAAGCTGATCCCGGGACTATTCTGATACATAATAGTGAGCCATGGCCGTTAATGATATAGCAAGGATTAATAATCTACTGTCTGATCTATTTGTTTAAAATACGGGTTTTTATCATCATATATTCTCATTATTACTTAGTATTACTAGGGTGCTATCTGTTTATATTTTATTGTGCTTAATTACTTTTTCTTTTTTCTCTTTTTTCTTTTTCTTTTTTTTTTTATTAGCTAATTATTTCATCTCTTCCCTAAACGAGACTGTTCAACATCATACCCTTGGTTTATGGTTATTGCTATTATTGCATTAAGACTGATTATGCTTATTCTGGACACCATCCCCCGGGCTTATTATCTGGGTGTATTATCTTAATGCACTAAGATTGCTGAAGACTATATATATTTTAAGTGCACATTTTAAAAAAATTTTTTTAAGACTATATTGGTAATAGATATCTCTATCTTTTAACCCTAAAATGCTGCTGCGTGGGGGCTTGTTTTGCTTTGGACGTGCTCTGTCTCTGGGTATGTCAGAGGACTGGGACTGTGTGAAGTGGGCTCTAGCCTCACTTGGGGAGGCAAAAAGGGAGGGTGGGGGTTAAGGGGAGAGCAGGCTTGATCTATACCTAATCTATTCTCGTAATCTTTATAATTATAACTACCAACGTAATAATAAGCTGCATGGCAATAACTGTAGGGGAAATAGGAAATTAAGGCGAAGCTGTCTCACTTCCAGTTAAGACTATAAAATGACATCAAAAACTCAGAATCAATGTCTCCATGATGGGACAGTTAACTTTGTGAGCTGGAATGTTAAAGGCCTGAATCATGAATTAAAGAGAAAAAAAATACTCTCTCACCTAACAGGTCTAAACGCTAAAATAGTATTTTTACAGGAGACCCACTTACTAAGCAAGGATCAGTTCCGGCTGCAAAAAGACTGGACTGGACAAATGTTCCATTCTAGTTTTACAAAGAAAACTAGAGGTGTGGGAATTCTCATATATAGAACAGTACCATTTGTAGCATCAGATGTAGTATTGGATCCTGAAGGGAGATATGTAATGGTCATGGGAGACTTATCTAACTGTAAAATGATCTTGATAAATGTTTATGCACCTAATGATAAGGAATTTATACAAAATTTATTTGCATCCATTCCCAATCTGAACACTCATAAAGTTATAATGGCTGGGGACTTTAATTGTGTTCTAAATCCACTTTTAGATAGGACTTCTTCCACAGGGGAACGGCATCTAACACCAAAAGATAATTACAAAGTTTATAACTGATCACAACTTATCAGACCCCTGGAGGTTTTTAAACCCAAATTCAAGAACATATTCTTTCTACTCACCAGTACATCATTGCTACTCAAGGATTGATTACTTCTTTATAGACAATAACTTCTTGCCTATGATTAAATCTTGCAAATATGATGCTATTGTTATTTCTGACCATGCACCTATGATCTTGGAGCTAAAATTACTAATCCCCATACACTCACCCCGCAGATGGCCCTCAACCCTTCTATTAGCTGACGAGAATTGTACGGAATTTATATCCAAACAAATCAAATTCTTTCTAGAGACAAATACATCCCCCGAGATCTCTGCAGGAATACTCTGGGAAACTCTTAAGGCCTTCTTAAGAGGACAGATTATCTCATATCTTTCCCACAGAAATAAATCCGAAGCCAAGAAAGTAGCAGAGATAAAAAGCGAAATTACTAGAATAGATGAAGAACACGCCAGACTACCAAGTGAGACTCTACATAGGAAAAGGCAGGCTCTACATTCAGAATTAAACCTCTTGACAACTAAAGAAACTGAACAACTAATTTATAAATCCAGACATCATAACTATGAAAACATGGAGAGAAAGCTAATAAGCTTTTAGCTCAACAAATTCACAAGCAAGAAGTGCGCAATACAATCTCCAACACAAACAGAGATAAAATCGTCGACCACAAAAATATAATGCACACTTTCAGAAACTACTATAAATCCTTATATACTACTGAGTTTAAAGAAGACAATACACAATCTAATGCATTTCTGGATACATTACAGATACCACAAATAGACACTTTTAGTGCGGAGGAACTTGATAAACCTCTGGCATTATCAGAATTACCAAATGCTGAGAAATAGGACGGCCCGGACACATACAGGCGGACACCGTTTCAGTCATCACCACACGTTTATTTACAAATGTCAAGTGCACCGCCACCAAACCCCCAGTCTCCCCAAAGTCCAGGCTCTCACTAGCCACTGTCTCCACACACAAATCACTCGAGCCTCTCCTCTGCCACGACCTCGTCTTCCTCCTCACCCGACTCCAGCCTTGATTGCATGTCCAGAGGTAGGTCCAGCAGAGGATCCAGACACAGGTCCAGGTCACGGCACAGTGGTTCGAGGAACACGGACAGGTCCAGGTCACGGTACAGTGGTTCGAGGCACACGGACAGATCCAGGTCACGGCACGGTGGTTCGAGGCACACGGACAGGTCCAGGTCACGGCACAGTGTTTCGAGGCACACGGACAGGCATGACGGGTCACACCGTACTGATGCCTACAGATGTGATGAAAGATCCCGGCACAGTGATCTTACCAGCCCCCCCTATGACGGGCCAAGGCATGGTGAGTTGTCCAAAGGCCGCAATTTCATCAAAACACTTTGCAATTCAGTTAGTTGTACTGATGAACCTGTAATTGTTTTAATTACGTTATTTAAGATTATTTCTCTTCTAATCCTGCCCGAATCTGTTAAAGTTTGTCATTTGGTAATGTCTAAATTAAACTTTCTGTGGTGCAGATGCAGTGACAGATCTAAAATGGACATTCCCATTGCCTACGGATGGTAAGTATTTGATTTATTGGCAGTGTGAGATGAGAGAGAGAGACTTAATACTACAACTTTCTCTCTTTGTCTACTGTTCTCTCGGTCTACACACACTGCTTTTCAGTTATAGCAGTGGCTTGTTTTCCTACCATCAATTGTAGGGTGGTTTCAATCATGTTCAATTATAACATTTGTTTGAACTTTTTCTTTTCAACACTATCTACTGTATTGATAAACACTGAAACTGATTACAAAAATAATTTTGAACCAGCTAGCTAGCCTTGCTATTCTAAGGTAATCATAGTAATCAACAAATGTATTTCAGTGTTTCAGAAAAAGGTCTTAACCCTGCTGTTTGACCTCTTGCGATCAGTACAAAAAGCAGACCCTGCCTCTTCAGCCGTGCACATTTTGAGGATGGAGACTATGGTGGATTTTGAGGCAGAGGAGCAGCGCCTCTGTGATGCGCAAGCTTTTGATACCCTGGTAGGTTTTACAAGTCTGAAAATAATGGAGTCTTGCATAACACAATACAATACAGTGCAACACTGTTCGGTTCCTCTGAGGAGTGTCAGTCAACTTTATAATGGACTAATTCCAACAGGTGCTGCAAATTGCGTATTGGAGGGAAGAACACCAAGGACTGTGTCCACAAAGTCCTTGACGGTATGTTTCTACATACAGTATGAATTGTGGGTGGGTGGGTGCTCTGCTTGAACTTTTTTATTCTGGGTGTGGACCAGCCTACATGTTTCATTTGCCTTTTTTCTTGCTTAACCCTTTTGCGCCCTTTGATAAATTTTTTGCATTTCCGTTTTTATGAAATTTTGAATCTTGGATCTAATAATAGGACTATAATATACTGTAGAAGAAAAAGTTCCATCTTTTACCCTGCAGACATTTTTTGCACCATTGACTCCCATTATAACATTAATTTCTGTTTGCATAAAACAATGTCTGAGTATGTCATAATAGATAAAAATTAAGTGAAATTATAAATTCACAACGCATTGTGGTCTTATAGACCAGCACCAGCTGTTCTGAAAAGAGGGGGCCAACTTAGGGTACACTGATCACACGTCATAAAGCCTTTATACTACATTGATGTTGTTCCTATGTATATCATTCACATTGATTTATAAATGTCTTTTTTTTTAGGCTCTTCAGTAATGCAAAATGCATACAAAAGTGTAAAGCATTTCCAGTTCAAATCGGCTGCTGAGTCAAACGAAGCTACAGGAAAATAAATTGGTACAGTAAACAGGCCCTCCACCTTCTGGAACTACAGTATGCCACCTTCTGAAATGGAACTACAGTGTACAGAGAATAGAAACAGTAGACCTGTAAAAACAATGTCTTAAATGAGTTTAAATATGTTTAAATTTTATGCCGAGATAACATTTTTATTAGAATTAGCATAACATGCTATGCTAATTCTAATCCAAACATCCACATTTGGACCTCACAACGACCTCATTTCGACTAGAATTAGCCCTTATCTGGAGGTCCTGGGGACGTCAATACTTGACGTTCGGAAGACGTCGAAAAAAAGGCGTCACCTGGCGTCACTATCTGCACCTTCAGAGGACCAAAATAGTACGTGCAAAAAAGACGTAGAAAAGACGTCGCTTCAACGTGTCTCTGCACAGTGGGGAATTTAGGACAAAATGTTGAACTCTACTAGGTTTGTATCTATGATCACATTAGCCTAGTTCTCCTGACCCTAGATGACTATATGTGGCTGCAAGTTACATACTGATTTTTGAAGGTTTTTTATTAACCTTTAAGGAGCTGCATAGCTGTCCATTGCATATTTATTATTATTATTTTTCAGGCACTTACTCTAAAATGGTAATTCTAAGCCCTTCAGAATCAGGGTCATTAATATATTGCTTAATGGTTTTTTGACTTGACTTGTTTTTTAATTAACTTTATGTTTCATTTTGCCTTTACTTAAAGTGTTTTCATTTAGTTAAGGCAAAAGGGCATTTGATAAGGAAAGTGATTACTGATTGAGACACTATAATGATTTTAATGTTTAAAATGTATAGTACCCAGTAAGTGTACTCAAAATAATGTGGAATATGCTGCATTTAGAATACATAATCCACATTTTTTTGGAGGACGTACAGAATAGCTTTGATCAAAACACAGATATTCTCCTCACATATTAATGTGAATAAATGTTTTACAGACTGAAGCTTACACATTTAAGACTTTAATACTTTTTTTGGCAGCAGATGAACAAACTCATCTGCAGAAGGATATCCTTATGGTGTTGGTTTTTCAATAGATGGAAGTCATGCCTTCAATGTAACATAATACCACTGTACAGTATCATTATGTTTGTAATGAATGGCACCAAATGTGTAGTGTTGTTATCTATGTTTATATATATATATTATTAATACATCATTAGAAGCATCCCCTATAAGAATAACAAGAATTTTATGGAATGCAATACAACCATGTAAAATAGCAAGCATTGTAATATAAAGACTGGGTTCCATTTTCATAGTTGTACAATGTTTCGTTTGGTGACTTTCAATGTTGTCCACCCGTTATACTATATCATTCTTGACTTGTTTAATCCTGTTTGATACAGGAGTCTGTATCTACTGCAAGTTTGTGATTCTTCAGTTTAGGCCCTGAAGTGGATTTAGAAGACAATAGTTTTATTAATTATTTTTGGTTTTAAGGTTACAGTTATCAGAGTTCAGATTTGCAAAGCCACATTTTGCCTCTCCAGTCAACTAACGTACTTTTGGTGTTCAGACTTAGTTTAGGTGGTCCTCCAGGATGCAAGGAAGAGTAAAGCAGAAATACTCTTCACAAATTTTAAATGGTGAATTTTCTTTATAATCAAATTGCTCTAAAATGAACAAAACACCTTCCTTATGTCATGCCATACACCACCACCACCTTCTTGAATAGCCCATACATCACACTCATTGTAAACCACTTCCTTAGACTTGGTCATGTCATGGGAACCCCACTTAAGATTTTCGAAATCCTTATCAACCACAGGAATTTTCTAAACTTTCTTGTCATCTCCTATACACTAGTGAAGAATATGTGGAACACACATCATTATCTCAGCTTCAACAGTTTTGACAAAATCCTATGATAAGGTTTGTAAATGTATCACATTTTGATATCAGAGAAAGCTTTCTGATAACAGCGTATATATTGAGGGTATGTCTGGCTGCCAGGGATAAGTGAACCACCAAGATGGCTGTCTTGTTCTTCCATAAAAAAGGATCAGATTAATTGTAGATTTAGAGTGAGCGAGTCAGAGGATAGGAACTAAGCAGGGATTATTTCCAAAAGAATTGCAATCTGTAAACATTTAAAAGGGACTAGACGATAATATGGTCAGGGCGAAACCAAAAATAGAAAACCTTGAAAAGAAACCATACTTTAGTATTTTTGAAAATAAAGTAAAGGCGTATTCTGTACAGCTTACTACTATAAAGATGGTTGCCACAATATTGTGTACACATGCTCAGTGATAAACAATGTCCTAACAACCCATTTTAAAATGTCAACACACAATGACATCACCACTTAACAAGTAAACAACAGATGAAAAAATAAATAAATAAAATGAACAAGTATAAAATACAAAACTAAAAGCATGAGTTTTTACTGAATCACAAAAAACAGAGAAGCTATTTAAGTTAGTATTTATGAAATATCATGGATGAACACTAGGATAAATGGAAGAGAGATGGAGCAGCTTAGAAACAAGGATTTAATGTCCCTCCTTGATGCAAGAAAGCAAGCAACCTAGTAACTGCTAGGGTTTCCAAGAGAAGACATCCTGTTCCTCAATGAAGGTAAATGGGGAGCTGCCTTAGATATCTGGCCCTTTCAGTTCAAAGACAGGCCCCAGGTGCAAAGACTGCATCAGTTGTTCCTCTCCCTGACATAAAAATAAAACTTCTACTTCCCTATGGTGGTCTCTCCCCTAATCCTCTTTAACAACCATTTTTCAAATTTTCATTGTGTGTGACATCTGCTTTAGTTTCCACAATCCTGAATATAACCCATAATCACACTGTTCCTCCAATCTTCTTTCCGTAGGTCTTCTGAATGAGATCCCACAGAACATCTACTCCCTGATTCTTTTCATACCTCCTTTACTTCCTCCCTCCTTATTCTTGGTACTAGAGAGCACAGAGCTTGTATTAAGAAATAAATACTACCCTGATCTATAGTGAGTGCATGTAAGTTGCATAGAAAGAATGTGCAGCAATTAGAAAGATGCTTCCAAAAAGGCTTATTATATTCACATATTTGTTCTATTTAAATTAAAAAAGATTCTTATTAAATAGGGCAGCAAAGTGTGACAATGGTGAATTCCTTGCCTTACAACTCCAGGGATCCAGGTTGGATTTTTGACCCTTGTTACTGCTTATAATGTACTTATTTTCTGAATTTATGTAGGTATTTGATTTTCTTCCTCCAAAGACAAGCACATTGAATTCATTGGTGACTTTATTTTGGTCTGGTGTGAACAGGAGGGTGTGGTGTGTGAGTGTGCCCAATGCAGAGAGACTTCTGGTTCTTAAAATGGAATGAGTTTTACAAATAAGGTTGAATGTTTGTTACAGATTTTTTGTGGGCCTTTTGGTTAGTATTTTGTCTTTTTTTTCCCCCAAGAAGTTTTTTTATATAATATATTAAACTGTAAAGGAATACCAGTATTATATCCCAAGAAACTTATCCTGATCAAGGCTATGGAAAGCTGGAGACAATCTCGCAAACAGCAAGGGGGAAATAATGGTTTAATTAATTGTTATTATAAAAAATGGCTGTGTCATTCCATAATGTTTAATTTAGCTATTACATGAAAGGAGACATTTTATGTAGTCACTTAATTGTGACATCTGCTCAGGCTTGAATTTTGACTGATAGATGTTGTTGACTGACTCATCAATCATAATATATCTTGAGCTAGTGGTTGTATGATATACTTATTTGTCTGTAGGCATTGCCTAGAGAGAAAAGGGCTATGTTTTTGCCATGTTTTAGGAGAAAACTATCCCCTATAACTCAGAGAGAAGATGCAATAGCTTGTATCTGAAATCTGTGCCATAAAGAAATGCAGCAACATAATTCTGACAGACACAATGTGTTCCCTGTGGCTTTCAAGATGATTTAAAGCAAGATAATTTAATTACTCTCAGCACCTTTTAAAATACCCCAGGCAATAAGCAGGCAAAAAGAAAAGCTACACTACCTCCAAAAACACATTCAGACTCTTGCAGTTGTGTATCACGCCCATTCCACTAAAATAAGATTAAAAGAACCATTGTACTTTAGTAGGAGTTAGTTCAACGCCAAAATGGAAACATAAAGTTATTTTACAACATCGTAAGATACAGTGTGTCTTATATTTCATTGAATGAATTCCCATAAGGCCAGCAGAGTAGCACATTGGCACACTGCAGTGAAATGGGTTTTCTGATTTTAAAATGTTCTTGATTCCAGTGAGTGTATAATGGAAAATGTGTTTAAAAAATGAATATACAGTACATGTGATCATCATAATTTAATGACATATTTATGACAGAACAGAATTTAGAAAGGTATTTAACATAAATTTCATTAGATTTATTTATTCTAAATATATGTTTGACTTTATGCATTCATCTATTTCATGTAATGTATATGAATTATGGAATTTAGTTAGTGTCATTGTTTTTTAAGAAGTGGCTGGATGAGATATTGGGCCCCTCTGCTGTTAACTATCTACATATGATGAACTTAATAGCTTTTCTCTCTTATATACTTCTGAACTAGTATTTTTTATAATTTTGCCCAATCAGAAGGTCCAAAGTGCATTGCACAACTATCTGCATAGTCTGTTTAATAGTTTTCAATGTTTACATAACATTTTATCTAGTTTAACTGACAGGCTTAAAGAAGTAGATGATACTGGACAAATCCACACACATACAGGTATTATAAACTGATTTAATTGTCTGCCTTCACATTCTGGAGCTTATTTTTATCAAGATCAAACTACTCAAGGCTGAGGTTCTGGTGTGGTAGTTAGTGCTGCTTCCTCACGGCTACTGTGTCCTGGTTTGAATACTGGACCTGCACTTCCTGTGTGGAGTTTGCAAATTCTCTCTGTGTTTATATGAGTATTTCTATAGGTACTTCATACTCTAGACTAGGAAATATATCAGCTTGCCTGGCGCAAGTGACTGTGAAACAATGGACTTCAATGAATCGCTTGCTCCACCAGGGGTGGTTCCCACCATGAGCTCAGTACCTGTGTTGGGGTCATAGTGCTGTAAAAATCCTTCAGATGAAATGTAAAACAGAGGTCCCTACTCTCTCTGATCATAAAAGATCCCTCTGACTATCTCTCTCACCTCTTCACTATCATTATTGCAATCATCCAGGTGGATGCTACACATTGGTGGTGGTTGAAGTGGTTCCTCACTGTCTTTGTAAAGCACTTTGATTAGGTTAGAAAAGTGCTTAATAGATATAAATTACTGGAATTGGCACCAACTTCCAGTTGCCCTGAATGAAATGAATGGGTTAAAAAAATGGAAGTGTGAATGGGTAACTGCTCAAGGCGATAGATACAATGTGTCAGTATGTAGAATGATTCTGCACTTGTAAAATTAAGTGACACCTGTCACATGCGTGCGCTTGGGGAACAACCTAAAGGCTTGTGTGATTGTAATTTACCCCCGAGACATGAGGGGGCACTCTGTAATAACGTTCTCTCTTCTCCTTCCCCTCCAGCAGAAAGGAAAATTGACACTTTACCAGCCGTGACATCATTTCCAGGGTCAGAACACCTAAGCGCCTAATCCTCACAGAATGCAACTTAAGAGGAAACAACCATATCATGGGCAGACCGATTGATTTACATGACGTCTCAGCCTAGCCCTGTACCACACATTTTATTTTATGTCTTTTTCATATTTTGCACATCTTTATTTAAAGTGACTTAGAAGTCAAAAGTGCATTAAATATACATAACAAGTATTGGTATGTCCACATGTATCATGTCTACAATTCAAATTCATGTAAATTGAATGTCTTGGTTGTCACTGAATAATGGGTTGTTGCTTATCAGATTGGCAACAGTATATTTCAAAACCTTAGCCAATAGGCCACACAGCATGCTTGACATGTAATGCTTGAACAGAAAAAAAAATCAAGAGCCTTAGAAAGCCACCTTTAATCAATACTGCTGACTGATGCACTACAATGTACATCACAACAGTCAATCTCTTTCAAGAGGGAACATATTCATTTTCTGCTGCAAAGTTTTTCTTTGTTTAAAGAAAACCAAAAAAGTATGAATTTAATCTAGTTCAAAAAAAAAGAAAATTTCTTTTTAGTATGACACAGTTTGTGTCTTTGACTCTTCCTTGCTTTCCTCGATTTTCACTGACACTGTTATTGGTTCATTGCACTTCCCCTATCATTTTGGCACAATTCACATCTGCACTCCCTTTTATAAAAGATTGTAAGCTGCTTATGATGGTGATTTTACAAAGTATGTTATGCTTTCTGACCTCTCACTGAAAACCACCTTGATATGTTTTATTTTTCAATTTCAGCTTTGAACTGGATAATGCATCAGGCCTTATAATATAAAGGCTGTGATGCCAAGTGTCAGATTGGTGCTGTCTGGTACCACAAGTAAAATGGCAACAGACATGTGCTAAAAGGTAAAAAATTCAACATACAATGAAAATGTATACTGTAGAATTAAAGAATGAGGACTTTGCCAAATGATAAACCTAGGAGCCATCTCTGTGTACAACTAGAAACAAAAGGTTAACTGCATACTGTACTTAACTACTGCAAACTCAAAATCCTACTACAATCCCATTTTTTGCATTATTGCTTCTGAAAACCTTACCATGATTCCTCATTATTACAAAGGTTTTATGCCACTGTCATCATGGCTCAAAGTAGTATTTACACCCCAAGCTATGATAATTTTCATGGAAATTTCATTGTAAAATTAAATGTCTACTTCCTGACAAGAGTTTATTACAGTTCTGACACCGCCATAATAAAAATCCAAAAGAAGTGAAACTTATCAAACTGCCAAACTCAGCAAATGATTTACAAAAAAATAGTGATGATATTTAATATACAATCTAAATGGAAATATATTTAACACATTTTGATCACAGTGAAAATGACACACTGACACATTAAACTTAATATTGTGATATTCTCAAAAGAATATTCCTGGAAGAGCAATATATATGTTTGATGCACAAATCTGTATTACTGCCAAGTTGAGTTTGATCTGATAATACAAATAGACTAAGATCATGGCATTTTGCCCATTAATATATTTAACATTCTTCACTGTCAGTTCTTTCTATCTACAAATAACCTTTGAATACATCCATATCTAAGTTGCAGTCTTTATCCTGCACTTAAGTATTTCTTCATCAGGTTTTTTTTACTCTTTTAGCATAGAGTAGTGATCAAAAGCTTTCTGTCTTCTTTTATAGTCAAAATTTTAGTTTCTGAAATTGATATTCTTCCCTACTTTAAAAATCCATGCTTTTGAGCCATGTAAATTTATGCTGCACATTGCTGTCTTTAATCATCTTAGTCATGAAGTTGGTAGCAGTATTTTGAGGACCTTCAAAACTTGACTTGAATTTATTTTGTAAAAGTTATGAATAGTGATGGACAAGGTATGTTGGGCTGAATGGCCTGTTCTAATCATTATTGTTTTATTGTTCTGATCCAGGTATTGATCTCT